>NW_020940355.1:8305805-8393724 GCF_900497805.2 Vombatus ursinus
CAATTATTGCAGGTGAAGAGTTAAAAATGATCCAGAGATTTCTGAGCTTGGGTGACTGGAGGAATGTTGGAGCAATTAAGAGAAATAGAAAATTTAATAGAGAAGTTTAATAAGAATATCAGCTTTGGGTGTTGATGGTGAGGTGCATGACCTTCTTCTTGATATGTCCTAGGAAGGGGATCTCCTTTATTGCTGGTTTACAAGGCCAGTATTTTTGTTAAATTGCTTGGACTCTTCATTTAGGTTCAATATATAGTTTTCAAATAGTCCTGCTATGGGTATTAGAACAATGATTAGGAGGAAGTATGTGATGGATGCAATTTGTCCAATAATAAGTGATTAGCACTCAAATCATCACATATGCCTCGACGAAAAGCATAGATTAGCTAAATAGGGTATTATGGACCTGAAGTAGCAACCAGTAGCCAGTCAGAGAATTTTAGGTACAACCACAATTGATGGGCCTGCTCTGAAGGACTGTAAGCCTTGAGAGGGCGGGATGGTGATCTCTCATGAAATGGGGATTTAGGTATTTACTTGGGATGAGATATGCTAGTTATATAAGGTAAATATATTCATTGATCATTGATGTTATATCTATGTACACCAAGATATTATGTCTTATGTAAAATTATGCTTTTAATGTAATCCTAGATACACATGTCTTATAAGATTTAATAGTACTTTTAAGATTAATGTATTTAGTACTGTTTAAGTAGTAAGTACTATTCTTGTACGCTAGTGGTAAAGGAATGAATGTACTATATACATAGTATGTGTTATTACATTAATATAATGTATTTAATAATGTTTAAGATTATATATGTTAGTAATATATGAGGTTAAATACGTTAGTAATGTTTAAGGTTGTATGTATTTAGTAATATTTAAGTATAATGTACATAGCTTATATGGTAGGGGTAAATATTTGAATGTAATATATACATAGTATGTTATTGGGCATTGATTTGATGTATCTAGTAATCTATACATATAATGTATCTAGAAATCTATACATATAATGTATCTAGTAATCTATAAATATATCTAGTAATCTATACATATAATATATCTAGTAATCTATACATATAATGTACGTATGGTGTGCTTTGGTATTTTTGTTTTGAGGATGTTGGTGTTGGATTTATGTAAAATGTGGGAAATATATGTATGAATGGGTTGGAGGAAAGGTAATTTTTTAATACTGACATGTCATCCAAATCAAATTGCAAGTAAGGTACAAGAATTTTCAGGAAGTAGTTTAATAAGAATATCAGCTTTGGGTGTTGATGGTGAGGTGCATGACCTTCTTCTTGATATGTCCTAGGAAGGGGATCTCCTTTATTGCTGGTTTACAAGGCCAGTATTTTTGTTAAATTACTTGGACTCTTCATTTAGGTTTCAATATATAGTTTTCAAATAGTCCTGCTATGGGTATTAGAACAATGATTAGGAGGAAGTATGTGATGGATGCAATTTGTCCAATAATAATGTAAGGTTGTTCTACGGGCTGTCCTCCGATTCAGGTGAGGATAAAAAGGTTGGCTGTTAAAATTCAGAAAGGACTTGGGAGATAGGTCGGAATATTAGGCTACATTGTTTGGATGTGTGAAGGAGTGGAATGACTAGGAGAACTAGGAAAGAGGCTAATAGAGTGAGGACTCCTCCCAGTTTGTTCTGTATTGATCAGAGGATTGCATAGGCAAATAGGAAGTATCATTCTGGTTTGATGTGAGGTGGTGTGTTAAGGGGGTTGGCGGGAGAGAAGTTATCTGGGTCACCTAGTATGTCAGGTGAAAATAGGGCTAGTAGGAGAAGGATAAGTAGTATTAAGATTATGCCTAGTATATCCTTAACGTTGTAGTAGGGGTGAAAGGGGATTTTGTCTGAGTCAGGATTGATTCCTGAGGGATTATTTGATCCTGTTTCATGGAGGAACAGTAGATGGACAATGGCTAGTGCTACAATGATAAAGGGTAAGATAAAGTGGAAGGCGAAAAATCGGGGCAGTGTGGCTTTGTCTACGGAGAATCTGCCTCAGATACATTCTACTAGGGTGGTATCAATGTATGGGATAGCAGATAGTAAGTTAGTAACAACAGTTGTGTCTCAGAAGGATATTTGTCCTCATGGAAGAACATAGCCAATGAAGGCAGTTGCTATAACCGTAAGTAGAAGAATCACTCCTATGTTCCATGTTTCTTTGTAAAGGTAAGAGCCGTAGTAGATTTCTCGGCCAATATGGAGGAATGGGCATATGAAGAATATTGACGCTCCATTGGCATGGAGGTTACGAATAAATCACCCGTAGTTTACATCCTGGTAGATGTGGGCTACTGAAGAAAAGGCTGTTAGGGTATCAGAGGTATAATATATAGCTAGGAATAGACCTGTAAGGATTTGGATGATTAGGCAGATTCCTAATAATTATCCGAAGTTTCATCAAGCAGAAATGTTGGATGGCATTGGTAGGTCAATGAAGATTGTGTTAACAATTTTTATAAGGGAGTGCGTTTTGCATAGATTGGTCATTAATTTTTGTAGTTGAAAAACAACAATGGTTTTTCATGCCATAGGTTATGGTTGGAGTCCATACTAAAATAATGAAAATGATGATCATTTTTTTATTCTCTCTTTTACTGATTGTTGGATTTGTAGCCTTTGCTTCTAAGCCTTCTCCTGTATATGGGGAATTAAGCTTGGTAGTGAGTGGGGGTTTAGGATGTGCAATTGTTGTTAGTTTAGAAGATACTTTTTTTAGGTTTGGTAGTTTTTTTAATCTATCTTGGTGGTATGTTGGTAGTTTTCGATTATACTGCTGCTATAGCCACTAAGGAGTATCCTGAGAGTTGAGTGGGTAATACAGTGGCTTTTAGTATATTGTTATTTACTTTATTGGCAGAGTTAGTTTGGTATTTTGTGTCGGGTGAAGTAGAGATTATTACTGCTGTTGAATTGTTTGATCTCATTGGTGACTTTTGTGTGGGTGAAGATCATAGTGGGGTGTTTTTATTATATGGGTGTGGAGGATGAGCTCTAGTGTTGCTAGGTTGAATCTTGTTTATTTTGTTTTTTATATGTTTTTTATTGTTTTAGAAGTTGTTTGTGGTCATAACTAAATGGCTATTATTATTATTACGGGGATAGTAATGATGAATGATAGAAAATATATTTTGATTAAGCCTTTTTGGGTGGATGAGATGTATGAGGATGTGGTACTGTGAAAGTTTGCTTAGTCTTTAGGTCCGGTTTTTTCCTATCAATTTAAGTCAATTAGTATGGTAGCAATGTGTTGGCCTATTTGTAAGTTTGCTAGGGGGTATACACAGTGCAATAGATGTGTAAAGTAGCCTAGCATGTTAGAGAAGTTGTGAGTATGGATTATGGGTAATATTGGTGATTTACTAGTTGGTGAGTTAAGTTCTATGGCAATGAATAGGCCGATGATAGTGACAGTTAGGGCTGCTAGTTTTAGTATGGGTGGTATTGTTATTGGGATAATAGAGGTTGGTGGGATACTTATTGTTAGAATAAATCCTGCAAAGATGCTACCTAGGGCTAAGCATATAATAGGGTTAGTTAGGTCTGGGTTGTTTTCACTGACAGGGGATATGGGAAGGAAACATGGTTGGTTGAGTAGGGCGAAGTAGATGATTCATAGGCTGTAGACAGCTGTAAGGCTGGTGGTGATTAAGGTTATGATCATGGCTCATGAGTTGGAGTAGGATGTACTTATAGCTTCAATGATGGAGTCTTTAGAGTAAAAGCCGGCTAGGAAGGGGGTTCCTATGAGTGCTAAACTACCTGTTATTAGGGCTGATGAAGTAATTGGAAGGACGTGCAGCAGTCCTACTATCTTTCAAATGTCTTGCTCATCATTTAGGCTGTGAATAATTGAGCCTGAACAGAGAAATAGTATAGCTTTGAAGAAGGCATGGGTACAGATGTGAAGAAATGCTAGGTATGGTTGATTAAGACCAATTGTTACTATTATAAGTCCTAGTTGACTTGATGTAGAGAATGCTACAATTTTTTTGATATCATTTTGGGTGATAGCACATATTGCAGTAAAGAGGGTTGTTATTAGCACCTAAGCATAGAGCGACAGTGAGGACTATCGCATTGTTTTCTATTATAGGATAGAAGCGAATTAGTAAGAAAATTCCTGCTACAACTATGATACTTGAGTGAAGAAGGGCTGAGATAGGCATAGGCCCTTCTATGGCAGAGGGTAGTCATGGGTGAAGGCCAAATTGGGCTGATTTGCCTGTTGCGGCGATGATCAGGCCTAGTAGGGCTAGGGTGTCTATGTTAGTTATGAAAATATGTTGGAAGTCTCATGAGTCATTGTTGATTATTAGCCATGCTATGGCCAATATGAAGCCAATGTCACCATTGTGGTTGTATAAAATAGCTAGTAGGGCTGCTGTATTAGCATCAGATCATCCATATCACCACCCAATCAGTATGAATGATATAATACCCACTCCTTCTCATCCAATAAATAGTTGGAATAAATTGTTAGCGGAGACTAGGATAATTATAGTAAATAGGAATGTAATCAAGTATTTGAAAAATCAACAGTACCAGCCCTCAAGGAGCTTATATTCTAATGGGGGAAGACCATGAATAAAGAAGAAAGGGGTGGGGGCAGAATGCACATGGCAGCATTTTGTTAAAATGGTCTAGAAATGACATAGAGGTCTGGTTCCGAGCAAGATAAGGCTCACTTATCAGAGAAAGAGGACCATAGCATGTGGTCCAAGGCTTCAGGGGAGATGGAGAAGGGGAGAGAGATGAGGATGATGGCCAGAGTGTAGGCAGCATGGTGCAGAGATGGCTGGAAAATACTATGTGTAAGGCATGAAATGATAGCCCTTCTTTACATATTATATAATTTGATTGATCCTCTGGCTATAGGTATAGGATAAATCTGCATATATATATTATATATTATATATATATATTATCTTATAGACCTGTAGTAAAAATTGTGAAATATACGTTTTTATCATGCATTAAGAAGATACTTTAAAGTTTGTTGAGTTGAAATTCTTAAAGAGCACAGAATGGGAAGATAGAGGGGCAGTCTGGTCTGGGACTGCCTTATTCCAATTATATATAAAGCATTCAACAGTATGAAAATGGGTGAACAGTATAACCCTGAAGGTTTCTAGAGTAAATATTTTCCATTCCTGTCACTGCCCACATGTTATTATGCAATGTGGGCATGGTTAAAAAAAAAGTCACACTTCCATTATTATAATCTGTGGGCATTTCACTTGAATTGAACAAACATTTAAAAAGACAGATGTATCTTTGGGTGTTTTCAGTCTCAAAAGGACAAATGTTTCCTAGTATAGGGGTAGCATAGGTGTCAGTGTATAGAAGAACACCTCACACTACTTTGTCTGATTTCTCTCTCTTTTTTTTTTTTAACTCCAAGGACACTAGGAAAGGCAACCTGAACACAAATACTAATATCTTCTCTACTTAGAGATAAGATGGTGTCTTTTGTTAAAATATGAATATCCTGGGGAAGGATAACATCTTAAACATTATTATGCATTCATACTTGAGGAGAAATGATTATCATTAAATCGCAGATTTAGAGTTGGAATTGATCTTAGAGATCATTAAGTCCAACCTCCTCCTCTCCTCCCCCTACACCACCACTATTTTACAAATGAGGAAACAGAAGCTTGGAGAGGTTAGATGAATTCCTCATGGTTACACAGCCAGTAAGTGTTTGGGCAGCTAGGTGGCCAAGTGGATAGAGCACTGGACCTGGAGTCAGGAAGGTTCATCCTCCTGAGTTCAAATCTGGCCTCAGACACTTATTAGCTGTGTGACCTAGGGCAAGTCATTTAACCCTATTTGCCTCAGTTCCCTCATCTGTAAAATGAGCTGGAGAAGGAAATGGCAAAGCACTCCAGGATCTCTGCAAAGAAAACCCCAAATGGGGTCACAAAGAGTTGGACATGACAACTAATGACAGCAAGTGATTGCTGTGAGATTAAAACTTGGGATCTTCTTGATTCTAGGTCCATGAGATGCTAAGGTGTACACACACACACACACACACACCCCTTCACAAACTGACCTACTTGCTGCTTCCTGAGTATTGACATTCCTTCTTTTACCTACGTGCTTTAGCATAAACTGTTCCCTATACCCAGAGTACCCTCCTCTCTTACCATCTCCTCTTAGAATCCCTAGCTTACTTCAAGTCTCATCTCATTTGCTATCAACACAATTCATTTGAATTAATTAGGCACTTAATAATTACTATGAGCCAGACGTTGGTGCAATGCTGGGGATACCACAATAAAAGGAATATTTCCCTGCCCTCAAAAACTTATATTATGTAGAAGGTAAACATTTATTTGTTCAGTCATTTTCAGTCATGTCTGACTTTTTGTGACCCCACTTGGGGTTTTCTTGGCAAAGATACTGAAGTGGTTTACCATTTCCTTCTCCAGCTCATTTTACGGATGAAGAAACTGAGGCAGAAAGGGTTAAGTAATTGTTCAAGGCTACACGGCCAATGTGTTTAAGATCAGATTTGAACTCAGGAAGGGGAGTCTTCCTGATTTCAGGCCAAGTATTCCATCTACTGAACCACCTAATTGCCCATTAAATACAAAATATATTAAAATTATATTAGGGTGGGAGGAGAAGGACACATGGTCTAATGCAAAGGGCAGTTCATTTTTTTTTTTTAGCAAACAGGAGTTTCTGACTGCACAATGAAAAGGTAGACAAGAGTGAGAGAGGAAGAATTTAGAAATAATGGGGTTGATATGGATGGGAGTCAAGGAAGAAAGCTTTGCAAATCTGAATCAATGGGATTCTGAGTAAATCCATAGGGCAGTAGATTCAAGTCCTGTTTTCACATACTCTTTGTTCTCTTGTGAATGAAAGTGTAACATGGCGACAGTGGTCCTACTCTCTCAAAGCCAGGCCTGTCGCATTTTAACTCCTCCCCTTTTTCCCTGTCTCCTCCCCATCCCTCCAGGTTTCTCGGATAACCAGAAGTGATTACGAATCCTCTCTTTTCTCTTCCTTTGGCTTCAGTCCCCACTGGATACTTTCCCAATTTTTAGAGGGCCTATGACTTGCACCCTGGTTCCATTTTATTATTTGACATCAGATTCATTTTTAGAAAGATATATCTACTTCACAGATATAGCAACAATAAACATAGAAACATTTACCCCAGTACCTCCCCAGTCTTCCCTCCAAGATCTTTGGGGAGTAGGACAATTAGACTCACAGCTTAGTTTAGTTTCTCTATAGCATTAGTTAACCAAGTTTAAGTTCCAAATGGGTGCCCCTCAGGGTAGTACAGATTGGCTGCAGCAATGGGCCTGAATTACTGGATCACTGGGTTAGCTCAGAGATTCCACTTCCTATACATAGAAGAAAATGACCAAAAAGGTACAAGACCCAGTTCCATTTCTCAGGGCCAAATAGTCCAAAGGGTAGAGGAACGTTGTGCCAGCCTCAAGTGTGAATGCAACCAAAAGTCTTTGTACGTGCTGAGTCAAGCCTTTATAAAGAACCTGATGGTTTTAGTTATACAACCAATGGAAAAAAGACTGCTTCTAACCACATAGTAGGCTGTGTAGAATGTCTATCTGTGCTCCAGTCCTCACTGGATTCTCCCAGAAGCAAGTTCCTAGTATCTTCCACATGAATGATACCATCTTAGCAAAAGGGATGGTATCTGCACATATGCCTGACCCCAATTACAAAAGAAAGGAGGAAAAAAAACACACCCACAAAATGAAACCCTGTAGCTCTTTCACTGTGTCATATATATGCATTTGGACAAGGTCAGGCAGGCCATAAACATTTAGGAAGCACACACTATGAGTAACTCACTGGGGTAAAGAAAAGGAAAGAAGGCAGAGGTCGTTTTTCTAAAAAGCAGCTTTCCAATTCTGCCAATAACTAACTGTGAGAGTTACTTCACTTCTCAAACTTGTTTCTTCATCTGTAAAATGATGGGGGGATAAGGGAACAGATTGCTGATTCTCTGTTGTTCCTTCCAGCTGTAACACTGCATTCTGGGATCCTCTTCAGGCCCCAGCCAGGCTCTTCAAGCTCAAGTTCTTCTGGAGGCAAGTGTTGTCAAACAGTGGTCTATTGTTGGACCTAAAAAGTCTTTCCACCTCCCTATACTTTAATCTCTTAAAGAGGGTGTTAGAGATAAGAGAGTCTGGGAAACTGACTCATTGACATCCAGTTAGGAAACTGGGATCTGGAACTCTTCTCTCAGAAACAAAGGCAAAAAAAAATGGAAGGGAAAAAAAAGGTAGAATCAATTCTTAACAAAATGCATTCATTTATTCTCCTGCTCTTTTTTTCCCGTCATGTCTGCACAGGTTTAATCCTTATTTAACTAACCATGATTCATCTGAAATGAGAACTATGATTTCATGGGATTTGCAGGGGAATCATTACAACATGAGAAAACAAACCCAGAGATCTTATAGATAATGTGATGGCGATAGAAGAAAGCAAATCCAAAAGTCATCAAACTTATTTAAATTTCCAGGCCTCTCCTGATCATTTGATATGAACATCAGGGGCTCCTATGATGGTAAAGGAATCAAATAACTTTAGAGCCAAAAGGCTTTAATTTTTTTTTGAGCCTTTTAAAAGACCACAAATTTGTGTGTGTGTGTGTGTGTGTGTGTGTGTGTGCATGAAGAAACTGAGGCCTGAGATGTTTTAAGTCACAATTACATCATTAAACCTAAATTACCTCTTTGAAACTTCTACCCCTTACTCCTAGTTTTGTTTTATGAGAACAAGGAGAAAAAGTTAATCCTTCTTCTATATCCACTTCGCAGTCTCTCAATTTCTGGATCTTTACTGTGTCACTCCCAGGTTTGAGATTCTCCAAGGTTGGCAGTCATTTCCTTAAACAGATCCTCAAATGCTGTGATCTGGAGACTTATCAACGTCCTGAATATCTAGTGTGTTTGCTACCCTTTCCAGTTTGAAGTCATCTATAAATCTGATAGAATACATCCAAGACATGGACAAACATGCTACAAAACACAGAGCTAAGTGAAGAGTCTTAGAACACAATACTAGAGACTTTCAAGTTGACATTCTTAATGATTGATATTTCAATAGGACCATCTACGGATGGCAGCCAGCAGCACAGTGGATAGAGAGCGGATGGAGTCAAGAAGACTCATCTTTCTGAGTTTAAATCTGGTCTCAGACATTTACTAACTCTGTGACCCAGGGAAAGTCATTTAACCCTGTTTGCCTCAGTTTCCTCATCTGTAAAATGAGCTGGAGAAGAAAATGGTAAAACCACTCAAGTATCTTTGCCAAGTAAATTCCCAAATGGGGTCACAAAGTGTCAGACATGATTGAGAAATGACTGAACGACATTCCTAATACTATGTTTTTAGCACTTTTCTCCCAGGGTTGAAGATCAAATGAGATAGTATTTGTAAAGTGTTTAGCACAGTGCCTGGCACATAGCAGGAGATATAGAAATGCTTGTTTCTTTCTTTCTTTTTCAAGACCAAGCTACACTTTTATATTTATCCTCCATTACTCATCTTTGCTTCCATCATTATTGCTTGTCTTTTAAAAATCTTAGTTGGTCAATGAAGTCACTGTAACTCAACATCTGTCTAACAACTAGTTAAAGACAGATACAGGGTCAGAATTGTGGTTTTTGTTTGTTTCTTGGTTTTTTAAAAGGAAACAAAGGAAATTGGAAGAATGTGCTAAGAGGAGGGCCATTCCTACCTACACAAGACTCAAAGGAGGTATTCTGTGCTGATTTTATGCGTGGAAAATTTAGGCTTTTTGGAGTTCTAGCTGAGTCACCTCCTTCTTTGGGAGCTGTCAGCCTGAATCACTGCCCAAGTGAATGTTTCCTAGCCAGGACAGGGAATGGGGAAGGGCTCAGGACCCAAGGCTACTGCAAGATGTCATTTGCTAGACTTACTTCTATATAAACATAGACTCTGTCAGCACCCTGGCTGACTGGAGGGTGAGTCTAGTCATTAAGAGTGTTGTAAAAAGGCTTGGGTAAGATCAGAGACCTCCACAAGTGGTACAGCAAAATTCCCATGATATTGGGCCTCAGGGTTGAGTTTTTTAGGTTGACAAGTTATTGAGACAATTCTCCTTCTCACCCTCTGCCCTGGAAAATTGGCCAAGTATCTCATCTTTAAAAGCAAATTACCAGTGGTTAACTGTTCTCTTTGTATAGCCCTACCCTACATTAAAGTGGGTTAACCTACAGAAAGCTCTTCCTTTCTCTTTCAAATAACTATACTTTTTATGTTAGGCAAAAAATGACCAGCCCATGCACATTTTTCACTAGCCTACTTTCTTCCATGGCGATGCACTTTTTAAAAAAAATTAAATTATTAAAAAATTTATTTTTATTTTCAACTCCAAATTCTGTCTTACCCTCCAGCCCCTCCCCCACCCATTGAGAAGGCAAGAAATATAATACCTATCATACATATAAAGGGTGATGCACTTTTAAGGAAAACAATTAAATGAAGTGTTTTTTTTTAATTACCCAATATATTCCTCAGTAACAATTGCAGCAACTGCATTAAGATGTCATAGAATGGGCAACAGGACATGAAGTCAACAGACTTGGGGTAAAGTCTTAACTCAGCTATTTACTAGCTATGAAAACACGAGAAAGTTGCTTAACTTTTCTGGACTTAGTTTTTCTCATATATAAAATGAAAGCATTGGACTAGATCAGGGGTGGGGAACCTTTGGCCTCAAGGCCACATGTGGCCCTTTAGGTCCTCAAGTGTAGTGGTGTTTTGACTGAATCCAAACTTCACAGAACAAATCAAGGCCACAGGTTCGCCATCCCTGGACTAGATTATCTCTAGGACCTGAGTGTGCTAGTAAATATTTAACAACCAGGTCTGCCACAAAAAAAATAAACTTGGCACACTTTTAATTTTAATCTGCTTTATTAATATTTTCTTGATCAGTTTTCTAAGTCCAGTCAATCAACAAAACAATAATTCAAGTTCTGATTTGTAGTGTTTGCCCATTTCTGAGGCGTAAATGGTCACAACGAAAATTTAACAATCAACTCTCCTGATATGAGCTGGCTCTAGGATATCCCCTATGAGTACACACAACAACATGTGTATGTCAAACCATAAAATATTCATTGAAATAAGATACCAAAAAGATAACTTTGTTTGATAACCTTTTGATTATGATCAAGATAATCAAAAAATAGGACAATGTATGGTCAAAAACCATGTTTACCATTTTCCTAAAGGATGCTGAAAGCAAGATAGTAAAGTCCTTCCCATGTTTCTTTTTAAAGATGGTATATTAAATCTCATTACAATTGTATTAATCTTACCTAAAGATGATTATATTAAACCTTAAAACACGATATCTGAGTTACTTAAAAGTTTGGCCTAACTATCCACATAGAAAAATACAAGTGGATAAAGACTCTCACACAACAGCTTTAAATCTATGATTATTCAATGGTTTGATAGATCTGTCATTTCATGAAAGCAGGTGCTCCCTCCAAGAGTGCAGATCATAACCTATTCATGCTTTCTCAAACTATACAACTCTTGTCTGTGTCCTCTTCTAAATCCTTTACATTGGCTCCAAACAACGTGCCGCTGACCTTCCTCTAGCTCTCTTGACATTATGTGGGAACTCAAGTGAGAATATAAGCTGTTCACCTGTGATCCCATGCTCTTACTGAATGATTGGCTCACCATCTCTTCTGATGCAACTTTTCTGTTATACGTATGATTCTGTTGTGCAAGCTTTCGGTTGTGCTATACTGCAACTATTCCCATTTATCATGCATCTTTCCATTGCCCTTTGGATGATACTCAACTTTATTTCTTCAGAGACTGGGTACTACATGATTTATAGCCATATGGCATTACCAAAAGAATATTTGTGTTAAAAAAGATGGGTATTGGTTTCAGAAGAGAAGCTTGGAGGCATAAAAAGTACTGAACAATTGTCCAAAAACAATACAGTCCTTCCCTTTAGTTACTGGTCCAATTCATTGTCTTTCTGCAATGTCTATCGAAGATATATATCTAGATCTATCTCTGTCTCTCCCTCTCTGTCTCCCTCTCTGTCTCTCTCTAAATATATATATATATATATATATACATATGTATATTTACATACATACATATATGAAAACATATATAATATACATCTATCTAATATATATAATATATAATATACATTTATATAGGAAAACATATATAATATACATCTTTATATAATATACATATACCGAGAGATAAATATAGAATATAAAATACACACACGCACAAACTGTGCAGATTGTCTATCAAATTATATAACATTATCTGGATGATAGAGAGTCTTTATCCACTTGTATTTTTCTATGTGGATAGTTAGGCCAAACTTTTAAGTAACTCAGATATCGTGTTTTAAGGTTTAATATAATCATCTTTAGGTAAGATTAATACAATTGTAATGAGATTTAATATACCATCTTTAAAAAGAAACATGGGAAGGACTTTACTATCTTGCTTTCAGCATCCTTTAGGAAAATGGTAAACATGGTTTTTGACCATACATTGTCCTATTTTTTGATTATCTTGATCATAATCAAAAGGTTATCAAACAAAGTTATCTTTTTGGTATCTTATTTCAATGAATATTTTATGGTTTGACATACACATAGGAGACACGTCATTTGATTTGAGCCTCTAATAATAGTAGCTAATATTTATACAGTAGCTACTATATGCCAGGCACTGTGCAAAACATCATGCAATTATTATTTCATTTGATCCTCACAATAATCCTGGGAGGTAGATGCTATTGTTATCCTCCATTTTACAGTTGAGGAAACTGAGGCAAAGAGAGGTTAAGTGACTTGCCCAGGGTTACGTAGCTAGTAAGTGTCTGAGGTCAGATTTGAACCCAGGACTTCTTGAATTCAGGCTAGATGCTCTACCCACTGCATTACCCTTTAATGTAACATTTTACTTTACCAAATCAAAATATTTTTAGCCAGTAAACAATAAACAAGGTGTAATATTGTATATCCATTAACTTTTAGTCAATTGTTTCATTGAAATGGTTTAATGAGGAATATCAGTTTCAAAAGTCAGCCTGTTCTCTTTTTACATTTCATCAAGGATGCTCTTGGCATATATGTAGATGATTCTCACAAGTATCTTGTAAAAATGAAAAATAGGCACAAGTATCAGTAATTACTCATATTTTTGAATACTTTGCTGGTAATAACAACTAAAATCTGTGATTTTTTTTTTATCAAAGATTTAGCATCCTCCCTTTCTCAGTTCTATTGAGAATCAGCCTCAGTGTCCTTAAAAATAAGTCAGAGGTTGCCAGAATAGATACAATATGGGTTTAGAGTTAGGAAGACTTGAGTTCAAATCCAGCCTCAGACATTCACTAGTTGTGTGATCTTGGGCAAGTCATTTAACATTGTGTGCCTCAGTTTACTTGACTGTAAAAATAGGATAATAATAGCACCTACATTCTAGGGTTGTTGTGAAGATCAAATAAGATAATATTTGTAAAGCATTTAGCACAGTGCCTGACATGTAGTAGGTGTTATATAAATGCTAGCTATTATTATTATTATTATTATGATTATTGAAAATGTGTCATCTCCAGCATCAGCCTCTTCTATTTATACTTGTTCTGGTCCAGCTGCTTACTGTTTTCTTTTTCTTTAATACCATTTCTATTTTCTTATACAACACATGAGAGATTATGGTTTCAAAGGCCAAGTATAGTGGCTCCATTGCTCTTGATGAAGAAAATAATTCGGTGTAAAAATCTTGGTAGATCTTTTACATTTTTCATCTGTTTATTGTTCTTCCAGGTGCTTCCTTAAATGCTTTTAGGATGATCTGGCTTAATTTTCTCTCTTGCCAAGCTTTCTGCAATTCTTTTCCATCTAGAGCTTTTTGTAATTTTTGACGCATTTAATTATTTTATTTTTCTATTTTTATTTTATTTTTCTATTTAATATTTAAAAGATTTAAAAATGAGTATCACACAGCGTACAGTAGAGAGGCAGATTATGATATTTAACTTATGAGGAACTTCAAACAAGAACAAGGTAAAAGATCTCATAGAAAAATGTCTAATAGGAATAGAAAATGGGCTAGTCATGTTGCAAGGATGTGTAATGCTCCACTGGGATTCCTGAAATGTAGAAGAAAAGGAGGGAGGCCTTAGCGTGTTGGATGGCCTTTGTGCAATGCACTAAGGGAAGGCCATGGACAAAAGTCATACAGGATGGGTAGGAGTAGCTGAGTTGCAATCTGTGCCTTGGAAGGAACATCCAAATTGATGAGATCCCCTATCCATTTGAATACCACTCTTAATCTTTCAACATCATCTTCTGTAAGGTTTCACAAGTGATTTATAAGCTGACACTCTAAATTGGTGTTGCACTTGGCTTCCATATCTCTTTGCTTGGCAAGGAGATCAAATGTTACTGGCTGAAGCAGTTTTTCACAGTGCCCGGCACATAGTAGCACTTAATAAATGCTTGTAGACTGACTTCTAGATTCTTCCTGCCTCCCTTTGGTTTCTATGATCCTAAAAGCGTATAGTTGGGGATATATTCAAGCACAAAATTTGGCAAAACATGAACTAGTTACTATGTAAGTTAAATGCATTTTATTCATGCCACTATCTAAAGTTGGACAAACTTAACAGTTTAGTGTATAAAGTGTAGATGGTGTCACACATCATAACAACCTAATGTATGACAAACAATACTAACTGAATACTTGAAAAGATTTGTGATTTCACATTTTGTGTTGTTGTTGTTCTGTTATTTCAGTCTTTGTGACTCTTCATGACCCCATTTGGGGTTTTCTTTAGCAAAGATGCTGCAGTGATTTGCCATTTCCTTCTCCAACTCATTTGACAGATGAGGAACTGAGACAGGTTAAGTGACTTGCCCAAGGTCTCGCAGCTAGTAAGGATCTGAGGCCATATTTGAACTCAGGAAGATGAGCCTTCCTGACTCCAGGCCCAGAGTTCTATCCATTTTGACATCTAGTTGCCTCATGTGGGAAACAACCTTCCAAAACCTTCTATGAACTTAGCTGGGCAGAGCCTTGGCCAACCATGCCATCACCAGCTATTTCCCAAAACTTTTTCATCTGCTTAGGAAGTTCCAGAGCTTGAGCTCCACTGACATAGCCTATAAGAACTCAAGGCCAAAGTATCACAGAATCAAAGATTTAGAAGAGACCTCAGAAGCCATATAATCCAAGCCTTACCCTACCAAGAATCTCTTTTTCAAAATCCCCCAAAATAGCCTCTACTCGAAGATCTCAAATGCAGATGAACCCACTCTGTCCTGAGGTAACCCATTCCAGTTTGGGAAGCTTCTACATTTCAGAAAATTAGATATAAAGTACTCACATCCAAGAGTGTGCTGGAGTCAGCTTGGCTCACAAGAGCCAATTAAATTTTCAGTGTGAGCATTTACACCTCAGAAATCAGCAAATGTTATCATTCAGGGCTTGATTTATTATTTTCTTGATTGTCTAGATTTAAGAAAGTGGCAGAGAAAATGTTAATGCAGATTAAACTTAATGGTGTGTCTTATGTGCATCACACACCCCCCGTCCCCCCCTCCCAGGACTGGTTGCTAAACATTTACTAGCAGACCCTTGCTTACATCTAGATGAAATCTTCCTCTGGGCAATTTTTCACTCATTTCTCCTAGACTCTCTTGGCCTTTTGTGGCCAAGAAGAACAGCTCTAATGTTTCTTCTGAATGACAGCCCTTCAGATACTTCAAGGCAGCTATCATCCTGCTCCTCCCCAAGTCTTTTCTTCTCCTACCTATCCATTTCCAGTTCCTTCAACTGATTTTGGCCTGACATGTACTCCAGTACTCTTACACCTATGAGATCTCCTTGTCTGAACATGGTACAGAATGACAAAATCCATCTGAAAACGTAGCACCCAGAATTGAACACAGTGCTCCAAATATGTTCTAATCAGAGCAAAATAGAGCAGGATAATTACCTCCCTTGTATTCTATTCTCACCTATGGCTCCAAGAAGCTGTAGGATGTACAGCAGCCACACACTGATAAAAACCTTCCTGACAGAGTGGCTAAACCTGGTTGAGGGTAACCAATGGGCCTCAAGCCTATAAGTGAGTTAGGGGGATGTCTGCCCCCAAGTATGTGAAGACATCCCCCAGTGGAATGGACAGATGAAAACAATTTGTTCCCACCACCATAAGGGCAGTTGAAGCAGGTACTGGGGAGTGCTTAGAGCTTGATCAGACATCAAAGAAGCCAAGGTCATCCACTGCATCCCTGGCTATCGACAGTCATCTTGGAGTTGGTCTTGCCACTGTACTTTGATGACTCTGAAAGAGAGAGTGAGGCCGATGACTTAAATCCAATTCACATAAGTCAAGACATCACCCCATATATGCCATTGTTCCTCCTCTAAAACGTACAAACAACAACTCAATACTATGTCTCTCTTAGTGACTCATCGTGGCCTCACCCTCATGAGATGATAAGGTATCAGAGTAGGACTTTAGAAACAACAACAATAAAATCTCAAATCCAGAAAGCAATTTACAGTTTTCATCATAAACACAATATCTTTTCATAATAACAACCTCATGAATTAAGCTTTAAAAGCAACTATTTTATCTTCTTACCAAATAGAGGAATATGAAAGCCTAGAGTAGCACCAGTGTAGAACAGGAACTCACCTGTAAGATCTTGCATCATATGATGGTGAAAGGTTATGAGCAGTATCCCAATAACACTGTGAGAAGCAATTCAGGAGAAAATACGTTTAAAGAAAGCTTAACAAGAATATCACAAGAGCATTTAATACTGAACCTGGAAGGATGACAACAAAATAGATGAAGTGTTAGGGCAACTATCTCAACCTCTACTCACACTGATGAGTTGGTCCAAAGAACTTACTATTACATCCCCTCAGGGCTCTAGGATCAGCCTTGAGTGGTTGGGGTATTGTTTCTCTAGTGCTACATAGTTCACTAAACTCCACCTATATGTTTCCTCCTGAGATTATCAGCTGATCTCATTTAGTCAACCAGACTTCATTTGTTTTTAGAAGAAGGGGGAAATTTCTAAGGTGGTTTAGAAAAAAACAATTGACATAAAACATCCTCCCAGAAATCTGTGGCACATTTTCCCACAAAAACATTTAAGACCTGGGGAAAGTGGACTCAACCTTAGAGAGCAGATGTGACAGGAAGATAGCTTCTGGTTGTAGAATGTCCTTTCCTCCTCTTTGTCGGGTACTCCTGAATTTCCCTTTAGATGTGGTGTCACCTTTTTGCTGGGCTCTTATGAAGCTGTGAATCTGCCTTCACGCATTGCAGTCAGTCTGTTCTCAGCTCCTGATTCAGACACTGTTGCCAGTGGCTGCTAGGATGCTGATGAGAAAATTGGAAGTCCTCTGGACCTCCAAATTTTATGATGTTCTAATCCAAGCAGGGGGTAGTGAAGGGGTTCTGCTTTTTCCCCCTCCCTAATCTATTCCTTCTCAGAGGTTAAGATGGAAGATTTTTTCATCTCTACTTGTTCAAATCTCTCAGAGGCAGCTGGTAGAGCAATGAATAGAGTGCTGAGCCTGTAATTAGGAAGACCTGAGTTCAAATCTGACTTCAGACACTTAAAAGCTGTGTGATTCTGGGCAAGTCACTTAACTGCTGTCTGCCCCAGTGTCCTCAACTGTAAAATGGGGATAATGATAGTGCCTACCTCTCAGAGTTGTTGTGAGAATCACATGAGATAGAATTAGTAAAAAAGCACTTAACACAGTGCCTGGTACATAGTAGGTGCTATATAAATGCTTATTCCTTTCCTATCTAAGATGGCTCAATATTTTATAGATGACACCTTAGGAGTGACCAAGTTTCTTCAGATAATTCAAACAAATTTCTTGTGCAGTGTCACTTCTATTGATCAAGGGATTTTTCTGTACTTAGTCTACAGTCTTTGATAGATCAATTGAGACATTCTCATCTCAATAAAGTATCATTTACTTGAAATGGAGAAGAGCAATTTGATTGATTTTCTCAATCCTGCCTCTCCTTTATACCAAAAAATGTAAAATTTCTGTGAAGATTTTTGTAACAAGTTCTTTTAACTATAAATGATGGTGGAGCCACCACATCTGGACTCTAGCATAATTCTAGTCCCTCCCCCTGATCCATGCCCTAGAGGTGCTACATAAAGAAGAAATGATGAAGAGAAACTAGAGTAGGTGTCCTATTCTAGTTCTTGAGGGGATTAAGAGAAAAATTTTCAATGTATCTGAAAAAGAAAAGGGCACTAAAAGATTGGGGAGGAGGATCTCAGACATTCTTATTAGTCTTAAAATGAGACCTGAAGCATATTGCTAATAAGCCAACCCATATTTGATTATACATATGCTCTCAGAACATTCTGGATGAAGATATAAGAAAGGCAGGGGGAAACTTGCATAAATGTTATAGTATAACAATCCATAATTAGGTAGTCACATAATTGAGTGAAAGATTAAGAAGGGAGGAAGAGAATAAGCATTTATATCTACCATGTGCCAGTACCAGTTCATTTTACAAGTTTTATCTCATTTGATCCTCATCACAGTCCTGAGAGGTGAGTGCTATCATTATCCCCAATTTATAGTAAATAGAAATTACTTGATTGTGAATGACTTACCCAAGGTCATATGGCTAGTAGGTATCATCTTAGGTCTATCCTGATTCTAGGTCCAGTGTACTATCCTCTGCCTCACTAGTATTTCTATAAAAATATAAGATCTTACTGAACTTTGGTTATTTAAAATTCATTTAATTCAGTATGGTGAAAGGTCACCATAAAAGCATTCCTCCAACAATGTCTTCCAGGCATTAAATCAAAATTATATAAGATTCCTTGAAAAAATGTAGGAAGAGAGATGATGTGGTTCTATCATGCTCTCATTACTAATACCAGGTGAACCACAAAAAAAGAGAAATGCATGCTCACTAAAGGTGATTGCCACCATCATGGAGGATGTCCAGCACAGAGTTCAAATCAAAGGACAGTTCCTAATCATTGCTGAGGTACTTGAAATATTCATTTCTGAGAATAATACTGTGTTGATTGCAACAAGCAACAGAACACTGCAGAGCCTAGTAAATTAGATCCTTAATCACTCAAAAGAATTTGACCCAACTATCCATGTGAGAAAAACCAAGTGGATGAAGAATCCTTATTGTCCACACTAGGATATGCATTTGGATAGATACCCCCTAGAGTTGGTCCATAGGTACATATATTTTAGAAAGATAGAGCACATGGACAATGAGCAAAATCTAACATCAAATAGTTGTAGAACAGGTCAGATTGCTTTAAGGAACTTATTCAGTGCATTTATTGACCCAACCTTCTCTCTGAGACAAAGGACCATCTTTCTATCAGCAATGTTTTTCTGGCAATTCTATATGATAATGGAATCTATATGATTCCATAATGACACTCCTCCTGCTGTTGCTTTGACCCTCCCAAATTAAACCATCATGCTTGGGAGGGTCTAAGCCATTCAGTCCTGCATACCCAAAGGCCTTTCAGTCCTCATCTTCATCTCTGTTTATTTTCTTCTCTGCTTCCTCACACATAACCTCCCCTCCTTTCTACTTTTCTTCTGAGAACTATAATCAAATTACCAGTAGCATTACCTCTGGAAAGGGTGCATCAAAGATTTGCCCTATTGTTCTACTCAATATCTTTGTGACTTCCCAAACCATGACTTCCTTCCCTGGCCACTACTCCCTTATATATATTGTCTCCCCAATTCAAATGTAAACTCCTTGAGGACAAGACTGTCTTGCTTTTATATTTGTATCCATAGCACTTGACATGGTGTTTGATACCTAACAAGTATTTAATAAATGCTTTTTCCCATTTGTTCATGGAATAGTTGGCAAAACATTAAGTTAGAAAGACACAATGGACAATGGAGAAGATCATGTTGGATGTGAATAGGCTTCAATACATCATCAACCAATAATTATGCAAGAGAAGCCATGTACAGATTTCAGAAAAATATGAAAAGACTTACTATGAACTGATGCTGAGGGAAGGGAGCAGAACACAGCAATGTTGCATGATTACCAACTTTGATAAACTTAGCTCTTCTCAACAATACAATGATCTAAGACAATTCCAAAAGACTTGTGTTATAAAGTGCTATCCACATCCAGAGAAAGACCTATGGAATCTGAATGCAGATCAAAACATACAATTTTCTCATTTTTGTTTGTTTTTTCTTTCTCATGGTTTTTTCCTTTTGTTCTAATTCTTCTTTCACAACATGTCTAATGTGGAAACATGTATAGCCTATATCAGATTGCTTGCCATCTTGGGGAGGGAGAAGGGGAGGAAAAGAGGGAGAAAAAAATTTGGAACTCAAAATCTTATCAAAGTTAATGTTGAAAACTATCTTTACATGTAATTAGAAAAATAAAATATTATTAAGTGGGGGGGGAGAAGAAGAGAAACCATGTAAATAATGTGATGAAAGAGATTATTACTGGAAAACATGGTTGGCCAATTATATGGGAAGGGTGGAGGATAACTAATGGACAGCCTACATGCTTCATTTATATACACTTAAATGTCAAGAAACCTAGAGGAAGGCCAAACACATCATATGGACTCCTTGTCCAGGAGGGCAAGAGGACATGGATGGTTATTTGCACATTGATGGTCCACCAAAGTGGCATGAAAATGAATTAGGCAGAGTGGGTATTAATTTCCCCATTCGACAAATGAGGAAACTGAAGCTCAGAAAGGTTAAGCGATATGTCAATGGCCACAGTAGTTCATAGCAACCAGCAAAATGTAGATTACGTCTCTTTTTGTTCATCATTCACTCTATTCTCTCTAAATCCTTTACAAAATATGTTTAACAATCATTTTACCATTTAAGATTGGATCTTACTTTTCTTCATAACTCTTATTTTTATGTCATTTATTTCTGAATATATCCTCCTCCCTACCCCTTTTCTTCCCCAGCAAACTACTGTCCATCAGAGGCAAATGGTTGCTTTCCCACAGGAATATTAGTAGAATAATGAAAAAGTCACTTGCTAAGATGACCCTGGGTCATCTTAGGGGCAGCTAGGTGATACAGTGGACAGAATGCCTCATGATGAGTCAGAAAGACTCATCTCTCCCTGAGTTCAAATCTTGCCTCAGACTTTTACTAGCTATGTGACCCTGGGCAAATCACTTAACACTGTTTGCCTCAGCTCTTCATCTGTAAAATGATAAGGAGAAGGAAATGGCAAACCAATCTAGTATCTTTGCCAAGAAAATCCAAATGAGGCCACAAAGAGTCAGACACAACTGAAACAACTGAACAATGACAAAGATGACTCCTGATCTCCTAGCTCTTTTTCTTTTGTAACATTTCTATAGAAGTCCCATTCCATGGGCGAAGGTTTACCTCTCACTAAGCCTATGGCTCTTAATAACAACCGGATGTTTCTGAGCCACAAAGGACCTTGTATAAGTCCCCTAACTGCTAATTTTTGGTGCATTGTCCAAGTCCTGAGACCAAAGTGACTCTAAGTTTGACGCTTCCCACAGTCAGCTCAGAATGAGTTCTCCTCTGAGCTCAAATTGGCTTCTGTTTCAAGGAATATTTCTCAAAGCTTTCCAAATTCCCTTTCAGTCACTGAACTCCTAGAGTTATGATTCTCTCTGTAGGAATGCCATTATCCTCAGGGGTGGAAAGCTCTGGTAAATTTAGATTATAGAAACAAAATAAGAAAAGCAAGACAGGGGGAGTGCCTGGAACAAGGTAAAAAAAAATAGACTGAAAGCCTGAAGACCTGAGGTCTAGTCCCTGGCTCTGTAACTAATTAACTATGTAGCTGTAAACTTGGGCAAATTATCTTTTGAGGGGTAGTGGTATAGCAGAGACCAATGGACAATGGCTTAAGAGTCAGAAGCCCTTCATTTCACTAGCTACTCTGCGACTAACTGGTTGTGTGGCCATGGACAAATATCTTACCCTCTCCAAGCCTCACTTTTCCTATCTGCAAAATGAGGCCATTGGACCAGAATACCTTTAAGGTATCTTCCAACTCTAACATTTGGTGATTGTAGAATGCAGCCCTTTCACTGGTGTTCACAAACTCGTGCCTTTGAGTTTAAGTTGAAGGATAGAAAGTAGTTAATGAGAGTATCATCCTGTTTAATTTGACATTGGGATTCATTTGTGTTACCTTGATAATAGAAATAGATATTATATACCCACCAAAGTCAGGAGGAGAACATAACTCAGCACACTATTAATTCTACACTAATCATCTCTGCTATGCGTGGTTGATTGTCCATTTCCAAGTAATTTTTTAACCTCTAAGGTATCCCTCTCCTTATCCTGTCCTCAGGTCCTTCTGTATGACTCCTGTTAACTCACATCCTCATAGAAACATTTAGGCACATCTCCTCTTACCCTTTAGAGCATTCCATCCCCTCCCCCAGCTACACACATAAAAGGGACAGAAAGAAAAAAAACAACAAAAAACCAAACTTCCAGTTTAAGAAGACATTGATTCACACAGGAAGTCGGCTTTGCTTTGTTTTAATGAAAACAGTTCTTGAATATGCATGCACACATGCACACACCCTACATGGAAAATATGTGTCATTTGTACCTTAGCCCAGAGGAAAATGTTGATGTTGTACCATTGTTAATACAAATTGAATCAACAGTAAATTATTTATCTTTGCAAGTGGGATGAGTACTCAGGGCAGTAATTATTAGACAGAAGAAAATTGATATAAAATGACTTGGCATTTTTAGCTCCCTAAGAACCAAAGAAGAGTTAGGAGTTAAATTTCAGGGAAATAAAAAGGGAGAATTTCAATGGCACAAACATGATTGCAACCAAGATAAAATGCAGTAACATCAGAACTGACCCAAACCTGTCATCATTTTCAGTCACTCATAATTAATAATGGTAATCCTGACAAGGGACCAAGTGGATGATAAAGGCATGTGACTCAATAAAACTTTGCCATATTCTAGGTGCCAAATCAAGCTTTGCATGTGGCAGGATGGAACTTTACTACTCAGAATAATAAAAGAGCTGGGCAAGGTTCCCAGAATGTCTCTAACATTTCTTCTTCCTGCTGCAGGCCAGATATTGTAATCCAGTGATTCTTCCAAAGCAATTTTCAACCCTAGAAATTTGCAGAACATGAAATGCAGGTCACCTAAGTTTCATTGTAGTTCTCTCCTAATGAGATGGGCCATCCCATTTGGCTCCTGTTTATGTGAGTGGTGGTAGGAAGTGTGCCATTACCAATGCCTGCCTTGGACTTAGTCAGTCATCATCCATCATTCTCCACCACCATTTGCTGAGAGGGTTAAGACATCTTCACCATTGTCAGCAAACCAGAGAGGGGTTTGGTCATATGATATACTTGGTCAATGGAACTTGCCTAGTTATGCTTACCAAGGATTTTAAGTGGCCAAAACATATGCTCTTCTTTACTTTAAATCAATTGGAATTGGTCATTGGCAAAATAATGAGCTACTATACCACCAAAAATCTACTTAATCAAAATGAAAAAGATTTCAATCAAAATATAATTAACCAAAGGAGAATGCCTAATATAGTGGAAAGAACACTGGTTCTGGGCTCAGAGGATTTGGGTTCAAATCTCAGTCCTTCAACCCATGTGTAACATGTACCATATGATATTGGATATGTCACTTAATTCTGTCCCAGTGTCATCATTTGCCAAATGAAAAAGTTGGACTAGAGGTTATCTAGCATCTCTTCCAGCTCTGAATTCCATGATCCTCTGATTTGAGGAGAAGAAGACAACATTTTTCATCTGGAAAGATTAGGAAGGAGATGGTACCTTAGCTTGGTAGGGAAGAAGTGGAGTTGGTTGGAAGTGGGTGGTGAGACTAAGCTAGGGGCAAAGGCATAAAGGTAAGAAAGGACAAAATGAGATGGATAAATAGCTAGAAGTCCAACTGACTTGAGTATAGAGCACATGAAGGCTTATACTTTGAAATAAGACTGAAAAGGTAAGTTGGCACCTAATGCTAAGTCTTGAAGGCTCATGAATTTATATTTTAATCTTGGGAATTGGAAGTCAATGAAGCTACCTCCTAAAGTTGTTGTGAAGATCAAATGTTTGTCAAGTGTTTAGCACAGTGCCTGGAACATAGTAAGAGCTTAATAAATGCTTCTATCTGTCCTTTCTTCCTTTCTTCATACCCCAAGGAGGTTAAAGATAGGAAAAATTTCCATACATAGCAAAATATTTATAGCAGCATCTTTTGAAGTAGCAGAGAACTAGAACAAATGCTCATCACTTGGAGAATGGCTAAACAAACTGTGTTACATGGATGTAATGGAATACTTTTACCTAACACTAATGAATATAATGGATAGAGAAGAATGGGAAGACTTATATGAATTGATGCACAGTGAAGCAGAACCAGCTCAACAATATATGCAATGACTATGACCATATAAATGAAAAGAACAACAAAAACAAAACAGTTGAAACTAAATGCTGTGAAGTGTAATGACCAAACTTGGCCCCAGAGAAGAGCTATGAGAATACATCTTTCTTCCTTCTATGCAAAGTTGGATGATTATGTGTATGAAACATTGCATCTGATGTCAGGCTTGGTTGATATATTGGTTAGTTGTGCTTAAAATGTTTTTCCCCCATTTTTCATTCTTTATTGTAGGGGATGACTATCCAAGGGGAGGAAAAAGAGTATGAATCCACATCAATAAAATTTCCTTTAAAACCTAATGAAGTTTTGAGGTGTTATTTTATAATTATTTGATGGTAAATTTGGGAGATTTCACGCAATTTCCTGCCTTACTCCACCATCTTGGCTCTGCCCTCCAGGGTTGGCTCTCCATCCAAGGTGAGGGAAAGGAGAATGAATCCTTCTCAATAAGGTTTTCTTTAAAACCTAATGAAGTTTTAATAAAGGAAAAAAGAAATGAAATATAGTTACACAGATAGAATGAGGAATTCTGCTTTCTAGTCTCACCTTTATCACAAACAGTCTGTAGCACTGTAGGATTCTTTTTTTTTTCACTTTGATACCTTAGTTTTCCTGTTATAAAAATGAGGATGATGAAAACTATGTTGCAAACACAAGTGGAATAGACATTTTTTGATTAACAATCAAAAGGATTTTGAGAAAGTCGGTCTTGATTTAAAAAAAACAGTATCAACAGCTTTAAGAAATAAGGGTTTAAAGAAAGGACTTAGATGCAAAAACAATTCTCTTAAGAAGTTTAATTTTTTTTTAGTCAATCCCAAAGTCAGAGGACGAGGCTGTTGCTGCCAATTCTTAACTCTAAAATAGATAAAAGAAAAATAAGGCAGGTCTATTGGGGAGAAAATCCTGAAATAACCAGTCGCTGGTGCTCAGAAAGCTCAGGGTCATCATTCATCTTTAGACTGAAGAGACACCCAACAAAGACCAACAAGTTCAAGGGCTTACTTTTACATAACACCTGGGCAGGAGAAAGAAATAGCTGTAATTCTTCAGACCTTGAGTGTGACAGCAAAATTGGATGCTTTGGGAATAACGTTAAACAAACCAGCCTGTGAAATGTTGGATTTCCAGATTCAACAAATGCTTAGAGAATCATGAAAGTCCTTTTGATATAATGTAGAGGGTTTTGTTCATCATTTCTTTTTTCAATCCTTAAAAAAATAATAACAATAAAAAGGCATTTTAGTAGTCTGTCTCTTACATTAAGGCCAAATGGGGTCACAGGATCTCAATGCTGAATGGGATTTCAGAGGTCTTCTAATGCAGCCTGTTCATGAATGATTTAGCAATAATGAAAACATAACTCCCAATGAAATAGAAATCATAGACATTTTAGCAGTTTAAGTTTAATATTACCACCCAGAACCACATCTGATAACTCTAACATGGTAGGTAGACATTTGCTAAAAATAATAACCAACTCAGTAAATCTTGACATCCCCTTCAAATGGAAATCTTCTCTTCACCATGTAGAGAGACCATATAGTATGGTAGATTTCCAGTTGGAAATCTGCCTTTTAAAATCTTTTAACCCAACCCAAACAGAGACCCATTTCAAGAAAATGATGCTTAGCTCCTGGCTCTGACACTTCCTAGTTATGAGACCATAGATTAAGTCACTTACCCTCTGTAATCCTCCATTTCTTCACCTCTAAAATGAGGTTAATAATATCCTATCCCTCTCAGGGTTTTGTGAGGATTAAATGAGATAATTTAAGTAAAATTCCTGGCATTCTATGAATGCAGTCTATGTATGTCAGCGGCTGATTCTCCTGCCTCTGACATTTCCTAATTATGAGACCCTGGGCAACCCCTCTGAGTCTTTGTTTCATTATCTATAAAATTTGTACCTACCTCACAAGACTGTTTTGATGAAAAAGCTTTGGAAACTTTAAAACTCTATACAAATATAATTCTGTGTATATGCAAAGTAGAGGAAGAAATGAGGTAATTACCTAAATAACTAAAAGGAATGAAGAGGAGGATTTTTGTACCTGAATTTCCTGGGCAAGTAATTCAGAATATTTTGGGGGGTGGGGGTGGGGGTGGGTAGGGAGTCTTGAATTCTCCAGTAATTGTTCCAGTTCTTTGTACACCCTTAAAATCAACTCCACGTGCCCTTTAGCATATCAAGAGGAAGGCATTGTAATTTCTGATGGAATCTGGATTCCTTTTATACTTTCCTGGTGTCTCTAGTGTTTCATATGAAGAAAGTCAAAGAGAAGGGCTTTAAGTCCATTGAGTTTTAGCTTGCAGCCCACAAAGAGCGTGAGAGGCAGTCTTCTTTCCATTCTACATGCCATATGTGACCAGAGCAGTTTTAATATAAAAGCATTTTCAAGGGATCAAAGCACAAAGCAGTCAAAACAAAGTGAAAAAAGAAACCAGGGAATAATGCAAAATGAAAGAAAAAAGTGAAAACTTCATTTTCTGCTGTAAGAACAAAAATCTGAAGACACAAGGAGCTGTACTTAAATTGCAACAAGAGGAATATAGGATAAACACAAAGAACCTCATGTTCTGAGACACATGGAAAATAATTCAGAAAGGAAAGCAACCAGTTTATGAAATTTTCACCCGTCCTGTCTCCACCAGAGCCTGAGACATGCCCTACTTATTTTCTGATATTCTAACCTAATATGAAAAAGATACATTCTGATTTTTACAAAACTATATGTATGAGTACGTGTGTATACATACATATGTGTGCACACATATACATATATACACACATGCATACATATAAGTAAATATCATTCTCCTAAAAAATAACGGCTGCATAAGTGATTCTGTAATTCTAGAGAGTCCCAGGAAAGAGGGAGTCCCCCTTTCCCACCAGAAATCAATTTATTTTGCCATACTCAAAGGGCAAAGGGCCCTTTCTGGAATACAGGAAGGACCCATGATTTAAATAACTCTATAAATACGAATTCCCAAATAAATATCAACCCTGACTTTCACTCATTTGTTGTCAGTCAACAAAAATTTATGGATCTTCCAGTATTGTGTGTGTGAGACACTGGAGTATCTGATGTTGACCAAGCTGCTACTTAAAATTTCTACCAGGTCTGCCAAAGTGTAGAGAAATTCAGAGAGTAAGAGAGATCATTGAAAAAGATTAAGCTTATCACAGAGAAGAAGTGTCTCCTTTCTTTCATGATGCTGTGGGGATTGTGGATGTATGATGTGTATATTGCCAAATCCAATATGCTAGTTAGCTTTGCTGAACTACTTTTTCCTCATTCTTTTTAATCTTTGTTATGAGAGATAGTTCTCTGGGTAGAGGAGAAGAAAAGAATATATTTGGAAATGAATGTAATAGAAAAACAAAATACATCAGTAAAAATAAGGTAACGTTTAAAAAAAAATCAAATAACTATTAACCACTGCAATGGTTTCCAAGCACTGAAATAGAATCTCTTTCCCTCTGAGATTATAAAAATTACAATTCAGACTCATCTCTTTGGGATAATTAGGTAGGGACTAACCTACATGGAGGTATGAATAAATTAAATAACCCCTAAACTTACATTCTGCTTCTAGGATTTAGCGTGTTTTCTTATGCAACACCAGTGAGTATGTGCCAGTACTTATCACTGTCTTCTCTTTCCTACTCTCTTTCTCTTTACACTTTGTTATAAGAATTAGTTTACCTTTTTAGGTAAACCCATTGGTCAAGATAATGACCTCTTGGGTTTATTTAATTCCCTTTTCTGTTGTTTTATAGAATTTCAAGCAGAAGAAAATTAGAAGAATAATTATAATAGCTCAGAGCCCCCAGTTAGAAAAACTCTTAACTTTCAGGGAGAGGTTTGGCTTCTTCCCTAGTTTAAATTTATGTTATATTTCTCTAACTCCTGATCTCTTTATATTTGAAGTAAGAATCAATGTACAGGAAATATTTAGGTAAATGAAGGACATTATATTCTAGTATCTAAGACTAGACAACCACAAGGAGAACCTGGGAAAAGAGTAGACTTTTTTTTAAACTTCCCTCAGTGCTTGAAGAGGAAGCTTCAGCTTGAGTCTCCTACTTCAGTATGTTCATAGGTAACTTATCTCCTTCATGGACAATTAGTCTCCTCAGTCCCTTCCCCCTCTGCTGAAACTCAGCCCTAGTTTCACTTTCTCTTTTTGCTTGCTGCCCCATATCATCTTTTCTTTCCAGCTCAGCTCATTAATAAGTGGGTTGTCCCCATTGCTATTCCTACTCAGCTCTTGAAGTCCCCACTACTCCCCTTAGTATGCATCTCACTTGGGTATGTTCTTTTAAGAATGTTCAGGTGCATAATCTATATCAAATTGTTTACCATCTTAGGAAGGGGAGGATGTAAGAATGGGAGGGAAAAATTCGGAACTCAAAATTTAAAAAAAAATGAATGTTAAAATTTGTCTACATGTAATTGGAAAGAATAAAATACTATTAAAAAAAAGAAAACCTGGGCAGCTAGATGGTGCAGTGGATAGAGCTCTGGACTTGGAGTCAGGAGGATCTGAGTTCAAATTTGGCCTCAGACACTTGACACTTACTAGCTGTGTGACCCTGGACAAGTCACTTAACCCCAATTGCCTCACAAAAAAGCAAAAAACAAAAACAGAAAAACAACAAACCAAAATGGGGTTACAAACAGTGGAAAAGGACTAAACAACAACCACAAAGGAATGTAAACTTCTTGAGGGTAGAGACCATCTCACTTTTATATTTGTATCCTAAGTACCTGGTACTGTTCTTTGCACATACTAAAGATGTAATAAATACGTGAATTGAAAAAAAAGTTTAAACATTTTTTATTAGTTTCACACTACCTGCTTAGTGGCCTAGAAAAGGCTGAGCCAACTTCAGGCTCAATATATCTCTCTCCTTGTCTCATGGGCTTTTGCTTCATGGCTACTGAATCTTTTTGTCCCTGTTTTCCACCATGCTCATGTAGGGGAAAAAACATACAATAAAAACAAACCCTGGCCCTTTAGATTAAAAAAAATGTGCAGGTGCAACTCAAGATCAAGATTGTCTCAAATCACTCTCAGAGGTCAGAGAAGAATGTTTGTCCCTGGATTCCAGTCAGTTCTCAAACTACTATTACATTCTTCCTTGGAGTATGGAATTTTGCAGTCCTTTGCAAAACTCAACTGTGGTACACCTGGCATCCAGAACTATACAGTATAGCATCAACTTTCACCAGTATTTAACAGAACAAGGATGATTAGTCAGCTTAGGGTTCTATTCACAGTAAATATACTTAGCAATATATGCAATAGACCTAGTCAAATGTAGAATATCACTGGACAGACTGCTCTGCTGATTATAGATTTGAATTTCCTGCTGGATTTATTAAATGCATGTTTCTCAGTAGTATATGCATGTATGTGTTATATATGCATATATACACGTACATGTGTATACATGCATGTATATGAGTCTCTCAACATACATGTGTGTGTGTGCATGTGCATATACATACATGTTTACATATGTATATCAGTATCAAGAAAGTCTTCCTAGAGATCAGTTCTAATTGATGTTTTCCCAGTTCCAAACTACATTCAAAAGTCACATTGAAGCCTGAAACTTCCATTATCTTAGCTGGTCTTCTTTGCTGTTAGAAAAAAATTAACTTGAATCTTCTGACTGATCCTATAGGTAGTAAAATCCTGAGCTGGCTATGAAATTGAGTTAATAAGCATTTTAACTTCTAATCATTTTCATGTTTGTTCTTGGACCTTAACTCTATCTAAGGTCTAGACTTATCTAGTTGTTAATTCCTTCATTAATTCAACAAATATTTATTAGATGCTCACTGCCTGAAATCAACTATGTCAGCTGTAACATACAATATCATTCTTGAACTTATCTCTCTGCCTTTTCTCAAACTGAAAACTCACAGGAAAGAACATGGTTTTTACACCAGGTATCCTCACTTTGCACAGTCCCTTTGTCTTCTAAACAGTGACTTGAGAGGCAGTATAATGGAGTTTTATATATATATATGTATATTATATATATATATACATACACACACACATATATACTCTTGTATAACATATATATGCATATATGTATATGTGTGTGCGTGTGTGTGTGTGTGTATATATATATACACACATACATACACATATATATGTATATATACTCAAAGATGGAGAGTTGGCCTTGAAGCAAGAAAACCTGGGTTTGTGTCCTGCCGTGTAATCCTGGGCAAGTCACTTAATCTGTCAATGCCCTAAAACAAATCTGTCAAATTATATACTGCAGAGAATGGGCTGTTCTGCACTGGAAGAGCCACATTCCTCATCAGGAGTTACATGTACCAATGAAATCATAGGATCAATACAAAACAAAAGGGGAGAGGGGCTTGCCTTGGCAAAGAAAATAATAGAGTTCTAACTTTTTGGATAAATGTCTAGCTTGTATCACAAAATAACCCAATTTCAGAGTTGGAAGGGACGTCACAGGCTACTAAGTTTGACCCGTACCGGGACAAAAATCCCTTCTATAACAAATCTAACAAGAGGTGATCTAGCCTTTGCTTGACAGTCTCCAATGAGCAGAAATTCATCATCTCTTAAAGCTTAATGAAAACTAGGTGGTACAATGGATAGAGTGCCAGGCCTAGAGTCATAAAGACCTAAGTTCAAATCCAGCCTGAGACCCTAGCTGTATGACCCTGGATAAGTCACTTAACTGGGGTTTTTGCCTCAGTCTCCTCATCTGTAAAATGGGACAATAATAGCACCTATCTCTTAGGGTTGCTGTGAGAATAATAACTGTAAAATGTTTAGCATAGTGCCTAGAACATAGTAAGCTCTATTTAAATATTTGCTATCATTATAATAAGGTAGTTTGCTATATTTTTGGAAAGATCTAAATAATTAAATTTAATTACATATTATAAACCTTATAACATTTTATATCTTTAAAAATCTTGATACAGAATATGTTCCCTTTTTGTCACATCCATTTGTTTTACATAATTTGACTTTGTATTCTCAAGATTTTGACACATTACTGCCAGGCCAGACAGCTGAAGAAGACAGGGAATGGGACAGGACCCCATTAGGGCAGGGGGCAGCACTCTACTAAGCCTGAGGGAAAGAGTCCAGCATACAACTGGGTCCAATTCAATTCTCCTAAAAATCGCTTGGGGAAGAGACCCGTGCAGGTGAAACAGAAATTGCTCAGGGTGGGGGAAGGTCAAGATACTTTGAGATTCAGTTCACAGGGAAACTATCAGAGGAAAGGAGTCAGAAAGTGAGAAATAGAAGAAAATTGGGGAAGGGAGAATAAAAATTGCCAAAGATCTCAGGGGAAAGAAAATGCAAAGACCTTGAGCATAAGCAGATAAATAAAAAGGGAAAGCATTAACAACAGAAGGAAACATGGCTTCCAGAACAAATAAATGTGTTTAGGTCTTTATGAGCAAATACAATGTTGTTCAGTTGTTTCAGTCATGTCTGGCTCTTCGTGATCCCATTTGGAATTTTCTTGGCAAAGATAATGGAGTGGTTTGCCATTTCCTTCTCCAGCTCATTTTGCAGATGAGGAAACTGAGGCAAACAGGGTTAAGTGACTTGCCCAACGTCACCCAACTAGTCAGTGTCCAAGGCTGGATTTGAACTCAGGAGGATGAGTTTTTCTGACTCCAGGCCTGGCACTCTATCTACTGCACCACCTAGCTGCCCTGTAGTATGATAAAATAAAATAAAACAAAGGAGAATGACTTGACATTTGATGAGACAGAGGAGCTATAGAATTTGAGGAGAACATGAGACCACAACACACTGTTCCTGAGTGGTTTAAAAGAGAAATGTGAATTATACAAGTAGAATTTATGGTCTATGGGAAGAAATTATTGGTAGAAGAGAAAATCTTGAATCAATGATGCAAATTTCACCAAAGAAACAAAAGAGAAGAACAACTAATCGGGAATGTAAATACACAGAATTCACAATCTGGAAGAAGAAAAGCAATAATATTATAAGAAATCATAGAAAGAGAAAGGATTAGTGAACTGAAGAAGCATTTTAAAAATTAGAAAAACCAAGAAATAAACAAAAATTAGCTAAAATCAGCACAAAAATTTTAAATACTAAAAATTAGAGGAACAATAGATAAAGATAGAAACTAAAATAAAACATACAAATGAGAAATAAAACTAAAAGCTGGTTCATTGAAAAACCAATATAGTTGATAAACCTTTAACTAATATGACTAGAAAGATGAGAACAGAAAATCAAATCAATAAAATAGCAAATGAGAAAAGTGAAATCACAAAAATACCAAAAGAAATAAATATAATTGGAACTTCTGTTGTTTTTGACTTGCTCAGTTGCGTCTGATTCTCCAGGACCCCATGGACCATAGCATGCCAGGCCCTTCTATTCTTTACTATCTCTTGAAGTCTGTCCAAGTTCATGTTCATTGTTTTCATGATACTGTCTATCCATCTCATCCTATGCCATCCCCTTTTCCTTTTGCCTTAAATCTTTCCCAACATCAGGATCTTTTCCAATGAGTCTTATCTTCTCATTATGTGGCCAAAGTATTTAAGCTTCAGCTTCAGTATTTGACCTCCCAGTGAGTAGCCTGAACTAATTTCTTTAAGTACTGACTGACTTGACCTCCTTGCTATTCAAGGGACTCTCAAAAGTCTTCTCCAGCACAACAATTTGAAAACTTCAATTCTGCTTTGCTCAGCCTTCCTTCAAGTCCAACTCTCACAGCCATACATTGCTATTGGAAAAACCATAGTTTGACCTCATAGACCTTTGTCAGCAAAGTGATGCTTCTCCTTTTCAGTATGCTCTCCATATTTGCCATACTTTCCTTCCGAGTGTCTTTAATTTCATGGCCTCAGTCACCATCTGCAGTGATCTTTGATCCCAAGCATATAATATCTGACATTGCTTCCATTTCTTCTTCCTCTATTTGCCAAAAAATGATGGGACCAGTTGCCAAGATCTTAGTTTTTTTGATGTTAAGCCTCAAGTCAGCTTTTACACTCTCCTCTTTCACCCTCATCAAGAGGCTTCTTAATTCCTCTTCACTTCCTGCCATCTGACTGGTATCATCTGAATATCTGAGATTGCTGATATTTCCCCCAGAAACCTTAATTCTAGTTTTTGATTCATCCAGATGACATTTTGCATGATGTACTTCACATATGACTTAAATAAGGTGACAACATGCAGCTTTGCATAATCTTTTTACATTCTTAAATGAATCAATTGTTCCATGTTCTGCTCTAACTAGTACTTGTTGGTCTACAAACAGGTTACTCAGGAGACAAGTAAGATGACCTTGTACTTCTGTCTCTTCGAGGACTTGCCACATTTTGTTCTGATCCACACAGTCACAGGCTTTAGTGTAGTCAATGAAACAGAAGTAGATGTTTTTCTGTAACTTCCTTTTTTCTCCCTAATCCAGCCAATGTTGGCAATTTGGTCTCTGGTTCCACAGTTACATTTTAACAAAACTAAAAACATCCATACAAAAAATAAAGGAATACCTTCAAAGATATAAAATATTCAAACTAACAGAAGACCAGATAGAGAGCTTAATTCAATATCAGGAAAGTAAATGAACTATCATAAGAAAAAAAAGACCTCCTGGTCTTTATTCATGGGAATTGATTGGAAAATTCTAACAAACTTTTAAGGAACAATCCACAAATTATTCTTAAAAGAGAGAAATAAAACACCCTAATAAAATTCTTTTAAGAGGAAAATGCAGTCCTAATACCTAAATCAGGGAAGGACAAAACACAGAAGAAAAACTATAATAGACAAATGATTTCTGGATATTGACTCAAAAATTTTAAAGAAAATCCTGTCAAAGAGACTACAACAATTTATCCAAGAAATTATCAATTATGACCAAGGGATATACCGGGATACAAAAATGGTATAACATTAGAAAAATGATCAACACAATCATATTAAAAACTGAAACAACCAAAACTACATGATTATTTCAATAGATGCAGAAAATGTCTTTGACAAAGTATAACATTTTTATGCTAAGAACCCTATAAAGTATAAGCATAGAAGACATTTTAAAAATACCATATAAAGCATCAAACCAAGAGCAAGCATCATATGTAACGGGCATACACTAGAATCTTTACCAATAAATATGGCAATGCAGCAAGGATGCTCATTCTTTCCACTTTCATTTGACACAGTTTTGAAAATGTTATGAACAACAGCAGAACAAGAGAAATAAATCAAAGTCATAAAAATCGATAAAGAGGAGATAAAACTATCTCTATTTGCTGATAATATGGTGGCATACTTGGAAAATCCTGGGGAATCATTGAAAATATTAAGACAATAGCTTCAGAAAAGCATCAGGCTACAAAATAATTCTTAAAAATTGACTACATTTTCATATACTTATGACAAAATACAAGAACCAAAAATTGGAAAGGAAATCCCATCCTAAATAACTACAATATGCATAAAATATTTGGGGATTGAGCTACCAAAGAGCACAAAAGACTCGCACAGTTTCAAGTACAAAATGCTCCTTAAAGAAATGAAGAACAATTTAAATAGCTGCAAGAATATTCAGAACTCATGGATAGACCATGCCAATATATTAAAAATGACAATACTGCCAAAATTAATTTACACTTTTGATGCTATAGCAATTAAATTACCAATGGTGTTTTATAGAACTTGATAAAATAATAAAATTTGTTCGGAAAAATAAAACATCTAGACTATCAAAGGAAGTGATGAAAAGAAATAGGATCAAAGGCGAAATAGCACCTCCAGACCTGAAACTATTTTATAAAACAGAAGTCACCAAAATCACCTGGTATTGGTTTAAAAAAAATAGAGACATCCATGGACTAGACTAGATAGGGAAGAATTAGAATCAAAGGGACTCAATAACCTGGTGTCTGATAAAATGAAAACTGTAAATTATCAAGGAAAAAGGTCTTTATTTGATTAAAAAAAGACTGCTGGGAAAACTAGGAAGTGGTCTAGAAGAAATTAAGCATAGACCAACACCATATTCCATGATATATACTCGATAGATTTTTGTTGTTCAGTCATTTTTCAGTTGTGTCTGATTCTTTCTATCCCTATTTAGTTTGTTTATCAGAGATACTGGAGTGGCTTGCCATTTCCTTCTCCAAGTCATTTTATAGATGAGGAAACTGAGGCAAACAAGGTTAAATGACTTTTCAAGGGTCATACAGCTAGTGTCTGAGGCCAGAATTGAATTCAGAAAGATGAGTCTTCCTGATTCCAGGTCTAACACTCCATTGTGCCATCTAAATACTATAACAAAATGAGAAGAGAAACAGATGCTTTGCCTTTCACAGCTATGGGTAGGAGGTAAATTATTCATCAAACAAGAGATATGGGCAATTTCAAGAGAAAAAAGAAATATTTTTGATTACATGAAACTGAAAAGCTTCTGAACAGACAAAATCAATGCACCTAGGATAAGAATGAAAGTTGTTAAATGGGGAAAGATCTTTGTGTCAAAATTTTATGATAATGGTTTGATATCCAAAATTTTAACAATTAATAAACATATATGACTATTTGTCCATATCCTTTGATCACTTATCAAAAGAATTTCAAAGTATTTAAAAAGACATGAAAAAATACTCCAAATCATAATAAGAGAAATGCCAATCAAAATAACCTTATGATTTCATCTTGCACCCTATAAATTGTCAAAGATGACAAAAAATGTCAATAATCTATGTCTGAGGAGTTGTGGAAGGTTAGGCACACTTATACCTTATTATTGGAGCTATAAAATGGTACAACCATTTTGGAGAACAATTTGGAATTATACAAATACCCCAAGGAAAATATTGCTAAGAAAGTTCCCATATACACCAAACTATTTATATCAGTATGTTTGTGTGTGAGTGTGTGTGTGTGTGTGTGTGTGTGTGTGTGTGTGTGTGATAGCAAAGAACTGGAAATAAAATAGACACGTATTGATTGAGGAATGGCTAAACAAATTCTGGTAATGAAATATTTATTGTGCTGTGAGAAATTACATCAGTTATAAATACAGAAAAGCATGGAGAGATTACATGAACAGATGCAGAGTGAAGTAAGAAGAGTGAAGAAAACAGTATATATATATATATATATATAATATAATATAATATAATATACATATGACTACAACAATGTAAATGGAAAGAATAACCACTTTAAAAAATCCAATAAAATGAATGTAACAAAATTATAAACATCAAGACACTCCCAACCCACCTTTTTGTGGAGATAAGAGGTTTACAGGTATTATACATTGCACATATTTTTGCATTTTTTTCAGTGTATTGATCAGTCATGCTGATTTTTCCTCTTCTTCTTTTAGTAACTTTAAAAAGTACAATTTGCTATATGACATGGATCTCTGGAAGGGGGACTGGGAGAAATACTGAGGACATCTCTGATGATATTGGAGAAAACAGAAGACTTCAATAAAAATTTATTTTAAAAAAGAAAAAGGTGCTTGTATGCAAAACTGTAGTTCTCTTATTTATAGCTTGCTTTTCTTTTTAAGTATATATTAAGTTCAATGTATAGCCTTCAAAAGGATAGTTCTAATTATTAAGAAGTTTTTCTTGGTATCAACTAAATTTTGCATTTTACAATCTCTACTTACCATTCCCCATTCTGCCCTTTGGGATAAAGTAGAACCAGTCTAATTCCTCTTCCATATTATATTCTCTCAAATACTTGAAGCCATTTATCATATCTCCCCTAATTCTTCCTTTCTCCAAACTAAGCATCCTCAGCTGTTTCAGCTGATATTCCTACAGCATGAATATGAGGCTCTTCACCATCCTGATACCCTCCTCAGTATACTGTCCTATTTATCGATGTCTTTGCTGGAATGTAATGCCCCCAAACTGAACATAATGCTCTGTATGTGATCTGACCAAGTCATAGTACAGGAAGACTTTCCTCTCCTTATTCCTGGATGCTCCGCCTCTCAATGCAGTGAAAGATTTGAATGAGCGTTACTAACTGCCATATTGTCTTGCCTCCACTCCTACTTTTGCCTCCCTTGTCAACATTTGATTAACACAATGTCTCATCCCCTCATTAAGGTTTAGAACTGCCCTAAGGGATATTTTGGATGTAACTGGCATGAGCAATGAAACTTTCTAACATATTCTGTTTCTGAAGGAAGTTTTGTAAAAGCTACTTCTTTTCTTTTTAGCATAATTACAGCCAGCAGCCCCTCAGAGCTCAGAGGAGGCCTGTGGGCAAGTCTTTCCCTGCCTACCATTGCCAACCAGAAAGAGATATTCACTTCATGAGAGGGAACTGAAGGGTTTTTTTTTCCCCATTGGCAGCTAAGGACAGCTATTCTCCCTATTCCTTTCAAAGAATTTTTCAGCAACAATAGGGATTTTTCCATTTCTATTGGAAGGATGGAAGAATAATCAACTCATCTTCTGGTTTGTGACTGCAAGGAAAGAGAAAAGGAATAGAAAGATAGAGGAAAACATAATGGAGAGCAACAAATATCACCTGAGGCAAATAAGCTGGGGATTGTATTAACAATTGAAAGGATCAGGGCCAGAAATGAATAGACAGGAGAGAAGGAATATTTTCAAGTAGAAGCACTGAGACTGTCTCCATTCAAGGCTTCAATCCATTCATTTCAGTTGCAGAGAAACCTTTCTTATACCTTCCTCTAAAAGACCAGAAGCCTTGGAGCTGTTAGCTTTATAATTACACTGGGAATATGGAGAAAGAAGTGGAAGGGTATTGAAATCCTTTAGGAATATGACTTTAGTTTTCATTTTGTCCTGAATTAAACGTTTCTGTTTCAGTGCTGTTCCTTGTCTGGGTCTGTTAGCATTCTGAGCAACTGAATAATATTGTCCTAAATTAACTTTAGAAATTCTCAGTTCTCAAACCAGATGGGAACAAATGATCTGAGAGGTAAATTACTATTCCAAAGTCACCATAATTTGAATCTAAGTCTGAGAAAATCCTAAAGTGATGAAACCCACTTGCTCTATGAGGGGAGGGGGGTTGCCTGGGAAGAATATGTATGATTTGGGTAGAGTTATCTGAACTGGCCTTGCAGGAATCTATTAGTTGTAATTCTAGGTTGCATTGATCTTATGTGAGTAAAAGCTGCATTACTCTTTTTAGGGTATATACAGCAGTTTATTCAGTAAGGACCCCATTAAGAAACTATGCAAAATTGGATGTAGAAACCACTGTATATGTTGTGTTGGGATGACTGGCCACCATGGCTAGCCAGTCATTGGAAAACTGATGCTCAATGGTAAGATGAAATCCTCATTAAGGACTATTGGTTTTGAAGGACCTACCAATTGTGATAAGGAAAATAATGAATGTTTTAGACTATTTATGAGATGATTAGCTCTTGGAGAAGACTACAGGAAGATGATGCAGTAGCTCATTTGCAAGTTTGTTAAACTTCTAGAGTCTTCTCAGCTTCATCTTTGTATCTCTCCATATTGTATTCCTCCTCCTCCTCATCATCATGTCACATTTATATAGTTAGCACTTGATATACATTATCTCATTTGATTTGCACAACAACCAAGTGAGTACTTTGCTAAGAGCTTAATAAGTGCATGTTGAATGAATGAATGAATCTATGAATTTTGACTGCTGCCTGGGGAAAGGAGAAAACAACTTACGGCATTTATTCCCCAATCTTTCTTACTAGTTTTCCCTGGCATCAATTGCTAGGGCTCCTATTTTTTTTAAGACCAATCACTCTGCACATCTTGTGCAAGCATTTTAATCTTATAAATGACCACTCATCTACTTCCCTAAGCTCCTAACAATTAAACCCAGGTAATCATAAAAGAATGCTGTTTTGTTTATTTTAACCTTTAACCTTCATAAGCAAGGAATTTTTTTTAAAAAAAGTCAGGAGTGTTAAAAGGAGGGATGGGAAGTAGGAAGATAAAAGTGTGTGTGAGTTGAGAAATGTTTGGACTTACAACTTCCAAGACAGCATTATTTTTTTTTTTTGGTAAGTAGTGTAAATGATTATCTTCAGCATGTATCTAGTATTTTAGGCAGCTCCTGTGAATTGGTGTAAACACTTTCTGTGTCAGATGCAGAGAAGCAAATCTGTTTCAGAATGGTCCTAATCTCCATGTATTATGATTTCCACCAATACGTTGTCTTTTTATATATGTTAACATCTGCGTGAAAGACAGCATCCCACATTGACCAAGTCTCCATCTGGTAACAGGCGGAGGGACAAGAACAGAGACTGCCACATTCTGCAGATGGAATTCTATTAATACAAGCAAGTGACCCTGAAAGAGAGATGGTTCGTTTTAGTCAAACTTTCAGGAGATTGCCGAGTTTCCTGAAATCAGGTTGTTTCTAAATAGGTGGCATACTGCCTTTTAAACACGAACTCAACCTTCTTTCTTTCTATCCAGAGCTTAGCTTACCCAATTTGGCCTAGTGATCTGAGTCCCTTTCTTACAGCACAGAATAAAGATAGGAAAAAAGGAAGAAAGACGTCCTGTAGGAATAAGATATGGGGCTCAAAGTTTCTTGTGAGTACTAATCAGCTTTATATAAACCTCATAGCAACTTTTATAGCAGCCATAGGCAAGCCAGAGTTTGAGACCAGAGGGGAAAAATGAAAAGAAAAGTCATTGGGGCCCACAGTAGTTTCAGTAATGTAACACATTTCCTTATTTTTTTTTATCCCCGTTTTGCAGGGACATGGGCTTCCAAAGAGAAGTTCTGTTGCTGCATCGTGAGAAAACAGGGGGTCAGTCATATAAATTTCAATTCTAGGTTCAAGTTGCCAAGCTCCCTATCTCTAGTCCATTAACCCCAGAAAGGCCATGCCTTCTTCAAGGAAACCTGAGTTACTACAGGGTTTCTTGGTGCTGTCTCCCTATATTGGAACCAGTCAGTCATTCAACTAGCATTTTAAAACACTTTAATTTTAATTTTAAAATTAAAAAAATTTAAAACATTTTAAAGCACATGTCAGACATAGTTCTAAGCACTTGGGGATAAAAGGTAAATTTCTCACTCTTAAGTTCTTAATAGATGATTCATATGAAAGTTCTGGGAACTAGAATTCTAGTCAGGGATTTTCAGAGGAGACATCAGATCTGAATTTCTCTTTGTGGTTTGATGCTAAGAGGACAATTTAGTCTCCTTCCCCCTACCCCCACCCCCAAAAAGTTTACAATCTGTTCCTTTCAGCATAAATTTGAAAAAGTTCTATTCTCTTGTGTGACAGTGACTTCAAAGCTAAGTTTTATGTTGGAGGTCAATGACTGGGATCTGACGACTAAGCCTGGGATGAGGTGTTTTAAAGAATGTTTCATAGCAATGGCATCTGCCTCAGGTTGCAATTAGACCGGCTTACACATGGGAAAAAAGCTTATTAACATACATCATTTATCAATTCAACCTTTCTGTTAACCAGCACGTTCACATTTCAGAAACTCATTTTCTTCCTTTGTAAAATGATGGAGATGTCCTATAAAATGACCAAAAGGCCCCTTCTGGCTCTAAATCCTATGATCTGAAGATCTAATTAATTAATTAACAACCTTAAAACATAATAAAAACCTGTATGTCCTGTATAAATGTGAATTATCATTATTAATGTTCGAAATTATTGTAAGATGATGACTTTGATCTTGTAAGGTCTTGATTCCCTTCTGAACTATCAAAGAAATATTAAATTATTTTCTGTATAGCTTTATTTTATTTTATTGCATTTTAATCCTTTGAAAATTGGCAACCCACTATGGGACAGTGTTATGTAATGGAAAGAGCATCAGACTCTGATACTGACACTAACTTGCTGCAGGACTTTGGGCATGACCTTTTCTTGTCATTCCTACTATAAAGTAAGGTTAGGATTGTTTGCTTTTGAAAATGGCTGCATACTAAGGTACAAATTTAAGAATCAAAAGATCTTTTAAATTCCATTTGCTAATCCTTTCACAAGCAGGCAGTCATTTGACCAGATGGTTCCTCCCTTCAAATCAATGAACTGAACCTTCTACCCAAAGGAGGAGAATGTTTCTAGTTGTGAGCCCTTTGCTAACAGCATCCAGCTTGCAGCAGGAACTGAGTGATGGAGCACTACAGCTAGTCCAAATTGGCCAAATAGTTCACAGGAACAGAGAGTTCAATCAACAAGTCCCAACACATGGCCTAAGTTCAGTTTTAGATAAAGAATACAAGAAGTGCTAGGTGAACATATGTGTGTGTATACATTGCATATGATATAAATGATAAATACATATATAGCTTCATTTTTAACAGCGGTAGCATTCTATCTGTATGGAAACTAACTTTTCTAAGGAAAAAAAATCCCTTCAGATATGAACTTTTTTCTTTTCCACCACTGCCATATCTACGGTCTCACAGAAACTCTACTGAATGACTGATCATTGTAGTCAGCTAGTTCATTTGAAAATCTTTCTGACAGAATAGTAACATAAGTTGAAGATACGTTTAAATAGGAAAACAGTCTTAATACTTAATACTGCAATAAGAAGCAATATAAGACTTGTTTCTGCAGAGAATTTGTAACTATCTATGATGACTTAATGATGGCTTGTAATGCATGCCCAATGATCATGGTTTTCAAACAGTCTTAAATTCATTCTATTAGAATGCAAACTTTCATAACATCTTAATCATGTGACTATGTAGCCGATGAGACATAATTACAGGATAGCAGAGGAAGATAATAAGGAAATAGTTCTGGTGTAGTACACAAAATGCAAATAAGGGTATACACATGAATCTGACCATCCATCAGGTATCAGTTTGCACTCAAATATTGAGAGCTTGCAGAGATTTGAAAACAATTTGATGACAGATTGAGAAACTGCAAAAACACATTGGGCTTAGTTAGATATGATCAGAGTTTGTTGTAGTCATTGCACAAACACCAAAATTATTGTGTGCATGATCATGATGGTTTTGTAGCATTGTAGAAATACACTATAAGGCTTCAAAGACACACATCCTTGTTGTCACAGAGAATAAAATATATTTGCAATATAATTGGGGAAGTACTTACTACTTACTGCACATTAAATAATTTTTCATGTGAACCTCTTGGACCATTGTCAGAAACTTAAGGGGTTCACAAACCATTAAATGGAAGCCACTTGTTTAGAAAAAAGTCTCTCATACAGCAAATGCTTCACAAGTGCTTGTTGAATGAAATGAAATTACTAGTGCTCTATCTTTCTTCTTCCTCTGATTTCCTTCTGTCACTTCCTGCAGATCTCCTGATTCTTAGCTACTTGCTTAAATTTTTCAGTGTTTAAACACCTGATTTTTGGTCACCTTTAATTGCCTAGTCCTAAGGAGTTCAACTTATAAAACTGGTCAAGAGGTCTGCTCTAGTCACCAGTGTCTTGAAGGCAGAGAGATGGCATGTAAAATTTAAGTCTATGAGGCTTCCATAATGTTTAAAACCAAAGGATCAACCCAACAGAACTCTCTCCATCTTGCATTACTGCCAGCCAGAAGAGGTCCATAACAGTTGTAGCTAGAATAAGAACCTGATTCTTTCTGCTGTGTTCTAAGCTAGGGTAATTCAAATATTTGTACTCAACTCCCTCCATCCTGGTGAAGGTCAATGTGTCTGTTTTAAAAAGGCCTTTACTATTTTCCCAATAGGCTTCTTTGATATGAGATTATTTTATCCAGGGCAGAGTGAGGAGCCTAGAGAGGAACCCAAATACTTCTTGGGTTCAGATGTATGGCCTCAAACTTCTTCCTTGCCATTATTTTATCCACCAAGCCAAGGCAGGGGCACTAGACTCAGAAACACTGGTAATTATTTTTATCTGTACTTTCCAATCTCCTGTTTCTTTACTGGCCTTTGAGCTTTTCAATGCTCTTTGGCATCTGTGAATGAGTTCATCTTTGTTTATCTGACTTTTGATCTGCTCTTTGTCCTATACTTGACTCTATTTGCAGTCTTCGTTTTCAGCTTGCCTTCCTGGCTCTCGCTCATGTCATGGACATGCTCTTTTCCCCAGATATTTCATCTGATCTTATGCCTTGCTTCCACTTTCTGCATCCAGGCTCCTCATCCGTTGATCACAGGAATACAGAGGGCTACAAGGGGGCCTTAGGGACCATTGAGTCTATAATACAAATAATGAAACTGAGACTCAGAGAAGTTATTTTTAAATAAAAGTGCCATATCTATTATCACATTCACCTTAGTCATAAACTCACTTTTCAGTTCTTATCTATAGATCATTAGACCATTGACTTAGAGCTAGAAGGATTCTTAGAAGCCCTGTAGTCTAATTTCTTCATATATAGATGAGGAATATACATATATACTGACATACTCGACAATAAGTAGTTGATTGGAGCTAAGAGAACTTTTCTTCAGTAGGATTTTTTTCATTACTGCCTGTTCAATGATGTGCTTTGTTTTCACATTACAAACATTTATAGATTATTCCTCTTTGTGAGAGGTCTCTTGTAACAAAATGAAACAGTTAAGAAAAAATAATAATACAATGACCTCATCTAAAATTGTATGCAGTATTTCACATCTGTACCACCTCCTCACCTTTCTCCCTCTTTTTTAGTTAATATAAATTCAGTTTTGCTGCCTCCCACTCCCCCCACTGGAAAAATAAGAAAAACAAATTTCTTATAACAAATGTGTGTGTGTGTGTGTGTGTGTGTGTAGTCAAGCAAAACAAATTCCTTCAGTGGCTATATTCAAATGTCTTTATGTCCCATTCTGCATTCTAAATCCATTACCTTTTTTTTCCCCCCATGGATAGCACGTTTCATTACTAGTTCTCTGGAATCCTGAATGGTCATCATATTGATCTTTCAAAGCTTTCAAAATTTTTAGTTTTTTCCAATGTTGCTATTGTGATTTGCCCAGGGCCATAGAGATAGCAAATAGCAGGGCTGGAATTTGAACCCTGATTCTCTGATTTTCAATCCAGAGTTCTTTTCAGCACACCATACCACCTCCTGATCTTACCCTGTATACATCCTAGACAGCCATACCCTCCATGACATGAACACAGTTTCATAGATTTAGAGCTAGAAGGAATCTTAGGAATCTGTATTGATCCTTATGGTCGGAGTATATACGAAGAAAAATGTCAGTGCGCAGGGAGTCTGGAACAATAGAAAGAGTGCTAGATTTGGAGTCACAAGGTCAAGAGTCAAATCCCATCTTTGCCCCCTTACTACCTGTGTGACCCTGGCAAGTCACTTAATTTCTCTGAGGCTCAGTTTCTTCTTCTCCAAATGACATGGTTAAACTAAATGACTTCTTGGTTACTTCCAGCTCTAAATCAATAAGCTCGTGAGCCTTTGCAGACTGTAGGATTTAGTTAGATAAGGAAATGCCAAAGAAGCAGCCTAAAAAAGAAGACAGACAAGGTGAGTTTACAGGTGTCAAGTTGAAATGAAGAGGATTACCAAAGTAACAACAAGGAGGGTCTTTACTTGAGGGTAGGTAATTGCAATTCAGGATACCACACAGCACTGAAGTACTGGAGTGCCCAGGAGAGACAAAAGGGGCAAGGTTTAAATACACTTCAACATTGCACAAACAAAACCAATCCAACCTAGGTTAGAAGGAAAGTAGAAAGCTGGGAAAATTTTTTTTACAGCCAGTGTTTCTGATAAAGGCCCCACTTCTAAAACACAGAGAGAATTGAGTCAAATTTATCAGAATACAAGACATTCTCCAATTGATAAATGGTCAAAGGCTATGAACAGGCAGTTTTCAGGGAAGAAATTAAAACTATCTATAGTCACATAAAAAAAATGCTCTAAATCACTATGATTAGAGAAATGCAAATTAAAGCAACTCTGAGGTACCACCTCACACCTATCAGATAGGCTAATATGACAGGAAAGGAAAATGATAAATGTTGGAGAAGATGTGGGAAAATTGGAACACTAATGTATTGTTGATGGAGTTGTGAACTGATCCAACCATTCTAGAGAGCAATTTGGAACTCGGCCCAAAGGGCAACCAAACTGTGCATATCATTTGATCCAGCAATAACACTACTAGATCTGTATCCCAAAGAAATCATGAAAAAGAGAAAAGGACCTATAAGTGCAAAAATATTTATAGCAGCTCGTTTTGTGGTAGCAAAGAAATGGAAATTGAGGGGACGCCCATCAGTTGGGAAATGGCTTAAACAAGTTATAGTATATGAATGTAATGGAATACTATTGTTCCATAAGAAATGATGAGCAGGTAGATTTCAGAAAAACCCTAAATGATTTCAGATGCTGAGTGAAGTGAGCAAAACCAGGAGAACATTGTACACAGTAACAGTAACATTGTACAATGATCAACTTTGACAGACTTAGCTCTTCTCAGCAATACAATGATCGAATACAATTACAAAAGACTCATGATGGAAAATGCTAACCACATATAAAGAAAGAACTATGGAGTCTGAAAGCAGATTTAAGCATACTATTTTCATTTTTTTGTTGTTATTGTTGTTTGTTTGTTTTTTGTTTTTTCTCTCTCATGGTTTTTTCCTTTTGTTCTGAGTCTTCTTTCACAACATGACTAATGTGGAAATATGTTTAACATGATTTTACATGTATAATCTATATCAGATTGCTTGCTGTCTTAGGGAAGGGGAGGAGAGGGAGAAAGGAAGGGAAAAAAATTTGGAACTCAAAATTTTACAAAAATGAATGTTGAAAACTATCTTTATATGTAACTAGGAAAAATAAAATACTATTAAGGAAAAAAAAATAAAGACATTTCAACAGGGCAGGAGTCTCAGATGGAAGACACAGCCTCCTGAAGCTGTTAGACAAGTTGTTTTGCAAAATAGCCAGAAGTCCATAGAAAAGCCTTGGGGAGGCTCAAAGAGTGGTGGCATCTGGTCAGAATAGTGGGCTCCAGGTACAGCAAGAGGTGTTTCCAAGAGAAACCACAAAACCACTTCCAACTGGTTCAAATCTTCTTTGACCATGGGATCAAGATCATGGTAGTCCCTCTGATGACTCATTCAATACAGGAATCTAAGGTCTGGAAGAGGAGCATTGCATTGAAAGCTGTGGAGGAAGGAGGAACATCAGGAGGACCACGAGGATATCATTGAAGACCTTGACTTTGACAAGTGAGGTTTTATGCAGAATAGAGGCAGGAAATGCCCTGATGCTGAGTCCAGGAGAAATTTGGCTGTGAGGAAATTCACATCACAGGTTTGTGAAAGGCACAGCCCAAAAGCTTGAAGGTCAAAGGGAGAACAGTTCTGAATCTAAAAATTCCTAAACTGACCAAAGGACCTAAAAACTTCTCTCTTTTACAAAAGAAAGGAAAGGGTCAGAAAAGGCCAGGTTAATGAAAAGACAGTACAGGAAACAGTTTAGGTAAGTATCAACATTTTGAGCACACTGGCTGGAAGGCACCAGTTAAGTACAAGGCTCTGTACCAATGTTACCCCTGAAACAGATAACTTAAGGCAGGGAGGCAAAACTATCCAGGCCAGGAGCTGTGAGGGCTGGTTTGCTGGTTTTAGAGGAACAAAAGACTCAGTGCCTCTAGTTAAGGAAAATGTAACTAATTTGCAATCAAATGGATTGCACATTTGATCTAAACCAAAATGGCTCTAGCTTCAGAGCCAAATAGTATCCTTAGAGGAATGGATACTTTTTTTTTCCATGTCCTAAATTTAACCAGCTGGAATTATTTTTTTTAAATCCCAACCCAGTCAATCTTTTGACATGCTAGATTTACCTCTTAATGGGAAATCTGCATTTCATTGTACAGATGGAACATACCATTGGGTGTGCCCCGGCAAAGGAGAATTTCGTTTTGGATTGTCTGTTTAGGATGTAATAAAGAAACTGATTACATAATAGTTATTTCGAGCATGACAGATTGGAGACATGCATACATATGGATAAAAGAGCATAGAAAATATAACCTATAGAGAATGATGAAAAATGAAAGTTTTATTGGAGGTGACATCATTAACCTTTTATTTGACAGACATGATATCTAATATACGACTTTAAAGTTTGTAAAGCAATTTCCATACATATTCTCCCTACAACTATCAGTACAACTATAGGAAGTATTACAGAGAATAATATCCCCATTTTATAGATGCAGAAACTGCAGCTCAGAGAGATTAGGTGATTTGTTATTATTATCATTATCATTATTTTTATTAATTGCTGATATTTATATAGCACTCTATGGGTTGCAGAGCACTTTATAAATATTAGCTCATTTTATCCTCACAACAATTCTGAAGAAGAAGTGCTATTATTAATCTAATTTTACAGATGAGGAAACTGAGGCTGAAAGTGGTTAAGTGGCTTGTTTGCGGTCACTTAGCTAGTAAATGTCTGAGGTCAAATTTGAACTCAAGCCTTCCTGACTTCATGTTCAGCACATTATCCACTGTCCCACTCAGCTGCCTCAGGTTACACTGCTGTCCTGGCTTGCCAAGGGTCACAGAGCTGGTAGGCATGATTTGAACCCAGGTCTTGCCTGACTTTAAAAGAGCAGTGCTCTTTGCACTATAGCATATTGCTTCATTAATATGGAACAAATTCAAAGATCATGGTTTTAAATTAAGTTATCACAGTGATTTCTATTATTGGTAAAGGTAAAATTAAAGGATTATTGGTATAGCATGGAACAGTGGAAAAGGACTGGATTTTTAAAAATCCGAAAAGGGATGTTAAAATCCTGACTTTGCCGATTACTACTTACCTTACCTTAGGTAAATCACAATTTCTCTGGGCTTCAGTTTCATCACCCATAAAAAAGGAGGATGGAGATACTAGATAACCTATATTATCCCTTCCAGTTCTTCCTAAATCTGTGCTTTATTAATCACTTAGTTATTTAAGGGCAAAAGCAAAGAGCTTTGGGTATTACTCAGACATGGCCAAGTAAGGAACATATACATCTTCTTCGTGTCCGTACTCATTCTCACTCCTAGCTGAAATAGGACCATGACTCTCAGAAGGACTTCAGAGGTCATCTAGACCAATCACTTCACTTTAAAGCCCAGGGGGTAAAGTGACTTGTCTAAGATCACACAAGTAATGCATATCAGAGGTGGAAATAGAACTAGGTCGGCTTGATGTGGATACAGCATACAATGCCCTAAGGGTTAACAAGAAAATTAAGGGTTGCTTTTCCAATACTTTATGAAGCCTTCCTGAGGAGGTTTGGTGCTCATTCTGCAGCTCATCCTGTAACTTGAGACATCCTAAAGATCTTTTTCTCCTTGAAATACTGTAAAACTTCTCCTTAACCTGTACCAAAAGAATTGTCTTTGTGTCCCTTATCCTGTGTTCTCTCTGTCCTTAATCTTTAACCTGTGCCCTCTCCTGCCCTGTCCTTTATCTTTAACCTGTGGCCATAAACATGTCCATTAACAACCATAAAACCCCAAAAACCTTCCTGTCCTTAATCTTTAACTATCATAAGATCCTAAAAATCTATAGGCTGTATAGCTTTCTGTCTATATAAGCCTAGCGCCCCCCCCCCCAATATCAGCCCTATGGCTACAGTAAAAGGTCCATGTGCTTTTCACGTAAATAAAAGCTCTGAATGGCTAAGAGAATGCCCTCTAAGTGAATCCTTTCACACTCGAACCTCTCTCCCAAATCTGACTTCAATAGACTGACTCCAGAGGCAGTACTCTGTCCAGTGCACTATACTGACTCAAATACTTGGAATGGCTTCTGAAGAACTGACACTTGTCCATTAACATCTTTAGACCAAAAGCTCCTAACTAACACAGGCAATAGCCTTCTTTCGTACTCTTCCATAGACTTCCAAAAATAATGAAATCATTCACATAGATGTATAAATGTATATATGTAATATATGTATATATACATATACATCATCTCTCTAGTGACATCTATAGAGATAGATAGATAGATAAATAGACAGCATCATTAAGTAGTTAGTTTCACCAACCACTTTTCTATGACTTGCTGAAGATTAGTTGGGGATGCAGAAATCCCTTTAAGCATGTGCCTTGAATTGGCAAAATCCCACCGGACAGAAGGATACATTGTCCTTAATTTCCCCCCATGGCAATCTGATAGCAGCCACTGCTTAGGTCTAGCACTGAAAGCCCTTAGCTGCCTGGAAGACAGCCTAGGGTTCTAGGGCTTTGAGAATGTGTCACTGCTTCTCTTTACTCCTCTTATTCAAAGTCTGATCATCCCCACACACTACAGTCTTCCCAGATTTCTTTCATATCACCCCTATGGTTAAAACATATGCCTCTGTAGTTATGTTATTGACTAACAGGTTTTTCAAGCAGCTAGGTGGCACAGTGGATAGAGAACCCAACTTAAAATCAGGAAGACATCCCCAAATGGAGTCACAAAGAGTGACACAACTGAAAGAACTGAACAGGTTTTTCAGGGATTGCTGAAGTTCCCTATCTCAGAGAAGGCAAATTACCAAGACCACTCTTGAAAAGGTTAGGAGTCATTGAGAATCATTGTGTACTTTGCTCACTGGGCACACCCTACATTCCACTCATACAATGAGAACACACTGGCTCTTATACTAAAGCTTCTTTCTCAGAAAATCCTCCCATTCCTCAGGAGCTTCAGAGTCTCCAGAGTCAAACTTCTCTGTGTCTTCCCTTTAGCTGGAGGCTTGTAACTGAGGAGACATCTTGATACCACATGGAGCCACCTTTTATTGATTTTGCCTATTTTCTCTGTACTTGCTGTCATCTCCATATCTCTAACAACTCATGTAATTGAGATACTTTATTTTACATAAACACATACTCATACACCCCAATAATTGTACTCACACCATTTGATCATGTACCAGATGCCTCATCACTTGGGTAAGTCTAATGTGATCCACGTTCTTCACAAGTAGTACTTTTTTGATAGTCACTCTCTGAAATAGGCTCTCCAAACTTAGCGTAGAGTCTTAAGGCCTTGTCTCTCTCCTATTGAAGGATCCTATCCAGGAATGTCACATAACTACCATGTGCATTTTCAGTGCCATGAAATTGGCTGTCTGGCAATTGTAAACACTGAGTGTTCTGACAAGGGAAATACACTCAGTCCAACTTCACCGTGCATTTCTCCTACGTTTTTCTACCTAAATACCCTAACACTCATGCCTAACCTCAATGGTGTTTTCTAGTCAAGACTCAAAGTTTTCCTCTCCTGATGAACAGGGCTTTCTTCCCTGCTCCCTGCCCCAAACAAAAACACTGTAGCTTTATCTATTGACTCCTGTTTGATAGTACAGGTTGGCTGATATTTTAGGCTAAGTCTCAGTTAGGCTAGACCAACCATTTAAGTGCAAAATTTAAAATGTACTATGTACTCATGGACTATAAAATCCAATTTAAACTAGCTTTGCTAATTAGGCCAAAAAAAATCCCATATACTTCAAAGTTAAAAGGATATGCAATACTATTCCCTTCCACAGTCATTCAGCCAAGAAAATCAGGACTATAACTTACAAGCAGTTGTAGCTCGGAAGCTCAGAAATAATTTCTGACTCCACTGTACCACCCAAGCTCTTACACCTTTTGTACCTTACCCACCATACATCTAAATGTCCTACCTACTCCTTTAAATAACCAGCCAGTTCATACTCTGGGAACCACCACCTTGTATGCAAAGTGCAGTGCAAGGATGGGCAAACGGTAAAGGTGATGGAGGAAGAGATTCTGGTTATGGCCACATACCTTCTAAGGCCAGGCAGTGACAACCAAGTTTTTAACACAGTCTACCCCTTGGTGGCAAGATCACAAAAGTTTACTAGGGGGACATTCTAGAACTAAAATAATCTTAAAACAAACCTAACAGCTGGGGGAAGGACTTAATTAAAGTAATAAAAACATAAAACAATATAAATGATATTCTTAAAAGGTATTGGGAAGAATATAATAAATTTCCCAATAACTCCCTCTACAATACTTGCTTTGGGAACCAGAGATACCCTCAGTTTTAGGTAATTCATAGTATGGTCATTACATCATTTTCAAGAAGTATGCGCAGCATAGTATAAAGTCCTTTCAACATCCTCATCATTTCAATCAATTAAAATCCTTTCTCCCCCTTCAAAAAAATAGTCTGAGATGAAGGCCAATGTCTAGAACAATGCCTGGTATGTAATAGCCAGCTAGTAAATGCTTGTTGAATAGCTGAATTGAACCATTAAGAAAAAAACTATTGCAAAATTACAGCCTGGATTTTAAAAAGAAAGAAAAAGATTCTCAATGCTACTAACTTTAGCAACTTAAGCAAGTAATTTTTTTTTGAAATTTCTTTTGAGATTACCTCAAACAATATAAAAACAATCTATACAATCTATGATTTAACAAAGCAATGTGAAATTGTGTCAAAGTGATATTGCACACCTTGCTGAAGTGACATTGCCACAAGTGGCCATCCAATTACTAAAAAGCTTGTGCTCAAAAAGGCAACAATGTAGTGGATGGAGCTCACCTTGAAAGCAGGAAGGCGTATGTTCAAGTCCTGCTTCTGAAACATACTGGATATGTGATCCTGGATAAGATATTTAGCTTCTTAACCCTCAATATAGGCTCATTGCTCCCCCACCCAGACACACAGATATATATGCGCATGTGCACATACAAACACAGACATACATAAAACACATCCTCCAATGTACATCTCTAATGTAGATAGCTTCAACTTGATACAGCACAATCCATAAATTCATAAATATAACTATTCTAGATGATCTTGCACATTACAAATGTAATGGTAGAACCCTTTACTACCAGAGATTCATTGTGATGTGTTTAGGGTAGTAATAAATGTACAAACAGTGCTCAATTCTATATATAGTATGTTCTCTACCAAAAGACTAGACAGAAGTAATAGATAAAATAACAAAAAAATTAATTAGGACAGAACAGCAAAGTAAATAACAGGAAAATCACATAGCAGAATTGTTCTCAGTTCAGGAAAGGATACAATCTCCACAGACTTCAGTCATTCCATCATATCTGACTCTTCCTGACCCTATTTGGGGTCTTCTTGGCAGAGATACTGGAGTGTTTGCCATTTCCTTCTCCAGCTCATTTGACAGATGAGGAACCAAGGCAAATAGGATTAAGTGGCTTACCAGGGTCACACAGCTAGCAAATGTCTGAGGCTGGATTTAAACTCAGATCTTGCTGACTCCAGGTCCAGTGCTCTATCTCCTGCATTATCTAGTTGCTCATCTACAGATTCCTACAACCATAGAAAAAGAGACAGTGACCAGAAAATTCATGCTTTTAGGTGATTCAGGCTTCTATGTCTCAGTTGGAACACCCTGCACAACTCTTCCCAGGAGCTGACTGTATGTTGCTACTTATTAATTCCTTCATATGTTTCCCAAGGTCTCCTTGCCATTGCTACAACATTCTACAGCTTCCCCTCTACTCTGCCTTCCCAGCTGTTCTCCACTGAGCTGCCATTTCATTTCACCTGCACATTTGCCACTCCTCTCTGGTTCCCAAACTGGCATTATCTGCTCCTCTGTTAAGCTCCTGCTACCATCTGCTAAAGATGTCATCTGCGGCCGAGAGAGTTGACTACCTTGGGGAAAATGTCATTACTCTATTAGGTCCCCAGACCTCACTCCTACCTGATTGAGAACAAGTAAATTCCTTCTACTTCTTCCCCACCCCAGAATGCAGGCTGTGTGCCTCTAACCAGGCTCATAATAACTCTTACTGAGTATGAGTCTGGGGATAAACGCATGGGAGACTTTTCATCTGCTCATTAACTTTATGATATACCCCCAGAAGCTAGCTAGCACCTCAGGGTGTCTTGAAACTTCAGTAAGTGAGTTCCCTAGAATTGGCAAACCTTATACTTTCTTCCTACCTTCAAGACAAAAAGTCACTGGCTTCTAGGCAAGTGGATAGAGAGCTAGCCTCAAAGCCAGGAAGACCTGGATTCAAAACCTGCCTATAAAACAATGAATATGTGACCTTTGGCAAGCCACTTGACTTCTCAAAGCTGTATCTTCTCTCTGATGAAAGTTGCAGAGAATGTAATGACCTGAATTGATAATATAAGTTTCCTAATCTAGGAATTCCCTATGCCAATGAAATCACAAGTTCCATCCATATTCCTGTATGTATGTAGAGGGACATATACACTTTTGTTTTAGCAAATAAACAAAAGTAATGAAGAAAGAACTATTGATGTAATTAATTCATTCAACAACCATGTATAAAGCATTTCCTATGTGTAAAGCACTGATAGGTGCTATCAGGAGCCAAAAGATCAATAAGACCTGGATCCTGTCCTCGATGTCTTTAAGAACCTATAAAATTTTCATTATAGAAGTATACTACTATTGACAGAATCTAAGTGGTGCAGTGGATGGTGTATAGGGCCTGGAGTCAGGAAGACTTTTCTTCCTGAGTTCAAATCTGGCCTCAAACACTTACTTGCTAGGATGTGTTGGGTTGTATGTACCTATGTGACCCTGGGCAGGTCCCTTAATCTTGTTTAACTCAGTTTTCTCATCTGTCAATTAAGCTGGAGAAGGAAATGGCAAACCACTGTAGTATCCTTGCCAAGAAAACCCCAAATGGAATCATGGAGAGTCAGACATGACTGAAAAGGACCGAATGACAACAATAACCATTATTTACAGAGCTATCAGATGAAGAAATCTATTACTGGATTTCACACTAGTTGTGTGAAGTTGAGCAAGTCTCCATGTAATTCTGGGCCTCAATTCCCTCATCTATAAAAGGAAGGGGATAGAATAGATGATCTCTAGATCCTTTTCAGTCTTATGATTCTATGGTATTGCACAATTTTAGTTGAATAATACAAAAATATATCAAACAATCCATAAGAGAAAACCTTATATCTATAGGAAGCTGATGTTAAATTTTGGAAAAAATATACAACAGGCTATTATCCATTATCTGAGATCAAATAATAGTGCTCTGAAAAAAACACATAATATGTTCAATTAGTAGTGCAACCACCTTTGTGTCCTGGTTAAGAAAAGAATCCTCTAGTCAAGGTCATGTGTCTTGTATATTCATACGTTTTACAATCCAGTAATAGAAGAAGTAATGGGAGGTCAGAGAGCAGCTTTTTCACTCTCTGGACTTTAAATTTCTGAGCTTCGGTTTTAACAGAGCCACATAAAAGAATTCGTATTTAGCATGAACACCACAGGGGCTCCACTATACTTTTCTACTCATTAAAGAGGTGGTCTAGAGAAATAGCTTTGTACTAAAGGACTTGATGTCCTAAAGGGCTATAGAGGCAATCCTTTATAACTTGACATCTCTGACTCTGCGGCAGCATACCCATATTTATCAGGTAATAATGCAGGGCTAGGACTATGGACAACCCGGCATGACCATAACAAACGGATTGTGACATAATCAGTATAGTGGTTTGGGTCAAACAAAGCCTAGTCAGCACTGATAAGGGAAGGCAGTGTGCTAGAATAGATAGGATACTGGCTTTGGTGCTGGAAGGCCTGTATACAAATCCAAGCACTGCCATTTATTACCTGAGAGACCTTTGGCAAGGCATTGAATGTTTCTGGGAATCAGAAAGGGTAAATGTCATAGCAAGGATGTGTTGGGTTGTATGAAACTAGCCTGTCAAGTTCCTTCCCAATTCTGAAATCCTTCATTCTATGACTTTATTTTCAGTTGGTTCAACAGTATGGTTGATTCATAGTTTTGTCTAACTTGTATAATTAGTTGAGTACAAATTATTTCATGACATGGTCATTAAAAACTGGCTAGTAAATTTAAAAGACCTGCTTCTTACAAATTCCATCTCTGGAAATCTTAACTAAAAGAGTTTCACATTTTTTCTGATGGTCTGGCACTGTGAAGATTTTTTTTTCTTTGAATTGTTTCAAAGTTAACTCACATCAAACATGTATTAAGTGCCTCCTGTGTGCTGTAGAAGGAAATGGCAAACTACTCCAGTATCTTTGCCAAATAAACCCCAAATGGAGTCACAAAGAGTCAAACATGACTGAAAATGACTGAACAATGGCACATAGTAAGCAATTGCTAAAAAGAAAGACAAAGAGCAGCTAGGTGGCATAGAGGACAAAGTGCCAGGGCCTTGAGTCAGGAAGACCTGAGTTCAAATCCAGCCTCAGACACTTACTAGTTGTGTGACCCTGAGCAAGTAACTTAATCTTATTTGCTTCAGTTCCCTCATCTATAAAATGAGCTGGAGAAGGAAATGGCAAATCACATCTTTGCAAAGAAAAACATAAATCGGATCAGAAAGAGTCAGACGCAGCTGAATAGTAACAACCAAAAAAGGAGAGAAGCAATGCTGGCCCTCAAGGAGCTTACATTTTAATAGGGGAAGACAATGTATAAAGAGGTACTGAAATATTCTGGAGTAAAGCCTAGTAGGAAATGAAAAGATGGCCACTCTTGTTAAATGAAAGTTCTAGGAGTAAGAAGCTCTCTACTTCCCAATCAGAGGGAGGGGGTGCAGGGGCAGAGAGTACTTTGGAGGTATGAGTTTGTGAGTTCTAGGTTTGAAATGATTTTCCATAGGCACAGTCGCTAGTATTTATCCAGGTAGCTCCTTTTTTTTTCTTTTTTCCTTTTTTTTTTTGGACAGTGTTCCCCAACAGATTGTAGAAATGCTATAGATACAGTGTACTTAGATTTTACCAGAACATTTGGCAAAAATCTCCCACGTTGTCCTTGAAGATAAGATGGAGAGGTGGGATTTATATGCTAGTACAGCAAGAACATTCAAAATTGAATTTAAAGAGTAATCATTAACGGAGCCAATGTCAGCTTTGGAAAGAACACTGGATTTGGACAGAGGACCTGAGTTAGATGCTGCCACCTAAGAATTTGCTACTCACATGACCCTGAGCTAGTCATTTAGCTTCTCTAGCACTCAGTTTCTTCTTCAGCTATAAAAAGTGTAGACTGGGAAAGTTAATCTCTAGCATCTCTTCCAATTAGTTTTAAGTCAATGAACACAGAGGGAAATTTATTTTGGAATGCCCAAAAGATCTGTTTAGTCCTGTGTTGTTCACTCTTTGTATCAATGATTTCAGTGAAATCATAGAAGGCACATTGTTGAATGTGCAGATGACAAGAAACCAAGAGGAAGCCCTTCCATGTTAGAGTTGATTCAATTCTACAATATTTAATAATTGTATACTGTATATAAGGCCTTGTACTTGGTTCTAGGCAAGGATAAAGCCATTCTCTCTCTTCAAAGGGCTTACATTCCACATGTACACAAATAAGTATAATGTGAAGCAAAATACAAGTGAAATCATAATCATAATCATAATAATAGCTGCCATTTATATATCACTTTAAGGCTTCAAAGTACTTTAAATATATTATCTCATTTGATTCTCATAGCAATCTAATGAAGTAGGTACTATTACTATTCCGTTTCTATAGATGTGAAAATCAAGACTAAGTGAGGTTTAGTGACCTGCTCAGAGTTACACAACTAATAAGTGTGTATGAGGCAGGATTTGAACTCAGGTCTTCTTGACTCCAAATTCAGAGCTCTGAGATAAGGGGATTAGAGAAAGTTTTATAAAGAAGGTGGCACCTTTGGTGGCAGAAAGATAGTCTTGTATTTTCTTTTTCTTTAACAAATTGATTTTAGAATTAGTCTTAATTTCAGCGTAAATTGGGTAGTCATGTACAATCTATCCTTTTTTTCCCCTTTACCTTACTTCTTGTGCAAGGACAGCCAAAAGACAAGACAAGATCTGCCTAATTTCAAACCCCATTGGACTAGATTTGGAAGTTTCTGTCCTTTCACCTGGAACATAGCAAACTGTCCCCCAGGTCAGTGTGTGACCATTTGTAAACCCAGCATGACTGTAGGCTTTTCTTATAATATAAATAAATACTTGTGGGAAATGACTCATATTCATAAGTCCAATTGGTCCACAGAGACTTTCCTTCTCTAAGGACAATCAATGCTTTTACGTGACATGGATTGTAATTATAGACAAAATGGTTTTACTAACTTGTACCCAAAGTTGTAAACAGTAGGTCTTTTCCCCATAGCACATTTGAGCAGAGTCTTGAAGGAAGACAAAGATTCTGAGAGGAAGAGATAAGGAAGGAAGCCTTTTCGCCATCAGGGATGGGCGGAGCTTATACGAATGAATGGAGGTAGAAAGTGACAAATCAGTTCAGGAATAGCTAGTATTCTATACTGACTAAAAGGTTGGGTGACAGAGTCAAAATCTAAAAATGTTATGATAGCTTAAAATAGTGGTGCCAAACTCAAATAGAAATCGGGGCCACTATATCATACAGAAGCATTCCTGGGGGCCACATATTGACTTAGAAAACCACATATTAATATGATCTATGTTTTGCTGCATTTTTATTTATTTTATCAACTATTTCCCAATTAAATTTTAATCTGATTTGAAATGCACTAGCAAGAGTTGTGGTGTGTATGCAGCCTATGGGCAGCGTGTTTGACACCTCTGGCTTGGAAAGTTCCACTAAATCAAATATAATAAAACATTATTAGGTAGAAGTGTCAGGTTCTATACTCTGGCTCAAATTATGAAAGTACAAGACAAGGGAAGTGGGGCTAGTGGACAAGCTCAATATAAGTAAGCAGAGTGACATCATCCCAATGCTAGCATCCCCAAATGCTACTGGGATTCCAGTTTACATTTATTTGTTTTTGTGTTTTATTGATTCCTTTTATCTTTTACACCACAGCTATTTCCTGATATTCACTACACTTCCATTGTCATAAAGCACAACAGTTAACCAACACAGCTACTGCATCTGACAACTTATATAATCTTCAGCACCCATAATCTTCATTTTTCTACCAAGAAGAGGAAGGTTTGTGTTATTTCTCTGTCCTTTGGAACTGATGTCGATCATTACCTGGATTATATTTAGAGAAGCCATGTCAAGGCCAAGGATGATAATAATTTAGATCCTGGTCACGAGTCTTTCTTCATTCTTATCCATCCTCCTTACAACTGCTAAAGTGATTTTCCTAAAGGACAAGTGTGACAATGTCATTTCCCTATTCATTAAACTCCAGTACCTTTTTATTAGGGAGCTAGGTGGCTCAGTGGATGTAGCACTGGACCTGGAGTCAGGAAGATTCAACTTCCTGAGTTCAAATTCAGCCTCAGACACTTACTATCTGTGTGACCTTGGGCAAGTCACTTAATTCTGTTTGCCTTAGTTTCTCATCTGTCAAATGAGCTGAAGAAGGAAATGGCAAACCACTCCAGTATCTTTGCCAAGAAAACCCCAGATGAAATCATGAAGAGTCAAACACAATTGAACAATAAAGCTTTTTATTACCTCTAGACTCAAATATAAACTCCTTTGTTTGGCATTTAATCTGCCTCTGACCTACCTTTCCAATTTTATCATATATATTATTTAACTTCTTACACACTGTAGTCCAACAAAACTGTCCTCCTTACTGTTCCTCATATGTTGTACTCCACCTCTTGACTCCATGCCTTTGCATTGCCTGTCTCTTATGCCTAGAATACACTCCCTACTCCCTTCTATCTCTAAGAATTCCTGATTTCCTTCAAGGCTCAGTCTTTCAAATATAGTTTTTCCTGATTTCAAACACACCATGGCCCTAGCTGCTAGTACTCTCTCCAAAATTACCAAGTACCTATTTTGTTTGTATCATGAAAGCACATATTGTCTCCTCTGGCTAGATTATAAACTTCATGAGGGCAGGGGTTGTTTCACACTTGTCTTTGTATCCTTAGTGCCTAGCATAGTGCCTGGCACATAGTAGTCACTTAACAAATATTTGTTAATTGATCATATTCCAAATACTATGTTTGGTTCTATGTGCCATATTTCATGAAAATCATAATAAAACTGGAGCAAGGGGAACAAGTAGAGTGAGGGGATGGGAGACCCTGCTAAATGAGCATCTATTGAAGAATTGAGTATCTTTAACTTGAGGGTACCTGATAATGGTCTTCAGGTATTGGAAGAGCTGTCAAGAAGAGAGGATTTAGGGGCAGCTAGGTGGTTGGCATAGTAGATAGAGCACTGGCCCTGGAGTCAGAAGGACCTGAGTTCAAATCTGGCCTCATGCACTTGACACTTATGTGACCCTGGGCAAGTCATTTAACCATAATTGCCTTGCAAAAAAAAAGAAAGAGAGAAAAGAAAGAAAGAAAGAAAAGAAGAAAGAAGCTTTAGATTGGTTCTGCTTGACCCTAGAAGGCAAAACTAGGAGTAGTCAGTGAAAGTCACAAAGTGACAGAATTAAGCTTAAGTAAGGAAAAATGGCATAGCAACAAGAGGTATGTTAAAGTGGAATGGACTCCCTTGAGGAGGTCTTGAAGCAAAAGACAAATGAATTGTAGCAATGTTATAGAAAGGATTTTTGTTCAGGTAGGAGCAGCTAGGTGGTGTAATGGATAAAGTGCCAAGCTTGGTGTCAATCATACCTAAATTCAAATCCAGCCTCAGATACTTACTAGTTATAACCCTGAATAGATTACTTAACTCTGATTGCCTCAGTTTCCTCATCCATAAAATGAGGATAATAATAGCACTTATTTACCAGGGTTGTTGTGAGGATCAGATGAAATAATAACTGTAAAGTACTTATCACAATGTCTGGCACATAGTAGATGCTATATAAATGTGAGCTACAATAATAGCAATAATAATTATTATTACTCATAACATAAAAATAATTATTTGTAACAATTATTATCAATAATATAGTATAATAATAGCTATTATTAGACACAGGATCTTCCACATCTATCAGTAGCTATGACTATAGTACCTTCAGGAATAATTAATAGTCTGTCTCTTCACAAGGATTTCTTTCCCAGGTGATTATCTGAGAGCACCGGGCTGGAAGTATTGTTATTCTCAAGACTCTGGTTCAGGGACCTGCCTGTACCTATCAGAGTCTCAGAGGAGATGGTGGTCTAAGTGGTAATATGGTTTGACATGCCTGGCACATGCTGCCTCCTGTCTCTCCCTCTATAAATATAATAAAATATATTAATAACAAGAATAAAAACATATGTTTATAGCAAAAGATGTTCAAAAAACTTTTGACAAAATATAATACCCATTTCTGTTAAAATCAAGATTACACATGGGAATAAATGGATCTTTCTATAATATAAAGTATTACCTATCTAAAACCAAGCACTTACCTTAGAGTAATAGTGATACACTAGAGGCCTTTCTAGTAAGATCAGGGGTAAAGCAAAGATATTCAACATCACTACTTATCTGATATAGTACTGGAAATGCTAGCTATAGCAATAGGACAAAAAAATAAAATAATGGAATACAAACAGGCTTAGAGGAAACAATATTATCAGCTTTTGAACACGATGTGGTCTACTTACAGAATCTTGGAGGGTCAAGTACAAAAGTAACTGAAACAATAATTTGAGCAAAATTCCAGAACACAAAATTAATTCTCATAAATTGTAAGTATATTTTTATTAGAAGCAGAGCCAAGTTGGAAGACACATAAATAAAACTTCCATTTGGAATAACTACAGGATATATGCAACTCTTGATATTCTACCTATCAAGGCATGAACAGGAATAGTATGAATTAGAAAACACTTTTCAAAGAAATAAAGATAGCTCTAAATGGGAAAATATTAATTGCTCATAAAAATAATAATACTTCCTAAATCAATATGCTCATTCATACCATACCAATCAAATAGCAAAGGATTGCTTCGTGAAGCTAGAAAAAAAATAACAACACAATTCATTCGGATGAAGGGCTTCAGGAAGTCCAGTGAGAATGGATCCTGAAGGATTTTGAATGTGTCAAATGAGGAGGGAGAAGAGAGAGAGGTTATGAGGTGTCAGAGGACTGGAAAGGTGCAGAGCAGAGCAGGTTATAAAAAGTTTTTAGTATGAAATAGATCAATTTATATTTGAGCCTGGAGATGATAGGGAACAACTGGAGTTTATTGAATAAGGGGTAGAGATAAACACGGTCAGATCTGCACTTTTAGAAGATTAATTTGACAGCTGAGTGGAAGTTTTCCAGGAAGATTATTTTTTAAGTCAGAATGGTAACTTTACTGATAATGTACATTGGTGCTTTTGGTACACAGCAGGGTTGTGGGCGAATTCAAATGTCCTAACTTTTAGCTAAGTAATAATCAAATGACTTCTCTTAATTGGTTACTAAGAGTCCTTCATGTGAGTGCTACATTTATCTTTCCCATCCAAATGTCCATCCATTTGGCTCTTGGGGCCAATATGAATATATAAGTGCTATTCTGTGAATAGGGATGTGTGAGTTTCCTCAGGTAACTGGCATCTCTGGCTTTGTCTATTTGTCCTTTATAGAGCCCACTGGATCAAGTATAAAGTGATCCTATTTGTTTAATTTCATAGTGTGCTCCCTGCTACTCTTTTGGTTCATTCTTATCTATTATTCAAAAGGTCAGATTAGGGGCCAAAATGTGTTCCAACGATTCCAAAGGACTCATGAGGGAAAATGTGATCTACTTCTAGAGAAAGAACTGATTGAGTCTGAATGCAGATCAAAGCATTCTTTTTTCACTTTCTTTTTTTCTTATGAGTTTTTTTTTTGGTCTGTGTTTTCTTCGACAACATGACTAATATGGAAATATGTTTTGCATGATTACACATGTATAACCTATATCAAATTGCTTACCATCTGAGGGGTAGGGGGAAAGAAGAGGGAGGAAGGGAGAGAATTTGGAACTCAAAATCTAAAAAAAAAAACAAATGTGAAAAATTGTTTTCATATGTAATTAGGGAAAAATATAATATTCATTTAAAAAACCAAACCAAACCAAAACTAAAAGTGCCCCAAGAATGATCTCCACTTCCCATTCCACCTGCATAGCATACTGAAAATCAGAAGATCATAGATTTAGAACTGAAAGGGGCCTCAGAGGCCATCTAATCTAATTTTCTCATTTTATTGATAAGAAAATAGAGCCCCTAAGTGCTTACAATATGCCAGGTACTATGCTAAACATACTGGAGATACAATGAGAGATAAAATACAGTTCCAACACTTGAGGAGCTCACAGTCTGAGAGACAATGGGAGAGACAACTACATACAAACACTATATACAGGATAAATTAGAAATTTTCAGCAGAGAGAAAGGACTAAAATTAAGAAGAATCAGAAAGGCTTCCTGTAGAAGGTAGAATTTTACCTGTTACTTGAAGGAAGCCAGTAGGCAGAGACGAGGAAGGAGAGTATTGCAGGTCTGGGACAATGCCAGTGAACATGTCCCGAGTTGGGAGATGGGAGTGTCTTGTTAGAAGAAGAAGAAGAGAGAGGCCAATGTCATTGGATTACAGAGAATTTGGGGTGAGGAGAGGAGGAGAGAGAGGGGATATAAGGTATAAGGAATTTGGAAAGATGGAGGTAAGGCAGGTTGTGAAGAATTTTTAACATAAATAAGGTATTTTATGTTTGTTTCTATAGGTGAAAGGGAGCCATTGAAGTTTATTGAGTGAGGGGTGGGGTGGGGTGATTTGTTAAATCCTGAGCTTTAGGAAGATCACTTTGACATCTGAGTAGAGAATAGGCTGGAGTGGAGAGAAACTTGTAGCAGCAGACCAAACAGCAGACTATTGCAATAGTCTAGGTATGGGGTGATGAGAACCTGAACCAGGATATTGACAGTGTCAGAGGAAGTAATATATGAGATGTTACCAAGGCAAAATCAATAGAATTTGACAAAATATTGAATATGAGAAGTGTGAGAGTGTAAAGAGCTAAGGATGACACTTAAGTTTTGCACCTGGATGACTAGGAAGATGGTGGTGCTCTCAATAGGGATATAGCAAGAAGAGAATGTTTTGGGGAAAAGATCATGAGTTCAGTTTTGAACATGTTGAGTTTCAGATGTCTACTAGACATCCAGTATGAAATGTTTCAAAGGCAGTTGGAGAGTCAAACCTGGAGATTAGGATACAGATTAGAGCTTGATGATAATTTAATCCATTGGAGTTGATGAGATCACCAAGTGATATAGTTTGGAGGCAGAAGAGAAGAGGGCTCAGGACAGAGCCCTGGGAAACATTTGAAGACAAAGATCCAGCGAAGATAATTTTTGTGTCATAGAAAGACTTTGGTAGAATCCTTTCTGTTGCTATTTTTGCAAACAGCTCATGTAATATTGGAATTCGTTGTTCTTTGAATGTTTCATAGAATTCATTTGTAAATCCATCTGGTTCAGGAGATTTTTTTCTTATCTCTCTCTAAATCTATCTTCCCTCTTTTCTTTCCCTTTTTCCTCTCCCAGTTCCCTTCTGTTTTTCTATTAAGTTGAATATTTTTATAACAAACTCTGTGTGTGTGTGTGTATGTGTGTGTGTTTGTGTGTGTTTTACTCTCCACTGGATCAGATGAAAACAAATTTATATGATTTCCCCACCCCCTCAAACCCTATTGCTTTGTTTGCATAGTCTCCTACTTGCATATCCAAATTATGTAAGATATGATAAGTTTCCCTCCCTTTCTTCTCCTGTCTTCTCCCTTACCCATTTTCCTCCCCTTTCTCTCTCCTTTTCAAAACCAAGCCAAATCACTGTTTGTCTTTTTTTTGGCATTTAATTTTTATTTTTTTCTCAATTACATGTAAATAACAATTTTTTAACATTTTAAAAAAAAAATTTGAGTTCCAAATTCTCTCCCTCCTTCCTTCCCCTCCCCCTTCCTTGAGACAGCAAGCAACTTTATGCAGATTATACATGTGCAGCCATGTAAATATTTCCATATTAGCCATGTTGCAAAAAAAATGTAGACCCCCCAAAAAAACAACCAAGCATAATAAAGAATTTTTTAAAAAATATGTTGCAATCTATATCCAGACTTCATCAATTCTTTCTCTGGAGGTAGATAGCATTCTTCATCACAAGTCCTTCGGAATTCTTTTGGATCATTGTATTGTTTAGAATAACTAAGTCATTTACAATTCTTCATCGTATAATATTGCCATTACTGTGTACAGTATTCTGGTTCTGCTTATTTCACTTTGCGTCAGTTCATGTGAGTCTTCCCAGGCTTTTCTGAAAGCATCCTGCTCATCCATTGCAATTATATACTATAATTTGCTCAGCCATTCCTCAGTTGATGGGCATCCTCTCAATTTCCAATTCTTTGCCAGCAAAAAAGAGCTGCTATGAATATTTTTGCACATATACATCCTTTTCACTGCTTTTCTTTTTAAAACTTTCGTTATAACCCTTGATGATACTAAAATTCTGAAAGGGCAATCTTCCCCATCAGAATGTAAATACTTCATCCTTTTATAGTCAATTGCTCCTAATTGCTCAAATTTACCTTTTTATGTTTCTCTTGATACCTATGATTTCATTCCAAAGTTTCTACTCAATTTTGGCCTTTTTATCAAAAATACTTAAAAATCTTCAATTTCTTTTAAGATTTATTCTTACCCTTCAACCTTCATAAGAGTTTACTCAGTTTTTCTTTTTCTTGGTTATAAGTGTATATGGCCAGGTCCAGATTAGTGTGAATAAAAAATCCTTGAAGAGGTCACATGTATTCTAATTCACACTATTACAAGCTACAATTACATAAAATGCCATCATTGGTTCCAGTCCAATGCAAAGATGCAGTGTGAATTCAAATAATGCAACCTCTTTGTAGGGATTTATTATTCACACTAACCAGGACCTAGCTCTACCTCCCCTCTCTCCTTTATAATAGTAGCTGCCAAATCTTGTGTGATACTGACTGTGGCTTTCTGACACTTAAATTCTTTTTTTTTTCTGGCTGCTGGCAGTATTTTTTTTAACTTGGAAACTGAATTTTGGCTATGATGTTCCTGGAAGTTTTTATTTGGAAGTTTCTTTCAGGGGGTGACTGATGGATTCTTTCTATTTTTCACTTTGCCTTCTGGTTCTAACAGTTTTGGGAAGTTTTCATTCATGATTTCTTGAAAGCCATACTCTTTTTTGGGTCATGTATTTCAGGAAGTCAAATCATTCTTGAATGTTTTTGTCCTTGTCCTATTTTTAGGTTAGCTATTTATTATATGAAATATATTTTCTATATTTGTTCTATTCTATATTTTCTTCTATTTATTTCAGTATTTTGCTTTTGCTTTAATATTTCTTATTGTCTAGTGGAATCATTAACTTCTATTTGATTTGTTCTAATTGTCAGGAATTCTCTTATTTGGGTATGATTTTGCACCTCTTGTACTAAGCTGTTACCTTCTATGTCTTTCCTCTAGCACTCTCATTTCTTTTCTAATTCTTTCTTCAAAAGATTTTATTTCATTTATAATGTGATTTTTCTAAACTCTTGTTTTATTTCCTCTAGGAACTGTATAGATTTGGCCTTGTGGCCAAGATGTGGTTTTCTTTAAGACTTTACTTATAAACAGAGCTATTCTCTTTTTCTGGATTTACCTTTGGGTATCCCCAGATCCAAAATAGTTTTTTTAATTGTCAGTATCCTTTTTATTTGTTTGTTTATTCATTTTTCTAACTTTACTTCCTGAATTGGGACTTTGTATCAGGGCCAACCTCTACACAGCTCTGAGGTGGAATGTTAGGACCTTATTTGGTCATGATATATATTCTTTGGGATTTTACTGCTGATTTTTCTGCTTATTGAGTCTTGTGTTCTTCAAGGATATCAAGGGTGACTCAGGCCAAAGTCCAGCAAACTTTCAGCATGCCCTAAGCAGTCTGATCAAGGGGAGAGTCTGATCTCGTTGTATTAAGGAAAATCACTCCTAGATAGGTTAAATCTCTTGCCCAAAATCATATACTATCATTAGAAAGTAAGGCTTGAATTCATGCTTAGGCTAGTTGGGTTTGGGGAATTAAAAAAAAAAGCTGGGATGCTGCCACACTTAGTGGGTTTATCAGACAATAACATGCAAGCCTCTGATGGAATATTTACTCATTTTTTAAAAGTATCTGGATACTCTCCATCACACTGACATCCTCAGATTCCCACTTTGATCTGGTGTAGGGAAGCAAAGGGATTCACATAGATAGCATAATCCCATCTTAGCCCAGGTAGCAGGGTGGTTCTGGCTGGCTTAAAAATTTTAGGAATTATGGGATTTTATAATAAGGGAGGTAAAAGGAGCTAGAACTTTCTACAGTGACACTAATCTTAGGGCAAGTCAATAAAACCAAGCACAGAGGTTGGCAATGTTCCTTTTGTGTCAGGAACTACATAAAAGATATTAACCAATTACTCTGTCTCTGTCTGTATAAATCCTTACCTCTGGGCTTCTAGTTGGCCTTCTTCAATGTCTCCTCATTCAAAGTCTACTTTTTGAATATTTCATACTTTTGAAATGTGACCCATCTAATAAGCTGGAGATTGATTATCTCTATGGTACACATAAGTGTGTACACACATATGTGAATGGCACATATAAGTATGTATATATATACATATATGTGTGTGTGTGTGTATCCTAAGTTCTGCATGACCCTTATGAACAATGTGCTATAGAAGGGTTCACACTTCTGCTAGTGCCTTTCATCTCTTACTAGTCCAATTCCTATCCTATTATCTTTTCTGCAACTTTGAAAATGCTTAGCTGAGTATGAAATTGCCTTATCTGGTGCTCTGAAATTCTTGTTCAGCTGACAAATAGTAAATAACTAAACAATGGGTTTTTTTTGTTCTTTTACCTTCTGAAAGTTGATCAGATTGTATGCCATATTGTTTTTCACAAGGAGAGGTCAAGTTTAGAAGTTTCAATATCTTCATCTATGAGCCTGTAGATGTTTAGAAAAGTATAGAGATTAGAGTTAGAGGTCTCTGGCCTCACAATATGGCTCTGCTAGTCATTAGCTATGTAACCTTGGGAAATTCTTTTCACTTCCTGGGCCTCAGTTTCCTCATCTGTTACCTGTTGTTATTGTTGTTCATCTTTAGTTCTCAAAGAGGACCAATGACATCAGTGGGGTGATGTCTTGACTTGCAAATGAATTGGATTTAAGTGAGGCAGGACTGTGTAAAGTCATCAACCTCACTCTCTCCTCTAGAGTCAGCTGAGTCCAGTGGCAAGACATAGGTCAAAGCTACTGGAGATAGCCCCAGATGCCATGGGAGATCTAGGCCTTTTTAAGCTAAGGTCTTTCCCAGGTCTTAGTTTGTCTGAGGCAATACCTATTTAGTGATTTAAGGATAATTAAGAAATATAGAGGGGGCAGCTAGGTGGCGCAGTGGATAGGGCGCTGGCCCTGAAGTCAGGAGGACCTGAGTTCAATTCCGGTCTCAGATCAAACACTTGCCACTATTAGCTGTATGACCCGGGGCAAGTCACTTAACCTCAATTGCCTAAAAACAAAAACAAAACAAAACAAAAAAACAATAAAAAAAAGAAATATAGGGAAAAGATGACCTAATTTGCCTACTCAAAAAAAAAAAAAGTTAATCTGGGAGGGGAACACCCTTAAGGTTTCTGACCAGAACAGAAACAATTGCTATTTACACTCACTCTGAGCCATCAAAACCCAAACAATGACCAAGTGAGGCTTGGGCCAGGTGAGAGGGTTGGATTAAATGATCTCAGAGTTCCTTTCTAGACATTGATCCTATAAATTCCCCATGCTCAGCAACTCTTAACCTTGTGTGTCTTCCTTATTATTTGATACTGTAACAATTCTGCCTTCCATTGAAGAAAAGTATGTTTCACCTATGCATAAGTCTGATAAGCAATATGTTCTATGTTCTTCTAATTTTCTTGTAAAATCTCTCTGTATGGTCTTTATACTCTCTTTAGGTCATGTATCTGTTTTGACCTTATCTTGGTAAATGGTACAAGATATTGCCCCATTAGATCATTTTAATTACATGAAATTAAAAAGGGTTTGTACAAATAAAACAAATGAAGCCAAAATCAGAAGGAATGTAGAAAATTGGGGGGGATTTTATAGATAGTTTATCAGATAAAAGTCTCATATCTAAAATATGTAAAGAACTTTGTCAAATCTGTAAGAATACAAGTCATTGCCCAATTGATAAATGGTCAAAGGATACAAACAGGTAGTTTTCCAATGAAAAAATCAAAACAATTTATAGTCATATGAAAAAATGTTTTAAATCATTATTGATTAAAGAAAGGCAAATTAAAACAACCTTGAGATATCATTTTACACCTATGAGAGGATGTAGAAAAATTGGGACACTAATTAATTGTTGATGGAATTGTGAACTGATCCAACCATTTTGGAGAGCCATCTGGAATTACGCCCAAAGAGTTATTAAACTACCTATACCATCTGACCCAGCAATACCACTACCAGGTCTATCTCTAAAGATGATTAAGGGGAAAGGAAAAGAACCTATATGTTCTAAAATGTTTATAGCAGCTCTCTTTGTGGTGGCAAAGAATTGGAAATTGCAGGGATGCCTGTCAATTGGGGAATGGCTGAACAAGTTGTGGTATATGATTGTGGTGGAATACTACTGTGCTATAAGAAATAATGAGCTCACTGATCTTAGAAAAAAATGGAAAGACTTGCACAGAATAATGAAGAGTGAAATGACCAGAACCAAGAGAACATTGTATACAGTAATAGCAATATTGTTTTAAGAACTACTTTAAGGGGAAGCTAGGTGGCACAATGGATAGAGCACCAGCCCTGAAGTCAGGAGGACCTGAGTTCAAATACAGCCTCAGACCAAACACTTGACACGTACTACCTGTGTGACCTTGGGCAAGTAACTGAACCCCGATTGCCTCACAAAAAAAAGAACTACTTTGAGTAAGTTATTTTGTCTATTATCAATACCAAAATTAAGTATAAAGGACATATGAAGAAAAACTATCTGCATTGAAAGGAAGAACTGACAAATAGAAGTATGTATAGAATAATTTTACATATATACATACATACATACATACACACACACACACACACACATATGGATACCTATTTTTGTGGAATGGTAGCCATGTCTAGGGTAGGGTGGGAGGAAGGAAGATATAATGGGAAAACAAAGAAATGTATATGATATTTTGTATATTTAAAAGGAATAGCAAGTTGTGCATAGTAGTTACAGTTTCATATGCAATCATCTTTTTATTGTACTACATTATGGAAATCTTTGTTTTATTCTATAAATTAAAAATAAAGTACATTTTAAAAACAAATCAAAACAAAAAAATTAAAAGTTAAATAAAAAGTTTTGTTTTGTTTTGTTTTGTTTTTTTACAAAAAAAGAAAGCATGTGTCAGAAGGTCCTGGAGAAGGAGTGTTTGAGCTAAGAAGAAGTAAATTATAAAGGTAATTTAGAGGGCTTTGGAATTGTGAAATGATCTCTGCTAGAGGAGTTCACAAAAAAGGGAACCTATTGTGAGTTTTGCTAAATAAATAAAGACTTATAGAGAGATATAGGTTATAGGACAAGTAAAGGCAGGAAGGTTGGAAATAGAGATTAGTGAATAGAACAATTTCTCTAAAGCAGAGGGTTCATGTCAAGCAGTAGTAGGAAATAAGGGTTGAAGACACTGAATTTTATCTCTATGTAATTTAGGAATATCCTGACTACATATGCCCTCTTTGATAGCCTTAGTCTTTCTTTCTGAGAACCTGGTATTATTTGTGATTCCATCTCTTAAAGGAAAGAAGAACCATATAATCTCTGGTCATTTGTAAAAGATTTGTTAGTCTGTGATCAGTGTCAGAGTCTGTCTCCATGCATCATATTAGTTAACATCCATGTTATTCTTTATATCCTTGCAATATTTCTTCTGCCCATCTGCTATTTAAGTAGTTCCTAAAGTCTCCTTCATATACGTCTTGCACAGGGGAATTTCAAGGATAGTTCCAATGGCATTTGTTGTTGTCATTTTTCATCATTTCACTCACATCTGACTCTTTGTGATCCCATTTGGGATTTTCTTGGCAAAGGTAATGGAGTGGTTTGCCATTTTCTTCTCCAGCTCATTTTAGAGATGAGGAAACCGAAGTGAACAGGTTTAAGTGACTTGTCCAAGACCACACAGGTAGTGTCTGAGGTGAGATTTGAACTCAGGAAGAATCGTCTTCCTGACTTTAGGCCTGGCACTCCATCCACTGCATCACCTAACTGCCCTCTGATAGCATAACTTTATCAAAATATTGAGTATGCTTGATGGAGAATGGTCATGACAATGTCCAGAGACAAGAAGAACAACGATCACATTCACAAGTCAAGTCCCTACTGATACTTCATCTGTCAAGGCTAATACTTTAATATTTTGTTAGGATTTGGGGTTTTGTTTTTATTTTCAACTATTGTTATAATTTATGCCTTAATTACTTCATGCTGGCTTGATAATATGTTTGAATTTTTACATCTTATATTTGACAGAGTGATAGCATGGAGTAGTAGCTAGGAAGTTGGCCTCAGAAGAAGAACAACCTGGGTTCAAGTCTTACATCTGATATATATTGGTTAGGTGACTACTCACTTCACCTCTCAGTGCCCCAGACAACTTTATAAGACTAGAAATCATGATGAAGGTGCCAACCTGCATTGGTAAAAGAAGTTCTTCACCCCTCACTGGAAGCTTGCTATACTGATAAAATCACAGGTCTAAAAAAAAAAAAAAAAGCATACCTTTTAAAACAGGGATTAAGGTTCAGCAAAACTATTTCATAGTAACACCTGTAATAAAGGCATAAGGTATTCTTTTTTTTTTTTAAAGGCAATTGGGGTTAAGTGACTTGCCCAGGGTCACACAGTTAGTGTCAAGTGTTGGGTCTGAGACTGGATTTGAACTCAGATCCTCCTGACTTCAGGGCTGGTGCTCTATCTACTGCACCACCTAACTGCCCCTAAGGTATTCTTTAAATTAACAAATGAGTAAGAGGGTAAAATTATCAGATCTGCACTTTAGGAAAATCACTTTTGTGGGTGAATAGAGGATGAATTGGAGTGGGGAGAGACTTGAGGCAGGCAGACCCACCAGCAGGCTATTACAATCACTAGGCGTGAGGTTACGAGGATCTGAATTCGAATACTGATAGTATCAGAAGAAAGAAGGTGACCTATTTAAGAAATGTGGCAATGATGAAATAAACAGACCTTCGCAACAGATTACATGTGGGGAGTGTGAAGTAGGAGGAATACAAAATGACTCCTCCGTTAAGAGTCCAAGGGACTGGGAAGATGGTGCTGCCCTCTACAGCAACAGAGAAGTTAGGAAGTAGGGAGAGTTTATAGGGAAAGATAATGATTTCCATTTTGGACATACTGAGTTTAAGATGTTTACTGGATATTCAGTTCAATATATTTAAAAGGCAGTTGGAGACGTGAGAGTAGAGGTGAGCTGTGAGATTGGGACAGGACAGGCAGATTTGAAAATCATCAGAAAAGAGGTGGTAATTAAATCCATGGGAGCTGATGAAATCACCAAGTGAAGTAATATAGAAGGAGAAGATAAGAGGGCCCAGCACAGAACTCTGAGGGTCACCTACAGTTAGAGGGTATGATTAGAAGCAGGATCCAGCAAAGGACGCAGATAAAGAGGAGTCAGATAGGTAGGAGGAGAACCAGGAGAAAGCAGTGTCCCAAAAACGTAGAGAGGAGGTACTATCAAGAAGGAGAGAGTGATTAACAGAATCAGAGGCTGCAGAGTTCAAGTAGAATAAGAACTGAGAAAAGGCCAATGGATTTGGGAACTAATTGATCATTACTAACTTTGGAGAGGGCAGTTTCAGCAGAATGATAAAGTTGGAAGATAGATTTTAGTGGGTTAAGAAGAGAATGAGGAGATACAACATGGAGGCACCTGTTGTAGATGGCCTTTTTGAAGGGCAGAAGAGAAATAGGATGATAGTTAGCAGAGATGGAAGGATCAAGTAAGGATTATTTTTCAGAACTGGGGAGATGTGGGCATATTTGTAGGCAGTAGGAAATGAGGCAGTAGATGGAGATGAAAATAAGTGAAAGAGTGGGGATGACAAAGGGGGACATCTGTTGGAGGAAACAGGATGGAATGGGGTCACTTGAGCAAGTGGAGTGGTTAGTCTTGGTGAAGAGTAAGGGCATTTCATCATGTGATGCAGAAGGAGACATGTGAAAGAGGAGATAGTGGCAGAAGACATCTTAGTGACAGGAGATGAGGAAGGGGGGGTGGAGAGCTCATGGCTAAAAGCCTCAAATTTTTTCTGTAAAATATGATACAAGGTTCTTAACTTAGAGAGCTTGAGGGGAAAGGAAGTCATGGGAGGCTTAAGCAGGGATAAAAATGTTTGGAAGAGCCTTTGTACAGAAAGTGGGATAGTGAGTTGATAAGGGAGGTATAGTAGGATTGTCTAGCAACAGTGAGAGCACAACTGAAGTTATGCAACATAAATTTGTAGTGGACCCAGTCAGGATAGTTGTGTGATATTCTCCATCTTCATTTAGCAGCATGTTTATAGGAATAAAGGTAGCAAATGGTGGGAGTAATCTAAGGTTGAGCCTTTGCAGAGGATAATTGGGTGGGATATGTTAAGGGGCCTGAGGATTACAGAGAGGAAAACAGTGTAGAGTTTTATTGGTTTACCAAGGGGGAAAGATGGGGAGGAGAGAGTGAGTAGTACAGGGGAGATGGCCTGGTAGAAAATTGATGGGTCAAGGATTTGGAGGTCACAATGCAAATGAAGAGTAAGTTAATAAGGGAAGGCAGAGAGAGAAGTGAAAAGTCAATAGATTATAGTCAGATAAGGGTATTTCAGAATTCTTGAACATAGAGGTGGTATATTTGTAGATGATGGTACGATCAAGGATGTCAGTATCATTGCATGTGGCTGAGGTGGGGTGGTGGCTCATGGGAGGTGAGTAGGTTGAGGAACTGAGTGGTTAGGACATTTGAGAATCAATATGTATGTTGAAATCCTAGGATGAGGGCAGGAGTTGGGGAGAAGAGAAAAACGATGAGGTGGGTACTGAACTGTTTGAGGAAGAAAGGAGGTTCTGGGCTTCTATAGACAACAAGCAGCGGGATTTTGATTAGATGGTAGATATGAATAGTATGAACCTCAAAGGAAAAAAAGTTACTGAGAGAAAAAGGAAGGGGGAGAACCTGAAAGTGGCAATAGGGAGCAAGGAGTGAGCCAAGGAAAGTGAGTGAAGGTACAGCCAGTACTGGAAATGATGTCCAGGGAGACTGTGTCATCGGGGGGGAGCCAGATTTCAGTAAGTGTTAGTAAATGGAAGGAATAAGAGAGGAAAAGATTTCAGATGAAAGGAAGTTTGTTGCTTATGGAACACGCATTCCAGACGGCACAGGGAACCGTTGGGTGGGGTTAGGTTAAAACTTTGGTATGGGAACTTTGAAGGGAATGAAAATGAAGAATCAGGTGATAGGGGATGTGGAATTGGGTTTAGATACTGTTTCACAGGAGCTCAGTCACTGAGATATGAAAGGCATGACCAGGTGTGAGACTTCATCACTGATTAGAGGGTACCACTCCTCTTCCCTCAAAGGGCAGGTGCAGCAGGAGATAGAAAGCCTGAAGTCAAAGGAACCGTAACCACTTACTATGTGCTAGGCACTGTGCTAGATAGTAGGGATACAAAACCAAGCAAAAAGAAATAGTCCCTACTCTCAAGGTGTTCACCTTCTAATGGGAAAAGACAATACATAAAAGAAGACTAGAAAGTGAGGTCGGAGAGAAAAACATACCTTTGTAGGGGGTCAAGAGAGATTCCTTTTAAAATCCATAAAATAAACTGTATAGGATTACAAATGAAACCTATTAGAGTTAGTCTTTCCACATCGTGGAGGTTATGGGTACAGTGCTCCCATGATCTGGAAATCCATGTTAAATATTTTGGCTCTCCCTTCGTGGCAGAGAAGATTTTTTTTTCTTTTTCTTTTATGGAGTGTTTACAGTACCTTATTGTAAAATTTGGATTAAGTATTTGGTCAGAGGCTGTGTGTTGTCTGTGGCTTCTGCGAATCTCTCCCAAAATTCCCGTTTAATTTCTTATGCTGACCCATGAATGGGGAACGTTGCAACCTGGAAGGGATAACAGTATATTGAAATGCAGTTATAAAACTATTTCTTAAAAAACAAGTTCATGGACCCCAGATTAAGAACCAGGAAGGCCCTGAGAGGGTTAGGGCACTAGGACCAGAAAGTCCTTCTGAAGTAAATGGGATCCGAATTGAGCCTTCAGAGAAACCTGTGAACTGAGGAGCATGTGAAGGGGTAAGCATTTCAGGTATGAGGAATAGCTAGTACAAAAGCACTAAAAAGATATAAGATAGGGGATGGAGTGTAATTGATTTGATAGGTGTTACTGATGCCTTTTGTTTTTCCATCAGTCATTTCCAGATATACCCTACACCAGGGGTGGGGAACCTGCAGCCTTGAGGCCACATGTGGCCTTCTAGATCCTTAAATGTGGCTTTTTGACTGAATCCAAATTTTACAGAACAAATCTTTTTATTAAAAGGGCCTACACTTACACCTCTTCTGAAAGGAAAGGAGAAGAGAGGTAAGAAGAAGGAAGAGGAGGAGAAGGAAGTCAAAGCGAAGGGAAGGGAGGAGAGGAGTTTCTCTAGCTATCCCCCAATGAATGGGCGGGCACCTGCTTTGTTTCCAGGTCTTTGCTACCAAAAGAAAGTGTTGCTATGGATGTTTCAGTCACATATGGAACTTTCTTTCTTGGGACATATACTTAGTAAGGGGATATAAGGTGAAACTTCAGCATTGTTTCATTTGCATTTTTCTTGTTCTTGGTGATTTGTAGTATGTTTTCACACAATTATTTATTGTTTACAATTGTTCTTTAGAAAATGAATTTTTCTAAACAAACATTTCAAAACTTTTACATCAATCAGGGCTCTATAGGGTTGCTACAACCAAAACAATAATAATAGTTAGCCTTTCTATAGCTCTTTAAGGTTTGAAAAATGCTTTACATATGTTATCTTATTTGATTCTTGGGACAGCCCTGTGGGCTATGATGATGGAAGTCAGTTTTGATGCCATGGAAAGAATACTCAATCTGGAAGCAACAGCCTGGGTTCAAATACTGGCTTTACCACTATCTTCTAATTGGGCCTCAGTCTCCTCACTGTAGAATAAGGGTGTTGGTCTAAATGACCTTCTTAGTCCAGCTTCTAAGTCCATGATCATATGATTCCAATACTCAAAACATTTATGGAACTCTGTCTTTGAAACTTCCTTCAAAGCCCATGGCAAATCCTTTTGAATATACATTCAGTGGTGCACAATCATCCCATAAAAGTGTATTTGGTTTCTGGAAACAAAAAAATATCACTCAAAGCCAAGTCTACTGCCTAAGGTAGATGGTCGATCTAGGGGACAAAAACAAGGAATGACTATGAAGTGGTGAGATTGTCTCATGTAGAGCATAAGTTGGCTGTGAAGGCAATTCCAAAAAATAATTCCAAACATGTTTTGTTCCAAAGATGATTACATGGAGTCGTTGAATTTATGGAAGGCGACATTCCTGGAAAAGGCAGTCAAAGTGATGTGAAATCGAATCTGTTTTTAACAAAGTTATAATCAGAAGTTACATACTCGACCAAGGGCCTGATAATGCCCACCCAGTGATTTTTTAAAAAAACAACCATAAATGCCATACTTACTCAATTATCTAACCAACTTTAAATGTCACATTGGTATACCATTTATAGAATAAAACTTTATGGATTATATATAAATGAATTAAGCAGGACGGCATGATGTACATTGTGTAGTATGTTTATGGTTTTAAAGGTTTTTTTCTCACTTCAACCTTATGATTTGGGTAGTATGATTATGGCCCATTTTACAAATGAAGAAATTCAAGCTCAGAGATTAAATATCTAGCCCAAGGTCATACAGTTAATAAGTGTTCTAGCTAAATCAAGACTCTAGAACATACTACATTAAATAATAGCTAACCTTTATATAGTCCCTACTATGTGCCAGGCACTGTGCTAAGTGGTTTACAGATATAATCTCAACAGCCCTAGGAGGTAGGTGCTGTTATTATCCATCCACATTTTACAGATGAGGATATTGAGGCAGAGAGGGCTTAAGTGACTTGCCCAGAGTCACACAGCTAGTAAGAGGCTGATTTTGAACCCATGTCTTTCTAACACCAGGCCCAGAGCTCAATTCACTGTACCACCCAACTGTTCTCATTCTAATATGAGATGATTATATAAAATGTTATTAATATAATGGAGGATAGAGTCAGCTTGGAATAGTGGGTAAGGGGACAATATTTGAGTCAAGAAAACTCAATATAAGTTCTGCTTCTTACTCATAGTAGCCATTTAAACTTGGCCAAGTTATTTAACCATATCAGTGCCTCAAAAAACTGTAAATTACGGATGAGTTGCCCATCTGCATAGGTGGAGGGAATTTCTCGACAGGGAGTTTCCCTACACTGATGAAATCATAGATCTTGACCCCTCCCCTCCAAAAAAAGATAGAGTATCATAGTGTATAAGGTTTTTTTAACCTTAGGCTATAATTATGGCTTTATTTTTATCTCAACAAATAACAAAGTGAAGGAACACCTTTTAAGGGCTCTCCTCAGTATTTGGTCGTGTGTTAGCACTTCCCTTGAGTGTCAGAGCTTCTGTTTTTCTAGGTTTCTATCTTTCTATACTTAAAAGGGACATAGGTTGCTTTTGGGCCTGTATTTTTCCTTTAGTGGGTGTATTCTGGACATATGATTTTAATAGTGAATGAAACTCCCACTTGGAAAGCTCCCTCCACCAATGCAGATTACAACTCATCTGGAAGAGCTTTAAAGGATTGCCTGGGGCACTTTTCCATATTCCTAAAGCTAGCTGTGTCAGAAGCAGGATTTTAACTTAAGTATTCCTTTTCTTCAAAGCTGGCCCTTATATACTGCCTCATGTTCTATTTTTCCATGTTCAGAGACATTTCAAAGCCACTCATTCTTGGTCAAGCAGGAGGGGGTTCCAGTGGAATGCTACTTGTGATTGTTTTGGTTAATTTGTTTATAAATGGCTTGGAAATTAGAAGCTATGTGTATCACATTTTCAGATAAGCTAAAGCTGAAACGTATAGCTAATTCATTCAGTGACAGAATCAGAAATCAAAAAGGTTTTGACAAGTTTGAATGATGAGCTAAATCTAGGGATAAATGTAAAATATTGAACTTCGGTTCAAAAAATCAGTTGCACAAACACAAGACAGAAGAGACATAGCTAGAAAAAAGGCTGAGGACCTCTAGTTGATGACAAGATCAATTTGAATCAGCAGGATGATGTAGAAAAAGCTAATGCAATCTTAGGGCTACGTTAATTTGAGCATAGAATCTAGAAAAAAAAGAAGATAAGTTGATGAGTCCCGTGCTTTACATAGGGGTGCCTATGTAAAGGAGATCATTCCTGGAATATTATATTTGATTCTAGGTGTTACTTTCATGGGCCTATCTTGCATAATTCCATTTGGTAGTTACCCTTAGATCACTTGTCTCCCCATCCTCAATCTACTCCTACAGCCCAAGGAGTCTCTCTTCCTGTTTGAAAATGATAGGGAGCTCAGAAATGTGCCGTTCTGATAAGATGTGCAATCTAGAATCTTACCAGGCTCCTCATCATGATTCCTCAAGAAGGCATCACTTCAGAGCGGCCTACTAGGATTCAGAACACAGAACATCTTCTTTTCTCCCACCCCGGCTCTCACTCACACAGAATCTCTGCCTACTCATTCAGACTGTGAACCCTAGGCTCAACACACAGACTTTCTTGCTCAAACTGCCAGAGCTCTGAGTGCCTAACACCCCCTCAACTGCTTCTCTTGAACACACTGTGACTCTCTGACTGAATGCTGACACTAAATTTCATCAATAGTCTACCTGCTAAATCTCCTTCCACATATCCTAGGGCTAGATTCTTCTTCAACATTTAACACCAGTCAAGGGTATATTATATCTCCAAGCCTCTTAAATAGGCTTGAAAAATTATGGCACAGTTTCTAAGGCGTAACCTTTTTATCTAGCAATATAGGTATCCCCTGTGGCCATCTCCAGTCCTCCTGATCTATATCATGCCACTGAACCCAGACAGCTCTGGAGGAGAAACTGAGGCTGGTGACTTCGCACAGCCCTCCCTCACTGGCAAGTCATGGAAACACCTTCCTGATGTCATGGTCCTCTTCGGGAATGAAGGACAAACAGCAACAGGTGTCTGCAGATATTGACCAAATGAAATGAGTCTATCAGAGGGTTTCAAAAAGATATCAACTGAAGATTGCCTGAAGCAAACAGGGGGGAAGACAAAAGGAACATGATCTGTTTTTAAACTGTTATTTGGGCTGACCTCAAAGGGCAGAAGTGAGATATCACAGGGATATAGCAATGATTTAATATAAAAAAAGATCGTAAGAGATAGAGTTACTTAATGTAGAGTATCTAGCATGTTATTCTTAACATGATTAAGAGATCATGATTTTCCTGTCATTGAATATCTTGAAGTGGAGGCTGGGAGTTTGGGGGTTGATAGAGATGGGATTCAAGCTTCAATATATGTGAACTAGAAAAGATGATCAATTGGAAATCCCTTCCAAGACTAAGATTCTACATATGAGGCTTTTAATCTCAGAATCATTGATATGTAATTGACTCTGTCTTTTATCTAATCAGTTGGTCAGTACTCATTTATTAAAGACTTGCTATATTCTAGGCACTGTGTAAAGCACTAGGGATACAGAGAAAGGCAAAAAAAAAAAAAATAGTCCCGGGCCTCAAGGAGAATATATTCTTAAAGGAGAGACAGCACATAAATAAAGTAGGCAATACAAGATATTTACAGAGTAGATAGAAGGTAAACTGAGAAGGCAGGCACTCACTTTAGGGGCCTGGGAAAGGTCTCTTCCTGAAGGTGGGACTTGAGTCTTAAAGGAAATCAGGGAATCTTGGAGGTACATTTCAGGTGAATTCCAGACTGGGGGACAGCCATTAATTACAAAGGCAGAGAATTGGGAAATGAAGGGTCATATTAGAGGACATGGTCTAGGACTGAGGTGGGCAACCTTCAGCCTCAAGGCCACATGTGGCTCTCTAAGTCCTCAAGCGCAGCCCTTTGACTGAATCCAAACTTCACAGAGCAAATCCCCTTAATAAAAGGATTTGTTCTGTAAAACTTGGACTCAGTCAAAAGGCCATACCCAAGCACCTAGAAGGCCTCACGTGGCCTCAAGGCTGCAGGTTCCCCACCCCTGCTCTAGAGGAAAGAGATCTGAACTAAGGAACCAGAAGGCAGGTTTTTAGTTCTATAACTGCTGTGTGTCCTTCCTTACACAAATCTCCCAACCTTTTTTGGGCTCCATTTCCTCACTTTTAAAATGGAAGAGTTGAACAAGATGTCTCCCTTCCAGCTCTAAAATGCTATAGTTTAAGGAGGGGAGGGCCGTGTCCCCAGAGGCCTCAGACAGGCTCAAAAGAGGCTCTTCTGTCCTCTGAGAGTACAGTGGGCTGGTAGCAGGAGTATGTTCCTCTTCATTAGACAATGCCTACCTTCCAACACATATGTACAAAGAACAGAAATATGGCATTTTCTTTTCTACCTAACTGTGACTACCGCAGCTGCAAGATATCAGTCCCTTCTGCCAACTCTGTATGTCCTACAGTAATGGGGGAGGGAGCATGGTGTATATATAGTGGAAAGAGTACTGGATTTGGAGTAAGGAAAGAGTTGACTATGAAACTAAGGGAAACTTATTTAACCTCTCTGAGTCTCAGTCTGTCTCATCTATAAAACGGGGACAATGCCTACGTAATATCCACTTCAGACAGTTTTGAGAAGGGGCAGCTAGGTGGCATAGCCAGGCCTGGAGTTAGGAAGATTCATCTTCATGAGTTCAAATCTGGCCTCGGACATTTATTAGCTGTGTGGCCCAAGGCAAGTCACTTTGCCTTGTTTGCCTCAGTTTCCTTATCTGTAAAAATGAGCTGGAGAAGGAAATGGCAAAACAGTCCAGTATCTTTGCCAAGAAAAACCCCAAATGGGGTCAAGAAGAGTCAGACGGCTGAAAACGACTGAACAACAACAACAATTGTGAAGATCAAATGAGATAGTGTATGGATGTAAAGAACCTTATAAACTTAGAACTATATAAAGAGTAGCTATTAAAATTACAGCTCATTGTGTGTATGACAAGACTCACTGTGTTATGCTGGGCCATATCATAAATATGTTTGCCTCTATCTTGTCATTTGGGCATGTACGTGTTCAGTCAAAAAAACACCCGAAGTGACACAGTCCTCCTCTACCAATGGGGACTGCCACATGTCAGAGAATGCTACAGATCCTCTCTCACATTTTACATAATCAGTTTCTATTCTGTTGTGTTCTCTCACACATGGTACTTTGCGTCTATTCTGCAAAGGGAAGAATACCCTCCTGTTTAGATTAGTAGCATGTTTTTAAGTTGTGCTTAGATTTCTTAGTAAATGAAGTCTATTACTCATATCTGTCAAATGAAAAGAAATACACACAAATGAGTATAATCTGTTTAAAATCCAAAAGTCTCCCTGTTTTCTTCTTCAAAATCTCCCTGGTATTCTCTGCCAAGAATAGCAACAATCTGCACCATAGTCTTGAAGGTGGGAATTTTGTAATGAGGATATATGGTCTTTTGAATGGAAGTTTCTAACTCTGTTGGGGCAGTTAGATGGCACAGTGGATAGAGTACTAGGCCTGGAATCAGAGAGACTCATATTCTTGCGTTCAAATCTGACCTCAGGCACTTAATTTTTTTGCATGTATGCCCTATGCATGGCACATAATAAGCATTTATAAATGCATTATCTATCTATTCTTAATTTAATAATTGATCCCCAAGCTACATTTCCAGTCTTGTCTGCTCATATCAACTCCTAGTTGTAGTTTTGCTTGCTGAACCATTGGTGCTTGGCATAGAAACAATGGTCTATAGAACTTGGAAGGTGAGGATATAGGATAGGGAGGGTGTCATCAACCTGGATGCTGAAGTTACTCAACTCATTCAATAGAGATTTAAGCATCTAATATGACAAAGACATGTGGCTCTGGGCATAAAAAGATGAAAATGAAAGAGTCCTTGCCCTCAAGGGGCTTACATTTAATTTGAGATACAACATGTGCACAGATAAGTAATTAAAATATAATTTGGATAGGAACCAAGCTTTAACAAGAGGGGGAATTAGGAAAAGATGATCCTTCACAGAGGAGGTAGCAACTAGGCTGAGCCTCTGAGGAAAACAAGAATTGTGAGAGGTGGGAATAAGGAAGAAGATAATTCTAGGAAAGGGTAAGATGACTAGACATTTTGTTCAAGGTTCCTCTCAGGGTTGCCAGAATCTAGGGCTGTTCTTTCTTCCTACAGGGTTCCTATGACTCACTGCCCTCATACTTCACTTATGTACACACATTCTAGCAGCTTCATATTGTGACTACTCCCAATATCCCTGGACTAACACTCTCATAACCTTGGCATTCCTCTGCTAGGGCCTCCCTTCCCAACTTCTCCCTTTTCTAAGGCATCCAGAGGTCATCATTCATGCTTGGGATCTCAGGCTTGACTATGGAATCCACTCAACTGAATTTTCCCTGAACATCAGAATTTGTATTCTGTTTCTGATTCTAGAAATGGGAGAATGGTTTGGGTGAATTCATAGAGGCCAGAGATGGAATGATAAGTCTGGGCAGCAGCTTCTAAGCCATTTTGGTTAGAACACAGAGTACAAAACAAGGTTGGAAAGATGGGTTGGAGTTGAATAATAGAAGGACTCAATGCCAGATTGGCGAATTTATATGTAGATATACAGACAAAGATCAGGCTGTGATTCATTGCTTAGGGGAAATAGGACAAAGATCACCAGCCTTTTCTAACATTTTCTAACCCTTGCCATTGACATAGAATAGAGGAGCATGATAGAGGTTAAAAGCTGTTTCCCCACCAATTTCACTCAAATCTTTATCTTTGACAAAATAGAATTCTGAGGACATTTACTTTAATCAGGCATGGTAAAGACAAAGAATGAAAATAGATTTCTGACAATAAATCAAATATGAGTTAAACTTATGAGACTCAGAAGTGATAGTAGAGGAAAGAATACTTGAAGACAAGTTAAAAGAGCATATGTGATCCTTGCCTGGGCATCTGCTGCATTCTGAGAGGAGTTTGGATGAGAAGAAGAGCTTCGTAGCCATTGGCTCGAAGAGTTGGCTGATAAGAGCTTCATAGCCCTTGGCTGAGAGAGCTTAATGAACAGTATTATAGCCCTCACCTGAAGGGGAGAGGCTTACTAACCATAGCATCCCTTCCTTAGAGACAGAGGGGAAAGTAGCAGATGGCACTAAAGACAGCATTATAGCTGTAGACTATAGTTTAGGCCCACTGGCTAGAAGAGTAGGCTCTAGGTGTCGACTGGAAGAGTTATGGCCATCTCCTACACAAATGGGCACCGCCCAGTGGATATTGGAGGTAGTTGAAAGAAATGGCTGAAAGAATTGTAACCTTCTTCTGAAAAGAAAGAACTTCTTTAATCACAGAATCCCTAGTGGATGGTGGGCAGAGACATTATTAGGTAGCCCTGAAATTAGCTGAATAATTGAAGGCCAACTGGAGCAATAGAGGCATGGTGAAGATCAGAAGAAAGCAATGCCCAGTGAAATACAGACCTGGCAGAGAGGAGTGAGCACCTTGATGACATCATCAGAAGGCATGGGAAGCATCTTAAAGTGCCTGTAGCAATTAGAACCAGAGGCAAGGGCACCAAATGGGAAACTTCTTATCTAGCATCCTATTTAAACATCTTTCCAACTCTATTCAATTATTTGCTTGGACTAATAGTTACTACTACCTTCACTAAAATCACTAATGACTCCAGGGAAAGGCTGACATGCTTGAATTTCACTTGTAGTGAGAATCTTACTCTTTCATTTTCTGGCTAAGACCCTGGTTCACTCAATCTTCACTTATTGACAGACAGTTGCAATTAAAGCACATTTATTTACTTAAGTTAACAAATGATTCTCCTTCACAATAGAGCTATAAACAGACCTTTCTTTAGTGAATAAAATGAGCTAAATACTCTTGCTCTTTACAGGCATTAGTCGCTGGGTCATTAACCCTCTTTCCTCCATACACCTACACAACTAGTTGTGGCTTTCACTAAATATGGAAAAATCCAGAAAGAAAAGCTCGGGGCCTTCTAGCCTCCTTGCCCACCACATGTGAAAACACTTACATGGCACCTGCTGATAGTCCATTTTCCTACCCCTGGAGATCGTTACAGTTTCGGAACAGCTCACAAACAGGCATTAGTCTTTCAAACACCCAAGGATGGAAGGTAGAAACCATTTCCTCTCCAAGGAGACAGCCTAGTACACAGACTTCAGTGAGCACAACAGATTTCGCCCTCCTCTGCACCCTTACTTGACCCCCATCAAGTAAGGGAATAATGATAATCATACATGCATATGGCTTAAACCTTAAAGAGATTTTAGAGACCATTGATCCAAACCTCTCCTTTTGCAGGTGAGACAAGTGAGGCCCAGAAAAGCAAAATGATTTACTCAAGGTTACATGCAAGGTAAGTGGTAATCAAGGTTGAACCTAGAGTTCCTGATTCCAAGTCAATACTCTATAACAGAAAGAAGAGAACAGTAAGCCACATACAAGGTGCCACTTTGGGAACCCAGTCCTGTGAGTGAAGAATGACAAAGCAATCATCAAACTAGCAATGATGCCAAGAGGCTCAAAACCCCAAACCAGCTAATAATGGAATCCTTTCCCCTCTCCCAGTTCACCCTGTGTGCAGCCTTTCATATTCACTGACCCGATACTAATCTGTAGGCACACACTGAAAACACCATGGTGCATTGGAAAGAACACTGGGCTTGTAGTCCAAAGGCCCAAGTAAGAGTTGGGATACCATTCAGTCAGTCAGCAAGCACATATCAATAAGAACTAGCATTTTATGAAGCATTTACCTTATGTCAAACAGCTTGGATAAATCCTTTAATTTCTCTGATCCTTCATTTACTCAGCTGTAAAATGGGAATAATAGTATTAATACTGCTCCCTCACAGAGTTGTAATAAAAATCAAAGGAGAAATAAAGGCTCTGCTTGTAACTGCAAAGCACAATGTATGTGTGGGGGTGGCGAGTTAGCAATGGTTGGCCCAGCTGGCCAAGTTGAAGGAACTTACAGCTCAAAGTGCCTGTGGGGTATATTAGGCTGATCTCCAAAGGTGTCTTCTGCCAGCCAATTTGCAAGTAATGCTATTCTTGGAGTGCTATAGCCTAAAAATACCCGTGATTCTATTTAGTGACCCTGTCAACCCAGATAAGCAGATTTCAATCTAAGAAAATATCAGTCCTGTGTTAGAAGATTCATATTTTAAATCTCTCTTTCTAAGGTATCTTCTGATTAATCAGGGATTAATCAGCCAACTTATGGATTTACTGGGCCATTCACCTACCTAGCAGCACACACACACACACACACACACACACACACACACACTCACACACACACACACAGGAAAGACAAGGAAACAGACAAGTGATTAACTCAAATCAGTCATAATTAGAACTTTGAATGGAAAGCACATTAGACATCATTTAGTCCAACCCCTTCATTTTTATAGGTGGAGAAAATGAGGCCTATCAGAACCTCAGTTCCATCTATAAAATAAGGAGATTGAAGTGAATGACTTCAATGTTACTTTCAGCTGTAAATCTATGATCCTCTGGTAAAGGTAGGGATTGAAACTATTTAATAAAGTATGGATCTCTACGTAGATTTCACTGGTCTCTCATTGCTTTACTCCCTAACATAATTTTTAATTATCAGAAACAGACTACATTTGGCCATTAAATGCTCCCATTAAAGTCTTGCTCCGATACCTCCTCAAGTCATAAAGATGAACCTGGATTTCTTGAAGGCTTTTCTAGATGACCATAAGCTCTGGCATATCCTACCACACAGGAAAAGCTTGGAGTACTAGCCTAGTAATGAATTATGTTATTCTCCAAGAGTCAACTCAATTGTTGTTGTTTGTCCTTCATTCTCGAAGAGGACCATGACATCAGGAAGGCGATGCCATGACTTGCGAGTGAATTGGATTTAAGTGAGGGAGGGGTGTGCTAAGTCACCAGCCTCACTCTGTCCTCCAGAGCCATCTGGGTCCAGATAACTAGAGATGGCCGCCACCAAAAGGTTCATCAACAAAAGACTGGCCTACAGGTGATGATTTTTTTTGGCTAAAGGAACTCATAAACATATTGTGCTAAGACAAGAAAGAGTGGGAATCTATACCAAGGCCACATACATGACAATTGTCTAGGTCAGGACTCGAATCCAGATCTTCTGACTTCCAAGTTCCATACTGCTTCAGTGTCTAGAGAGAAAAACTCCAGCACAGGTTTGGTAGTTCCTTTTTTTAACCTTATAAATCGTTTAATTCTATATGTGAAAGTCTTAGTTTGCACTGGTATTCAGATATTAAGGACATCCAATCTGTGGCACAGGTGTAGCACCATTAGTGACTTTAACCCCATAGTAGTGGAGGCCAGCAGGACCACTCCTAAGTCATTCCACATCCTCACCACTCCGTCATTCTCCTCACCTGAATTACATGCAAGCAAATGTACTTCTAAGATGCATTCACTCCTCTTAACACAAGCTGCACAAACATCTGTGGAGAGACTACAGAAAACATGGGGAAGGAACCGGGAGATGAATATTTCAACAGAAACGTGGGAAGAAGTACCCTGCAACTTGCAAACAGCCTTCTGTACCGCATGCCATAAATTAACACAATATAAATTTATACATATTTACACCACATAGTCTCAACTATATAAATCCTCAATACTCAGACTTGTGGGGTAGGTGTAAGAGAACAGTCCATATGTTTATTCATGTTCTTTCAAACTCTAGGGAACTCAATGATTTTGTGTGTCTGTACATGTATAGGCACGTGTTTGTATATAGGCATATATATATATACATACATACATATTATATGTTATATATTAATGTTCTCCATAATGGTCAGAAAACCTAACATACATCTTAAAGATTTTAAAAATCAAATTAATATCTCATCCCAGATCTCTGTATTTAGATTTTTAGCTGGCTTCTAAAATAATTACAACCAAGTTGTGTTTGTATTATTTATAACTTAGTATTCATGTAGTTGCCTTCTGCATTCCAAAATCTTAATAAACACTCACTGATCTATACAACAGCCTTCTGAATGTCACCTCATTTAATGCATGTGAAAGACAGCTTCAATGGTTTGCTCCAGGCTCCCCAGCAATCACAGACTGAAGCCCCCTCAGAACTGAGAGATTTAGGATTGTCACTCCCAAAGCAGCTTAGGTCATGTTTCTCTGCCATTCACACAAGGTTGTGGGCTGCTGTCTTCCGTAGCTTTCTTGGAAGGAATCTGGAGCCCGGTTTCTGTTGACACTTTTGTTGGAAAAGAATGATTTTCACAATGGTCAGGAAAGCATATTCCCTCCCTGTTTGCCAGCTTGTTTTTACACTTGCCTATGTGTGGGCAGGGGCTGTCTATGTGTCTTGGCCATTGTCCAGCACTCCATGGACATTTATTAAATATGGAATAAAAACAAGTAAGTCTATCTGAGGAAAATGGCCGTCCAACATAAATATGACAGCCATTTTTTTTTAACATGCCATTTGTGAAGTTAGTTCAAGCTATAGAGTGGGCAGAGGCTTTATAACCTAGTAGGCACTGAAGAATCACAATGAAATCTCATTACCCTCATTAAAACCAAAATAACAACTGCTATTCAGTAAGAAATAGAAATGTGCTTTCTGCTGTCAATAAAGAGAGCTCTGTAGACTGTGCATTGGAAAGAGTCCTAGATTTAGAGTCAGAAGACCCAGGTTTAAGTCTTGGCTCTATTTCATACCCAACTATGTCAACTTGGAAAAGTCACTTAACTGTTCTGGGCCTCAGTTTCCTCATCTACAAAATTGGGTAGGGATGGGGGGTTGGGAAGGAGGAGAAATAGATAATCTATAAAGTCCCTTTTAGCTCTGACATTTCGTGATTCAGTCATAATGGGCCTGATTCTTTCCTTTACATCAGAGAAGGGGTTAGCTGTGCGCTATTCTGGACCCTGGAGGGGACCTGAAACCCTCCCCTTGAAATTTGTGTTCTATATAATGTATAGAAATATAAATTATTTACATGTTCTATTATATTACATTACATCTTATCATATCATATCATATCATATCATATCATATCATATCATATCATATCATATCATAT
>NW_020940355.1:8393734-8597917 GCF_900497805.2 Vombatus ursinus
ATCATATCATATCATATCATATCATATCATATCATATCATATCATATTATATATCCAGGCTGTCCTAGAGAATACTTTCCTGCTCCAGCTGCTCTCCTAGGACCACATAACTTGATGGTCAGGAGACAAACCTAGAATCATTACGTTTATCTGTGTGTAGTTATTTCCAGGGGCAGCTGGGTGGCACAGTGGGTAGAGCACTGGGCTTGGAATCAGGAAGTCTCATCTTCATGAGTTCAAATCTGGCCTCAGACACTTACTAACTGTGTGACCCTTGGCAAGTCACCTAACCCTGTTTGCCTCAGTTTCCTCATCTGTAAAATGAGCTGGAGAAGGAAAATGTCAAACCATTTCAGTATCCCTGCCAAAAAAACTTCAAATGGGTTCGTGAAGAGTCAGACACAAGTGCAACAACTCAACAACAACACAAGCTGATTCCACTGCTAACATCCCCTCACATATACACACACATACACGTCAGCATTATTAACCACCTCCTTTCTCCATTATGAAAGAGGCAGCGTGATTCAGTGCATTTGTATTAAATTCAAATGGAAATTCAAATCAAAATTAAATTCAGGCAGAAAATTCAAAGAAAACATACATAAAGATTGCCCTCATACTGATCTCATATTGACTTAGAAAAACACATAGTAATATTATCTATGTCCTAGCATATGTTTATTTATTTTGTTAAATCTTTCCATATTACATTTTAATCTGGCCCTATATTTGACACCTCTGGTGTAGTGATTAGAGTGCTGGACTTGGAGTTAGGAAGACGTGTGTCTAAACCATGAAATCGTGCCTTACTAAGTGGTGTGACTGTGGGTAAGTCATTTAATATCTTTAAAATGAGAGGAGGGTTCATTTGATGACCTCAACCCTTCCTTTGATGACCTTTGAGTCCCTTCCATCCCTGAATCTATTATTTCCTACCCCGCCACCACCACCACTGAGAGGTGAAGGAGAGTTCTAGAACTGCATGACTCCTCACATGTTCTGATCATCATATAACCTTGTCTACCACAGAGCATTGTCATGGCTATCTCCTAAGGGAGGAGCACTCTGCTATATTCTTTTCATGAATCAGAGGAAGCTAGGGAATTGAGCCTCACAAGAGAAACTTCAAGGCTGGGCCTACCCAGGAGGCATGAATGAAAAGCTAAAGAGTTAAACTGTCAATGGAGACTGAGGAATTCCTCCCCAATAAAGATATGAACAAGTCTGACTATTTCAAACATGCAAACTCTTAATACTTTTTAGGCTTCATTTGGCCTGAATTATCCATATAATTTTCTGAGCTATCCATTTCACTTTGCATAGACACAGCCTAACGGTCATCACTACAAGAAATAACAATAGGATAGTATATGAGCCAGGATTTGATCAATTTTAAAAGCATGTGAAAATGAGTCTTAGCAACTGTAATAGCAATACAAATAATTCCTTGTGACTAGTTATTTGTGATGATATTACTATAATGTAGCCAGTTTTTAAAACCTGCTACATGCCAAATTCTTTGATTTTCAAAATGTCCCTGACTACATTACCTCATTTGCTTCTTACATTAACCCCATGAGGCAGAGCAGGTATTATACCCATTTTACAGATGAGGTTTAGCAAAGTTAAATAACTTGTATAGTGTCACATAGGTAGGAAGGGACACATCCAAGATTCAAACTTTGACCCCTAATCTACCATGATGAAGAGCCATAAGGCTCCTAGAAAGAACTTTAGCAGCCATCTTGTCATGCTTTCCCAGGTCACATTCACACTATGTTTGCTCAATTCCAATGTAATTCCAAAAGCTGATGGAAGGGAAATAAAATCAAGATTTATGCTATATGGGGTATGCTAGTGTGTCTAGATCCTGAGGTCGGGAGAATTTCATTATCTTGGCTTTTGTCTGTGACCTATGAGAGAGGACAAGTATGTTGGAATGGAGGGAGAGAGCGCATATGCTTTTGAAGCATCTAATTGTAGCAACACAGAAACACTGAATGAACTTCACATTGAAAATGTTGTCGGTTCTCCTCCAAAGCCCTGCAGTGTTAAAAAAAAACTGGGCAAAAAATAGAAGGCCGAGCAAAGGCTGTTGTTTCCCTGATGTTCCTGGAAGCCAGCTCCCAGCTCTTGGCAGAGCCTCATGGCTGAGCTTGAGCTGAAAACTGGGAAGCAAATGAATGACATACATCTCTCACAATGAAAATCAATTTCGTGTTTTGCATCTTCTACAGTCTTGTACCAGAATGCTGCTGATTTGTTTCTTTCTTTAAATGGAAAGCCCTCCAGGGAAGTTTTGTGTACCCTAAACAAGATCTCTGTAGGATCAGATAATAGGGTTCTTGTGGCTTTAATACAAAATAGACAGAGGCAAACGTGTTCACACAGATTAGAAGTTAATCAGCTGAGACATCTTCCTTCAGTGAGACACATATTGTAAATATAACTGGCGTTATCTCTACTATTACTCTTTGCTATTTCTCCATTGCTTTTTGAGAGTTCCTTCCTTCTTTCATTCTCTCCTTCCTTCCCTTCCCTCCCTCCTTTCTTCTTTCCTGCCTTCCAAGAAATCAACCTGAGAAAACACATGTGTTTTCCATAAATATTTGTCTAAATGAGTTCCATTTTTAAATTGCATGTTCTTTAAAGCTGACACGTGGAAGAAAAAGTATGGAGATGATTATCACGGATTTTATTTGAATGTTCTTAGAGGATCTGATGGAGGAAAGTCTCTCTGATCCATAAAGATGAATAGAAAATGTTTAGGTGACCCAAATTGAATCAGCCTAAGTAGAATTGACACCCAGGAAACTGTGTCCTCTGAAGATGACCAAACTAGTGCTTTGGAGGCAAAAGGGACTGGATTTTTAAAGTCCCTCACTACTCCCTACTAAGGGCAACCTGACCTGTCTGTCAGCTTATGCTTTCTTGACAGCCATGGCCCCAGCCCAGGAACAGGAGGAAGTGAGCCAATCAGTAGGCGAAAAGAGGGCTCAGGCAGTGTGGTTGAAATAAGAGGACAAGTTTGAGGAGGGAATCAGTGCCTTGAAAGTGGTAGGGAATTCATGCCTAGATATTGCAAAATCAGTCTTGTTGCCTTCTTACGATCCAGATTTAATTTTTCAGTTTGAGAACTGGTCTGATCCTTTAACTTTCTCCCTTCTGCCTCTAGTCATCTGCTTGGAGAAGTTAGCTCTTCTATGAGAGGGAACCAACCAAAAAATTAAATGTCTGAACTAAAAACAGTTAACTTTGCTACAGGTTAGCAGCTGTAACAAGAGTTTGAGAGAGGAAAAGGAAACTGCTAGGTGAAATGATTTTGTTCTGGGATTCTGGTTATCTATGCTGCCTGCCTCTCATTACCACAAACAACTGAATAAACATAGGTACCACATAAGGATACATATGAAACAGACGCTGAATTGGCCTTTAGGGGTTGTCCCATGAAACATATTCAGAATGATCATTCCTGGCTCTGGTTGACCACGTAGCAGCCTTGGGTCCTGCTTCTGGCCACGTGTGACTCAAAGGGCTTACACTTTGAAATGTTGAAGAGTCCCCCAGTGGGCAGAGGAGTCGGCAGAGCTGATGTCTAGGTGGATATATAAAAGGAAGTGACTCTGCACTCAGCTCTTCTTCCTTTCCAGATGCAAATTGTGTCTGGACTCATTTGAGCACTTCCCAAGGGGTAGATGGGCCCCTTGGGAATAAGCAGCTTGGCCTATGCCTCATACGACAATGAGAACCTGGCATCCAAAACACATCCTTTCTAGGAAAGCCTGAGATGAGGGTTGAACTGCTTCTTTTATGTTTCTTCTTCCTGATCTTAACTGAAATAGCATCTATCCCCAACATAAACATATTGAATCTCGGAGGTGCTCTCGTGAGTACAAAAGGTCTGGATTTTTTTATTCCCATCAGGTGATTCTCCCCTGAATGGCAGCGGGGGAAAAATCCCTGGCAACTACTCCAATTGTCCAGGTGGAGAAGATGGTGTTTGACAAGAAGCTTGGCCCCAGTCTGGCTGTTCTACTAGGAAACATGTACTGAATTGGGAATTGCTTGGACAGTGAAGAGCCCAGGTGAAATGTAAAAGGCCTAATTAGCAGTCATACAAACTGCTTTATGTTTTGATGAGGTCTAAATATCTTATTCTCAATAGGCTGCAATAATAGTTTTAAGTTAAATTACTGAATTCTGTTCTGAGTTTGTTTTGGTCAAATGCACCCTTGTGAATATCCTGTGTTTAGCATTCCTTTTGTGTGTAGGAATATCTGTCTCATACCTGATTTATATTATACATTATTCAGTCATTTTCAGTCATGTCTGATACTTCATGACCTCATTTGTTTTTTTTATTTTAAGCTGTCATTTAGTATTTTATTTTCCTCAGTGACATGTAAAAATAATTTTTAACATTCGTTTTTAAAACTTTGAGTTCAAGTTCTCTCTCTTCCTGCCTCTCTACCTCCCCCCATTGAGAAGGCAAGCATGTATAGTCATGCAAAACATATTCATAATAGTCATGTTGTAAAAGAAAACATAGACAAGAAAAAAAAAACTCAAGAAAAATAAAGAAAGTAAAAAAAAGTATGCTTCAATCTGTATTCAGAAACCATCAGTTCTTTCTCTGGGGGTGGATAGCATTTTTCATCATAAGTCCTTCAGATCTGTCTTGGAAAAAAAAAGGAAAAACAGAGTTGTCTTGGATTGTTGTATTTCTGAGAATAGCTAAGTCATTCACAGCTGATCATCTTACAATATTGCTGTACAAAGGTACACAGCACATTTCACTTTGCATCAGCTTATGCAAGTCTTTCCAGATTTTTCTGAGAGCATTCTGCTCGTCATTTATTACAACACAATAATATTCCATCATAATCACATACCACAACTTGTTCAACCATTCCCCAATTGATGGGCATCTCCTCAACTTCTAATTCTTTACCCCCAGAAAAGAACTGCTATTGTACATGTAGGTCCTTTTCCTTTTTGTTTTTAATCTCTTTTGGGATACAGACCTAGTAGTGGTCGCCTTATTTGCTAGGTCAAAGGGTATACATGATTTTATAACCCTTCGGGCATAGTTTCAACTTGCTTTACAGAATGGTTGAATCCATTCCCAACTCTACCAACAGTGCATTAGTCTTTTTTTCCACATCCCCTCCAACATTTGTCATTTACCTTTTCTACCCTATTAGTCAATTTAATAGGTATGAGATAATACTGTAGCACCTCAGAATTGTTTTAATTTGCATTTATCTAATCAATAGAGTATTTTTCATATGGCTATAGATAGTTTTGATTACTTCATCTGAAAACTGATCATATCTTTTGATCGTTTAAAAAATATGGAACACTTCATAAATTTGCATGTCGTTCCTGCTCTGGGGCTAATCTTCTCTCTATTGTGCCAGTTTTACTACATATGCTGCCAAAGCGAGCACTCATTTGGGGTTTTCTTGGCAAACGTACTGGAGCGGTTTGTCATTTCCTTCTCCAGCTCATTTTACAGATGAGGAAACTGAGGCAAACAGGGTTAAGTGACTTGCCCAAGGTCACACAGTAAGTGTCTGAGGCCAGATTTGAACTCAGGAAGATGAGTCTTCCTCACTCCAGGCCCAGCACGCTATTCACTGTGCCCCCTAACTACCACTGAATATCTTTTTATTTCCCCATTTTGAGGAGAATAAACCACAATATAGACATCAGCCCTAACTTAAGCTATAAGTATCTTTGTCCCTGGGTGCTAAGGGTGCCAAAAGTATGAGAAAGAAGAGCTTAACATCTCTTATTAGAGGCCAGGCTCCCTCATTATCGAATCAAGTCTAAACTACACGCCCTCATCCATAACAAGGAATGGGAATAGTACTTCATCACCTTAGGCCCAGAAGTGGTTCCTCAGTGTTAAATGTCCTTTTTTCTACCCACAGGTTCATTTATATTGTCCATCTACTTTCTCACTGTGTCAGAGAGCAACCGCATGAACTGCAATAGACCAAACTTAGGGGTTTTTAAAGATGTTTGGCTTGCAGTGTGAGGTCTAAATAAGAGCTGTTGGTTACAGTTATAAAATTTACTCCAGGTGGCATCAAGTCATAACTGCCCTCATACTCAACCCAAAATATCCAAAGGATGACTAATACAAGATGGTTTAAAGGAGCACCTAAATTCACTTAAACCCCCAAGTCCGTGTTTAAAAAACAAAACAAAACAAAACCTGGACTATTTCCACCTGCCTTCAAGAATCCTAGAAGACACAATAATAATTGCTAATATTTATATAGTGCCTACTATTTGCAAGGCACTGTGTTAAATACTTTACAGATGATATTACATTTTATCCTCACAATAATCCTGGGAAGCAGGTGTTATTATCCCCATTTTACAGATAGGAAAACTGAGGCAAACAGAGGTTAAATGACTTGCCCAAAGTCACAGAGCTAAATATCTGAGGCTGGATTTGAACACAAGTCTTACTGACTCCAGACCCAGTGGCAGATCTAGATCCACCTAGCTGCTGCTAGCAATGCCTTCTCTAAATCTTCTTCCTTAGATTTCTTTCTCCTTTTTGATTGACTCTGTTCTGTTTCAGAAGGACATTGAATGATGATGAATCAGATCTATTAAAGCTGATGTCAGTGAAGAGGAGAAAAAAGGACAGAAAATAAAAACAGTGTTATTGCTACTTCTGCCTTTTTCTGATCCCTCTACAACAGGACAGACCAAGTCTATACAGGCTAATAATTAGATAGGACAAGTATTTGGATTATTCTTCAAACCTTTTATTCCTGCCAGCCAACAGTTACTTGGCCTTCTCTCCTTCCCAAATAGCCAGGATATTGTTTGCTGTGGCCCTAAAAAGATGAAATGAACCAAAATTGAAGAGTTGTAACATTTGGAATTAATGTGCTTTTCTTTTGAACCAAATTGTCATATCTCTTTCTTTTTAAAAGGTTTAAAGCAACATCAAGGGAATCATTTGCCAGAGTCCAGAAAAAAGTTCCTCTTTCCACACAGTAGATTATTTTAAGTTGGGTTTTTCTACCTGCATAGTAAAGGAGCAGATGCAACATACAGTATTAGTGAGCATGCACCCAACTGGATCCTGCTAGAGTTGGGACATCATAGAATTATAGATTATTAGCACAAAAAAAAGAACCTTATAGACTATATAATCCCAACTTCTTTGGACAGAGGAAAAAACTGAGACCCAAGGAAATCTAAGACTTGGTGACTACCATTAATAAGTTTAAAATCACTAGACTTGATGGCGCACTCCTGCAATCCCTGCTACTGAGGGGGCTGAACCTGACGGATCATTTGAGCTGGGATGTTCTGAAATGCAGTGGGCTAAGCCGATCAGGTGTTCATACTAAATCTGGCATTCATGTGGTGAGACCTCTGGGAGCAAGGGGACAACAAGCTGCCTAAAAAAGGATGAACCAGTCCAGATCGGAAATAGAGCAAAAAATTTCCCATACTGATCAGAGTGGGACCAGGCCCATGAGCAGCTCCTGCATGTCCAGCATAGGTCTCCCTTTATCTCTTTTTAAGGCAAGTGGGGTTCAGTGACTTGCCCAGGGTCACACAGCTAGGAAGTGTCAAGTGTTTGGGCTGAGGTCACATTTGAATTCAAGACTCCAGGACCGGCGCTCTATCCACTGCGCCACCTAGCTGCCCCTAGTTCTCCCTTTATCTCCAAAAAAAAAAAAAAAAGGGAGGTGAAGTAGGAAGAGAAAGAGGAGGAGGAAGAGGAAGAGGAGGAGAAAATGGTGAATTTTAAAATTTTGTTAACAAGGGAAAACTAAAATACATATATATATATATATATATAATTGTTAAAATTTGTAGTACAAAATAAACTTTATAGGAATTCATGAAAGGATGAGACTAATAAGGTGAAATTTCATAGAAGATATGGAATTTGACCAGAACCCTGAAGGATAGAGAGGATTTGGGTAAGCAATGAGGTATGACTTTCTAAGTAGAATGATCAGAATAAAATAATTGGTCATGTAGCTTAATTGATACTTGAACAAGGAACCCTTCTACAATGTAGCTAGCAAATAATATTCAACCTTTGCTTGAAGACCTCTGGTGAGAGGAAAACTACCATGTCCCATGGTAACCTATTTCCTCTCTGCAACTTCTGCCCTCTAGTTTTCCTAGTTTTCTGCCCTCTGAAATGAGGCATTTCTCCTCCACGCGATAGCCCTCAAAATATTTGAGGACAGCTATTATGCCCCACCTCTCTTTTTCAGTAATGACTTGGAGGTAGCAATGAGCACCATAGGTGTGAGGACATAGTAAGCACCCTTTCTTGAGCCGAGTGGAGGGTTTGTATTGGAGAGCAGGAAGAAACAAAGTTGGATCGTGAAGTGAGTTCAGATTCTGAAGGCATTATTTTGAGGAGTTTGTATTTTTTTTCCTAGAGTAAAGAGAATCATTGCAATTTCTTTAGCACAGGAGCGACATGATGAAAGCAATATTTTCTTTATTAGTTTATTTTTAATTTAAATACTAAAACTTAAATGCACAATAAGAAAAGAAGAACAAACATATTATAAACTTAAACAATAAAACAAATCCAAAAGAAGAAAAGAAGAAATAAGCATTGGCATGTGCACAGCAGAAAGAACATAAGAGAAGATTCAAAATATACAGCAATAAATTTCCATTTCAAGAAAGCCTACATAGGGGCAGCTAGATGGCACAGTGAATAGAGCTCCAGCCTTGGAGTCAGGAGGACCTGAGTTCAAATCTGGCCTCAGACACTTGACACTTATTAGCTATGTGACCCTGGGCAAGTCACTTAACCCCAATTGCCTCACCAAAAAAAAACCTACATAGTAAATACTACCCATTAAGTTCAGAACTGTCCATCTTTGCTTCCCTGTAGGTTTTTGTTCTCTGCTGCATACTTTTTACTTTGTTCATTTTTCCCCCTTCTTCCCCTCCCTCCCCCAAGAAGGCTAAAATTGAGGAGACATACATATATATACATATATATATATATATGTATATATATATGTATACACACACACATAATGTATGTATGTATATATGTGTATATATACACTTGCATATACATACATATACTTAGATATCTATAATCATACTCATATATAAGCATATAGATTCATATGCATCTGTGTAAGACTGCACTATACTTGTTTGTCGTCTGAAAGCAATATTTTCAGAAGATTAATCTGGTAGCTGTGTGCAGGACCCATCACAGATGAAGAGGAATTGTAAATAGGGAAACCAGTTTAGTAGATGGCTCCAGGAATCCATATGTGGAGGTGACGAAAGCCCAGACTAGGCAAATGGCAGAGAAAATGGAGAGGAAAGAATGAATCTGGGAGATATTTCACCCACGTTAACAAAATGATTTTTACATATAAGTGTTGACCTCTTTTCAAAAATTCCCCCTCCTTCCAAACCCTATTCAAAGGTGGCCCACTTTTTGTTAGAGTTCACCCCAGTCAACAGGTTATAGAGAGTATGTGTATGTGTACTATGAAGCAACAATTTACCTTCAGAAAATGAGGGAGAACGGTGAAAAGAAAGAGTAGGAAGCTCAAGCCCCCTGCCAGCACAGTGACCCAGTTAAGGGCCCAAACAAGTGGAAGATAAAACAATTATCTGGAAATGGCCTACTCCTTCCTCCATGACCTGGGATTGTTTTTTTTAGCTCAATATTGTTTCTCCTTCTCTATGTCCCACCTCCCCCACAAATGATTTTAAAATGCCCACACCTACTCCACAAAGTTTTCACCAGGAGAAATGTAGAGGTAACTTTAGTCAGTGTAATCATAATTAAAATTAGAGGTTTCTGTAGAGTAGTGAAAAGAAAAGTAGATGAAGTCAGAAGATACAGGTTGGAGTACTTACTACCTGTGTGACCATGGGTAAGTCACTTCGCTTTCTGATCCTCAGTTTCCCCTTCTGTAAAACAAGGTTAATAATAGTTGCCCTATCGATGTCACAAAGTTATTAGGTAAAAGTAAGTTGTGAACTATAAAGTATCATGTAAATTTGAATTATTATTGTTGTTATAAATGTGAACATCTCTGATTTGTGTTTTATCGTGAGATGTGAATTTAGATTTTTGTCGTAACATTCCAGAAGGGGCCTTGAAGCAAGTTATAGAGGTCAGGATGACATCCTGATATGATTTCAGGAGTCTTAGGTGGGAGAAAGGAGACAGCAGATATCTGTGGCTAAATGCCTAATCTGATAGGAATGGGGCACAGGATGGTAGTGGGGGAACTGTTTTTCAGGAGATTAGCAGGGGACCAGAGATACAAGTAATGGAGGATAAGGACTTGACATTTGACAAGTTACAACTTTTCTGAATTTCAGTTTCCTCATTTTTAAAATGAAGTAGTTGGATTAAGTTAGATCAAGGGACCTTTTGAGCTCTAAAGTTCTTTGATTCTACAGCAGAGAGAGAGAGAGAGAGAGAGAGAGAGAGAGAGAGAGTACTAGTGATAAGTGCCTTACTTGGCAATGATGACCAGGTGCTGAGAACACGTGAAATCTATCCATGGCCCCCCCACCCCCACCCAGGGGTCTGCAGATCCTAGGTTAATAACATCTGACCTAAGGATTAAATATGTGGATTTCCCAAATAGATCTTATGGCTCTTAATAGGAAAACTCCTCTCCTTCATCTCATTCCCCTCTCTGTATTTCCTAATTATTCAATTTTTGTGCATAATTAGAAGGTAGGAAGGAAACAAGTATTTCTTAAGCTGCTACTTTGTGTCATATGCATTACAAATAATATCTCATTTGCTCCTCACGGTAACCCTCAGAGATCGGTGCTATAATTATCCCCATTTTACAGATGGGGAAATTGAAGTAGACAGAGGTTAAATGATTTGCCCAAGGTCACACAGCTAATAAGTGTCTGAGGTTGGATTTGAACTCAGGTCTTCCTGACTCCAGGCCCCATGCTCTATCCACTATGCCACCTAGGTATCACAATTAATTTAGAAATAAATGTAATCAAAATAACAAAAATATAGTAACAAACAAGTGTCAGTGAGCGTCAACATTAACTCTCATTCATACAAGCACAAGTTTTAATCTGCCACCCCCCACCCCCCAAAAGGGCATGAAGATTCAATGTGCCTAGGACATGAGAGACCTACCTGAAGGTTTATTCAGCACATTTCCAGTCCAGGATTATGTCTCCTTATCATTGAAACTCAGTTGCTAGTTCTAATCACTCTGATCCACCTCTACTCATCAGTTCTCAATCTCCTGCATTCCTGAGGGCCCCTACTCCACTCACTACCCACCTCTCTGTGGTTTCACTCTCAACAACCAGCAAGTATTAAACACCTACTATGTAACAAGAACTTAAATACCTACTATGTGACAAGAACCATGCTAAGTGCTAGAGATACAGACAGAAAATAGCCAGTCCTTTTTTCAAGAGCTTTCCATTCTGTCAGGGAAGACAACGTGTACATATATGAAAAATAAATACCGAAATAACAAGATAATTTTGGGGAGGAGACGCTAGCACTTGGAAGAATCAAAAAAGGCGAATAGAAAAGAGCTGAGCTGAACTGAGTTAAGAAAACTAGGGATTGTAAGAGTCATAGTTGAAAAGGAAATGCATTCCAGGACTTGGAGCATTTCAGTTTCCTCATCTGTGTTATTATTGTTGTTTAGTCACGTTGACTCTTCATGACCCCATTTGGGATTTTCTCAGCAAAGATACTGGAGTGGTTTGCCATTTCCTTCTCTGGCTCATTTTACAGATGAGGAAACTGAGGCAAACAGGGTTAAGTGACTTGCCCAAGGTCACACAGCTAGTAAGTGTCTGAGGCCAGATTTGAACTCAGGCAGATGAGTCTTCCTTACTCCAGGCCTGGCACTCAATCCAGTGTACCACTTAGCTGCTCATCTAAAATAGGGATGATACTTCTTTTTTGTCCTCTGTTTTCAAAGAGGACAAGTGACATTATGGGGTGATGTCTTGACCTGCTCACAAGTTGGATTCAAGTGAGGCAGAGTTGTACAAAGTCGACAGCCTCACTCTCTTTTCCAGAGTTATCTAAATCAAGCAGCAAGACAAAAGTCAGGATGACTGTCCATGGCCCAGGATGCAGTGGATGACCTTAGATTGTTTACACTGAAAGAACAATTTCTACCTTAACACCATTTTAAGGATAAACAATCCTGAAAGACTTAAGAATTTTGATGGATTCAGTGACCAACTGTGATTCCCCAGGACTGACCAGGAAGCATCCTACCCAACTTCTGACAGAAAAGTGCTGGACTAAACACAAAATGTGACACATTTTTGGACATGGCCAATGCAGGAATCTGTTTTGCTTGCCTCTGTGTTTGTTACAAGGCAGGGTTTGGTTTTTCTTTATCTCTTTTTTTTTCCAATAGGGGAGACAGGATGGAGAAAAAGAAAACAAATGCTTGTTATTTAAAATAAATTAAAATTGTTTAAAAAGTCAATATGAGGTTCAAGTCATAGATATTAGAAAATAGTACAAGGAAGAAGGCAGGCAGGATTCACTTATTAATTTACTAAGCTCCTAATATGTTTGATATGGTTGACAACCATCGATTGCACAATTTATAGCAGAGGTTCCCAACTTATTTGGCCTACTGCCCCCTTTTCAAAAAAAATTTCACATTGTCCTCCTGTAATCTACTTTCTTCAACCCTTTAACAGTTTTTTTAATTTGTGTCATTTCAAAAAATAAAATATTTTTTTTAAAATGACGCATCTTAAATTTAATAATTTATTGTAAATTTGTGGTTTTTTCCTGCATTGAAATTTTGATAATGCAGTATTGTGTCACGCAACCATATAGTACTGTATTGTAAACAAGTCATTACACACACATATTCCTGCCAATGTAAGCGAGATTTCCCAATAATGTATGATGTGCTTGCCTGCCAACACTTGCTTGTTAAGACTTGTTGGTGGACTTGATCATTGAGCAGTTATTTTATAACTGCTATCATTTGCATTTTGTATGTTTATTTGGGAAAAAATACAACTTTAACTCTGTTACACAACAGATGAAACATGTACAAAGGTTTTTCAAAGTTTTCTTCTCTTCTCTTCTTTCCTTATGTTTCCACTGCCCCCTTACTTTTATTCAATGCCCCCCCAATTGTGTCTGAGGCTACTACTGCCCCCCCGGGTCATTCCAGTGCCCCACAGGGGGCAGTATGGCCCACTTTGGGAACCTCTGCTTGGATCAAAGATTCAAAGTTGTATGGGACATTAGAGGCCACATCCAATCCATAATATCACCTATCTCACAGGGTTGTTGTGAGGATCAAATGAGATGATATTTGTATAGCACAGTACCTGGCACATGTAGATGATATATAAAATGTTAGCTATTACTATTAGCTATTATTATCTTGTTCCAAGGCTCAAAGACAGAGATGAGAGTATCATGTGTGAGAAACAGCAAGAAGACCCATTTGGCTGAACCAGAGAGGGCTTGAAGGAAGTCTGTCTCTGACACCAGAGACAAGATATCTCCTTTAGCATAAGCACTCAGTAGGGGCTTCTTACACAGCTCCATAACATTCATGACTTAGACCTGAATCTGGTTCATGACCACAACAGTGCTCAGTCTCAAGTCTTAGCAAAGGAAATGCATCTGGAGGCTAAAAATGGACTGGATCCATGACAATCCCCATTTTTATCTCTCTCTCTCCTTCTTCACCTTCAAAAGTCCTTTGCTGTTCCACCTCTGTCCCTTCAAGCTGCAATTACTCACCCAGGCAGATAGACCAGATAACATGGGGACACAATGCCTATATATTGGCAAGCTACTGTTAGAATTATATACTTTGAAAATGAGTTGCTGCTTCTCATTGGGGCATAAGCAGCAGAGAAAAAATAATTGAGGATGGAGGTTCTAAGCCTGAAACTGATATTAAATACTTATATGACCTTGGGCAAGTCATTCACTCTCTCTGAGTCTCAGTTTACCTATCTATAAAATGGGGATAATAATGCTTTTAAAGGTAGCTACGGTGGCACAGTAGATAGAGCGTTATGCCTAGAGTCAAGAAAACCTGAGCTGCAATTGGCCTTAGATACTTATCAGTTTTGTGACCCTGGGCAAGTCACTTAACTGTTGTTTGCATCCATTTCCTCAACTGTAAAATGGGGATAATAACAGCACATACCTTGCAGGATTGTTGTGAGGATCAGATGAAATAGTATTTTTATAGTGTTTAGCACAGTGTCTGGCACTAGTGCTATATAAATGCTCATTCTTTCCCTCTATCTCCCAAAGTTCTTAAAAGGAAAGTGCTTTGTAAGGTATAAAGTGCTCTATAAATGTGAACTATAATTATCATCATTTCAATACATAGAGTATTAGACCACCATAGGCCCATTCTCTAAATTCATTCAGTCTGAACCTTCTGTCTGCTTGCACAGCCTTGGAGAGCTCTGGATCATCTCCAGGCCACATTGGATGAGTCGGCATGGCACAAGAGACAGAGCACTAGCTCTGCTGCTCAGAAAGCTGAATCTCAACTCCTAACTCTGATACTTAGTAGCTGCATCATCATGGACTTGGCACTTGGTAGCATTTTCCTCATCTGTAAAATAATAATATTACTTTAGTACTTATCTCACTAGTTGTGAAGACAGCACTTTAGCAACCTTAAAGTACTTGCTATAAAATGTGAATGATTACTATAATGAAATGTTTAAAATCCTTCGTATTTTGAAGCAGAACACCTCATCTGGACTCTAACTACCCTGGAGCATTTGGAGTACATTTTCCCATTTGGGGGTACACTGTTTCTGGTTGAAAGCAGGGGAAGGAAAAGGGGGAGGGGTCCCAAGGATATTCTCACCTCCTCCCTTCCACATTTTGTTCCCTACTACAATTTACTCAGAAGATGGTAAGAGAAACTCTACACAGAGCCACCCATTGTTGGTTTAGTCTGTACAAACATTTCATTCTCCAATTGCCATCTGCACTTTTCTGGTGTTAAGTCAGGGTCACATGGCACCTTTGGTGCCTCCCACCTCTGGCTGGCTGAATGGTAAACCTTCATTAGGTACATCAGTGACAAAACAACTACTAGTCCAAATTATACCTGATTGGCCTAATGCTGATGAACAGCTCAGCTGAGCAATTCGATTAAATGCCAAGGTCACAGGTTTTAGATGTCCTCTTTGTGCAATGTTCTTTGCTGACTATTGGAGATACAAAGGCAAAAACATAACAGCCCTTGTCTTTAAGGTGCTTACAATCTACTGTATGTGGGAAGTGGAGACATAACATGGACATAGGTAAAAAAAACAAACAAACAAAACACAAAGTAATAAAAAGTAATTTCAAGTAATTAAAGTTATTAACTTTAATCAAGTAATAAAAGTAATTAATAACTGGGGAATCAATCAATCAATAAACATTTATTAAGCACCTGCTATGTGTTAGGCGCTGTGCTAAGGCTGGGGAGACAAACAGAGGCAAAAGACAGTCTTCCTTCAAGGAGCTCACAGTCTAGTGACTGATTAATTATTAATAAATTTATTAAGCATATTAAGAGCTTACTATGTGCCAGGCCAGGCGCTGTGCTAGGCTGAGAGATACAAAGACATCAAATTCAACAGTCTTTGCTTTCACGGCAAAGGTTGGTAGGATTAGCCTCTGAGCTGTGCTTTGAAAGAAACCTGGAAATCTAAGAGGCAATGTTGTTCAACTCTTCATTTGGGATTTTCTTGACAAAAATACGGAGAATCAATTCCAGAGATGATAGACTCAATTCAAAGGAATGGAGGTGAGACTAAATGTCAGGTATAGCAAAAAAAAAAAAAAAAAAAAAAAAAAGAAGTCATTGACAAGTTTGACTAGAACAGAGAATATATGAAGGAAAGTAACATAGAATAAGATGGGAAACAAGATGGTAGCCAGATTGGGAAGGGCTTTAAAGGCCCAGTCAAGACTTTATATTTTATCCTATAGCAATAAGGAACCACAAACAGTTTTTGAGTGAGATTGGTGCAAAAAGGAAAATGACATTGCCTCCCACTACATTTTTATCCTAGCGTTAATTTTCTGCAGCCCAGTTAGTTCTAAATTCCCAAGTTTCATAATGAGGCAGGGACATTAAAATTTGCTTTTGGATTATTTCAAGGACTTTGTGGGCTCCATTTTGGGAAAACCATGGGGATGAGATGGGGCTGGACAGTCTTCATTAAAATGTAAGGATTTGTACATAGATACCACATAACTGGAAGAAAATCTAGCCCTTTTCTGCTGGATATATATTTGTTTTGTAAATTGTCAAGGGCAAGGCTGCCCTTCCTGACATTTTTCAGTTGTTGGGGGGGAGGGTGAAGAACTCAGAGTGGAATTTAATCTTATGCCACAGATTGTGGGTGTTGGTGGCAGGAAATTTATGGAAGTATAATTGTAGAGGACTGTTTATCCTTGTCACTTGTGGAGGAGAAACAGTGGAGAGATAGAACTTTAAATGTATTCAGAGGTCATTCATGGCTTCTTTTGGCTCGTTGACTTCCAATTTTTCTTAAGCCCTATTCAATTCGTCTAGCCAAATTGCGTCATTCATTTTCACCTACTTGTTCCCAGGCCTCTAGGTTAGGTGGTGGTTAGTTACTCCTGGCTCTCTCTTTCTGAGTATTAGAGACAGTAGGTTAACTATAATTCTGGATGATTTTTTCTCCGTTAAGAGGTGGTTTTATTTTTCCATTGTTCTGGCAAACTGCTATTTTCTTGTCAAAAAAATTGTTCAACAAATATTTCTGCTGTTTTGTCAATAAGTTAAGGAAATAGAAACCTTATGTTGCAGAAATAAGACTACATGGTATGGATCCACACTTGACGTAAGGAGAAAATGGAGATGGAATTGTTCTTTTTCTCCTTCCCTTTCCTTGCCACCCCCTTGTCCCCTCGTTCTCAGAGGAAGGAAAGGAAGGAAGAATTCAGGAGAGGAGAGAAGGAAGAAAGAAGTGAGGAAGAGGAAAAAAAAAGAAAGCAGGAAAACAGGCAAAATAGAAATGAAAAGGAGCTGCTAAGGGTGGAGTGAATAGTTTTCACTTGACCAAGAGAAGCAGAACTAAATTCAAACCCTACTAAGAACTACATGAAAAGAAGAAGAAGAAGAAGAAGTGCATGTCAATCACCTTAAAAATGAGTTTAAGGACAGAGAGGCATATCAGAAGAAATAGGGTAGAATACTGCTGACTCATTTAAGCTCTCTAAATAATGAAAATTTTTAAAAGCTGTACTACCCTGTCTTTTCATAACTAAGCTAAATAGTTTATCATTGTTTTCCTTCCAGGTACTCTACCAAGTAAGCTTCTCTCTTCCCTGCCTCCCCCACCTGACTTAGCTTTTTTCTGGCTTTTAAATGCTACCAGGGTTTGCCCTGCCTACTTCTTTCCTCCTTTCTTAGGTAAATGAACAGGAAACTGGAAATCAATTAACTAATAGTACTTAATGATAGCTCAGTTCTTCAATACACTGCATAATAATAGTACTTTACATTTGTATAGCACTTTTTAAAAAAAATTTTTATTAATTTATTTTGATTTATCAATAATCACTTCCATATGCTTTTGAGTTTAAAATTTTTCTCCCCCTTCCACCCCACCACCCTTCCCAAGACGGCATACAATCTGATATAGGCTATACATGTACATTCATATTAAACATATTTTCACATTAGTGATGTTGTAAGTAAGAATTAGAACAAATAGGAGGAACCACCAGAAAGAGGAAACAAAACTCAACAGAAGAGAAAAAAAAATAACAATTCGGCTTCCACAGTTCTTTGTTTGAATGTGGATAGCATTTTCCATCACAAGGCCTCTGGAGATGTCTTAGATCCTTGTATTGCCAGGAAGGGTTAAGTTTATCAATATTAGTCATCACACAACGTGGCTGTTATTGTGTACAACGTTCTCTTGGTTCTGCTCACTTCACTCAGCATCAGACCATACAAGTCTTTCCAGGTTTTTCTGAAGTCAGCCTGTTCATCATTTCTTATAGCACTATACAATAGTATTCCATCACATTCATATATCACAACTTGCTCAGCCATTCCCCAATTGATGTGCATCCTCTCAATTTCCAATTCTTTGCCACCACAGAAAGAGCCGCTATGAATATTTTTGAACATGTGGGTCCTTTTCCCATTTGTGTGATCTCTTTAGGATATAGCCCTAGAAGTGCTATTGCTGGGTCAAAGGGTATGCCCATTTTTATAGCCCTTTGGACACACTTCCAAATTGCTCTCCAAAATGGTTGGATCATTTCACAACTCCACCAACAATGCATTAGTGTTCCAATGTTACCACATCTTCTCCAACATTTGTCATTTTCCTGTTTTGTCATGTTGGCCATGCTGATAGGTGTGATGTGGTACCTCTGTATAGCACTTTTAACTTTTCTAAGAACCTTCAGCTCTGATCTGCTTGTTCCTTACCACTCAGCAATCATCTACTACATTCTCAGTCAAATATAGAGTGGGACAGTTATTCCCAATTCCCTGTTAGAAGGAGGATTGTAATTCCTAAAGTTCAGTCTCAAAACTTGGAGAATACAAGTCTCCTGAATCTCAATTCTACTTCCCTCTGAAAGAGCCTAGCCAAGAGTTTCAGCTGAGCCAGAAGATAGAGGCTGTGGAGACTATAGTCAAGTAGTGTCTAGCAGTGACCAATGGGCTGGCAGAGACATTGAGACCAAGGTTAAAGGTAATAATAATGCAAGGCTATCAGAAGTCCTATGGCTTTGGAGGTGTGAATTGTCATCTCTTATACATGCCTTGCCTACATGTGTTCCATATGCATGTGTCTCCCTACTATTAACCTCTAATTTGTTGTTCAGTTGTTTCAGCAGTGTTCTACTCTTTGTGACTCCATTTGGGGTTTTCTTGGCAAAGATGCTGGAGTGGTCTGCCATTTCCTTCTCCAGCTCATTTTACAGAAGAGGAAACTGAGGCAAACAGGAGGTTAAGTGACTTTCCCAGGGTCACACAGCTAGTAAGTGTCTAAAGCCAGATTTGAACTTGAAGATGAGTCTTGCTGACTCAGGGCCTGGCCTTCTATCTACTGCACTACCTAGCTGCTGTCTTAAACTCTATGTGTATCCTCTATTCCTTTTGGCATTAGTGTATTTGTGGGAAGAGTGCTTTAGCTTTTTAGAAGGAACGCTATAATATAAATTCTCTTACTCTGCTATTTCAAGAAACACCTTTGCTCTAAATTAATTGTATCATCTGGCTGACTACAGAAAACTAAGCACATTGGTGGGGGCTTCTGAGCTATTGTTTTGTGAGTGAATATCCAAAGAGGACTTGAGACCTGGGGTATTTGTTCTCTAGGGAATCCACCCTGCAAGTGTCAGTTATTGGGGGGAGGGAGCAAAGCAGACAGGCATTGCATATAAACTCCTCTACTTGGCATTTAAAGCCCTTCAAAATCTGGCTCTAGCTTATTTTGCCAGACTAATTTCACAATATTCCCTATCAAATGCTCTACATTTCAGCCAAACTGGCCTACATGCTGTTCTCCTAAATTCAACATTCCATCTCTTTGAATCTTTGAACATGCTGCTCTTCATGCCTGGAATGCTCTGTTTCCCCATCTCTGCATCTTAGAATCCCTACCTTCATTCAAGGCTCAGCTCAAGTACCATCTCCTATGTAGGAGTCTTATGTAAGACCTTTGCCAATTCTTCCCAGACTTTAACATTCTTAAAAATTATTTTCTATAGAGACACTGTGGTAAAGTGGAAAGCATGCTGGATTTAGAATCAAAGGCACTGGGGTAGTACCAAGCCTGGAGAGAGGAAGCTATGAGTTCAAATCCAGCCTCAGACATTTACTAGCTGTGTGACTCTGGGCAAGTTACTTAACCTTTGTTTGCCTCAGTTTCCTCAACTATAAAATGGGATAATAACAGCACCTACCTTTCAGGGTTGTTGTGAGGATCAAATGAGATAATAATTGTAAAGTGTTTAACACAGTGCCTGGCATATAGTAGGTGCTATGAAAATGTTACCTATTATTATTTTTTTTATATCCCAGGTCTGTTATATACTACCTGTATGACCTTGGGCAAATTATTTAACCTTTTTTGGGCCCAGTTTCCTCATCTGTAAAATGAGAGTGGTTGAACTAGATTTTCTCTGCAGTCCCCACTAGCTCTAGGCTCTATGATCCCGTCATCCTATCTTGTATTTATTTATCTGTGTTTCTCTCCAGTAGAATTAAATTCTTTTAGGGCAGGGACAGTTTTCATTTTTGCTTTTGTAGCCCACTCTAGCATAGTGACTGCCACATAGTAGGTACTCATTAAATACTTGTTTAATTCCCTTTCTTTTTAAAAATCAAATTAGCTAGCTTTTTTTTTTCAAAAAACATTCAGAGTTTTGACCATTGTATGTTTCCTTCCATTATATTTTATATTTTTTTCTTTTTTTGCTCCCAATTCCCTCTTTACTGAGAATAGAAATATACAATAGGGTTGTGATCAGCATCAATGTTGTATGTTTACTGAAAACACCTTCCAATCTTCTAACACCATCTCTTCCCTAATGTAGACTCCAATCACAGCTTTTCTTTCTTTAATTAGCTTTTCTTTATTATTATTAGTTTTTTTCTTTAATTTTAAATCCCTCTTCACCATCCTTTCTCTGAACTGAGTTTATTTTGTTCATGACTAATTCCCCCTGAGATCTACCTTTCCTCTTAATTTTCTCTTTTTCTTCCGTTTCCTCCTATTTCCTACGTAGTTGAATGCATTTCAACATAAAATTCTTTAGCTGTGTGTATATGTGGGTATGGTCTACCCTTCTTCTACCGGTATAGACAAAAGTGAAGCTCAATGATACTTGCTCCACCCTCCAAATTATTTAACTCCCTCTAGGACCCTTGATGACATTAGAGTTGTTAGAGATTGTTTATATCAACCTCCTCTTTCCATTAGAAGGCCAGCATTTCATCCTTATAAAATCTTTTCCAATTGCTTACTTCTATTTATCTTCTTACGTTTTTTTCTCTTTATACTTGTAGTCTTTTTTTTTTTTTAATCAGGAATGCCTAGAAGTCTTATATCTCATTAAAGTTCCATTTTTTCCTAGTATATCCATTTTTTTGCTGGCTAAGTTATTCTTAGTACTAAACCTATATTTTTTGCTTTTTGGACTACCATATTTCAAGCTCTCTATCCCCTCCCTTATATTAGTAGCTGCTAAAACCTGTGGGATCCTGACTTTGGTTCCTCAGTACTTGATCTCTTTCTTTCTGAATGCTTTTAATATTTTTTCTTTAACCCAAAAGCTCTGGATTTTGGCTACAACATTCCTGTGAGTTTTTATTTTGGGGCTTCTTTTGGAAGGTGATTGGCAGATTCCTTATGTTTTTACTTTGTCCTCTGGTTTCCTTTCAGGATTTCTTGAAATAAGATATCCAAGCTCTTTTTTTTCATGGGGGAGGTCATAACTTTTTTTAATCATAATTTGCTCTAGGCAAGTTTATTTGTAAATCCCACACTCAGGAATCCTGGTACTCAGCACTCTTGGCACCCTCTGGGAGACATTAAACTGCTACCCTTTATTCAGCAAGATGTGAGTCCTGTATCAGCTCTAGGCATACCCACTTACTCAGAATTCTGGGCACTTTGTCTATTCTTTTAGCTCTCATTCAAGAAGCATATTATTGGAAAAAGGTATGCTGTTCATACAGCTAGGATGAAGACTAACACATGGATAGGCAGAATTCTGCCAGGACCTATACATTGTTAAAAGACCTAAGAGAAGGCCTCTAGCAAGTTGGATAGATTCTCTACCATGAAGACATAGATAACAAATACACTGAATGAGAAGGTGTAATACACCTTGGTCCTTGAGTGCTGCCTTTTGACTGAGTCCAAGTTTTACAGAACAAATCCTTTTATTAAGGGGATTTGTTCTGTGAAGTTTGGATTCAGTCAAAGGGCCACACTTGAGGACTTTGAGGGCCACGTTTGACTTTGAGGCAGCAGGTTCCCCACCCCTGGATAAATTGATCTGTACTATAAATCCCAAATGGCATTTTTTTTAATCATGGGAGACCTATAATTTTATTAATAAAACAAACTTCCAATGAGGAGATTCGTCCTAACAGTGCAAATCAGCAGACACTCTGAAATTTGGCATGTTAAACAGTTGACTAGACTCCTGATCCCTTCTGCAGCCTTCTTGAATTTGCATTCCCCTCACAAAATGCCCAGTGAAGACACAAAAATGGCCCTGGCCACAGAGCTGGGATGCACAATATACTGCTGTGTGCCTACTACTATGCAAGGAAATATGAGACATCAGAATTATAACAGCAACACTTTAAAATACTTATCATTGTCTTTTGCTTTTACTCTCACAATCATTTCCCTTTAAACACCCCCTCCCTTCACTGAATCTTTGCTTTTAACCAAGAAAAACAATTAAGCAAAGCCAAAGGACATAGAGAACATAGCTTACAATTTGTATTATATTTTGTAGTATAGGGGAAAGAGTGTGGATTTGGGTTTAGAAAGACCTGGATTTGAATCCTCCCTAAGATACATATTGGTTACCAGTACCGTATCCCAAAGAGATCATAAAAAAGGGAAAAGGACCTACATGTACAAAAATATTTATGGCAGTTCTTTTTGCAGTGACAAAGTTTTGGAAATTGAAGGGATGTCTATCAATTGGTAAATGAATGAACAAGTTGTGGCATATGAATGTTATGGAATACTATTGTGCCATAAGAAATTATGAGCAGGCAGAGTTCAGAAAAACCTAGAAAGACTTAATATGAACCGATGTAAAGTGAAGTAAGCAGAACCAGGAGAACATCGTATACAGTAACAGCAACATTGTGCAATGATCAACTATGACTGACTTAGCTCAAGTGCAAAAGACTCACAATGGAAAATGCTTGCCAATTCCAGAGAAAGAACTGATGGACTCGGAATGCAGATTAAAACATACTATTATCACTTTCTTTATTTTTCATGTTTTTATTGTTTTGTTCTTTTTTCTTCTTTCACAACATGACTAATATGTAAATATGTTTTACATGAGTACACATGTATAACCTGTATCAAATTGCTTATTGTCTTAGGATGGAGGGGAAAAAATTCGGAACTCAAATTTTTATTTAAAAAATGAATGTTAAAAATTGTCTTTACATGTAATTGGAAAAAATAAAATACTAATTAAATGGAAAAAAGGATACTTATTGGCTATATGACTGTGGATCAAACTAACCCCAGCTTCTTTACTCCTCCTGCTTTCAATCTGCCCTCATTCTACTTTGTCCTCCATGAAGCAGAGGCTAGCTTGATCCTAGAGGGGGAAAAACAGTTTATTAACTTCTCAGCCTCAGTTTCCTCATCGTAAAGTGATAATAATAGCATCTACTTCACAGGGTTTTTGAAAAAAAATTAAATGAAATAATGTACAAAAGGGTGCTTTGCATACCTTACCATTGTCTGCTGTCACTACTACTATTATTACTCCACATCCATAATCCTTACCTCTCTTCTGAGAAGAGGGAAGGCTATTTTATTATTAGTTATCCAGAATTTGGTGCTATTCATTGCAAGAGAAAAGAGTTTTACTTTTTATTATTTTTATTGCTTCCATTCTAGTAGTCAGCATATACATTTTTCTCTTGATTCTGCTTTCTTCCCTCAGCATCATTCCATACAAATCTTCCTATGTTTCTCTGGATTCCTCATATTTGCCATTTCATATGGCTACCTCCCAACAGTGCAATAATATTCCATTGCATTCAGATATCATACTTTGCTCAGCTGTTTCCCAAAGAATAGGTGCCTATTTTGTTTCTAACTTTTTCTACTACAAAGAGCAGCAATAGACCTCAATTATACCTAACCGTACAATGTAATTAACTTGACACATGGGGAGCACAAAGAACGTTGGTCCCTGTCTGTAAGGGCCATATAGCTGGAGAGGTACAAATAAAGACATAATACCTGCCGTGTAAGCTCCTTGAATAATCTAATGGGTTAATGTTTTCACATTAGTCTACAATGATGTCCAAGTTGTAGCTGATACCTTGGAGACCTACAAATAGTATTTGCAGTATCTCCTTCAAGTGAATTCCAATGTTTTACCCTACTTCCAAACTCATCTACCACTTTTTGACCATTTGTAAAACTCAAAAGACATTGAAGACAGCTATGCAACACAGTAGTTAAAATATTGGACCTGGAGTCAAAAAAACCTGAGTTTGAATACAGCCTCAAACACTTACTCTTCATGTATATTCCTATCCAAGTCACTTAAGCTTTTTCAGCCATAACTTTCATCTGTAAAGTGGGAATAATAGTAGCACCACCCTCACAGAGTTGTGAGGATCAAATGAATTAACACATATAAAGTATTTTTGTAAATCTTAAAGCACTATATACAATCAGTTAACCATCTACTATATACCAGGCACTGTGCTAAGCACTAGAGATACAAAGACAGGCAAAAGACATTCTCTTTTCTCAAATGGGGGAGACAACATTCAAACAACTATAAAAAAGCTTTATGCAGGATAAATTAGAGATAATTAACACAGAGGAGACACTAATATTAAGGGGAATCAGAAAAAGCTTCCTGTAGGAGGTTGGATTTTTTGCTGGGACTTGAAGGAATCCAGGCAGAGATGGGGAGGAAGAGTATTCCAGGTATGGGGGACAGTGAGTGAAAATGCCTCAGGGGCAGCTAGGTGGCGCAGTGGATATAGCTCCTACCTTGGAGTCAGAAAGACCTGAGTTCAAATGTGACCTCAGACACTTGACACTTACTAGCTGTGTGACCCTGGGCAAGTCACTTAACTCCAATTGTCTCACCAAAAAGCAAAAAAAAAAAAAAAATGCCTCGAGTTAGAAGGTGGAGTGTGTTGTTCAAGGAACACCAGTATCACTGGATCACAGAGTATAGGGGGGAAAGGTCATCAGGGGGTATAAGGTATAAGAAGACTGGAAAGGTAAGGTGGAGTGGGTTATAAATAATCCTTCAAGAAGAGAATTTTATAATTGATCCTAGAAGTGGTAGAGAGCCACTGGAATTTATTGAAGCGAGGAGTATGGTGACAGATCTTCACTTTAGGAAAATCACTTTGACAGCTGAATGGATGGATGGGTTGGAGTGAGGGCAGCCTTGTGGCGGGCAGACCCACCAGCAGGCTATTGTAACTGTCCAGGTATGAGGTTATGAGGGCCTGAAGAAGAAAGAAGGGTGCCCGTAAGAGAGATGTGACACCTGTAAAATTGACAGGACTTGGCAACAAGATTAGGCTATCATTATTGTTATCATTATCCGATTTGCTTGAGGTTTCACTACCTAGAGGTGGCTTGTGTTTTCTGTTTATTTTCATGGAGCAGGGACATCATTTGACTTTAGAGCAGGGACTGTTTTTGCCTTCCTTGTTTCTCCAGTGTTTATAATCCTAGTGCCTAGAACCCGGTAAACACTTAACAAATGCTTGTTACTGGATTGATTCTCCTATGCCTAGTACAGTGCCTTGCTCATGATGAAAATCCTAGAACCTTTGAGCTGGCAGGGACTTTAGAGATCATTTAGTCCAATCCCCACATGTTACAGGATAGGACTAGAACTGGGGTCTCTTAATTTTCAATCCGACATTCAATTTTTCCATAACACAAGAGAACATAAGCAATATTAGCTTCTTTATAAAACATACATTTCTTTGTAATACCTTCTCACTAGGCAGTTCAGAGGATTTTTGCAGATAACATCTCATTAACCTTCCACATCATGATAAAGGAGTAAATATTTACTGAAGGAGATACTGAGGTATCGACCTGGGAAGTGATTCCTTCCAAGGTCACAAGATAAATAGTGAACTTGAAACTTAAAAACAAGTCTCTTCCCTCCCCTCCCCCCAACTCAAATTAGTTACTTCAAACCAAAAAAAAAAAAAAAGACATGGATGACTGCTTTGCAATCAGTTCATGTATTTGGCTTTTACCATCTATTGTGAATCTATTATGAATCAAGCTATACTTGGCATATCTGTGAAAGAGTGTGTGAAGCTTTCTTGCAGAACAAAAAAAAAAAAGAGGAAAAACAACACCAGCCATATTCAAAGATTGTGATATTCTGGGATAGCCATATGTGAACAGTGTATCTTCAAAATATTTTATTCTGTTGATATTTAAAATATCTGAAAATTTTGTTTTCTCCACCAATGATGCTGGAGGAGGCTAAAGGGCTTACAGTCTGGGCTTTAAAAAAATCCTTGCCAGCAAAGTGGATTATTCCTGAAACTTTGCACCATGACATACTCAATTGACCATATCTTCCAGAGTGAAGACTAGCTAATTCTTTTTTTTTTTTTTGTATCATAATAAGCACTGGTCTTCAGCAGAAAAATCACTGTTAATGAAAGTATATCTAGCTCAAGGTCATAGTAATGCCCTGTGAGTGAACATCATTAGTACTATTAGGGGAATTTCTTGTACCTCTCGTTTCCTTGTACTGTGTGATGGAATAACAGCTGTAAGCTTCTATTGTAATAATCATAATAATGATAATAGTAGCTAACATTTATACAGTGCTTGCTATGTGCCACACACTGTGCTAAGCACTGCGCAATTCCTATCTCATTTGATCCTCACAACAACCCTGGGAAGTAGGTACCTTTATTATCCCCATTTTATAGCTAAGGAATTTGAGGCAAGCAGAAGTTAAATGACTTTCCCAGGGTCACACAGCCAGCAAATGTCTGAGGGCCAGATTTGAACTCAGTTCTGAGAGAGAGAAAGAGAGAAGAGAAGCGTTGTAATCTTGTAAAAAAAATAAAACATGGATTCAAGTTCTACCAGTGACATATGCTGGGGCTAAGTGACCCTGGCAGTGCCAAGTTGCAGACTAGGTATCATTTTGTAGAATGATACTAAAAATATCAAAAGTCTGGTTAAAAAAAAGGATATCAAAATATTAGTCAGAGTTGGGAATAACCTCAAAGTCCATCCAGTCCAACCCTTATCTGAGCAGAGAGCCTCTCCACAATAGCCCAGCAAGTGAAAACTAGCATTTGCTTGAAGATCTCCTGTCACAGGGAACTCACTACCTAATGAGGTCATACATATATAATACCTACCACTATTTACCATTTTCTACAGATAGGAAATCAGGCATAAATTCAACATGTAGCATTTAGCTAGAGACTTCAAGGTTGGATGTAATTACAGCTTTTATATAAACATTGTGTACTTTTCCAATTATAGAGCAGCACAAACAACACCACTAGATGGCTAAAAACACTCCCAAACATTCCCACTGACCACAATAACAACCTAGAAGGAGAAAAAAAAACCCAGGCTTAAGCCCTTTGGGGGCCCAGCTACCTTATTCCTCCTCATTTCAATTTGCCCTCATTCTACTCTGCCCTCCCCCGAGCACAGGCTAGTTTCATCCTAGAAACTCAAGTCCTTTCCCATTGTCTGGTTCCCCTACTTATCCGAGTGGAAGTTCTAGGGACAAATCAGTGGGCAATCAGTTCAGCTCTTTCTACAATGCCTGGCACTGTGGGAATTTTCCCAAGAATCTCCTGTGTCTGGTAGATGGCCCCATCTGCCCTGTCTTCTGCCTCAGGCCCTCTAGTGCCCCATTCTTCTGACTGTACTAACTCCAGAGTCAGCACTTTCTCACTTTGGGATGGCTCTAAGTTGATAATGATTCTTAGTCAGAGATGGATTGGACGAAATGACCTCTGGGGGAACTTCACAATCTGAGATTCCATGATTTTATATTGGTTTCTCCTTTTTTTTTTTTTTTTTTGGTCTGCCATGTCACATTATTAACTCATATCACGTTTGAAGTCCTCTAAAACTGCCGAATCTTTTTTACTTGAAATAGTGTCTACATGCTTCTTCTGGGGTGTAAGGAGTTTTCAAGGAGGACTCGCATTTGTGGGGTGAGAGCTTAAGAGCCTATTTCAGGGCTGTTCATCTACCTTTGCTGTCTCCCTGGAACTCAACTCTCACCTGTGACTCCAAAAAACTGCAGCATGCACCGCGGCCACACCCCAGTAAACTGTCTTGGGCAGATGGGCTAAGCCAGGTTGAGGGTAACTAACGGGCCTCAGACCCATAGATGAGTTAAGTAGGGTGTCTACCCCAAGCACGTGAAGATTCCCCTTGGCAGAATGGGCAGATGAGAACGATTTGTTCCAACATCTATTAAGGCAGCTGAAGCAGGCGCTGTGGAGCACTTAGAGCTTGGTCAGACATCAAAGACACCAAGGTCATCCACTGCATCCCAGGCTATCACCAGTCCTGTTGACTTTTGTCTTGCTACCGCACTTTGATGACTCAAGAAGAGAGAGTGAGGCTGATGACTTTGTGCAACTCTGCTTCACTTAAATCCAATTCATGCATCTATCAAGACTTTGGTCCTCTTCAAAAATGAAGGACAAATAACATCAATAACAAGATGCACCTTTCTCATCCTGTGTCTGTATAGTTATTTTTAAAGATGAATTGTAAGATTTTCTATTTGTTGTCAGTAAGTTTCTTTTTATTAGTTTTAACCCATCATTCCATTTCTGGAATATAAATCTTTCTGATTCTCAGCTACGTCATCCAATATATATTAGCTATCTCTGCTCACAAATTTGATAAGGATTCCACAAAAAGTATATACTCCATGATGAAGAGTCCCTGTCCCACTCCCCATTCCCAAATTAACACAGGAATAGCTGAGGGTCACTTCAGTTTGACCTCCAACTCAGTTAGCCTGAAGTTAGTGGCACTGTTGAGACAGTCATTTATGCAAAATCACATCTCTGAATCTCCACTGTTGTAGCACCTTTGTAACAGACCACAGAGAAATAATTAGCACTTTTTCGCACTCCTCATATAATAGGCCTAGAGGAAGCTTCACAAAGGCAAGTAGTACCAAACAAAACCCCAAATCAGCATTTTAGACATATTCAATTTAGGGGAGTTTTTTTGGTTTTGTGTATTTTTTTAGTCTAAATGTAATCAGCACCCTCTAAATTTTAGTTCCCTGGGGTAAAGCCCTGATTGCCTGGTCCTAGATGTGGTTTTGCCCAACCAAGTCAGATGACAATGTGAATTAAAGGAAAAGAATTTAAATTAAAATAGAATTGCAAAGTAATGAGAATTGAATCAATTATAAAATGCTCTCATCACCCATTACCAACTGGCTGCCATTCCTAGGATTTTCCAGGGACTTCTAGACAATTAAGCCCTCAGTCTCTCCAACATAGTGAGAAGGACACACAATTCCACTCATGGAAAGTTAGTGGGACATTTTCTATATTTGTAGTCTTGGAAATGCAGGCAATGTGACATAGCGGCTAGAGAGCATCATTGAGATGATTGTTAACTTCTATCTCAAAAGCAGGTTCAATCTAACGCACTTGACTTCAATCTAGGGTGTGTTGATTTATCTCATTACCTCCCTTACTCCTGTTGCTCATGATATGCCTGGCATATCTTGGCATAGCTGCAATTTTCCCTCCCGTCTCTCATCTCTCCTGTACTAGCTAGTCCTATTAAACTGTGTGCCTTGAAAGCATGCCAATCTAATTAGGGCACTACATGATTCCACCTATGGAACTCATGCAGAGATTCCTGGGAGGTGCAATCCAAAGATAACTTCCTCCCATGAGCAAAGACCTCTTGGTCCCAAGCACTATGGGAACATGGGACCCATACCCTGATACACTGCCTTCCACTGGTATACCTCTAAAGAAATCCAAGCACATAGAAATCAAAGCTATATCCCAGAAACTCAACATGTCCAAAAAGGAAATAATTTATTACCTTTCTACCTAAACCAAGCCTTCTTCCAAAATTCCATATCTCTGTGGAAAGCATCATCATCCTTTCTGTCACTCAAGTTGTGGCCTCACAGTCATCCTTAACACTCTGTCTGTCTGTCTCTCTCTCTCTTTCTCTGTTTGTCTGTCTCTCTCTCTCTCTTTCTCTTTCTCCTTCTGTCTCTCCCTCTCATTTTATGTCTCTGTCTCTCTCCCCCCCTCTTTCTCTCTCTGTCTCTTCTCTCTCTGTCTCTGTCCCATTCTTCTTCTTCTCTCTCTCTTTCTGTCTGTCTCTTTCTGTGTCTCTGTCTCTCTCTCCCTCCCTCTTTCTCCTCCTCTGTCTCTCATTTTCTGTCTCTGTCTCTCAGTCTTTCATCCTCACTACTCCATATCTAATCATTTGTCAAGTCTTACTGATTCTTCTTCCTCAGTAACTCTTGGACCCGTTGCTAGCCTCCTTTCAAAGCTCAGCTCATGGTGCTACTTCCTTTAGGAACCTTTGATAATATTCTTAGTTGTTAATACTCTTTCCCTCCTCTTCAAATTATTATGTCTATATGTGTCTGCTTACATTTCACATGCCTTCCAATAGAATAAAAATAATCCCTTGTCTCAGTTCCTCAGGGAAGGGACTGTTTTTAAATGCTTAGTAATCAACACTGATTTGACAAAGGTGCTTAATAAATGCTTATTGGATTGGATTCTAAAAATTATTTTTCAGTCTTAAAAATGATTCACTACTGTATTCCTTTAAATGGAAAACTCCTTTACATAATTTAAAATGTAACAATTATGCTGTAAAATTTCAACTAAATCTAACTCTTGTACAAAGTCAGATGACTATACTAGAAACACGGGCAAAGAGCACAGAACACAGATGTCAAAGAAGAACCTCTGAAATGAAGAATTAGAAAAATAAATAAGGGGGATTGTGATACTCAGCATAGTGTAGTAGCCATCAGTCACATCTCATTTGATCAGGGTTCTAACCATTTAAAGGATTCCTAAGATGTGGTTTGCTTAATATTCAGAAGGGATTGTGTGAACCAGCAGAATATTCTAAAATCTTGCTTAGACACTACATTGATAACTTGTTGAATCATTTCAACTGACTTTCCGTGACCCCATTCGGGGTTTTCTTAGCAAAGATACTAGAGTTGTTTGCCATTTCCTCTTCACCCCATTTTATAGATGAGGAACAGAAACAAACAGAGTTAAGTGACTTGTCCAGGGTCACACAGCTAGTAAGTGTCTGAGGCCAGATTTGAACTCAGGTCCTCCTGAGTCCAAGACCAGTGCTCTATTGATAACTACAGTGGTAAATACAAGTCCCTAGATAACTTCTGAGGTCCTTCCAACTCTAATGCTCTTCTGCTGTGATAAGGAAAGAAGGAAATATTGCATTAACATCTGAAGCACAAACTTCTCAAGTTAAGATGAAAATTCCGAGCTTTATATAGTCATGTTCCAGCAGAGAAATGAAGCTATCTTTTTTGGGGGAGAGCCATTCTTGGGAATATTTGTAAACTTTAAAGTTTACAGAGGTTTTTTTTATACATATCGTCTTGTTTGATAGAAATAGATCTCATTTAAGAGTTCTTCTCTCACAACAACTCTGGGAGATAGGTGCTATTACTGTCCCCATTTTACAGTTGGGTAAACTGAGGTTCAGGAGAGGTTAAATGAATTGCTTATTGTCACACAGCTAGTGTGTGACCTAAGTAGCTGAGGCCAGATGTGAACTTAGAGCTTCCTTACTCCAAGTCCATTGTTATCTCTATTATACTACCTAGCTACTCTTAGTCCCTAATGAACTATGGTGCTAGAAAAGGTAGGGAGACAGAATCGAGACCTAAAGTTCACATAAGAAGAGCCAATTCAAAACTCCTGGGCATAACCACCCTTAATTGTCATCAAGACAAAGCAAACTAGATATCCTGCTTTACAGGGTTAAAGTTTAGAATCTCCTTTTTCCTATTTTCCACCATCTGACTCATCACTTGCTTTCTTAACTGTTCTTTTTTTTTTCATAATATGCAATAAAAATCATCTAATCCATCTAAAAGTAAACTTCCTCTTGAAGTTCCTATGAAAACAAAATAAATCCTGGACATGGAAGTTTTGCATTTTTAAGACCAGTTGGGCTATTCTTCAAAGACTTTCCTTGTAATTTATTGAAAATATTTCTGTGCGGTCAAGTTTTAAAGAATAATTAAGCACTAAACTTTCCTTTTAAAATAACCAATATGATGTCTATCCATCTCTTGGTTTTCGCATAAAAACCCTTGGATTGCTAAATCCTCCAGATCTGTGCCTTTTCATAAATTCCTATTTAAAGTTTGGTTTTGAAGTTTATTTTTGCATTTATTGTAGGATAGTGATGTACTACAGAAAAAAAAAAGTATAAAACACAAGCTGTCTCTTATTTTGCCTGGTGATAAAATGCTCAATTAAAATGAGGTTATGTTGCTTGCCCGTGGCACCCTGAGCTGATATTGTATTGTTCAGAATAGTAAAAGTCAGCCGAAATATTTTCACATACATCTGTTTTATTAGTAGGTGCTAATTAAACATGCATCTTGTAGAGTGACTTTACATAAGATCATTTTGCAGTTTCCTGTGCTATTTATTTAACACTTTTGGATCTGTGGGTCACAGATCCTACTATAAACTCTCCTCTCAAAATTGTTAATGAAAAGTAGAGTCACTCTAACAGTTTCCACTCCCTCATTTCTCCCCCCGTTCCCCAGCTCTCCCACAGAGCTGGGCTTTAGGTTTCCTAGGGAGCTTTTTTTTAAGTCAGAGGTATAATTTTTTTGATAATGTTCATTGGTGCTTTTAGCACATGGCAGGCTTACAGGCAAATATAAATGTCCCAATTTTTAAGTGAGTAGTAAGAAATGACTTTTCTTAATTGATTGTTAAGAGTCCTTCATGTGAATGCTACATTCATCTTGCCTAGCCAAATGGCCAACCATTTGGCTCTTGGGGTCAATATGGACATACAAGTAAGTGCTATTCTGTGGATAGAGATGTGTGAATTTCCTTAGGTGACTGGCATCTCTCACTTTGCTGCTCTGTCCTTTATAGATCCCCCTGGTCCACTATAAAGTGATCCTATTTGTTTAATTTGCATGGTGTGCTCATTTTTAATCTTTTGGCTCATTGTCATCCACAATTGAAAATGTCAAATCAGGGGCCAAAAAGTGTTCCAAGTGTCTCCATTCCCCCTTCAATCTGTATAACATCTTATGATCATGAGATTAAAGAGTTAGAGCTGAAAGGGACCCTCAGAAGCTATCTAATCCAATTTAATAATTTCATTGACAAGAAAACTGAGGACCTAAGAATCATTTGGTCAATCAGTAAACATTTATAAAGCACCTACTATGTGCCAGGTAGTGTGCTAAAAACCCTGGAATATAAAGGCAAAAGGAAGTCTCTGTTCTCTAGGAGCTCAGAGTCTAATGAGGGAAACAACATGCAGACAACTATACACAAACACTATATACAGGATAGACTAGAAATTTTTAACAGATTTCTTTCACAGCATGACTTACTTGGAAATATGTTTTGCGTGACTATACATGTATAACTTATGTCAAATTGCTTGACTTCTCAATGAGGAAGGGAGGGGAATGAAGGAATTTGGAACTCAAAATTTGGAGGAAAAAGAGTGTTAAAATTGTTTTTACATGTAATTGGAGAAAATAAAATATTATTTTTTTAAAAAAAATTTCAGCAGAGAGAAGGTACTAAAATTGAGGAGGATCAGGAAAGACTTCCAGTAGAAGGTAGAATTTTACTTGGGATATGAAGGAGGCCAGTAGGCAGAGATGAAGAAGGAGAGTATTCCAGGTCTGGGACAGTCAGTGAACATGTCCAGAGTCGGGAGACAGAGTGTCTTTTTAAAGGAATAGCAAGGAGGACAGTATCACTGGATTACAGTGTATATGGGGTGGGTGGAGAGGAGAAAGAAGGGTGTATAAGATGTACAAAGACTGGAAAGGTGGGTAGTGGGCCAAGTCATGAAGGGTTTTGAATGCCAAACGGAGGATTTTATATTTGATTCTATAGGTGATAGGGAGCCACTGGAGTGAATAGGTGTTGACATAGTCAGCTCTGGACTTTAGGAAGATCCCTTTGACTAGGATGGACTAGAGCGGGGAGAAACTTGTGGTAGGCAGACCAACCAGTAATCACAGTTTGTGTGTGAGGTGATGAATGCCTCTACCAAGGTGGTGACAATGTCAGAGAAGAGATGGTGGTGTATTCAAGAGCTGTTATTAAGGTAAAATCAATACATGTTGGTAATGGATTGGACATGGTGAGTGACAGACAGTGAGGATTCTAAGGTCACACATTTGCTTAAGGTCACACAGGCCAAGATTTTAATCCAGGTCCTCTGATTTGAAAACCTATTTACCATATTGCCTTTTATATATTTGTCTAAGTATCTAAGTAAATCGAGGGAAGGCAGCATAGAAATATTGGATCAAATCACTTCATTCTCTCTGAATCTCAATTTCTTCATCAGTAAAATAAGGGGGTTCAATTACATGGCTCATTTAAAATCCATCATGATAGATTTTCTTCTCTGACTCTAATCTTCCTCCTCCATAAAGAGGTACTTGAATGGAGGGTCCTCAATACAGGTAAGGGAAATAATGCACTTGCAAAAGTCAGCCTGCATTAGAATCTGTGTACTTGACCTGCCCACTCGTCACATAGCTTGTGGCCTCTTTTATACTTATGTTGCCAAGTACAGGGTACTCTAACTTTTCAACAGAGTACACCCTACAGTGATAGTGCAGTCATTTAGGTTTTTACCAAATTTGGTAAATTTAGCAAAGAATACCAAAGTAATTCCTTCTGTTACCTAAAAGGTCAGGAAGGCTCTAATTTTCTTGAAGAACAGGTAGAGTCTTGGCTTTTAAAGGTCTTTTCCAAAGTTTTCTTCACTACAAATTATGCAGTTTGGTTTCTCTATGTTAGGAGGATAAAGACCACCATTATTCTCATGTTGACAATTGATCTGGTGGTTACAGAGGGAGCAGTCTGAGCTGCTGCTTGGGTCAAAACTTAGTTTAACAGAACTTTTTTTTTCAGTTTCCCAACTTGGGGATTTTTACTATATTGTATCAGTTATTTCCTTTCTTGCTCTAAAAAGGCAAATATTGAGAATAAATTAAACAAACTCATTTGAGAGTTCTATTAACATCATGTAGTAGTACTTGCCTTTACATCTTATCCCATACCCCTTATTTCAGTCTGTATAATTTAATTATCACATCCCTAGCATGGTTGACTGTTTCTCACTTTCAATGGCTGTGTTAGCTGTCCTGGGATTGGTTTCTGTCCCATAATTTCCTAGCTGAAGTAGGAATTACCCCGGCGACTGGCTCCTCATGTCTAGTTTCTGATGCATTACATCATCTCCCAGCTTTGTCTTGCTTATGAAGTCCTCTGGTGCTTATAACTTAGCTAGTTTCTGACTATTATGCTTTTCTTGTTTCTGACTTTTAACTATAACTTTTTTTGTGTTCCTTGGCCACTATTGGCTGCTTGCCTGATTTGTGACCCTGATTCCATCTTAACAGCAAACTAAATCATGTTTAGTCCATTCTTTTCATTCTCAGCCTAGTCTTGACTCTCCTGGTCCTGAATTCTTGCCTTATATCTTAAATTATCATTAAAGAAAAGGAAGACTTAGACAAGGACTTTAGGGAATAGATCATAAGCCCAACACAGACATACTATTGGAGTAATGGGGAATTCAATTATCTGGACATCTGATGGATCTCTTCTCTCTCTCTCTCTCTCTCTCTCTCTCTCTCTCTCTCTGTCTCTCTTTCTCTCCCCCTCTCTGTTTCTTTGTCTCTTACTCTCTCTGTCTTTATGTGTCTGTCTTTTTGCAACAAAAGAATAACTAAAGCATATGTGACTTGCTTTAATTATAATCTTATCTTTTCAAAAATTCGAGGGGAGGAGAAAAGGTAAATGCTATTCTGGAACCAATTCCAACCATCAAGGCATAAGTAGTAATCATGGGAACTTTGGAAGCAAATGGCTACTCCACCGCAGTATTCATGAAAGAGAAGGAGAGGAAAGCCAGGCATAGTCTGAAATGCAACCTAGATTTGGGAAAGTGAATTTCAAAAGGTTCAGACAATTGATAAGTAGGATAAAATGTCCCAATATTTTCCAAGACAGATTGCCCCAAGAAGGACAGAAAGCTCTCAAGAATAAAATTCTGGACATCAGCAGAAATTATCCTGAACTAGAGAAAGAGAGCAGAGACTAATGTGGCTGCACAGGGAATTCATCAACCAACTTAGTTTTAACAACTTCCTGCATAGAGGATATAATCAAGGGAAAGTAATGAAGGGATCCATATAAAACAGTCTTGACCATATAAAATGACGGCCCTGTCAGAGTGGCATCAGAAGACCTAAAGCACAGAACGAGCTGAATGAAATTTAGGAAAAAAAATGCCTTTTTTCTATGTGATGAAGTAGAGAAGAATTAGAGAAGGAATAGGGCTGTTGATTGGATGTTTGAGATAATGGATGTTGATGAGAAGGTTAAGCACAACTTTTATTTCTATTTTCTCTTCCAAGGCAAATGATATTTGAACTGAGAAGATCAGAGCAAAAATGGTTAACAGAGACTTGAAACCCTTGATAAATAAGGAGATGATAAGAATACTTAACTGCTCTCCCTGAGCTAAGATGATCAGTCGTGAACGAATTGCATTGGAGGGTACTGAAAAAGCTGGCAAAAGGGACTGCTGAGTGATTTTCAGCAATCTTTGAAAGATGTTGGTGAATAGGAAAAGAATCACAAAACTGAAGAAAGGCAAATGAATATTTTCCCAGTTTTCAAAAACAGTATGAGGACAGAATTTGCAAACCTGTGAGCTTGACTTCTATCTCCAACAAAATTTTAAAACACATGATTTAGAAATTATCAGAGATAATTTCTGAGCATTTAAAAAAGAAAGCAATGATCACTAGAACCCAGTATATCTTTATCAAATATTGTGCAAAGCACTGGGGATACAAAAGGAGGCAAAAGACAACCCCTGCCCTCAGGTAATTCACAATCTAATAGCATTTACCTCTAAAGGTTATTGTGAGATCAAATGAGATTTTGTAAAATGCTTAACACAGTGCCTGACACATAATAGGTAGTACATAAATGCTTATTATCATTATTATTGCTATTAATTATAATGTATTTTATAGTCAGAGACACCATTGTCATTTTCACTTCCACCAATTATGATTCTCTTTTGATATAATTTCTACCTAAGAGAAACTAATTTGGCTTCTTTGTGTAACCCCTAGCTCATTACTGAAGCTCGGAGTTTGGTGTTTAGGTCTATTCCAAAGGCCTCTGACAAATCTCTGCGGCTTTCATGGCCACCTGAGATTTCCCCTGAGCACATCAGGATTTGACTTATGTCCAACAAGGACCTCAACTCTCACCAAGGCAGCAAGGCATGGAATACAGATGTTTGTTAAGCGTAACAAACAATATAGAATGTATTTATATCTGAGCCCATAGAAAGTCAAGAAAATTTTCCCTCAAAATAAACCCTTCCCTTCCTAGAGATCTATAGTGGTGCTCCGTATTTATAGCACCACCTGCAATTGAGATTCCCTGCTCCCTTCTCTTCCCAGCCCTTTTCCTCCAAAAAAAAGAAAAAAAAAGGAAAAAAAAAAGAAAAAACCTCATGGTCAATAGAGTCCCTCAATTTCCATAGTCCAAATAAACCTAGGACCAGTGAAGGTCAGCTTTGTTCTTTCACATTGTGATCCAGTGCTTTACTGCTGCTCAGTTGTGGTTCCTGCAGCATCTAACTTGAACAAGGAACTCCTGGACATAAGACCAGAACTCTTATCACTCTACAAGGCTTACTTGCATTGCTGGAATTCCCAGCTTGGCCTAGGACAGGGGTGGGGAACCTATGGCCTTGAGGCCACATGTGGCACCTCTACATCCAGAAGTGCGGCCCTTTGACTGAATCCAAACTTCACAGAACAAATCCCCTTAATAAAAAGATTTGTTCTGTAAAACTTGGACTCAGTCCGAAGGCCATACCCTAGAAGGCTACATATGACCTTGAGGCCTCAAGCTCCTCATCCCTGGCCTAGGACAATTATCTCTTTATTGTCAAAACAATGACTACAACAGCAACAACAACAATGTCAAATGCTGAAAAAATGTGGAGAATGATGAGGAATGAGAAAAGCATATTAGATTTGACAATTAAGAGATTACCAGATGGACAGAGCAGTTTCAGTTGAGTGATGCCAGAATATGGAGGGTTTAGAAGAGAATGAGAAAGTGGAGGCACTGAATGTAGATGTCTTTTTCAAATGGTGTGATTTAGAAAAGGAAGAAAGAGATAAGAAGTCAAAGGACATACCAGGATCTAGTAATCATAAAAGACAGCTTTTTTAAAATGGAGGAGATTTGGGCATGTTTGTAGGCAACAGGAGTCAGGAGAAGAAGAGAGATTGAAAAAGGTGGAGTCAGGCAGGGAGAGAATAATAGTTGGGGTACTCTGCTGGAGAAAACTAAAGGGGATGGAACAAGCCATGCTACCATGCCTCAGTTGCCTCCTGACTCATTCCTATGGGTGCCTTCTCTTTGGTTAGTGAGATATTCCAAGAATCTCCATTTTGGGGAAGAGTCCTGACCAACCATTCTTGACTCTCAGGACTTAGCTGCCATGTCTCAGCTTCTGCCTGACTTTATTCCTATGGGTCCCTTCTCCCATTGGTGAATTCTTCCCATAATCTTTATTTGGGGGAAGAACCCAGACCAACCATCCTTCATTAACTGGGTTTGACTACTATGTCCCTAGAAGGGGTACCTCCTTCTCTCCTTCCTCTGCTTTTATTCCCCCTTTTTATGTTATCTTCCCCATTAAAATATAAGCCACCCAAAGACAAAGATTCTCTCTTTTTGCTTCTATTTGTATCCTCAGAGTTTAATTGCCTCTTAATTGCCAAATCCAATCTCATTCTCAATTCTCATTCTCCTTGACCTCTCTGCAGCCTTTGGCTGAGGTCTCATCACTATCTCCTACTCGATACTCTCTTCTGTCTAGGCTTTTGGGACACCACTCTTTTCTGGTTCTCCCCTTACCTATCTGACCACTCCTTCTCAGTCTTCTTTGCTGAATATTTATCCAGATCACACCCTTTAACCGTAGGTGTCCCACAGGGTTCTGTCTTGGGCCCTCTTCTCTTCTCCTTCAATATTGCTTCACTTGGTGATCTCATCAGCTCCTGTGGGTTTAATTACCGTCTTTATGTTGATGATGCTCAAATCTACCTCTCTGTCCACCTCTAATCTCAAATGTCCAACTGCCTTTCAGACATCTCAAACTGAATGTTGAGTAAACATCTTAAACTCAATGTGTCCAAATTATTTTCCCCCTAAACCTTCCCCTACCACCTTCCCTGTACTGTAGAGGGCAACACCATCCTCCCAGTTCCTCAGGCTCATAAGCTAGGAGTCGTCCCAGATTCCTCACTCTCTCTCACCCCCCATATCCAATCTGCTGCCATAACCTGTTGATTTCACCTTTGCAACATCTATCAAATAAGGCCCCTTCTTTCCTCTGACATTGCCACCACTTTAGTGCAGGCCCTCTTCACCTCACACATTGATTACTGCAATAGCCTATTGGTGGGTCTGCCAGCCTCAAGTCTCTCCCCACTCCAATGCATTTGCCATTTAGCCATTAAAGTGATTTTCCGGTCTGATCATGACACCTCCGCCCTACTCAGTAACCTCCAGTGGCTTCTTATTGCCTCAAGGATCAAATGCAAAATGCTCTGGTTGGCATTCAAAGTCCTCCATAATCTACCCCACCCCAACCTTTCTAGCCTTCTTACACCTTCCTCCCCAAGAGGTACTCCACTCCAGTAACACCAGCCTTCTGTTCTATGAACAAGACACTTCATCTTTCGCTAGAGGTGCTTTCTCTGGCTGTCCTGCATGCCTGGAATGTTCTCCCTCATCATCTCCACCTATTGGTTTCCCTAATTTCCTTTAAGTTCCAACTAAGATTCCATCTTCTACATGAGGCCTTTCCTAACTCCTCTTAATTATAATGTCTTCTCTTTCTTATTCCTATTTATCCGGTATATAGTTTGTTTGAACATATTTGCTTGTTCTCTCCCCCATTAGACTGTGAGTTCCTTGAGGGCAGGGAAAGTCATTTGCCTCTTTTTGTATTCCCAGTGCTTAGCACAGGGCCTGGCACATAGTAGGTACTTAACCCTTCTTAGATGACTGACTAAATTGTGGATAATTACACGTCTTAAACTTCCTTATTTGCCAATGTCCACCTCAAAAGATACATTTATTTATTCTAACCTAGTAATACAAATATTGTCCTTCTTTTCACGATTTTTTCAAAAGCAATATGTATAAGGAGTCTAGGTTCTGGACAAACAATCAGGACAAAACTGGTTGTCAATCAGCACTTTACCCCCACTGTTATTTCACTTTTATGTTCTGACTTCTTGTATAGTACCAGATGTCAATCAATCTCTGGTTCAGCTCCCACCTACAGGGTCATGATAGTTCTTGGTATATCTTACTTCTTGAGAGTAGTTAAGTGTGTAGCTTCATTTCCCTAAATCAGCAGTTGACCATTAGGTGGTATGCATGTCTCCGTTTATCTTTTGTGTCTGAGTGAACACATCCACTAGAGATTTGCTCAATTTACAAAACAAAACAAAACAAAACTGCAGCTAGATTGATTGAGTTTGAAATTTTGTCTCTGTTCCTTGAGGTCTCAGTCATGACAACACACAGTCATTCCCCATTTGGGAGACTCCTAGTTTATTTCTAGGTTTTTGATCTCTTGTCAATAACCTCCTTTGGGTATAGTCTAAGTGGGAGGGCCATTGAAATCAGAATAAGGACTGTTTTGTGAATTTTATCGTATAATTGCATATTGCTTTACAAAAAGAATGATTAATTCATAATTCCAACAAGAGTGTGTCTTTTTTTTAACCAGAGACATACCAGCATTGAATTTAAGCATTTTTTTTTTTTACTATTTTTTCCAATTTGATGAGGACAGGGTGAAATTTCAGAGTTGTTTTAATTTGTATTCATCTGATTTTTGGAGCATTAATATGTTATGTGTGATTGATATTCTGTATTCCTTCTGAGAATTCTCTTTTCTTATATTCTCACTACTTAACAGTTGGAGAATGACTCTTAACTCTGATAAATTTGTATCAGTTCCTCATATATTTTGGATGTCAGACTTAACAGAAACATTTAAAAATGATTTTTTTCTAGTTTGTTTCTTTAAATTAGTCTTTTCTAATGTAATAAGAGCAAATTTTGTAGCCAAATAATTAAACTAGACCCTAGTTTAAGAGAGTCCAAACGGTTTAAATGCCCTGTGTCTTCCCTAAATTTTTGTGGGACTCCTAACGAAGGGAATAGACCTGTTGTTGAGTCATTTTTCAGTTGTCTGATTCTTCATGACCCCTTTTTGGGGTTTTCTTGTAAAGGATACTGGAGTGGTTTGCCATTTCCTTCTCTAGTTCATTTTACAGATGAGGAAACTGAGGCAAACAAGGTTAAGTGAATTGCCCAGCGTCACACAGCTAGTGTCTGAAGCCATATTTGAACCCAGGTCTTTTTGGCTCCAGGCCCAGTGTTCTAGCCACTGCACCACCTAATATGTATGTGCTATTAACTGTCAGTTTGGCGTGCTGACTAATAAAATTTCAAACAAGCTGAAGATTACTTGGATATTTGGACAATACTCTCTTTGTCAAAGTAATCCTAAAGAGGCATGGCCACGAGCCCCTCCAGTGTGGTTTGGTGAAAAGGTCTAACAAAAATATGGTTACTGACTGGATTCTGGCACAAAAAAAATCATACCAGAAAGGTCTACAAGTAGGTCAGTGAGAAGAACTCCAAGATCTAGCCAGCCAGATAAATGTACTAACCTCATAAATCTCTGAACAAGAACCATATAGGGTTCAAGCAATTTGTATAAAGAGTGGCAAGGTCAGTTCGTCCATGCAAGCCGTCTCTTCATTTTCTCACCTTTAATTTGTTGGTGATCTCTATAAACAAGAGGGTGGAGAGGGAAAACATCTTTTCAGAGTAACCCACTAAAGTAGACATGTCTGCCTGTCAAAGACATGTTCTACACTGCATAAACCTATTTCTGGAATCCTCGAGTTTGGTTTAGAAAGAGTGTGTTGTATTGCCACAACAGGCTTCTGCATCTCTGAAAGCCAAAGTCTGTAACCTTCTGGGTAGTTGATGGTGCCAAAGGCAATAACTATTTCCTGGTAGATCAAGCCCAGAGCACATAGACAAGAAGAAAAAGAAGGTCATCAGGGAAGCAAAACTGGAACATGGGAGAAGGAAAGACAAGGCACTAAATAAAGAATGAAGTGGCTGAAAATTAGAAACAGTCCTTTTAATGCTTCCCAGCATGCATCGCCCCTAGAAAACAGAGAGCTACATTTGATTGTCTCTCCATCTTAATTTGGCATGATCAGCAGAAAGCTTCCTCTGAAGCAGAAGAGAAGTGTGGGCTGTTGGGCTGGATGAAGGCTTATTTACAGAGGCAGTGCCCCATCATTTCCCCAGGATTGGTTGCCACCCCTTGCCTGAAGTAGCAATTTAATGAATGGAAAGGGAAAGTGCTACATCAAAGCTGGGTTTGATCAGGTCTGAATGAGCTGGTCACTTGCAGCAATCTTCACTTTTCAAGATACAAATCACAAGGCATTCTACCCTCCAGTCACACATACCAGAAAATTAAAAAAAAAATATTTAAAGTGACTCTAGTCTTAGAATAGCAAACTGTATTTTTAAGGACAAACAGCAACAGTCTTTAACTTTAAGATTGTAAGGACAGTTTCTGTTCCCAAAGAGTTTATTGAGATGATATTAGAAGAAACAGTGTATTTATTTAAGTACATAGTTAGATGCATTTTCCTTTGTTCTCTCAACAGGTTAGTAATTACAGGAGCAGTAATTAGCCTTGACGGAGAGTACACAAAACAGTAAATGGATACTGTGTGCAGTAGTGGGGGTTATGTGGTGCCAGGCTTATTATTTTCAGTCAGAGCTAATTATCCTTATTATACTGTGTGACTCTTTTTTCTTGAATTATGAGTGGGAAAGTGCTGAATAGAATTTTTTCAAAGTGCCCTGAACCATGGAGAGAAATGAAAATCACAAACAATGAAAAGCTTGTTAGACAATGAGAGTGATCATCTATTAAAGGGATGCTGAAGAAACTTCCCTTCTTATCTCTAGTTATAGAAATGTAAAGTGCCTATCAGAAAATAATTGGGTTTGCAGAGGGGAAATGACAGGAGTGCAGAAGCCTGACAGATACAACCCTCAGGACAACAGTAGGGAGCTAGCAGTAGGAGGCTCAGACTCTGTGCGTGTGTGTGTCTCTGTGTGTGTCTGCGTGTGTGTGTGTGTGTGTGTGTGTGTAACAAAGTCCACAGCAATAAAGCATCCAGGATTTTTAATGCATAGGGTGTAGACCCTAAGGGAAGGAATCTGAGGGCAGGGAGTCAGGAAGCTAGAACTTCACAAACCAGACCCCGCAGTGGGAGGTCAGCCCTGTAGACTTTTGACAAACCCAAATGACAGACACAAACATATCCTGACAAAAGCACCTGAATTTTCCATCTAGCTGCTATGCAGTTTTTCCTTTCCATCTTTAAAAAGAAAAATCCTTCTCCATCCTTACCACCCCCCACCTAGACTGTAGTGAGGCATGTAAGCTAAATTCATACAGATGGTGTGGCACTTTTATAAGCTCAGTACTGAAATGTGGTCCGAAATTTCCCTAGTGTCCTCTGTGCTTCTGTCTCTGCAACAGATGCATTTAAATGTTAGCAATGTATTTGTGGAGCGTGATACAACCAGAGTTAAGGAGAGATGCCTGTGGGGCACAAGGAAAAGTCTGAGTCTGAACTGGGCTAAAATAATCAGAACTAATGAATGAGGGCTAGGAGTGATTGGTTTCTGTGGTTACTGCCGGTAAACCACATAAAAACTAGTTTTATCTGCCTCTCCAGTTAAAGTCTGTTCTGTAACCAAGATGCTAAATCAACTCATCCACTAAGAAATAAAGACATTTCTGAACATTTTGGCCTGGGGACATATACTGCTGCAACACATCTACCATGCCATTTCTTGCCACTCAGTGGGTCCTCGGGTTTCTTTGTGGGTAGGACATAGGAGCTAACCAGAGGTTTGGGGAGAGGCTGAATCTTTTAAAGACATACTGTGCCTCTGTAAAATAACACCATCTAAGAATTCAGACTTACTTCTTGGAGTAATGTATGACTCACCCCCCTTTTAAAAATAAAAACATGGCTGCATTTATATGATCCATTCAGATTTACTAAAAAATTCTTGGACAGAGAATAGTGCTCCCCTGTGTGGGTTTTGAAATGTCAGCCCTTAATGACACCAGTGTCACCACATTGACATTTCACTCCAAAGCAGGCATTCATACATGATACTGGTGATAGCATGAAACTAGCGATTATGGACAAGTCAAATAAGGCATGCACTATGAATATTATCATTAAGCACTTCAGAAAAGATGAGGCTTCATAAATTGAAGGAGAAGTGGCAATGTTTTAAATGGAGTAAAATCTCATTATACCCAGTTCATGATTCCATGGGTCAGATATGCCATGGGTCAAATTCTGTTCCCCAAATACAGTTATGTAGAGTAAGAACCCAATATAACACTGATACACCTGGAAGGCTGAGCATAACCTGGTTTTTCCCTGGTGTTCAAAAACTTTTGTCTTTTTTGAACTCATATTTTCATACTTATATAGTATTTGAGTTTTTAAAAATTACTTTTTTAAAATAATATTTCATTTTTCTCCAATTACATATAAAAACAATTTTTAACATTCTTTTTTTTTAAGTTTCAAATTCTATCCCTCTCTCCTCCCCTCCCCACCTTCCTGAGACAGTTAGCAATCTGATGTAGGTTATACATGTGCAATCATGTAAAACATATTTGCATATTAGTCATTTTGTGGAAGAAAACTCAAACTAAAAAAGAAAGAAAGAAAGAAAAAGAAAGTGAAAAATAGTATGTTTTAGTCTCTATTCAAATGCCATCAGTTCTTTCTCTGGAGACAGATAGTAATTTTCATCATGAATCTTTAGGGATTGTCTTAGATCATTGTATTGCTGAGAGTAGCTAAGTCATTCACAGTTGTTCATCATACAATGTTGCTGTTACTGTGTACAATGTTCTCCTGGTTCTGCTCACTTCACTCTGTGTCAGTTCATGTAAGTCTTTTCAGCAAAAACTCTTTCAACTTAATGAAAAACTGATTTTACACCCCTTAACAGTTTCAAATCATCCCAACACTAAATGATATAAATATATATATATATATATATATATATATATACACATACATAAGTATAGTACAGCAGATGTAGGAATATATTAGTATATGTAGTATATATATATATATATATATAAGTATATATACACATATGTATACATAGTATATACTTGAAGGTTCTGTGATTTCATTAGCACATAGAACTCCCTGTATAGTAACACCCTTGTAAAAGGTGGATTGCAACCTGTGACATGTTAGGTAAGTAGGTATATCCTAGACACACAGAAGTTTATCAGTTTGCCCAAAGTCACACAGCTTATAAGTAGCAAAAGCAGATTTGAACCCAGGACATCTATCTATGATTTCTTGCTTCCTTAATGATATAAAAATAACAACAGTAACAATAGCTAGCATAGATATAGTGCTTTAAGGTTTGTGATACACTTTACATACATTATCTTGTTTGATCTTCACTACAACCTTGTAACCCTGTGCCATGATTAACCTCATTTTACAGATGAGGAAGCTGAGATTAAGTTACTTGCCCAGGGACACAATGGCATGAAAGTATCTGAGGTGAGATTTAGATTCAGGCCATCCTGGCTCCAAGTACAGTATTCTCCTTATTGTATCACCAGACTGCCTTATATGATAAGTTTATAGAATTTTAAATGAAAATATTTCAACATTACTATGCTTAAGTGCAATAGGAATTCTTCAAGCTATTGCATCCCAATGCAACAAATATTTCTTTGATTTTTTTTTTCTGCTGCAAAATTCTTAGTCCTTGTATAGCCATCAAAAGCTGTGACAGAGATCAGCATTATCTGGTTTCTTATTGTCCAATGGCTAGTGACGAGTTAAAGGAAAATAAGTTGTGTTGTATTTTTATTTATTTTGTAAAATGTTTCCTGATTACATTTTAATTTGGTTCCCTCAGCATGCCAGAGTTCACATGCAGTTCCTATGAGGAACATTCTTACAAGCTATAAGCTTCAGGAGGATAGAATCCATGTCTCATCTAAACTCTGTATCTTTCCTAGCCCAGAGCAGTGCTGAGCACACAGTAGATGCTTAATAAATATTTGTTGGATTGCCCTAGATGCTTCTAGTGAAAACTGCCTAGCTAATGAGCACTCTCTGTCCCCATTTCTCACCACTTCCACGTTTGTGATAGCCACCACTGTCATTGCAATGAGGGATGAGAATAGAATAAAGTATGTGAAGAATGGGAAGCCCTAACAAGTCACTTAACTTCTACCTGCCTCAGTTTACTCGACTACAAAATGGGGCTAATAATACCACCTACTTCCCAGGGTTGTTGTGAAGATCAAGTGAGATGATATTTGTAAAACTCTTAGCACAATGCCAGGCTCCTAGAAGATGCTTAATAAATACTCCCTTCCTTCCCCCCTCTACACACACAGTTAGTGGAGGGATGTGGAAGAATGAATGGTAAAAGCCCTCATGCCCAGTATGCTAGAGAAGAAGGAAGGAGCTGGAATCTTTGCATATCATTTGATCAACTCCTGGGGGTTGCTCTGAGGTGTCAGACATGACTAATGGATAAAGTATCTCCTAAAGAATATTCAACACTTGGAGTTCAGATTTTCTTATTACAGGGGTAATCCTTTGTGTCACTCACTGACTATTACTAGCTATAATCATGTTGAAATCTCTTTGCAAACTGCATCTGAAAAGCTAAAAAAGCTCTGCTTAGGTTTATGGGGCTTCTCAGAAGAATAACTCCTGACATTATTAGATTTTTTAAAAATAGATGAAATTTAAGGCTTAGGGTTTATTATTAGATTTGGTGGTGTGGATTTCTCAACTATAAAAAATAAGAATGATCAATTTTTGTTTATGCTCTTTGGTTGTTTGTTTGGCAGGGAGACAGGTTGCTATCAACAGAGCTGGCAATGCATGAGGTAATGGATAAGATTTAAACATGATTGCCTTCACATATACCTACTTTTAGGCCAGGCTAGGCATCACTGGCTCAGGGTATATTACACACACTCTAATTTTTGGTGCTTACAAATTACCAGCCTCTTAGAAAGCTGACCCCTCTCACACTTCCAAACCCTTTTTAGTTCATCTACCAGTCTCCAAACAGTCAAAGCTAACTTGGTCTGCTGAGGATTTTTCATCCTTTTTTTTTAAATACGCGACAAAATTAAACTTAGTTTATTCTCATAACACTACTATTATTTTAATATTTGTGATTTGGAATGTCTTTTTAAAATGTAGTTTTCTTTATTTTATTAAATATTTCCTAATTACATGTAAAAAATTGACATTCTTTTTTAGTTTTATCTATTTTGTTTTTAATTTATGGAATAAAAAAATTTGCATAATAGTATAATTTTTTAAAAATGATCACACATGAAACTGCAAATCTATTTTATGCAACTTGCTATTCCTTTTAATCATGTAATAACATTATCCAATAAATTTCTTTTTTTCCTTTTCTCCCCTCCCCCACCCTACAGATGGCTACTATCAGACACAAAAATATGTACACATACATACGTATATTTATATATGTAAAATTAAAATCATTCTATACATACTTCTATTTATCAGTTCTTTCTCTGGATGCAGATAAAACTTCTTTCAAGTGTGCTTTGTAGTTAATTTGGATATTTATAATAATCAAAATGACTTATTCACTCAAAGTTGTTCTTAAAATAATATTATTGTTACTGCATATGACATTCTCTTAGTTCCATTCATTTTGCTCTTCATTATTTCATGCAAGTCTATCCATGTTTTTCTAAGTAAACTTTCTGATGAGTTTCATTCCATTGATTAGGCCAAAAGCCGTTGGAAGAAAATATTCATGTGGTACAAGCCCTATGGCATGAATCTCAGCCCTAGCCAGGGCTCTCTCACATCAGGGTTGACTGACAGGGAGAGTGGGTATAGGTAAAAGTCCATCCTGAGGGAAGCTGAGGTGCTCCATTGCTTTTTACCATGCCTTAATGTTAAATGCTCACAACTTTATAAACTAATAAATGGAAGAGGAATTAGCATCAAAATGCAGGATTGTAAAGTTGTATCTCACAATTTATTAAAATAAAATATTTGCTCCCTAAAACACAAACATAAAATCCCCAAACCATTCATTTTTTAGAATTTTGAGTTCCATATTCTCTCTCTCCCTCCCACTCCTTGGGAAAACAAGTACTATAATATTAATTATACATGTGAAGTCATACAAAACATATTTTCATATTAACCATGTTGCAAAAGAAAACACAAAATCCCCCCCTAAGAAAAATAAAGTTTAAAAAAAAGTATGCTTCAATCTGCATTCAGGGTTCATTAGTTCTCTCTCTGAAGATGGATAGCATTTTTCATCATGGTCCTTTGGAATTGCTTTGGATCATCATCTTTATCAGAGTACCTAAATCTTTCACTGTTGATCATCCTTACAATATTGCTGTCACTGTGTACAATGTTCTCCTGGTTCTGCTCATTTCATTCTGTATCAGTTCATATAAGTCTTTCCAGGTTTTTATGAAACCTTCCTGCTCATCATTTCTTACAGCACAACAGTATTCCATCAAAATCATGTGTTGCAACTTGTTCAGCCATTCCCCAATTGTTGGGCATCTCCTCAATTTCCAATTCTTTGCCACAACAAAAAAGAGCTGCTATAAATATTTTTGTACAAATAGGTCATTTACTCCCCTCTCCTTTTTATGATACAGACTTGATAATGGTATTACCGGGTCAAAGAATGTGCACAATTTAATAGGCCCTTGGGTGTAGTTCCAAATTGTTCTCCAAAATGGTTGGACCAATTCACAGCTCCACCAATAGTGAATTAAACTTTTCACCATTCTTCATACGTCCTGGTACAGGAGTGGGGAACCTGTGGTCGAGGCCACATGTGACCTTCTAGGTCATTGGGTGCGGCCTTTTGACTGAGTCCAAGTTTTACAGAACAAATCCTTTTATTAAGGGGATGTGTTCTTGAAGTTTGGATTCCAACCAGGTGCTGAGTAAGGGTATGAAGCAGCAGACATGGCTTCTTTCCTAAAGATTTAAGCAATCTAGCATCCTCTTTACTTGAAAGGATTAATCGTATGTATTTTGTATAAAATAAATCAAATAAATAACAATATGAAACATGGGATTAAGATGGTGTTTACCCATGTAACTTGAGTGCTGTGCCCTTAGAAGAGTGGGCGGGGTCTAACCTTGTCATTTTCAGATCCCTAATGTCAGTTGTGCTCAAATGTAACCTTCTGGTTAGTAAAGCCCCGGAGCATCTCCCTCAGAAAGTTCAAATGTCAAGTTTCAAGGTCAAGGAGACATGGGAGCGTTATTTTTGGAACAAGAAATACACCAGTTTCTTCCTCTTCTTAACCCTACCAAACTGGTAGGGTTCCTTAATCATAATAAAGATTATAACATCGGTGAACTCTCACATTTATACATACATAATAATAACTAGCATTTACATAATGCCTTAAGGTTTATAAAGTACTTTACAGATAATCTAACATTTTATCCTCACAACAACCCTGGGTGGTAGGTTCTATTATTATTCCCATTTTTCAGAGGAGGAAGGGGGTAGACAAAGGTTAAGTGACTAGGTCCCACAGCTAGTAAGCATATATGTGTATGTATCTGTATATAATCTATATATCTATATCTATCTAGTCTCCTTTCCTCATGCAAAATAATGTATGGCTCAAAAATATGAGTCTTGGGGGCAGCTAGGTGGCGCAGTGCATAGAGCACTGGCCTTGAAGTCAGGAGGACCTGAGTTCAAATCCAGCCTCAGACCAAACACTTGATCTTACTAGCTGTGTGACCCTGGGCAAGTCACTTAACCCCAATTGCCTAAAAGGAAAAAAAAATATATGAGTCTTGACCAGTGTCATACATATATATGTATATGTTTGCATCTTACAAGTTTTCCTTAGACTATCCCTGTGAAGTAGATACTACAAGTATTATTACCCCTATATTATAGATGAGGAAATAGCAGCTTTAATTGGTTAGGTAACTTGTCAAAGGTCTCATATGGCAAGTAACAGTTAGAGCTAAGACTTGAACCCAGGTCATCTGATTAATCTGAATGCTTTTTCCATAATACTGAATTGTCTTTTACTTACTAGGTTAGTAGAATGGAAAGTTGTTCAGTTTTGAATGATATAATAGGGACATCATTTAGATCATTAGTTTCACGAGGGCAGGAACCATGTCTTATCTAATCAATGTATCTCAGAATTTATCCTAGAGCTCTGCATACAGTAGGTCCTTAATAAATGTCTATTAAATGAAAATAAAACAACAGACCAATAACTGTCCCTAAGCCCTGAGGAATCCCATTCTGACTTTGTCTTGTTGACTATTAAAGCTATTCCAATTCTTCCTTACAGATAGCAAAATTCTGAAAGTATTCCAGTAGTATTAATTAGCTTCTCTTTACATGTTCTTGAGCACCCCATGTCGTTATTTTTTTCTGCAACCTCTACTATTGCGTGATGTAATAGAAAGAACATTCACTAAATGAAGTCAGAGGACTTGAGTTCCAATCTCGGATCTGCTCATTTCTAGATCTGTGACCTTGGACAAATCACCTCACTTCCCCGGGGCTCACTTCCTTTATGTGCAAAATGAAGGTTTTGGATAAGATATTTCCTAAGGTCTTTTCCATATCTAAATACCATGGATCTGTGGAACTAAAAGAACAAGAGAGACTATGCTTAAATGAATAAGGGACACACTGGGGCAACAATTAGGATTTTGCAATCAGATCTTAATACAAGGCAGTTGACTTGTATAGGACATGATGACCCCATATGGGGCCAAACCCACAATTTAAGAAGTGCTGAAGGGGTCACAAGTGGAAAAAGTTTAAGAAGCCCTGAGAGGAATCCTATGGCCGGCCAAACCCATGTAGCAATAACCATTGGTTGTGTTCGTTATATATAGCCCACCATGCTAGATCCTAAGAGAAATACGATATTTAGGCACAGTGGCTCCCTGTGCTGGTGCTTAGAGTTTGGGAGGGGATATATTACACATTCATAAATAATAAGAAGCACTATAATATGAGCTTATACTTATACAGTATTTTAAGGTTTACAAAGCTCTTTATAGAACAATATTGTGATAAGTACAACTAGAAAGACACAAAACAAAGTGTGATAGGTACAAAGGATTCAGCCCTCCACTAATATTCTTTTTAAGTCCTCAGGACTGGAAGATTCTACTAAATGGGAAGATTCACAGGATGATTCCCTATCCTCATGGAACCAAATAAAAGGCAGCTAGGTGACGCAGTGGATAGAAGACTGAACCTGGGATCCAGATGCTGCCTCATATACTTCTTAGTTATACAGCCCTGGGCAAATCATTTAACCTCTGTCTGCCCCAGTTTTCTCATTTGTAAAATGGGAGTAATAATAGCACCTAATTCCCAGGGTTATTGTGAGGATAAAATGATACAATATTTGTAAAGTGTTTTATGAATTTTAAAGTGCTATATAAATATTAGCTATTATTATGGTAGCCCAATCAATAAGGTACTGGGCCTAGAGTCAGAAAAACCTGAGTTCAAATACAGTCCCAGACACTAACTATGTAACCCTGGGCAAGATATTTAACCTTTGTTTGCCTCAATTTCTTCATTTGTAAAATAGGGATAATAATAGCATCTTTTGTGAGGATCAAATAAGATAATAATTGTAAAGTGCTTAACATAGTGCCTAGCACATAAATGTTATATAAATGTTAGCTATTATTGTTATTGTTGTTAAAAGGTGTGAGAATTTTTTTCAATGATTTTTTCAAATTTTTTCAATTTCTTAAAAAAACTGAAAAGCTGACTTGACTCTATGTGCTTTTAGGGTACAGCCTGCTGGTTTTAGCCAATTAATTTATTTTACTATAAGCCTGTATATTGTTTATGCCACACTAAAATTACGACAACTAATCAATACAAGAAACTTAAAGGTATTTAAAACTACAACACATTTAAGTTAAACAAAAATTATCTTTAAAAATATGATGGACACTTTTATACTCATGCTTGTCTGTTGTGACGTGGAAGAAATATTATATACTTCATGGGAAAATGTCAACTGATATAAATTAATAACAAGAATATTGTTTTATTATATAACTATATGAACAATGTCAAGACATTGAGTTGCTGTGGGGTTAGGGAGGGAGAGACACATAGTGCAGCTATTCACAAATACAGAAGAACTGGACAAGGGAGTAATTGATTCCAATTCCACATCCTTATTTAAGAGAGCCAGGAAAGTAGGCAGTTAGCTGATAGATTACAAAAAGTGATGCATGTGAGTGACAGCCTGGTTAGAGAATCAGTAGTTTTGAACCATGTATTATTTTATATAAGGACTAAATGGGTACCTACAAGGAGCAGGGGTGGATAGGAGACTTAACAGCAATAGTATTTACCTTGGATTTCCTTCCCTTATATTGTGTGTGTGCGTGTGCACATACACATTGTGTAGGGGAGGGGCAGGGAAGGTAGGGTTATTCGTGGGCTTTTGTCTCTAGAAAGATTTGTGGGTTGGTTTTTTTTTTTTTTACTTTAATACCTCCTACTATAGAGTATACCAGTAAGAGAAAGCTATGATGACAGTTATAGGATCAAATTCATTCAAATACTACTTAACTAAATCATGAAACAGCCAAAACTGCCTCTGGTTTTCATTCCTGGAAGAGAGTGCTAAGGGAGATGGGTGAGAAAGGATCTGGCAAGCTTACAAATAACAATGCTAATACATATTATAAACACTATGTGAAATTATCATTATGAACTTTCTTCACCCCAAGAAATCAAAAGAGTTTTCTCAAGGGACAGATTATTACATCTTCTTTTTCCTCTTCGGGGTTGGATTGAGCAAGAATCCAAGAAAACATCACTAAAAGTATTAACATAGGCAAATGATGAAAGGCAAAGATGACAGAGAGAGAGGAAGCATGCGGCCCAGATTTCTTGCACAATTACCCCAGCAAAGATTGAGGAAGAGTACCAGATTGAATGGTGATCAAGAAATCTGAGGAGAAACTATAGCAGATGCCAGTTTCTAGCCCAGGTTGGCATGAATGGATGGACAGAGGCCTGTGGGCACTGGGGAGGGACTTCAGCCAAGAAGGCCCATGAAGGATCTTTCCAGTACATGGACTAGGATTAGAATCTGAGGCTATGTACCACAAGTTAAAAGCGGAAACCAGGGGGCCTCCAACCTCAAACAGGAGCCATAAAGCTTTCTGTCCATAAGTCAGTATTAGGGGCTGTAGCTTTATACCACAAAAGGGAGAATAGACCAGGGGAGCCTGTAGATCGCACATTCTGGCCCAATAGAGATTTCTAGCATGGTGCTAGGACGAGAAGCTATCTATTGGAGCATCAAAAGGGGGAGACCCCATAGATGGGTTATCCAGACCCTAAACAGGGTCAGGAACCTACAAAGCCCCTAGAAGACAGTAATCAGATCATGCCCCAGATAAAACCAGTTAGGGAGCTGTAAATTTGTAGCTCACTGGCCTGAAGTCATTGAAAAGCACAACATTCAATACTTGGAGAAAGAAGTGGCAGGATTCCAGGTAATGTAAATCAGAACCTAATAAGGCCCCATCATGCCTACCAGAAGTGACACAAAGCCTGGACCTGATAGAGTCTTGATTCAGGAAGTGAGACTGGAAAAATGAGTAGGCTAAATAAGATGCTAATGATAAATAAATATTATAGGTTCAAGGATGTCCAAGACGCAAACCCAGAAAAAGAGAATTACTCCACATCTACAAGCAACACTTCAAATAATAATACAACTTGGCCAAAAGGTCAACTAGAATTCTTAGAAGAAGTGAAGTGAGAATTTTAAAATTAGATTTAAAATGAAATAAGAGTTCTAGAGAAAGGACTAAGAAAACATATGTGAGTTCTAGAGCAAGTATTCTTAATCTGGGATTCACAAACTTATTTTTAACAAAATAGTTTTATAACCACATTTGAATATAATTACTTCCTTTGTAATACCATACATTTTATTTTATGCATTTAAAAACATTATTCTGAGCAAGAATCTAAGACATCTCCAAAAGTGTCATGATGGAAAATGCTATCCCCATCTAGAGAAAGAACTATAGAGTTTGAATGCAGATTGAAGCATACTATTTGCTCTTTTTTTTCTTGTTTTGTTTTGTTTCTTCTTTCTTGTGGTTCCTCCTATTGGTTCTAATTCTTATTTACAATATGACTAATGTGAAAATATGTTTAATAGGAATGTATATGTAGAGCTTTATGTCTGATTGTACATCATCTTGGGGAAGGAGGGGAAGAAAATTAAAAACTCAAAAGGTTATAGAAGTGATTTTTAAAACTAAAAATTAATTAATTAACTAAAATTATTTCAAAATGTGCCTCTGAAGAAAGAATTGATATTAATTGGAGACTAAACTTAATTCTAAAGAATTGTTCAGTCAAAATAGATAATTTCATTGCAAAAATTACAATAATGATGCAACATAATAAAATTTGGACGACAAAGACAAAGTAGTCCTTAGGAGAAAATTTTTGTATCTAAATACTTTTATCAATAAGAGGGAGAAAGAACAAATCAGTGAACTGGTCAAGAAACTAACAAAAATAACTAGAAAAGCAACAACAACAACAACAACAAAACAACCAAATACCAAAATAGGATTTCTGAAAAATCAAAGAAAAAATGAGCGAAATTGGAAGGAATATTTGAAAACCTTGAATTGATAAGTAAACCTATGAACTTTTTGGGGAAAGAAAGGTAAACCATTAACTAATCAAATGAAGGGGGGAGAAAGGAAAATCAAATGGCCAGAATCAAAAAGAAAAAGAATTCATAACAAATGAAGAAGAAATAAATGAAATGATTAGAAATTGTTATGCCCAATTACATGCCAATGAAACAATAGCTTAAATATATTGAATAAATATATATGAATATGTGTGTACATATATATACATATATAATGCACACATTAAAAGAACAAGAAATAGAGAATTTAAATAGCTCAGTATAGAAAAAAGAATCTAAACAAGTCATAAATGAATTCCCAAAGGGGAAAAAAAACCTGGGACCAAATGGATTTATAAGTTAATTCTGTCTGGAGTTTTTACATGTAATTGGGGGGAAAATAAAATATTATTAAAGTTAAAAATAAATACAATTAAGGCAATTCTATTAAAATTCAAAGAACAATTAATTCTAATATTATATGAACTGTTTTCAAGAAAAGGAAAGGAAGAGATCTTATAAAACTCCTTCTATTATATAAATATGATCTTCATAGAGAGAGGAAAAAAAGAATGAAAACTATTGATCAATATCCCTAATGAACATTTATATGAAAATGATTTTAAAAAAAATCAACAGATAGGCTACAGCAATATATCAAAAACATTATACAATGTGATGCCATGTGATTTATGCCAGGAATGTAGAGTTGATTCATTATTATGAAAACTATAAGCGTTATTCATGATAAAAACAACAAAATATCATTATTCTAATAAATGCTGAAAAAGTTTTTGATAAAATACAAAACCCATTTCTGTTAAAAATCTGAAAAAGCGTAGGAATAATAGGACCTTTCCTTAATATTGAAATAGTGTTTATCTAAAACCAAGAGCCAGCTTTATATGTAATGGAAATTAACTAAAATCCTTTCCAATAAGATCAGGGGTAAAGCAAAGATGGTCAGTATCACCACTTTTATTTGATGTACTATAAGAATTATTAGCTATAGCAATAAGACAAGAAAAATAAGTTAACAGAATAAGCACAAGGAGAAAATAAAATTATTGCTTTTTAAAAAAGTGATATGACAGTTTACAACCTCAGAGAGTTGATTATAAATTAATTGAAACAATAACTTTAGAAAAGTAGCAGAATATAAAATAAATCCACACAAACCATCATTTCTTTATATTTACAACAAAACTGACTAGAAAGAAATAGAAAGAAAAACTCTACCTAAAATACCTACAGATTGAATAGAATATTTGAGATGCTGCTTATCAAGGAACAAAGAGGAACTATATGAATACAGCAAAAGAATGCTCTTTACAAAAGTAAAGATAGGCCTATATAATTAGAGAAATATTAATTTCTCATGGTTAGGCAGGGTCCAATAAAAATGGCAATGCTACCTAAATTAATTTATGTATTCAGTGCCATCCCCCTTGACCTACAAAAATTATTATTTCATAGAGCTAGAAAAATTAATTTTAAAAATCCACCTAGTGTAACAAAATATCAACAATCAAAAAGAGAAATGATGAAAAAATGGATAGAAAAGGTATCTAGTTGTACCAATTCTCAAACTATATGTAAAAAGCAGCAATAATCAAAACTATTTAATGCTAGCCAAAAAATAGAAAATCCATTAGTGGAAGATTGGGTGTACAACATACAAAAGCAAATAAATATAGGAGCATATCTTCTTTAATACCAAAGACCCCACATATTGGTGAAAGGACTCACTATTTGACCGAAACTGCTGGGAAAATGGAAAACTGTCAGGCAAAAATCTGATTTAGGCCAATATCTCATATACAATATAAGTTCCAAGTGGATACATGACTTATATATAAAAGGTGACATCATAAAGAAATTAGAATATCAAGGAAGAAAATATCTATCCATTCTTGGCTCAACTTATTCTCCAAATTTCTCCACTTCCTAGCCAGTAGCCCTCCCACCCTAAAGATATTTCCATCCTTAAGTCGGCTTTTCTGATTGATGATTCCCTAGCCAAGACCTCCATTTCATGAGAGGTTCCAGCCATGCTCACTTCACCGCTCACTTAATTCTGTCTCCAGTCTTTTCCTCCTCCTCTCTAGCAGTCTTGAACTCTTACCAGCTTTATGAAAAATTTTGCCTTGGTAGGGATATTCACCTAGCAGTTCTGGCTCTGAAAATAGTTCCAAAACTATTTTGGAAGAGGAACATTTATTTGGCCACATAAATTTCAGTGTGTTTCCTAGGGGAGGGACCTTCAGGCTCATTACTTTATAGTCACACCTCACTATCAGTCCTTAAAATGGATAATAAAAAGACAGTGCAGTGTTCCAACATCAGTTATAATATACTAGTTTGAAAGCAATATGTATGGCTTGTGGCTAAAATGGAAAGACTTTTAATCTTATAGATTCAAATCAGACTCAAACTCAGAAATGCTATGTGCCCTTAGTTTCACCACCATTCGGTACAAAGCTTTGAGGTTTTTGGACAATATGAAGTTAAAACTTGGTAAGGGATCAAAGGATGAGAAAATTCAATACAAGTAAAAGTTCATCCCTGCATTTTAGAGGCAGATATGCCTTGTACAACATTTGGGTGTAAAGTAAAGTAGGTATGGCAGCTCAAGAAAGCAAAGACTTTCTGAAGCATAAAGTTATTTCTTAATAGTAAATAAATAAATTTCATAAAAATGGAAATAAGAATATTGTACAATAAACTTTGTTTATTATATTTTAAAATATTATTTATTGAGATCGGTTATTTTTCTTGTTAAATTGACATATTGTTTAGAAAGCTTTAGACAGTGTTTAAGTACATAATTTGTAGTTTAATTAAATAGTTTAAGAATGGCATTCTATTTTATCATTGCCTCTATGGGGAAATAATAAACATAGATGTATGATATTGATTACAGTGATTTTTCCAGGAAGGGAACCTGTAATAAATGTAAGGACTGTCCAGATTTTTGTTGCAGTGGAGATTTCCCTGTACCTCTTGGATTACATCATGAAAAAAGTCAGGCCCTAACTTTGATTATGTTATCACACCAATTAGCCTGGCCCTTTAAGAGAATGTGTGGGCTTGATGGAGAATAGAATAGGTTTTAGAAGTTCTCTAGAGTGTTTGCTGAAACCATGGAACCAATTGACTTTCCAAAACTCTGCCAAGAGTAAGTATCTAGTTAAAGTAGGCTACACTTTATAGTTTGCTGGTTCCCAAGGAGAGTCTGAGTCCTGCCTTAATTTCTATGAATTATTAGGGGTCTGTGATCTGTGTTGATAAAAAGACCACCTTTATGTGGCCTTTAAGTGTGGAAGTATTATTTCATTCAATTTGCAATTAATTAAACATTTTGTAATAACTTCATTATAACTTTGTAAGTCCCACTTATGGTCTAAAAATTAAAATTTAGCAGTATTAATGACTTAATTTTTATATTTTAATGTTACATTAAAATGTTAAAAATGATTTAAATTAAATCATAGAACACTAAACTATCTTACATGTTTAGAGTATCATTTGTTCAAAGATTTTTTAAAAGAGTACCAGAGTTTAATTTTTATAATATAATAAACTATGAAGAAAGATTCCCCTCCCAAAAATATTTTTGGGTGCGTATGGGCCCCATGGGTTTTAGAATCATAAGATCTAGAGCTGGAAGGATCCTTAGAGATCTTTTAGTCTAACACCCTCATTTTACAGACTTGGAAATGGAGGCTCTGAGGAGGGAAGTAATTTGCCTAAGGTCAACTGGGTTTTAAGTAGTAATCAATAGCAACCAACACATGTGTTTATGGGTCTTATTCTATTTTGAGTTTGAATTTGTTTTCTCCCTTTACATTACTCAAAAAATGAGTACTCAGTGGAAGATTGAGTCCCACCTTTAAATTCCTAGAGCATATATCTATTCCACTCATTTGGCACTCTGTAGATGCTGTGTTGTATTATAATTATTTTTTCATTTGCACATCTCTCCTCTGTTCAGCTAAAGCATAAACTTCTTAGTGTCAGGGACTATGTCTCATACATGTATATACCTGCACCTAGCACAGTGCCTTGCACAAAATAGACACTCATTAAATGTTTATAGATGGTAACTATAGAACTATCTATATTGACCAAGTAGAGGCAAAGCATTTCAACATTTTGAAGGTACTGTTAAGTTTGGTTGCCCAGTGAAACTTCTTTGGCCAGCTAATCACTGAAAAACAGGCTCTCTCACTCTTATGAGATTTCCCCTCCTTCCTGTTCTCAGCTAGAAATACCATGAGAACAGACTGTCTCACAGTGTTTTCAGATTTCCACTTCTAGTCTCTGCCAAAAGCAGGAAGTGCAGAAGTGGGCGATAATTCTTTTTTCTTTTTAAAACTCTGCATTAAAGAGTTTTGGTTGTTTGCTTTTTTTTCTCCATGAACCTCATTAGAGTTTTAGGTTTGAGTAATGTGACTCTGAATTTACAGAGTGATTTTCTAATAAAACACTCAAAAGAGCTTGATTTGTGATTGCCACTTTCATATGGAGTAGGGAGATGACACGAAATCATAGAATGTTAGAGCCAAAAGGGACATTAGATAGCCTCTAGTTTTATAGCTTAGCTCCTGAAACATTAGCAATTTGTCCACGTTCATCCAGCTAGCCAGGTCATATCTTCTGAAGGTAGGGGGATGGGAGATGGTAGCTAGATGCCAACCATCTAGCCTGTACTTTATGGAGTTATATCAATGATCAGATTAGATTGTAAGCTCTTTGAGGGCAGAGACTATCTTTGCCTCTTTTTGAATTCTTAGCATTTAGCACAGTGCCTGGCATATATAGTAGGAGTTTAACAAATGTTTACTGACTGTTGAGAAAGATGCTAGCAATGAGCCCCTTGCTCTTATCCCTATTCAAACTCCTTTCTCAACTACTGGCAACTTCTCCTCTGGCCCCATTCCACCACCACCCCCCATCTTATACTTTTAACAACCTTCTCCCTCCCTCAGGGCTGTTTTTGCATCTGGAAAGTGAAAAGCAGATCCCTTCGTGGAAAAGGCTAGGGATGCCTATGTTTAACTCTAATAATGAAGGCTGGAAGTAGAGGAGGGAAAAAGGTAGAAAGACATAGAGGAAATATGAAAGAAAACAACCACCACCAAGGGAGGGAACAGAATTTAAGCTGGGACTCAAGTTCACTAGTTTGCTCTGACACAACTCTAGCCTCTTCTCAACACACCAAACCATGGGAATCCACTGTTTGGGAAACACGGCTGCCGAGACTCCTTCTGGCTCTCCTGTAGAGCAGCATTTATTTCTCGGCACCTCACTCTAATTTTATCCCCCGATCACAGATGCATTTATTGAAGAACAAGGAGAGGGGGAGGAGGGGATTTGTGACAGATGTTTGCCCACTAGTTAAACAGGATTGATCACCAGGATTAAATAGATACTCATCCTTTTGGAATGTCAGTTAAGCAATCATTTCCCCAACTCCATCCGCTTCAAATGACTTTATGTTCACAAGGTTGGCACGGTATGTTGTGACAGTTGAAACTAAGGTCAAGGCATGAAGATATCTTTGGCCAGGGTTCCATGGATCAAATCAATGAAACAAAGGCATATTTTCACCTATTCTGGACTACTAATTTAGTGTGAACCTGGAGAGAAAAGCAAATGCCTACAATTTTATAAAAAACAAACCTCAGAACCTGTGAACTATGTTAATGATGTTTTAAAAATGAGGCCATTTTCAGGCATGGTGCTTGTCAGGTCACCACTTAAAGATTTTCTTGCAGTTACAAAGGATGGAGAAAAGATCACCGACCACCCACTTCTTAGACTATGAACTTAACAAAAACACTGATGTGATATGCAGTTTTCTCCTTTTATCTTTTTAAAGAGACCAGTTAGAAAACGAAAGCAGAAAATAAAAAAGAATGCTAATGTGAGACTCGGTTTGCAGATTTAAAATAAAAGTACCATAATTGAGAAATGCAAAAGTTCCCATAGCAACATTAGCTCACATCTTCAGCATTTTCAGTTCTACAAAGCTATTAAAACTAGCTTTCCATCCTGGTGGTATGTGAACTATGATTGAGTTAAACTTATTTTTTTTTTACAAGAAGCTTAATTTTTCTGTTTTAGTTGCTTCCACTTAAACTCCTCCCCATCCCCCAGGAAGCTTCATTTTATATTTTAGTTTTCTATTTTTTGATGTTAGTAAACTCGTAGTATGAAAAGTCCCTAAACAATGAGGATAATGGAGCTTGAGAATGTTGCTGAAAGCATCCAGAAGTTAAGTGACTTGCTTATTGTCACACCATTAGCAGGTACTGTAGCAGCTCTTCAACCCATTTTTCCACTCTGCCGCATTGATTTTCTCTATTTTAATTAAAATTCCCACAAACATATCTTTCATAAATGTATGCTGCTCAAAATATTCATTTCCCTTACTCCATTCTCATTTTACCACCCCCACCCCTCTTCCCAGGAAGGAAAGAGGAGGATGCCATATCCTGACTCTTCTCCTGAAGGAGGATTATCAGGGAGAATGGGTACAGTGGCTCCACCCCCCACCTCAGAGCTTGAGGCTCAACTTGCTCTGACATCACAACACCAGCTTGCAAACCCAAATACAATAGCCCTGGGGAAGCACTGCCAAGGAAGATTATGGCACGGAGATTCTCCATGTCGGTTTCCTTTACCACTGGTAGATCCACACAAGAAATTTGCCTTTCCCAGAGGCTCCAAGGACAGTTAACTCTAAGGGAAGTATTCTCTTTTCAAATCAAACCAAGAGAAGAATCTGGCAGGCAGTATCCATCCTTTAGAGGGGATAACTGGATTCAAGATTTCATGAGCTCTCCATGGAAAGTCACACGTGTTTCCTTGAGAAATTATTAATTGTGAATCTTTGCTAGTAATTTGTATGATGTTTATTTTTCCAGAAATCAAGGGAGCAGATGGGAATGGATAAGGATGCCAGAAGATTCCCATGAGTTCCCCAAACATAAAACAGTATTGGACATTACGGGACATCTGGAGTGAACATGGGGGGAAGGAAACAAGCATTTTCTTCAATGTACTTTAAGTCTGAAATAGTATCACAGTGTCATAGACACACAGAAACCCTGAATGGAATATACAAATGGATGTGGCAGAAAGCTTAAAGTGAAACCAGCTTGCTATGATCAGGGCTATTTTTAGTTTCTAATGAAGAAAGCAGCTGTATCGAGAAAGCCAGTCACTCACTGCTTGCAAAATCAATTTGTGCTTTTTTTTCTGGGTTCCAACATTCATCACTAATAGAAAACCTCCTCTGGGATCCTCAGATGGGGTTTGAGGGTGGAGGAAGCTGAGGGGAGAGAAGGGAGACCCTAAATAGAAGGGGAGGGGGTGGGAACAGAGTGGAGAGGTTGATTGGGGACATCCCTAAACAGCCCTGTTAAAATGAGGGAGCTAATCAGCTATTCCTAGGTCTTTCTGGGACAGGGTGCTGTCAGTTCTTTGTCCCAGCCCCTGGCTTGGTTCTTTGACTGTTTCTGGAGGCAAAGGACAGCAGGCTATGGTGTTCTTCATATACCAAAAGGACATTCTCTCCCTCTCTTTCTTTTCCTTTGGAAATAAACTACCAGGCAAGAATGTGGAAGGCATTAAAAATTCCCAGAAATGGAAAAGTTAGCACCACTTGGTGACCCACTTTTATAAGTAAGATCAAGAGGAAGAGTTTTCCTATTGTGTAAAAGGAGGACCAGAGGAGTCTATATCAGATCAGAAAGGAGATGGGGAAGTACCATCAGAGCTCTAGACACATTAGGGTATCCATGGAGAAGCCTAGTTAATTCTAATCTCAAAGGATGGGTTGAGGAGTCGGGGAGAGGGCAAAGGATAAGTACAGCATTCTAAACACTCGAACCTAAAATACATGTGAAGTTTGTACATGATCTCTTTAAGGGATGTTGTCTAATATATCAGACCCCAAATAAGACCTTCATTTAAATGGCTATAACTTGGCAGTAGGGTATGTTCTCTGATTTCTAAATATTTAGCTTTTTGGCAGAAGAACTAGTAAGAATGCACTAACTCTGAAAATATGGGTCCATAAATCTCAATCACTGGGGCTTAGACTAGCCGTGATGAACACTCTTCCTGGGACTGAGAAAAGAGATGGTGACAGAGCACTGTCAGAAATCAGCTTAGGAGAAGAGAACAGATTCTGGTTCAATATTTAATAAAGGCCACAGTGGCTGCACTGTATTATACTATGTGTGCCTTGTGCTCTTTTATCTGTGTGAACTGAATTAGGTGATGCCTATCTTTTTTGTATGCTAGAACTGAAATAACTATCTATAGTCTCTTAGAGCTATTCAGTACCAGAAGAGCCAGTTAATCCATCCCTCCAAGTTTAGCACAGTCTTAAATTAGAAGAGAGTAGTTTAAATGTTCTGAGACCGTTGAGAACCTTTTCTACTTATAGTACCTAGAATCCCACTCACATGAAGGCAGCCAGGTGGTGCAGTGGATAGAGCGGTGGGCCTGCAGTTGGAAGACATGATTTTAAATCTGGCCTCAGATACTTCCTAGCTGCGTGGCCCTGGGCGAGTCACTTAACATCTCTCTACCTACGTTTCTTCAACTATAAAATAGAGATAATAACAGCACCTACCTCACATTGAGCATCAAATGAGATATTTCCAAAAATTTCTTAGCATAGTACTTGGCACCTAGAAGGTACAAATATAAATGCTTATCCCCTTCCCTTCCCGTGAGGGTTTCCAGAAGCTACTCCAGATAGCTTCTGGAGGGACAGAACTCATTCAAATCAATAGTTTATAAGCCTCCCCTGATGTGTTGTTTACTTTTTCCCAATGACACAGGACACATTAGTTCAAAGAAAAAAAAATTTAATTAATATTTAATTATAAATCTCTCCACAAAAGCATGTGGTACATTCTTCCACAAGTTACCATACCACTGGTGGGAGAGGGTATAAATGCAGTTAACATACTTGACCAGGAGATGTTTGCAGAGGGCACATGTATAAGGGTGCATTTGGGACACTCTGACACTAAAGAGCTTTCTGTGTCCTTTTGTGGTACTATTGTGCTGCTTTAGGCTGGCTGTCATATCATGGCTCTCCACGGAATGTTGTATCATCTCTGCTGCGTACTGCATCTCTGTTCTCTGTAGCAATGTCTCTGGCTTATGTTGCACCTTTACTCTCTGCTGAGCATTTCTACAGGTGCCATAGTTGCTGAGCTCTTCTATAATCTTCTATAATCTACTGGTCTTGAGCCTCTTTGGGGCCATCTTTTGCTCTCTGCCACCAAGTGCTCAGGTAGAGTGGTTAGTAAGCCTGCCAAGGGATACCTAAAGCTCCTTAAATGTATAGCCAAGTGCTAGGAGCCAATGCATCCAGCCTGGTAACCAGCAACAGCTGGCAAAAGGCCCCCAGCTAAGATTAAATCTTATATTTTCATACGTTTTCCTCAAGTGCTGACCCAAAGTCCCTGGCCCCAGTCAGCTATCTGACTTGTAGTCAGTGAATTCCTTTTGACTCTTGTTAAATCCCTGATTCTTAGTCTGTGTTCATAAAGTACATATTGGAGCCTCTAGCCAATAAAATCATAGAAGGGCTAGGCTACCCCCCAGCTAAGGTGACCAAGCTTCCTTCAGATGCCTGATTAACAAATATATAAGCCTTGGGCAAAGGACTAAAGGACTATAGGAAGCCAAGAGGTCTATGTTTTCTTCTTTGTTCTATGTTTCAGTCTTGATATGTGTGCCTGCTAGCAACAAAATCACTGGTTTTTAGCATTTGTCCATCACAAAAGTGCAGGTTTTCCTACATACTGAAAAAAAAAAAACCATGAATCACAAATACCACTCTGGGCCTCACAATCACCACAGCTTAGCTGCTGCTAAGTTATTCATATATGAAATTAAGGGGTTCAACAAAGTAGTTTATAAGATTCTTTCTAATTCCAATGAGTATCTAACTGACATTTTCCAGGGAAGCCCTCCTTTAAATCTACATCTATATCTTCATTGTGGCAATTTGATAACAAAACAAAACTTTTATTTTATGCTCAATGGGAACTGAAACAATATACAGACTAAGAGCTATAGAAATAAAATCACAGAATCTTTAAAGTAGAGAGAAGCTTAGATATCAAAGTTAGCATTTCCCAAATTAATTTTGCCACAGAACACTTTGAGCTGTGAAATACATTGAAGCAAAAATTTAGAGCTCCATTGTCAAAACCACAGACTTCCAGTGGAAGGCCAGAGTTACCACTGGACAGGACAGTAAATATAGGGGCAGAGAAATACCATTAGGACTGTGAAGGTCAGGAACTGTATCCATACGTGATTAAGAAAACGAGAAGGCATTTAAATTAGCTTGGTACTTCCTTCAGAGCTGGTATGTTATCATTTTGCTATTGTTCAGTCATTCAGTCCTGTTCAACTCTTCATGACCCTGTGGACATAGCACACCAATGCTGTTGAGATTAAAATTGATCCTGTATCATTTTCTTATTGATCCTATTTACAATTAATTGCTTTTATTCTGCAACAGAACATGACTGCTTGTCTCTGAACTTGGTTCAGAGTTCAGCTGGTCTATAATGGGTTTGGTTTAGAAATCCAACTCTCTTGCTAATCAGTGATCTTTTCTTGCCTCAAGGAATTTAACTGTCCTGGGGGATGCATATGAACACAAGGGGGTTGGGTCTTTGCATCACCAAGGCATCCTTTAAAGATGTCAAGTTTGCTGTCCAAAAAGGGATGCTCTGGGGCAGCTAGGTGGCACAGTGGATAGAGCACTGGCCCTGAAGTCAGGAGGACCTGAATTCAAATGCTGCCTCAGACCAAACACTTGACACGTACTAGCTGTGCGACGTTGGGCAAGTCACTTAACCCCGATTGCCTCACTAAAAAAACAAACAAACAAAAAAGAAAACAAAAAGGAATGCTCTGTTATCTTGCACCTGGACTCCAAAAATGATCACTTCTTAGATTGATGAGAGAAGGGGAGTTGTTGCCAACCCCTCCATTACCAAACTTCTAACCAATCAAGTTGCTCTGTGAGCCTCAGCTCTGTAACCAATCATGTTGCTCTCAGTCCCATGATGCCATCTACTCTGTTCTGTTCTTTGTTGTGTACTCTCCAAAACCTATAAATGGGGAACTGTCCTTTTGCTCAGGGTCTTTGGCATAAATGGAGATAAGACACTGACCCACTTATTTATAGGCAGGATGCCCCGCTAATAAATGTTATCTTGCGCAAAGAATTACCTCAGTTTGCCCTTCTGTTAAATTCCATTCATGACACTGTCCATAGAGTTTTTCTTGACAAAGATACTGGTGTGGTTTGTCATTTCCTTCTCTAGTGGATTAGGGCAAATAGAGGTTAAGTGACTTGCCCAGGGTCATACAACTAGTGTCTGAGGGCAGATTTGAACTTAGTTCGTCTGGACTCCAGACTCAGTACTCTATCCACTGAGCCACCTAGCTGCCTATGTTATCATTAGACCAGCCTATCTTTACAACTTTACAAGGCTTTGCACATTGTGTGAGAAAATGTGGTCATGGATGACCAGTTAGATGATGAGATGTTTGCAACAGCTAAGTTGAGACAACCTGGGTTTTCCCTCTAGGCTCCATTAGTGGTGTGTGTGTGGGGGCGGGGATTGTTGTACTCCGGAAGAGGTAGTAACACACTTACTGTGATGTCTGAGTTCTCCTGAGTGTGTTTATGGTGTATAATAGGGTCTTGGACTGCTCCAGAGCCAAGAACCAGAATACATCTAAGGGAATCAGGCAATGATGGCATTCTATAGACTAAGCCCACTGACTTCCTATCTGAATCTGTTCAATTGCCTGCCACTCTGGGGAAGATTGCTCAGAAGACGGCATCTTCATGACAAGTGCTTGTGCAAGTAAATAATCAGACCCATGGGATCTTTCCTTTCTACATCTTCTTTCTAATGTTTGAGGGGAGGGACAGGCAGTTGGTGGAGTGGAAATGGGGCACTGTATGGCTCCCCATTTGTGATGGGGACACGTAGTATCTGGTTTACCAAGTTATGACTCACTCCTTTAAACCTGGGGTCAAGGATGGACTGGGAAGAGAGGCCACCTGCCTGGTATATACCCCCTTTGGTTCAAATGGAGAGAATAAGCATTTAAGCACCCACTATGTGCCAGACATTGTGCTAAGCCCTATACAAATATTATCTCACTTGATCTCACAACAATGTTGTGAGGATTTTGATATTCATTTTACAGCTGAGGAAACTGAGGAAAATGAAGGTTAAGTAACTTGTCCAGGGTCATACAGCTAGTTAGTGTTTGAGTGTAGATTTGAATTCAGGTCTTCCTGATTCCAGGCCATACTGCTGAGTTGTACACATTAGTGCCCAACCATATGCCAATCTACAAGATGTACTAGGAAGGATATTTTCTAGAAATACCACACATCCCACAGTACATACTTTGGGTAATTCTAATCTAGTCCAACCCTTACTCACTTTACATATAAGGAATCTAAGGCCCAGAGAAATGAACTTGCCCCATAGAACACAGCTAATTAGCCTCAGCACCCAAACTAGAATCTGGATCCCCTGCTTCACAGTGTTTTCCAGTCTGTCACATTGCTTCTCACTTAAAGATCAATATCAATCCTTCTTTAATCTTCTTTTTGCTAACCTAAATTACCTCATTTTGTTTATCCTTTCTCATAATCCACATTTCCCAAGCCTTCACAATCTTTATTATTCTCTTCTGAAACTATCTCTAAAATCTCTTACTTCTACCTCTTAGAATAAAGTCTAAATTTTGTACACTATATACGTGCATTTTGGCTTTGAAAAATTAAGAGAGAGAAGAGGCAGAGGATTGGCCTTGATCAAGACCAAGATTTGCTTGACCAAAAGTCTCTCTCCTACTTCCCTGTCTTGGGATCAAAGAAATTCCTTTAATTTAAGACAGACGTTCTTAACCTATAGGTCCATAAATTTGCTTTAAAAAAAAAGATAAATGTATCAAATTGTAATTGAGATTTTGTAATTTTTGTAATACTATGTATTTTAGTTTATGCATTTAAAAACATTAGTCCATAGGTTCCCAAAGCGGGCCCTGAGGGGCACTGGAACAGTCCAGAGGGGCAGTAATAGCCTCAGGTACAATTGGGGGGGCATTAAATAAAAATAAGGGGGCTATGGAAGCATAAGGAAAGAAGAGAAGAAAATTTGGAAAAAACCATTTGTACATGTTTCATCTGTTGTGTAACAGAGTTAAAGTTATGGGATTATATTATTTTCCAAATAAACACACAAATGCAAGTTACAACGGTTATAATGTAACCAATCAGTGGTCAAGTCTGCTGACAGGTCTTAACAAGCAAGTGTTGATAAGTGAGCATGTTACGCGTTATTGGGAAGTCCAGCATGCATCAGCAGGAATATGTATGTGTAATGACTTGCTTACAATATGATACTATATGATTACATGATGCAATATTGCATCATCAATGCAATGTAGGAAAATCAATTCAGTGCAGTAAAACCCCCACAAATTTACAATAAATTATTAAATTTAAGATGCATCATTTTTTAAACAAAATTAAGAAAGTAGATTTCCAGGGGGGCACTGAGTAATTTTTTTTGTAAAAGGGGTGGTAGGCCAAATAAGTCTGGGAACCTCTGCATTAGTGGAAGAAGGAGTGCTTAGGCTTTGGGGTCCATGAGAGGGAAAAAAAAGAAAACCTTTGGGCTAAGGCATTGTCTAAATGCCAAGATGTTTCCTGGGAGGGGTAACACCTTAAATCATTAACATAAGTCTGTCTGGGAAAAGGTTTGAGGAAATGAGACTGGACTGCTATGGGTTAATGGGGGGAGTGAGACATGGGTGTGCTTAGAGCCATCTGGCTTCCAAGAACCAGTTATTAGATTTGTAACAAATCATGGCTTGATTTATTTTTTTGTTGATTGTCTAGACTTAAGGAAGTGATGGAGAAAATGGTAATGATATAGACTAAATTTTAAAATAAGTCCTGGATTTTTCAGGGAGCTGGTTGTTAAACCATTGACCAATTCTGCTCCTTTCCTTCTACACACCCCTTCTTGGTGTTGGTAAATGGTTGAACAACCTCACCTGCTTCACAATTTTGCCCAGGGCTAGCCTTGTCTGTGCCCCACTTAAAAGTAACCTGATTTCCAAAAAGCCAGTCACAGTAACTAAACAGACAAATGAGAAGGTTGATGATATAGTTAGTGTTCCCTATATATAGTAGTGGCACCCTGACCTGCTCCTGAAATAACTGCTTTCCTAATTGTTCCTGTTCTTTACTGCATGTCCCTGTACTCCTGGGGCAAATGATGGTTCCATCATTTCTGCTTCTTCCTCCTGAGGTTCTAAACTTCAAGAAAATATACTTGCTATTTAGCAGTTCGATTCTGCAAATATTAATTAGTGCCTGCTATGTGCAAGAGATAGCTAGGTGGCTCAGTGGGTAGAACACTGGGTCTGGAGTCAGGAAGACCTGAGTTCAAATCTGGCCTTGGACACTTATTAGTTGTGTGACCCTAGGCAAGTCACTTAACTTCTGTTTGCCTTTAATGTACTGCAGAAAGAAATGCAAACCACTCCAATATCTTTGCTAAGAAAACCTCATGGATGACATTGTCATGTTACGGTCTAAGGGGTCATGAGAAATGGCACCCAACTGCACAAGACACTGTGCTAGGCAGATCCAAAGGCCAAAAACAAAACAGTAACAACAGCAACTAAAAACAACAAATAATAGCTGCTATTAAGATAGTGCTTTTTGAGATTTTCAAAGAAACCTACATACATTATCTCCCTTGATCCTCACAAAAACCCTGAGGTAGGTGCTATTATTAGCCCCATTTTACAGATGAGGAAACTGAAGCAGACAGAGGGGAAGTGTCTGACTCCGAGGCCAGTACATGGCACACAAGATGCTCAGATTTAACCAGGGGAACAAAAAAAAGTACAGAGGTAAGTAAACCTGAAGTATATATAGAGCAGAGGTTGGGATTCAGCTCCCTTCTCAGTTGATGTAATCACAGAAAGTAAGGGACAGATAACATACTAACACCTTGTTATCTCTATTCAGTACAAAGATTTGTCTAGTCCTTTAGGAAATGAGTAGGAGTTTTCTAAATTAATTGGAAACAGCTTGGTATTGACTAACAAAAGATTTGCTGGATTGCTGATAACTTTCACCTGCAAGCATGGGAGGAATTCAAAGCAGGCAACAGTCACTGGAAGAGATATATGTGTACCTCTACCCTTCCTTTTCCCCCTTCCTTCCCCCTTCCCTTTCCCCTTCCATTCCTCTTTTCCTTTCCCCCTTTCTCTTCTCCCTTATCTTCTCTTCCTTTCCTCTTTCCTTCTCTTCTCGCTCCTCTTCCCTCTTTCCTTTCCCCTTCCTTTTCTCCTTCTCTTCTCTTCCCCCTTCCCTTCCTCTCAGTATTGTAGATCGACAGCATCAAACCCATATAAAAATAGATCCCAGGTAGGCCACATATTAGGGGAAGCTAAGTTGTACAGTGGTTAGAGTACCAGGACTGAAGTCAGGAAGACTCATTTTCCTGAGTTCATATGTGACCTGAAATAGCTACTAGCTAGAGTCAGACATGACTGAAATGACCAAATAAGAACAAAGGTATTCCAAGAGAAGGAGTACATTCCAGTATGGAGGCCTACCTGGGCAAAGGCCCAGAAGGATCAAAGTTTTAGAGATAAAAAGAGCCTTTCAAAGACTTTTAGTCCAACCCCTTCCTTCTACAGCTGAGGAAATTGAGGCCCAGAAAGGTTGAATAGCTTATCTAAGAGTACACAGCCAGTAAGTGGCAAACTCAGGACCTCTAACTCCAAATTCAGTCCTCATTTGCATTACACCATAGAGAGTTTCTCATTCTAGGCACAGGAATAATACAGGGAAGAAGAAAAAAAAACACATGAAAACACTAATGCACGCTGAATATGGTATCAATCAATTGATCAATAGATATTTATTAAGTACCAGGCACTGTGCTAAGCGTTGGGGGATACAAAAAGAGGCAAAGGACAGTCCATGACCTCAAGGAACTTACACTCCAGTGAGAGATATGATAAGTCTGGGAACTTCTGAAATAAGACAAGTTTTTGTGGTCCACTAAGGCCAATAAAGAAGCTTGGCAACTTTCAAATGGTACCTACCAAGGCCAGGGCAGCCTGACAACGAGTCTCACTTTTTCACTGTGTAATTCCTTTACCCCAAAGTCAACTAGACAGATTAAACCACGATTGGGAGGCAAATGGCACTGAAGTTATTGAGGAATGATCTGCCATCCTTTTGCAACTAATTTTGAGAGGAGTTCCTGTAGCTGTCCCAAAGCATTCATCTCCACAAAGAATAGGCAACCAGTATTTGGATGATATACCAAAAGCACAGTTACCAATGGTTTCTTTAATTCCAGTAATGCCCCTTCTTCTTCCAACCCTACTTATACAATATCTCTTTCCTCCACAATCATGGGAGGGCTTCCCTCAGCCTGGAAGACCCTGGAATGAAGTTTGTTAAAGTCCTTACCTCTAGAAAATGTTTGAAGTTCTTGACTCCTGCTGATAAATCCTAGTCCTATCCAGGCTATACCAATGCCTAGTCCATTTGTAATCCTTCCAAGAAGGCTAAAGGACCCTTTTATTTTATATTTGCTTGACTGTATTCTTACAAGGCTCATTTAATTCAGAAATTATCTTTTTTTTCCTCTTTGGTATAAATACCTAACACAACACCCACACAGGAGCTGGTGAAGAAATGTTTGTTGTTGTTATTGATGAGAAGGATATGGATACTGACTCATACACCAAAGCAGAGCTGATAGCCTCGGATAACTTCCAAACACACAGAAGAATGTTAGAGTCACACATGAGAGATTTGCAAATTAGAACAGTGAGGAAAACCAAAAAGAAGGAGGAAGGTAACTTCCTATTTAAACTGTTTTTGGTTTATCCTGAGATTCACCCAGAAAGCTTTCTTTTACTTGTTTCTGTTTCTTGAAAGTTTTTGGCATTCTCTGGAATGCTGAGTGTATATGAAATCAATAACTCCTGCTGAGTCTCTGGAATCACTTATTTGGTTCTATTTCTCTATGCAGTTAAGCCGAGTTATTCATTCGCATTTCTTAAAGATATTAAATCACACTACCAGTATATTTATTTATTTATTGGGGAGGAGAGAGGGAGGGAGAGAAGGAGGAATGACAAATGGCCTGAATTAACACTGCAGTTATTTACTGAATATCTACTTAGGCCGACTTGTTGCCCCTTGCAGCGGAGAAGCGATATTTCGTGCTCTAGATGCCCATTAATCATGCCCATTAATCATGGGCTGGCCTTACACATAGGCAGAATAAGTGACTAGTCACACAGGGTGGTTAGAGGGTTCTTGGAATATGCTTATTCCCCCTCATCTCCTAATAGTCTCTCCCTTCCCCACATGCTTCTGTTGGTTGCTCCCTAAGATTCTAGTCAAGGTTTCATTCTAGTGAGATTTACCAAGGGCTGTTCCTTTTCTTTCTTTTTTTTTTATTCATCCTTTCTTTTTTTTTTGTCTCTGTATCCATAAGAGACCTAAGAGCATGGGAGGGAGAGAGTATGATGGTTTAGCTGCTGGGAAGGGCATGAGGTGAGGTCTGAGACAAAGGAAGGGGCAAAGGTACAGAATAATAGAAATAAAGAAACTTGGAGGCAAACTTGGTTTCTTCTGTAATTTTGATTTCCTAAGATCAATTATGATAATGTTAAAGATAAAACTATTATACCTAGATATTAATATATAGGATTCTTTGAGCCTCTTGTCTCTCAATGCAAGACATAGTTCATACAAGCACAAAATTCTATATCATTTACTGTAATATTTCTCTAAAATGGACAAGCTAACTGTTTTTCAGAACATTTAGGTAATTGGGACAGGGAGTTCTGACTTCTTCTCAAACACAAGTCCTTGAGTACATTATAGCCATGTATATCCCAGAGTGAAAATTAGCTGTCTAACCCAGTCTGAAAAGGGATAAATTCAGGCAAATGTTTCTCCTTCTAGTCTGACCAATATTCCATTTTTAAAGACCATAGTCCCTTTTCTTCTGAAAGCCTTCTTACTTTTCATTTGTGTCAGTCAACTTTATTGCTACAACAGAGAGACCAAGAGATTGAGCAAAGAAGTTCAATTTCAAATAGGATGCAACTGACAATTGGCGCTATACATACATGTATACGTATATACATACATACATACACAGATATACATATATGTAAAATTTGTCCAGTGCCTACAAATAACCCAAAAAGCAAATCAAAGGAAATAAGTGTTGCATGAAAGCAGGCTGCGTCCAAATCTCAGCCTTTCTTGACTCTTTCCTTGACAATGAGTTCAAAAGTTTCCCTCCCATCCCTTAACCCCCACTCCCAGATATTTTCTGAATTTCACAGTTTTGATCTAGGCTGCCACCAATCTTCCAGTCATTCAGGCTAGCAGTCTAGGAGTCATCCTCAAGTCCTCACTCTCCCTTCCTCCACATTTCTATTTAACGTCAAGTGTTATCACAGTTTCTTGTATGCATCCCCTTCTCTCCACTCACTGTCACAGCCTTACTTCACTCGTACCCAGGAAAATACTGGAGTTCCAACTGGCTCCTGAGGCCCAATTGTTAAATTTTCATTGTTAATTTTTAGCATTGTTAAAATTGTTAAATTTTCATTTATATCTCAGTAAAGATTGCAAGTCAGGGCTTGATTTGTTGTTTGGTTGATTATCTAGTGACAGAGAAAATGTGAATAATGCAAATTAAACTTAAAACTTTGCTGGGTTACTTTTTTTTCTGGAGAGTCAGTTATTAAATATTTATCAGCATACTCCAGGCCTCACAGCAACTCTCACCTAGGTTGTTGTGAAACATCGTAACTGGTCTTCCTGCTTCTAGGTACTTCTCTGACTAATTCATTCTCCATGTAGCTGCCAAAAGAATTCTGACCCTATTACTCCCTTATTTAGGGACCTTCAGTGGCTCCCTACTGCCTCTAAGATGGGAAGTAACTTTTTTTTCAATACAATTGATTCCTTTGCAATTTTATATATTTTATTTTATAGATATAAAAACCTATTCAGAGAAGGGGTCCATTCACCAAACACCAAAGAGAACCATGACCTGAAAAATGTTTTAAAAAATCCTACTTCAAGATAAAATGCCAGATGTTCCCCTTCACATACCGGTTTTTCTACAACTGAACTCCAACCTATCTTTCCGGTCATTTCACTCTATTCACTGCTGGGTGGTACAGTGAGTAGAACATTGGGCCAAGAGTCAGAAAAACCTGAGTTCAAAACCAACCTCAGCCACATACTAGTTATGTGATCCAGGACAAGTCACTTAGCTTCTGTCTGCCTTAGTTTCTTCAACTGTAAAGTGAGGATGATGATAGCACCTACCTCTGAGGGTTGATGAAAGCATAAAATGAGATATTTTTACAAGACTAAACCCAGTGCCCAGCATAGAGTAGGTGCCTAATAAATGCCTGCCTTCCTTCCTTTCTCTCTTTCTCCCTCTTTCCTTCCTTCTTTCCTTCCTTCTTTTTTTTCTTCCCTCCTTTCTCTTCACATGCATTATGTTCCAGCCAAATTGATGTACTTGCTATTCCCTCAGACTTGGCTTTTTGCCTCCTGCCTCCATGTTTTTGCATAGGCTGTCTCCCATAAGGAAATATGTCCAGGCATGAACAACATGTTTTTTGGAACTAAATCCCCAAGAAGGTTATGCATGAGTTCATTGTGTGAGAAACTCTGAGGTGAAAGATTTTTTAAAATGCTAGAAAAAAGCTTCATGAAGGGAAAGATAAGAGAGATGACAGGGAGAGAGAAGAAATGATGACACTTAGACTTTTCAGGGCTAGCGTAGGTGGCAAATGCAGCAGCAGTGCTCTCTGCAATGCTTTCTAGTTGTTGTTTCAATAAGAGTTCATCTGGGAACCATGGTAAGTGCAGTTCATCTAGAGGCTTTCCCAAGAAGTCAAAAGTCCTGGCTGCTCTGGCAAGATGGAAGGGGAAGTGTCTCAGACGAAAGGCTCGGCCTTGGCTCCCCAGAGATGCAATGATTATCTTTGGAGTAGCTTTAATCCTACCCTCCCCCAATTGCAAAATAATAGTTGTCGTAATAGCTAGCATTAATGTATTGTCTATGTGCCAGGCATTGTCATCCTAAGCACTTTACAAATATTATCTCATTTGATCCTTACAACTATCCTGGGAGGTAAGTGCTATTATTATTTCCATTTTAAATTTGAGGAAACTGAAGTAACTAGAGGTTAAGTGACTTGTCCAAGGTCACACAGCTAGTACATATCTGAAGTCAGATCTGAACTTGGCTCTAGGATGGGAGCTCAATCTATTTTGCAAGTAGATAATTTCTAAGGTCCATTCCAGCTTTATATTTGTGATCTCACTAAGTCCTGGTGAGATCTTGATATAAGGAGGTCCTGGGGGCCTAGCTTCTAGTGCACTGCCACGAGCTCATTATATGCCTTTGAATTGTCTTTGGAAGATTATGAAGATCACCTGGCAGGTTAAGATACCAGACACTGAGGGCCTTCTTGAACTAAACTACTGCAGAGAGTGCAATTCTGACTGGCTGGCCATGTTGTTTGAATGCAAAACAAATACTTGCTAAAAGGACTATTTTATGGAGAACTCACACAGGACCAGGGTTCACATGGTGGTCATAAGAAGTGATACAAGGACAGTCTCAAGGTCTCTCTTAAGAACTTTGGAATTGATTGTGTGACATGGGAGACACTGGCACAGGACTGCCCAGCATGACATGCCCTCATCAGAGAATGTTCTGTGCTGTATGAGCAAAGCAGAATTGAAGCAGCTCAAAAGAAAAGCGAGATGTGCAAATTTAGAGAATCCACCCCAAATGTTCACATGGACTATTTGTTCCTGACAAGTGGTAGAGCATTCTGAGCTGGTATTGGTCTGATCAGCCACAGTCAGACACGCGGTAACCTGACTCTAGTGTAGTGACATCATTTTTATCCTCTTTCAGAACAAAGGACAATAACCAACCACATGCCTTTGATAAGTGTGGAACTTAGTTTACTTATCTTTAAAATGAAAGGGTTGCAATCTGAGGGTCTCCTCCAGGGCTAAAAATTCTATCGCCCTAGTGCATCTGGCACCTAAATCTTCTGAGGCAGGGTCCAAATCCCATGCTCTCCCTGAACTTACATGGATCATTAAATAGTAGGTCTAAATCTGTGATCCTATAAACAGTGCTTTTTGGTACCCATTTGAGTGTTTTCTGGTCTGGCCTTGTGGCCTTATGATTTCTGTATACATCAGACTATTTGAGTTCCAACACCTACCTTGGCTTTTGAATTGTGAGATGTCCTAGGACACATAGCTGAATCCTCCAATTTTCTCAGAAGAAAGATAAGAACAATGTTCACCTCTCACAGAGAGATGCTGGGCATATATATTTTTTATGATGATGCCTACAAAGTGCTCTGAAGCTGTATATACTTCTTTGTAAGATTAGCAGGAAGCCATTTGAAGCAAGATTGGGCTACACATTATAAAACAGACATTAGCTACAATCAATCCTGGCATGTCATAGAAATGAACTAGGTGGCTTCAATATTTTCTGCCTCTTCTTTTGATTATTTTGAGCTACATATAGGAAAGGAAAAGGTTTTTTGGGTTTTCCCTGACTTTTAAAAACTCCTCTTTGAACTGAGAATATGCATGGGCATCCAGAGCCCTAGGTATTGCACCTGAACCAAAAGAAGAGGTCAGGATGAAACAGAGCCTGTGGCTTTAACGACAGAGTCACTGGTGTGCTTCCTGAAATAAAGTCATTCCTTGAAAGGGAGAAAGTTGAACAAAAAGCCTGTCTCTGGAATGTGTCTTTGGCAGGAGCTGGTCCATGTGGGGAAGGAGGCTTCCCACTCTACGTTCTCACTGTGGAAAAAATAATAATAATACCTGGCACCTTGGCTGCTCTCCTTCCTTAGAATAGGACTTCACTTTTACAAAAGGAATGAATACCTCCCAGCCTCACTAGGCTCATTGCCTAGCTAATCCTACAGAGGCAGGCCTTTTAAATCTTGCAGAAACTCTGTGCAGTCCATGCTTATGTATGAAATTCAAGGACTCCTGTGGTATTTCACAGAGCTGGGGGAAATTGTGATGAGTAATTTTATGGGATGATAATACCAACTGACATTTATTAGATAGCACTTTAAAAGGAACAGAAGCACTTTACATACATTATCAATTTACAGCTCATGCCAGACAACCCTTAGGCAGTAAGGCTGGACATATTGTTGTTCCCATTTTAGAGATATGAAAATTGAGACTCATATAAGTTACTTCACTTGCTCATAGTTGCACTCCTAGTTAAATGGCTTCTGAGAGGATTTGAAACAAGGTCATCTTGATTCTGGGTCAGCTTGACAACCTGTCTCTTATCCTTATCTTACAGATCTTCAAAGAAACTTGAAAGCTTGGAAATATTAAATGAATTGTCTATGGCAGAGGTTCCCAAACTTATTTGGCCTACTGCCAAAAAAAATTATTCAGTGCCCTCCTGGAAATCTATTTTTTTAACCCTTTAATGGTTTTGTTTTGAAATATGCATCATTTCAAAAAATATTCTTTAAATGACACATCTTAAATTTAATAATTTATTGTAAGTTTGTGGGTTTTTTCCTACATTGAAATTTTAATGATGCATATTGCATTGTGTAACCATATAACATCGTATTGTAAACAAGTCATTACACACACGTATTCCTGCCAATGCATGCGGGACTTCCCAACAATGCAACAGACTCACCTGCCAACACTTGCTTGTTAAGACCTGTCAACGGACTTGACCACTGATTGGTCATAACTTGCATTTTGTGTGTTTATTTGGAAAATAATGCAATCACTACAACTTTAACTTTGTCACACAATAGATGAAACATGTGCAAATGATTTTTCAAAATTTTCTTATCTTCTTTTCTTTCCTTATGCTTCCACTGCCCCCTTATTTTTATTAAGTTCCCCCTAATTGCACCTGAGGTTACTACTGCCCCCCTGGATCATTCTAGCACTCTTAAGGGGGCAGTATCACCCACTTTGGGAACCTCTGGTCTATAGTCACACAGCTAATAAGTATTAGTGGTGGCAAGATTTGAACCTCAAACTCTCCTGATTCTAAGATCTGTATTCTGTTTTTTTATTACACCATCTCTACCACCAGTACTTTGTTAAACTTACAAGCAATTATACTTAAATTTACCATCTTAGTGTATGTAATAGCTAGTAATAGCTAACATTTATATATGCCTTTAGGGTAGGTTCAGTGGAAAAGAGTACTGGATTTGAAGTCAGAAATCCCACCTCTACCATAAAAATTCTTGATTTTTTTTTGGGGGGGGAGGGAAGCAATCAGGTTTAAGTGACTTGCCCAGGGTCACCCAGCTAGTAAATGTCAAGTTTCTGAGGCCGGATTTGAACTCAGTCCTTGGGGGCTGGTGCTCTATCCATTGTACCACCTAACTGCCCCTTGAATGATTTTAAGGCCAGTTTCTAAACCTCTTCATTCTTAGTTCCTTCATCTACAAAATGACAGGTTGGATGAGGTGACCTCTGAAATTCTTCCAGCTCTAAATCTTCAAAATGACACATACAAAAATCCTCCTGTCAGGTGGATTGGGACTAATATCCCTATTTTAAACTTCTCGGAAATTGGAGCTCTGACAAGTTATGATCTGTCCAAGTTCATAAGGCTGGTTAGGAGGCAGAGCGAGGTCTCTGATCCTACTCCTCCAACTTGAAATCCAGGGGTCTTTCCATTGCTCCACAGAGTATAACATTAGGCAGCTAGGTGCTTTCCCATCTCCTTCTCTACTTTGAGTTTCAGTACCTTGTTAATTTTTATTCTATACTTTTCATTCCCTTGGAGGAGAAAACTGAAGCCAAATAGGAATTGAGTAGTTCCTCTGGTTCTCTCTTGTCTGATATCTTCAACCTAATCTTCCTCCAAATCAATCATCTCCATTCTTTGTTTCTGCTCTTGTTCTCTCCATACTTAAAAAAAAAAGTCTTCAAAAATTTTTGTGCTTAACATTTACCATAAACCTGAGCTCATCTCAGGCTTTAGTATCTTGATACTCTTGAAAGATCATTCCGTTTTTCTGTATTCATCCTCATTTACTTGCCTATATCTCTTGTATATTGCCCTTTAAAATCAGAACATATCCATGAATTCTATGCAGTTAAATCACTTTCTTTAGAAATCTGTCATGCTTTCTCCCACTGAATATTTCACAAATAAATCACCAGGATTTCATTTTTGACATCTTTTCATCCTTATTGAGTGGGCATGGCATTTTACCTACTGGTGAGTGTAATGCTGACATTTGGGGAAATGATTGAAATGATAGTTGGTGAGCATTTGTAAAGGGAAATAGTGATCACGGGGAACCAGCATTCTTTCTTTAAGTCATGCCAGACTAAATGCTAGATCAGGAAGATGGCATGGACCCTATTCAAAGACCAGAGGGTTAGAGCTGGAAGGGACTTTACAGTTGTCTGGTCCTTATTTTACAGATGAGAAAACTGAGGCCCAGAGATGCTTATGTGACTTCCTCAAGGCTACATAGGTAATAAATATCAGGGTGAGAATTTGAACCCAAGGTCATTAATTCCAAAGTCAGTCCTCTTTCCATTGCTCTAAGCTCCTTGGGGATTTGACAAAGTGTCATGTTATCCTTGGGACAAGATGGAGCTGTATTACAGTGAGGGGAATTAAGAACTCATTGAACTACCAGGCAGAAAGAGCGGTGATTAATGAATAGCTCTCAAAATGGAGGGAGTTTTCCTGTGGGCTGTCAGAGGGCTCTTTCCTTGGCCCTATTTTGTTCAACATTTTTATCAATGATTTAGATAAAGTCATAGATAGCATGCTTACTAAATTTGCATATGGCATGAAGCTAGGTGTGCTCCAAACCATCCTCACACTTCCCACACTTATAGCAGATGATCTAACCTACTATTCCATGGAAAAGACTGAGCCTGTTGAATATAAGCTCACTTACCCACTCTTATTTTGAGTTTCAGTTCCTTGTTAATTTTTATTTTATACTTTTCATTCTCTTGGAGGAGAAAACTGAAGCCAAATAGGAGTTGAGTAGCTCCTCCTATTCTCTCTTGTCTGACATCTTTAACCTACTCTTCCTCCAAATCAATTTCTCCATTTCTCAAAATGACTTAGCCTCATCATTCATTTGGTCTTCCTTCCCTCAGATCACAGATCAGTTGTTTTTTAGTCATGTCCAACTCTTTGTGATCTCATTTGGGGTTTTCTTGGCAAAGATACTGGAATGGTTTGCCATTTCCTTCTCCAGCCTGTTTTACAGACGAGGAAACTGAGGCAAACAGGGCAAAGTGACTTGCCCTGGGCCACGCAGCTAGTAAATGTCTGAGGCTAGATTTGAACTTAGGTCTTCCTGACTCCAGGCCTGGTGCTCTACCCACTGCTAGCTCTCCAGCAACCCCTTTCCTTTGTTTCCTCAGTGATCTGTCCTCATTCCTCGTCCTCTTGTTCTCTACTCTCTTCAATGGCAGTTTGATTTACTTCCATAGCTTTAATTATAATCTCTATGAGGACTGGTCTCAGTCTGTATCTCTAGTCTTGATTTTTCTTTTGAGTTCCAAACCTGCATCCCCTATTGCCTCCAGCATAGCTTTATCATATAGTCCACCAGTACCCCAAATTCAATCTGTCTGAAACTGAGCTTATTATTTTTCTCACCCAACTCTTCTCCTCATTCTGGCTTGAACATTTGTATCTATAACACCATATTGAATGAATAAAAAAGCATTTTCTTTAGCACCTACTAGTGCAGCGAGGTGGCACAGTGGATAGGGCATTAGGCCTATAGACAGGAAAACCTGAGTTCAAATCTAGCTTCAGACACTTACTAGCTGTGGGACCCTAGGAAAGTCATTTAACCATGTTTGCCTCGGCTTTCTCATCTGTAAAATGAGCTAGAGAAGGAAATGGCAAAACACTCCAGTATGTTTGCCAAGAAAACTCCAAATAGGATCACCAAGAGTTGGACATGACTGAAACTACTGAACAACAAAAATATGCCAAGAACTAGAGATGCAAATACATCTTCAAGGAGATTATATCTTAATAGGGAAATACAACATGTATAGGGATACGGAGACTAGAGAAAAATTGAAAAGTTACACATACGTTAAGTATAGCCAAAGGGGTTGAGACTGACACACTCTTTCCAGAAATAATGACAAAATTATAATTCCAGAACCAAGAAGGGGTATAGGGGTGGGAAAGGTACCTATGCAGCGACATGACTGGTGAGGAGATGTCTGGGGATTATTTGAAGCCTGGCCTATGTATAAGAGGTAACTAAGGCAACTACCACCAGGAGAACATGAACATGAAGTCACAGGGCATGTAGGGACAGAACATCCCTCCCCTAACACAGGTCCTCATTGCTCACTTATCTACACTATTATAATAGTCTGCTAGCAGATTTTCCTATATCTACTTTTTCCACATTCCAACTGACCCTACTTATTGCTGCCAGCATTATTTTTATTATGGATTTACAGGTAACATTACTCTTTTTTCTAAAATATCTTCATTGTTTCCCTATTGCTTACCAAATAAAGACCAAATTATTTAGTCTGCCATTCAAGATCCCCCATAATCTGATATCACACTGCATTTCCAGTATTCCATCATATTACTTATTTCCATATACCCTACATTTTAGTAAAATTGGACTGTTCTCTGAGCCCTCTCAAATCCTCTCTACCATAAGTGCACACCTTTGCTCATTCTCATATTTTGTCATACACCTCACATCCCAGTAAATCTGACCCTCCAGTAGATGGTCATCCAAACCACATTCCATACCCCCTAACACCCTATTCCTCATTCCCATTCCCCTCAACCCTCCCACCCAAAGTTTCAACCAAACTCCACCCAGCCCTTTCACTGTGCCCTCTGGAATGCCTATTCCATACATACCAAACTTCCTTGCATCTTGGATCTTTTCATCTCCTACTCCTTCCATCTACTAACTCTTACTGAAACTTAGCTCCCCTCAGATGACACAGCCTCCATGTTCATCCAGTACCAGTGGCACTTTCACTCATTCTCTTTGGTCACTGGTCATGGCAGGGAAGAGTTGGAATACTCTTCACTACCCATTGCCACTTTCAGGTTCTTCCCCTTCCTCCATCACTCCTTTGAGATTTCTGCTATTCACATTTACCACCAAATCAAAATCCTGCTAGCTGTTCACTACAGACCTTCAGATCACTCTTCTTCCTTCCTCAGTGAATTCCTTACCTGGCTCCTAATTTTTCTCTTCTCTCCTGCCCTCATACTGGGGGACTCCAACATATATATTGATTCTCTTTCAAATACCTTAACCACTCAGTTCTTGAATCTATTCACCTCTCATAAGCTGCTCCTCCACTCCACCTCAGCCATACACAAAGATAGTCATACCCTTGATCTTGCCATCACCCACAAATATATCACTTCTATTTTCAAAAATTCTGAAATCTTATAATCTGACCATAATCTTTGGAATTTTCACCTGACCTTCTGCATTCCCTTAAAAAACCCTGCTCTATCAGTATTCTACCATCCCTTGACCCCTCAATTCTCTCCCAGAACATCTCGCCTGCACTATTCATTCTATTCTCTACTCCCTATCTTGACCTCTTAGTGAACTAATCCAATTCTACACTGTACTCCTCTCTTTGGCCAATTTTTTTTTAAGGCATTCTCCTCCTCATTGGCTTTTTGGACCTCTTTTGCCATTTGGATTAGGCTATTTTTTAAAGTATTATTTTCTTCAGTATTTTTTGGGTCTCCTTTAGCAAGCTGTTCACTTGTTTTTCATGATTTTCTTGCATTACATTCTCTTCCCAGTTTCTCCTCTATTTTTCTTACTTGCTTCTCAAAATCCTTTTTGAGCCCTTCCATGGCCTGTGAGCAATTCATATTTTTCTTGGAGACTTTGGATGTAGGAGCTTTGACTTTATTGTCTTCTTCTGGTTGTATGTTTCAATCTTCTTTGTCAGCAAAGAAAGATTCTATGGTCTGACTTTTTTTTTGCACAGTTTGCTCATGATCCTAGCCAATTACTTGAGTTTTAAACTCTTTGTTAAGGTAGGGGTCTGCTTCCAGTGTGGAGAATGCACTGTCCCAAGCTTCAGGGATTTTGTGCAGCTGTTTTCATAGATACTTCTAGGGACCTGTAAATTTTCAGTTCTTCCAAGGTGGTATGATAAGGGGCCAGGTGTTTACTCCTTTCCTGGTCTGTGCTCTGGTCTATGAGTGACCGCAAGCACTCTTTTCTGCCTTGGAACTGTGAGGAGGATTTCCTCTCCACCACCACTACAAGCTCCACCATGCCAGCACTCCTCCTTGCCCCAGGACCACCACCCAGAACTGTGACCCAGTTCCAAGCACAGGCAAAGCAAGAGAATCCTGCACCAGCAAAGAGATCCCTACAATCCCACTCTGATCAATTCCCCCTCAGTCTGTGGGCTGGCAGTAGCTACCACCCCCAGGACCACGTGATGGGACTGGGACTGGGACTGAGCTTCTCTCTCACCACAGTCACAGACTTTTCCTACTGACCTTTTAAGTTGTCTCAGGCATTCGTGGGTTGAGAAGTCTGGAAACTGCCACAGCTGCCCATGATTTGGTCCTCTGAGGGCTGCTCCAGGTTTGCTGAGGCCTGTTTTGCCTGCGTGCCCACGCTGAACTGTGTTCCTCTCCCCACCTGGTGCGATATACCTTTCTGATCAACCATGGGCTGTAAATTTGTTTCACTCTGTCTTTATGTGGGTTCTGTTGCTTTAGAATTTGTTTAGAGCCATTTTTTACAGGTATGGAGGAGTTTGGAGGAGGGCTCAAGCAAGTCACTGCTTTTACTCTGCCATCTTGGCTCCTCCCTGACCTCCTCTCTTGAATTCATGTCCCCCTTATCATATTGCCCATTATGCCCAGCCAAGCCTCTGCCTTGGATCACTCCCACTATTTACTACCTTTGTTCCTACACACATGCTGTGAATGAAGGTGGAGAATAACATGCAACTATTTTGATCAGAGATACTACAAATTGATGTAACACAACCTCAACTAGGCCTTCACCACCACTAGGCAATCCTATTATACCTCCCTTATCAACTCACTGTCTGCTCCCCACAATGGCTCTTTCAAACCTTTTCATCTCACCTCAAACTTACCGATGACTCTGCCTCCTTCCACTCTCTCATCTGAGAACTTTGCCTCATATTTTATAGAAGAAATTTAGGCCATTCACCATGAACTACCTCTTCTTCCCTCTTCCTTATCTCCTATCACTCAGATGCCTTCTGCCGCTCTCTCCTCTTTCACCCCTGTCTCACAGAATGAAATGGACTTACTGCTTACCAAGACTAACCCTTCTTGTTCAAGTGATCTCATTATCTCCTATCTACTCCAACAACTTACTCCCTTTGTCATCCTTACTCTTTCCCTTATCTTCAATCTCTCCTTTTCTACTGACTTATTGCTTTTTTTAAAAATACATTTATTTTATTCTGAATTTTAGAAATAAAACAAGCATTTCTGTAACAGTAGAATAGGAAAAAAGATAATTATACATGAACCTGAGAATCTATTGTACATAGCTGTGATTGCTTTTAAATATATAATAAAGCTATAGCATAACTTTCTCTTTTTTCCCCTTTTTTCTTCCCTCCCCTCTAGATATGGCTACCATTAGACACAAATGTGTGTGTGTGTGTGTGTGTGTGTGTGTACACACACACACATACATATACATATATATGTAAAACCATTCTATATGTATTTCTTATTGCCTGCAAATATGCCCATGTCTACCCCATCCTCAAAAAATTCTCACTTGATTCTTCTTTCCCAGATAACTATCATCCTATAGCCTTTCTACCCTTTATAACAGGAAAAGCTATCTATAATAGCAGTCTCTACTTTCCTCTCATTCTCCTCCTAACCCCTTACAATCTGGCTTCCTACTTTATCATTACACCAAAACTGCTCTCTCCAAAGTTACCAATGATCCCTTAATTGACAAATCCAATGGTCTTTTCTCAGTCCTTATTCTTCAGACTTTGACACTGTTAATCACCCTCTACTCCCTGATGCTCTTTTTCCCCCTAGGTTTTTAGGACACTACTTTCTCCTGAGTCTCTTCTCACATATCTGAATACTCCTTCTCTGTCTCCTTTGCTGAATCTTCTACCAGATCATGCCCTTTAACCATAGGTATGTTAGATAAACCTCATCTCTTCTCCCTCTAAACCACTTCATTTGGTGATCTCATCAGCTCTCATAGATTTAATTACGATATCTATGCTGAGGATTCTCAAATTTACCTATCCTGCCCCAAACTCTCTGTTGACTTCCAATCTCACATCTCCAGAAATCTCAAAAGCCCAGTAGACATCTTAAACTCAATATGTCCAAAACAGAACTCATTATCTTTCCCCCTAAGCTCTTCCTCTCTCATACCTTTCCTATTACTGTAGAGGGCAACAATTATCCTGCCAGTTCCTCAGGCTCACAACCTAAGTCATCCTGGATTCCTCACACTCTCTCACCTCCTATATCCAAACTGTTGCCAAAGCCAGTTGATTTCACCTTTGCAACATCTTTTAAATATGCCCCCTTCTCTCCTCTGACACTGCCACCACTCTAGTGCAGGTCTTCATCACTTGTATTATTGTAATAGTTTTCTGGTGGGGTGATCATCCAGGTCTCTCCCTACACCAATCAATCCTTCATTCAACCACTAAAGTGATTTTTTAAAATGCAAGTTAGTTCATGTCACTCCCTTACTCAATAAAATCCAGTGACTTCCTATTGCCTTCACAAGCAAGTACAAAATGCTTTGTTTAGCATTCAAAACCCTTTATAATCTAGTCTCTTCCTACCTTTTCAGTCTTCTTATGCCTCACTCCCCAACATGTACTCTTCTTTCTATGAACAAGACACTTCATTTTGACTTGTGGCATTTTCTCTGGCTGTCCCCCATGCTAGAATGCTTTCCCTCTTCCACTTCAACTACTGACCTCTCTAGCTTCCTTCAAGTCCCAGCCAGAATCCTACCTTCTACAGGAACGCTTCTCCAAACCCTCTTAATTCCAGTACCTTCCTTCCATTAATTATCTCCTATTTATCCTGTATATAATTTACTTTGTATATATTTGTTTGCATGTTGTCTCCCCACCTCCCATTAGACTGTAAGATCCTTGAGGGCAGGGACTGTCTTTTTCCTCTTTTTTGTAGCTTCCTATTGGGATAGGACTATGGAACCTTAGGATCCCCAGATGTATGAGTCAGGGTCTAAATTGGCACAATGAAGGCAATGAATTGTAATCACAACCCATTTACCTGGAATAAACTGAGTATATAAATAAATAAATAAAGAGTATGCTAGTTAGCTAGAAATTGCAGCTTTGAAAAGTAATTTGATTCTAGGAAGAAACTGGATCTGACCAGGACTAACTAAAACAAAGAAAGGCAAAGTGCCTAGCACACAGTAAGCACTTAAAATGTTAATTGATTAATTGATTAATTGCTACTCCCCAAACCTGGAATGTCTTTCTTCCACCTCTTTGCCTATTGAATTCTTACCCACACTTTAAATCCAAACCCAAATGCTACCTTCCATAAAGTCTTCCCAGATTTTCCATATAGCCCTTGATGCCTCCAAATTTCTCCCCTTCTCCCCCACCATACCTCCTGTCTTTAGAATACCTTGAATGCCTTATGACGTAAGCACTTGGTATAGCTTTCCTCACTACTTACTGGTGAACAATCCAGCATTGGTACATGGCATAAACGCAATTCAACTTGTTCATCGACATATATAACACTGCACACCACCCCAAAGCATATGTGGGAACCTGCCAATTTCCCTTTAAGAGTAGACTCCCCATGATTTCTTTGTTTCAGTTAGCCCCAATTAGATCCAGTTTCCTCACAGGATCAAATTCCTTTGCAAAGCTGCAATTTCTAGCTAACTAGTGCACTCTGTTTATTTATGTGATCCTTCTGATTACCCTTTCTGTTAAAAAGGCAATGAAAACATTTCAGAGGATATTCCCCGTACCAATTTAAAACGCCCTGTATGTCTGGGGTTCCTGAGGTTCCACAATCCCATCCCAAAACTAAGATTCACTTAATATGCCTCAGAGGTTCTTACTGCAACCTAATATTCTGTGATAGTAGCAATTTCTATTTAAAAATGCTCTTACCAAGCCCTTATGATCTTTCTTGAGGACTTTACATAGCACTTTTTGCAACTCTCCAATGCACTTGTCTTGGAACATTGCAAATTATAGTTATCAAAGCTTATGTCTTATACCTGATAACTGTTCTATATCCCCAACAGACTGAGTACTTCATGTGGGCAGGGATGTTATCTCGTGTGCTCTCTGTATGTCTACTGGTTCAAAGAATAATGTAGCATAATGCTTTGTTATGGGACATGGAGAGATGAAAAATTAAAATACAACAGTCAGAAAGCATAGGTCAAATCTAATAAAATTTCATTTAATTTGGATGAGTTCAAAGTGTAGCAATTGGGGTCAAAATTCAGCTGGTTAAGTAAAGAATGTAGAAGATAAAACTAGAAATCATTTAACGTGAAAAAGGACCTTGGAATTTTAGTGGATGGCTTATATAATATGTATCCTATACAGATATGTGTGTATATAATATGCAGATATATCTGTATATTATATAATATATAGATATGTACATATCTGTATATCAAGATATACATATCTATTTACTATAGATAGGTATCTGTATTATTATAGATATGTATATACATATTTACATGATATATATAGATACATATAGATACATGTATATATAGATGTATATCTACATTGTTATCTATTACAGATCTATATCTATTTTAGATATGTATATCTAGAGATATAGATATATGCATATCTGTATGTAATGCATAATATATAGATATAGATAGATACATAGATATAGATGCATATATCAATATATACATATGCACATCTTATATGAATAAAGTCTCTGTAGATGAGCATCATTTCAGAATTTGAAAGGGCCCCAGAGATTATATAGTCCAACTTCATCTTTTTTTTTTTGATTAGGCAATGGGTTTAAGTGACTTGCCCAGGATCACACAGCTAGTAAGTGTTATGTGTCTGAGGCCAGATTTGAACTCAGGTCCTCCTGAACCCAGGGCTGGTGCTCTATCCACTCTGCCACCTAGCTGACCCTCCAACTTCATCTTGAAACATGAATCCCCTATATCATCCACACAAGTGGTTATCCAGCAAATGCTTGATTTCCTGTTGTGACAAGTAATACCTCTAGAATATGTGGTCCTAATAAGGCACTCAATTACACTCATTTGAAGCCAAAGTAAGACTTCCCAACCTGTCTTCTTACATCTGCCTTACTCAAAGAGGCATTTCACACAATATGACAGTTATGTCTCATACTGACCTATGAAGAGAGTGGAGCTATCTACTTTTGACATGAATTTTTCCTGAACTTAATAAGCTACCTGTCCTTAGTCAAATAGTAGAATCAATATTCTGCCCTAATTATATAATTTTGCATTATGAAAAGATTTTCAGGAAGGAGATATGATATTTTGTGGTATAGGGATCATGCTGTCTCAACCTCCTCATGCCACCAAAGGGATTCTAAATAACTCAAAATACTTTTTTTGAGATGAATTGAGATGGATCTATGAGCAAAAGAGGAACGTCCCTTGAAATTAGTGTACTTTTAAGTATCTGCAAGAAAATGCCCTAAAGAACTTTTGAGTTGACATCCTGTCTCTCATCCTTGCTGACTAAAGGGAGAAAAAAGAAAGTAATTTTTTCTGCAGGAAAAAAGACCATTATTTTTTTTTCTTCTACTCTATTTGATGAGGCTCAAGGTAGGCTGAGAAAAATTTTCCAAGTCCCTTGTACTGATTTGATCTGGGAAGATCTACTGACAATATCTACATTTGTGAAGTATTTTAGTTACAGTAAGCTCAGAAAAAACCCAGTAATCTGACCCCTTTCCAATGAGAGTGTGTCTGTGTATAGAAAGCATGTGGGAGGCTTGTCCCTTGGGATTTTCTACAGGAGAAAAATAGTGCCATTGGACACTTTGCCAGCAATGGTCTGGCCACTTGCCAGTTTCATTATCCTTTCCTAACCCTACTCTGGACACGGTCCATGCCCTGAGAGGATGTTGCTACCTCTAGACTCCACTCAGCACAAGTGAGTCCACTAGCAATTGCCATTTTTTTCTTTCGTATTATGATATTTTAATATTCCTTGTTGTTATATCATCTGTTTACCAAAGTATACCTCCATCCCATTACCAGAGAACCATCCCTTATATAATGAAAAGGAAGGAAAAAAGAAAAACTGTTTAGCAAAATTAATCAACACATCAACCAAATCTAACATCGTAGCTAGTATTCCAAGCCAACGGTCTCCCACTTCTACAAAGAAGGGAGGGAGGGAGATAAATATTTAGATCTCTTCTTTGAGACCAAGGTTGGTCATCATAAGTTCGCAGTGTACAGTTTCAATTGTTTTCTTTTCATCGTTCTTTCAATTTACATTGTTGCAGTCATTGTGTATATTGTTTTCCTGGTTCTGCTTATTTCACTCTGTATCAGTCCAGATAAGTCTTTGTACATTTCTCTGTCTTCACCAAATTCATCATTTCTTACAGCATAGCAATGGATCTGGAATACAACTGTTATAGAAAATTTATATATATGTGAGAGGATCTCATAGTACACAGAGACCAACTTTAGAATAATGAAGACCTGGGTCTAAGTCCCACCTTTGACACATAATGGCTGTGTGACCTTGAGCAAGTCCTTTAACCCATTCAATTCCCTCAGGCAATGCTCTATGTGAATCTAGATAAAATACATATAAACATACACACATATCAATGTTGTGTGAATATGTCACATATATGCATATATAATATGTACACACATATGTGTGTATATATGTTTGCATGTATATTCCAGACCTATTATTTCATTGTTTTAAGGAACTCCTATGAGGAAATTCTCTCAACAATGCAGATTAACAACTGTTTTGCAACTTGTAGTCTTAGAAAGTTACCCCAGGTATTAAAAGGCTAAGACCTAAAGGATTTACCCAAGGCCATACAGTCATTATATGTCAAAGACTTGAACCCAGGTCTAAAGGCTATCTTTGTGACTACCACATTAAACCCAGCTGCCTACCTATCTGCCTTTCTTTCTCTCCACACACAAACATGAATACATAAACAACTGCTTGTCTACCCATCTAAGACTCAACTGAGATAACCTATGAAGTTATCAAAGTTTTCAACATTCTGCACTTTGAAACCTCTCAGGTCCTGTACAAACATAAAGCATTATTGTTATGATCATGTTTTTTGAATTAGTAGAATCTGAATTAATTAGGACTTCCTCTGTTCTTATTTAATTGCAGAGAAATTAGGATAATGATTGATTAGCAATCTCTCAGGAAGACATACTTAGAAATAAAAACCAGTCCTGCACTACTTTCCATATCCTCCATCCCCCCACAATTAGACTGGACATGAATAGCTGTAATCTATAGACAGGGTAAAAATAAAGTTTCATGACCATCTAGGTTATCTAGCAGTCTAGGCCATGGGGATTGAAGTCCAAGGTTAAAGCCATACCATTCCTGTCTCAAGGGCCATCAGGGTGTGAGGTAGCACACATGGCTTCTGGGTTCAAATTGGGCCACTCCATGACCCCTGTGGTTGGCCTACAGTGCAATTTAGAGGCAGCTAAGTGTCTGCCTTGGGGGAGGGGCACATTCTACTCACCCAGTCCTGCTGATGTGGGAGGTTAGAGGTGAGAGAGGGAACACAAAACAATTTTGTACAAGAGGTTGGCCAAGGTTGTCAGAGAGGGAGGGAGAGACAGAGAGGGAGGGAGAGATAGAGAGAGAGAGACAGAGACAGAAAGAGAGAGACAGAGAGAGACAGAGACAGAGAGTTTGCTTGAGAAGGAACAGAGGAGAAATTAAAGTTAAAGCTAAAATTTTTGCTTAGGATCACAGAGTTGAAAGAGAACTTTAGAGGATAACTAGTTCAACCTCAGCACTTTATAGATGAGAAAACTGAACCCTAGAGAACTTACAGGACATGCTCAGGGTCTCACAGTAGGTTAGTAGCAGAGTTGGGATTCAAACCCAGCTCTTCTGACTCAAAAATCCCTTTTCATTACACTGCTGGCCAGGTGCCAAAATTGTGTTTCTTGTTCAGGGGATGCCAAATGACACTGTCTTTCATGAGAAAGGATTTCATGATATAGTTATTTGTATGTTATCCCCCATATTAGAATGTGAACTTTTTACCATGTTACTCTGAACACTTGAGCATAATGCCTATCACATAGTAAGTACTTAATAAATGCTTGTCAACTGATGGACTGGTATAGCAAATGGTACCCTAGGGGTTAAGAAGAATATTAAGGGTTGCTGTTCCAGAACTTTGCAAGGTCCTCCTGAGGGGGGGCTCATTCTGTAGCTCCTCCTGTAACTTGAGAACATCCTAAAGTCCTTATCTCCGTATTCTGAAATACCATAAAACTTCTCCTTAACTTGTACCAACAGAACTGCTTTTGTCTCCTTTATCCTGTGTTTCCTCCTGTCCTCTTTATCCTGTCCTTAATCTTTAACCACCATTAAACCCTAAAGCTACATCACTATCCTGAACATCACTATATAAGCCTAGTTCCCCCAAATACCAGGAGCTTTTACTCATCCCCATTGCTCCGGTAAAGGTCCATGTGCTTTTCATGTTAATAAAGCTCCTAATGGCTAAAAGAGAATGTCTAAGTGAATTCTTTCACACCTGAACCACTCTCCCAAATCTGACCTCAACGTAGCGAATAAAGTGCTGAATTTGTACCTGGATTAAATCGTAGCTTTCCTATTTGCTCCCTGTGTGATCTTGGGTGCAGTCACTGAATCTCTGGATTTCTTCATCTGAATGTAATGGACTTTTGAAATGGAGTCTGGCTGCCTGGGAACCTGGAAGATGTGGTTTGAAGAAGACAGAGTAGTCCTCTTCCTGCCTGGAATAGATTTAAGACTTTAGCAGAAATGGTACTCCAAGGCAGGACAGGCATTTGGAACTGAGTCTTAGTTGATGGCACAGGAAGGATGGCTGGTTATGAAGATAGAATGGCATGTGTCATGTAGAGAGAGGAACTGTGAGAGAGAGGAGCACCAGGGTGGCTGGCACCTTCAAACCCTGGGGCAGAAGGAACAACTATGATCAGAGCATGGAGAGTGTCTGATTGCTAGTGAGCATTCTCCTGGCTGAGAATCCAGGCAGCTGGTTAAACCACATTCCCCTTTCTCTCATCCCAGAGGACTCTTGTACAATCCAGGTTTTTCTGTTCTTTAAAGTTGTTTATTTTTTGTCTTAAGTAGTATTTTTTAAAAGGCAACTCATTATAGATAAGATCTGACCTATTTTAACTGCTTTTGATTCCTGTCTGTCCTTAATTGTGAACAGAATCTGCGCTAGGGAAAAATAGTGTTTAGTTTTGATATGCAGAGATACAGAAAGGACCAAGGCTCCAAATCTGTTCCAAAGTGCCATGTTTTCTCCTGACTGGGAACAGAGCTAAAATGATTATGAATCTTATGGTTCTGATTTATAGATTTTGGACAAACTTCTTAAAAGGCAGAACCAAGCTGGATCTGGATTTTTCTTGGCTCTGAGGCTAAAATGAGTGAGAATGACATTTTTGCTGTCTGAGACAAGCCTTGGCTATTGTCATGTGGTCTCACTCACTCATCTCTCTCCTTCCCTCTTCCCTACAAAGTGTCTGCAGGGAAATCTCTCTGCAGAAATGGTGTTGAGGTCTGTGGCTTGGGAGTAGGAACTTCTAGCCTGATGGGAAGAGAAGAGATGTGATTGATTATGGATGGTTATGCTCATATTCCAAAGGTGGGGGCCAAAGGAGGGAATATTTGAGTTTGTTTTTTTTTTTCTGTTTTAGCTTTGCCATCAATCTCATACTCGGAGAAGTACAAATGTTACATGAAAAAAGAGGTAGGGACTGGTAGGTTAGAGAATAGAGAGTTTCTAACGTGTTTTCCAACACTAAGTCTAAAAGACTGTGACACTTGACTATTGCAGAGTGGCTAAGAATTAATCCACTGAAGTCCTATTCTTGTGCCCCATCATGACATTGAGGTATCTCTGGATTCTAGTGGAAGCTACTAAATCTTGTGTGATCCTGACTTGTCATTCTTTGGTACTTGAATTCTTTCTTTCTAGATGCTTGCAGTATTTTTATTTTGCAGGAGCTCTGGATTTCATTATAACATTTTTGGGAGTTTCATTTTGGGGTTTCTCTAAGAAAGTAGCTGGTGGATTATTTCAATTTCTACTTTGCCCTATTGTTCTAAGAGATCTGGGTAGTTTTCTTTTAAGATTTCTTAAAATATGATGTCTAGGGTCGTTTTTTTTTTTGATCATGACTTTCAGATAATCCAATGATTCTTAAATTATCTTTTCCCAATCTATTTTTGAAGTCAGTTATTTTTGCTATAAGATACTTCACATTATCTTATATTTTTCCCAATGTTTTGGTTTTGTTTTAATTTGTCTTAATGTCTCATGGAATCATTGGCTTCTATTTGGTCAATTCTAACTTTCAATGAGTTATTTTCTTGGATAAGGTTCTGTACCTCTTGTTCCAAGATGTTATTCTCTTTTCATATCTTTCTTGTTTCTTTTCCCATTTTTCCTCTACCATTCTCATTTGGTTTTTAAAATAACTTTTAGCCCTTTTTTATACTCCTGCTTTTCTTCCAGGAATTCTGGTTGGATTTCTGTCTCAGCTATATTTTTCTTTGATGTTTTGCTTGTAGATATTTTCAAGTCAGGGGTTGCTAGGTGGCACAGTGGATAGAGCTCCAGATCTGCAGTCAAAAAGACATGAGTTCAAATCCAGAACTCAGACACTTACCAGCTTTGAGACACCGGGGAAATCAATCATGTTTACCTTAGTTTCTTCATCTATAAAATGAGTTTGAGAAGGAAATGGCAAACCAGTCTAGTGTCTTTGCCAAGAAAACCCCAAATGGAGTCATGAAGAGTTGGTCATGACAGAACAAAAAAATTTTCAATTATTCCCTTCTTCTGGGTCTGTGTTTTGAACTTCCAGCCACCATAATAGTTCTTTATGGTGTTTTTTTGTTTGTTTATTAGCTCATTCTTCCAGTCTACTTCTTGACTTTGGATTCTATAATAGTGCCAGACTTTGTGTATTTCTTGAGAGTGTGGTGGGGAGGATGAAGTCTATCTATACTGGTCTATTTTCTCATGTCCTTCTGTTGCTTTCACTGCTCAGGCTCAAGCTTTCAGTGTTCCCAAAATGATGTGATTGAGAGTGAAGTCTGTTTACTGCCCTTCTGATATGAGGTCCACAAATTCTGGATCTCTTTGGGTCTATTGGCTTGTTCCTGGTTGGGTGTTTCAATAGAATGATGCTGGACTCAGCTACTGTTGGCCTACTGAGAGACTCTGCAAGCTCAGAGGAAATGAATGATAGGCTCCCCTTTGGACTAGGACTTCTGCCCTGGCTATTCCATTCCAGAATTCTACCCTAGTTTGAAGGTGAGGACCAAGTGTCTTCTCAGCTCTTGGAATCAGAGTCACACATCTACAGGCTGCTTCCAAACTTATTCCTTGCTCAGTATACAGCTAATGCTAGCCAGCAACTACTCCTCTCTACCACTCCTATGTGCAGATCCCCCTCTCAGTCCAACTAGAAACCAGGTAGTGAATGACAAAGTTGTCAAATAGCACTCATTCCTGAACCCTGAGGTAGTTCAGGGGTCCTCTGGCATCTCTTCCTGCCCTGGTGCTCAGTCCAGACTCCCCTTAAGTCCTTGGGCACTGAAATGCTTCATGTGCAGCTCACTCCTGGCCAGACCCTGTCCCCAGTGTCTACAGACTTTTCTGTCTCCCTAAGCTACCCTGGGCTTGAAAAGTGACTCACTGTGACTTTTTCTTGTATTTCCTGATCAGAATTTTGTCTGGTGCCTTTTTCTCGATCTTTGTGGAAGAGGTTTGGTCTGGAAGCTAGGCTGTACTTTTTCCTGCTAATTTGCCCTTTTGACTCCACCTCCTCAAGATCCTGTTCTAAAAGGGTATACCACTAAGTGCCAGCAGGTCTTACCAAGGTACAAGGGCTTTGTTTGCTGGTGCAGGGAAAGGCTGTGTCTTTTGACTAAGAAACAGTCTACCAAGTTCAGAGAGGCTTGTCACCAGATGATTTTTTGGCCACAGAGGATCATACAACCATCTAAAACATGGGCAGGTTTGGGTTTTTATTGGTAGAAGGAGCCCTGTGCTGATAAAATCATGTCTTCTTAAAGTATTAAAGTAAGCAAAGACTAGAATTTACAGTTCATCCCACTAGGTAAATTATGAAGAAAAAGGAAGAAAAATGAAAGAGGAATAAAAAGGAAACATTTCATGGTAGTGCTGAACACAAGATGCATAGGAGAAATTAATCAGGTTTTGCTCTAAATTTTTGCTTTGGGTCCTAGAGTTCAGGTTTATTATATTTGTTCAGAAGATACTAATAACATTTTCTTATGAAACTACATAATAATAATATTTGTAAGCACTTACATATTTTACCTCATTTGATTCTCGTAACAACCCTGTGAGGTAGATACTATTATAATCCTCATCTTACAAATAAGGTCACTTGCCCAGGGTCATATAGCTAGTAAGTATACATGGCAAGATTCAAATTAAAGCCTTCCTGATTCAAACTCTGACACTTTGTACAAAGAAAGCTGTCTACAGGGATAAAGTTGAGGCCTGTGGCTAGAGAATAGGAACATTATCTACTATATCACCTAGCTGAGATTGAATCCCATGGTGTGATGATAAGAGCACTGGATCTGGAATCACAGATTGCTCAATCATTTGAGTTGTATCCAATTTTTTATGACCTCATTTGGGGTTTTCTTGGCAAAGAATCTAGAATGGTTTGCTATTTCCCTTTCCAGATCTTTTTACAGATGAGGAAATTGAGGTAAACAGGGTTAAGTGACTTGACCAGGATCACATAGCTAGTATGTCTAAGACCAGATTTGAACTCATGTCTTCCTGACTCCAGACCCAGGACTACTCCATCGACTGTATCACCTAGCTGCCCTGAAATCACAGGACCTGGGTTCAAATCTCAGCTGTGCCACTTGTAGGACCATGGATAAACCACTTAAGTAATCTATGCCTCAGTTCTTTATGTATAAAATGAACCGCGGTGTGGCCAAGATGACCTCTTAAGGTTCCTTCTAGTTCTAAATCTATGATCTTATGAAAAATTGGGGAGGCATAGTATTACTCAAAGATATCACCTTTTTATAGCCATAGGTATGTATGTAAACAATCAGTAGGTGGCACCTTGACAACCAAGGCTCTTGAAGGCTTTCTGAAACCTGGAAATGGCAACTTTGATGCAGAAGAAGAAGATGCTTGGGCCTTTGTGTATTTGGTTATAAGTTGTAGCCTAAAACCAGAATACCTTTTTCCAAAAATCCAGTTATACAAAAACAGTTAATTCTATCTTGTATATTTTCAGTTTGAGAGACAGGAAGGGGAAAGGGATCCTGTGAAAATCTTCAAGCTCATCTCGTCAATCCTTGCTCTGAAGAATCCCCAAGAGAAACAAGGAACCAGGCCCTCTCAGCCACTCTGATGCTCATGTTCAGTGTAAGTGTGATTTTCCCCCAGTAAACTTACCATCTGGTAGTAAACTTACCATCTGGCAGGACTTGAAGGAGACTCCAGATGGAGAGGTCTTTGAAACAGCCATTAGACACAGGGAGGAGAACACAGAGCTACCTGCAGGTGCAGAAAGGGTTAACGAGTCTAGGGAGGAGGCTATACAACATCACAGACTCATTACAGGAAAGTTAGAAGCAAGGAGTCCAGCCACAAAGATGACAGGAAAAAAAAAGAGGGAAGAAGAAATACAAAGAACTCAAGGGAAACCTTCCATAGAAAGGACATTCAGGAAATTACAGAGAAGCAGGTAGCTGGAGCTAAGAGAACCCATAGGATTTGAAGCAAAATTGGAAATTCTCTTAGTGGAGGATTGTGCTATCATCTGAGGTTTCACTGGTAGAGATTTTTTTAAAGATCACAGTCTATTTCATTGTCTAGCACGTCACATATGAAAAAAGTAAATTTTAAAAAGTTAAAGATTAGCTCAACATTTGCACTCCATAGTAATATCAAAGCTGCTTGGCTCATAATGCTCCAAGAGCAGAAGAAATAGAGTAGGAAAGGGACTACTTTGTCTTCTCAACTGCCCCAGAAACTAGCTCTGATGCCAGGACTCAACCTTTACCGTGGAACACTGGCTGGCTATCACATCCCTCATCTTTCAGCTCACTGGTTGAGAATTTTCTAGTCTTTGAATAATGACAGTTCTTCATCTGTGAGCCCCAGAAATTATGTAATGAGTTCATTTAACCTAATGAAAAAACACAGTGCTAAATGTTTCCTGTTACCATCTCATTTTTATCTCTAGTATAGATAAAATATGCATCTGTTTCATTCTTTAATCAGAAACATACCAACTAGCAAATTAAAAAAAAAAACAACTTACCTTCCATTGGTGAGATAGCCCTAGACATGAAATGAATATTCTTTAGTGCTAATGAATGTGAAGTGGCATCAGTCTTTGAAAAAAAGTCCTATAAAGTTACGTCTGCCTTTTACTAAGCAAAGTTCATCATTGCGTTCACCAGAAGGTGCTTAGAAGAGAAGCAGGCTTTGAAAATTTTGCTTTGATATCCTGAATAGCAGAAAAATTAGTCCTCACTGACTTTAGGATTTTATTTGCTTATTTCATATCAGCAATAATAGTTCTACTATATGTATATGGGCTAAGTAAGCAAAAGGTTAGAGTGCTGAACTTGGAGTCATTTGAGTTCAGTTAGAATCTTGATTCTGACACCGTCTATGTGGCCCTGAGAAAACCATTTAACCATTCTCAATTTCTTCATCTAAGATGGGAATGATTACACTACCTACCTCAGTGAGGGCTCCTATGGATCCTCCTTATGGAGGGTCCTTACCTACCTCAGTGAGGACCCTTATGGATCCTCCTTATAGAGGATCCTTACCAAACTCCTTATGGTAAAGATCAAATATACTTTGCCTAATATATTCAAAGCATTTTGTAAAACAATATATGAATGTTAGCTATTATTATCCTAATAATAATAAGATTTGAATGACAATAAATTGTCCTTTCTATTTGTGCAGAGTAAAACTGGGCATTTGTAGATAACATGCCTCTTTCCAGATGGATACACTTATTTATACAGATGACAGCATATATCTTAAAAGTAAAACCAAATTACGCATTACATTGAACATTACTCTAAAACAGGAGATATAACTAGATAGTATGTTATGATTCAGATGAATTTTACATTATTATCTAAGTGGAGTCTCAGTTTCCTCATCTGTAAAATTAGTGGGTTCTCCTAGATGATACTGAGAGGCAGCGTGGCATAAGTGATAGAGTACTGGATTTAGAAGTGGGAAGACCTGGGTTCAAATCCGCACTAACACTGGGTGACTACACACAAGTCTCTTAAGCTCTCTAAGCCTCACTTTCCTCATCTATAAAATGGGAAGACTAATAATAGTACATGTATTATCTATCTCACAGTCCAGTTGTGAACCTAATGTAAGATAATAATAATGATAATAATTATTATAATAATAAATAATAACAGTATTCATATAGCACTTTTAGGTTTGAAAAGCACTTTTCAAATATCTTATTATCATTGAAATAATGCCTGTAAAGTGATTTTGCAAACTTTAAAACTCTATAAATGTCTGTTATTTATTATTGTTATTATCACTGATAGTAATAATAATGTCTTTTGTTTAACTTCCTTTAAGTGGAAGAGGAAGAAAAATTAGCACTGATCATGTGTTTGGTACAACCATTTCAGTAACATTTATTAAGTACTTGTTACATGCAAGGTTCCTTATAATTACATAAAATAATCTGGCATCAAGTCCCAGCTTGTACAATCGTTAGAAACCTAAGTAAAGACTTTCGGAACTGTTCTCTGTGTATAACACTCCTTGACATACTAGCAAATACAGTAGTAGACCCTTTTCTAATGAAGAATTAGCTCTTGTCTTGGGATGATTTCCCTTGTGTCCACTAGATGGCTTTTTCCTGGTTCCTTTTAGCTACTAGAATGAATCTGGATGCTTTAGCCACAAATTTTTATCTGTCCAGGAAAAATACTACAGTATCTACATAAAATGTTGCAATAATTTGGAGGTTTTCAGTTACTTCTTATTGGAAAATACCTAGTACTTTCATTTTTTTGAAAAATATATGTAAAGAACCAGAAATCAGAGCTAAACAATTTCATGTTAAAAAACAAAACAATACTTTTTCACCTATTAATCTTCAGTCTGAATACTTCCAGACTAGCTTCACCACATGTTTGGTGAAATGTTAGGTGCTACAGACTAATTCTAAAGAGGAAAACTGCCTTATTTAGGAATCTTCCCAAGAAAATCAGTTTACTTATAACCCTGTGTTTATTTGTACTATTCATTTGTAAGAGTTTGTTTGTTAGGTTGATAGAATCAGGGTCCAAAATGAAAAGTCAAATCTAACAAGTTGAAATGTAATGAGCATAAATGTAAAGTCCAGCACTTAGGCTCAAAAAATCAACTGTGTGAATGCATGACGGGGTAGATGTGAATAGACAGCTATTTGGACCAAAAGATCTCAGGATTTTAGAGAATTGCAAACAAGCACAAAGCAAATCAGCATTGTGGACTGGTTTTCAAAATAGCCAATGCTATCTTAAGCTACATTAACCAAAGCATAATGACCCAGAAGAAGGGAGTAATAGTCCCACTGTACTCTGCCTTAGTCAGACTACATGTTGGTCTTACATGTTGTGCTTAGTTTTGGGGGCCACACTTGAGGGATATTGAGAAATAGGCCATTTCCAGAGAGTCCCCCAAAACTATCCCATGTACATCAGATGAAGCAGTTAGGGCTGTCTGGCCTGGAGAACAAAAGACTTAGGGAAGACATGATCACAGTAAGGGCTAGAAGACAGACTGAAAACCTTGACATGAACATTTTAAGGGGGGCAGATTTTGGTTCAACAGCAGGAAAGTCTTGTGCCTCAGAGAAACTATTAACCTCCCACATACACATACTGTCTAAGCAGGACAAAGATTTGTAATAAAATTTTTCAAATTCTGGTCACTATGATTCTTGTAATGTATCTTAAGTTCACATTTGTTTTTCAGTTGACACATCATGGGCTCATATTGAGTTTGTAATTTGCAAAAACTTAAAGGTCTTTTTCAGATGAACTTCTGTCAAGGCATGTCTTCCCCATTCTGGCATAGTCTGGTTGAAAAAAACTCAACTGCACAAATTTATATTTATCTGTATCAAATTGTGCCCTTTTCAAATTGGCCCATCGTTCTAGCCTATTGGATCTCATTGGAAGAGTATTCTGTTATCTGTGTTTGCTACCCCTTCTATGTTGGTAACATTTATAGATTTTATAATCATGCCTTTTATGGTTCTCATCCAAGTGTAATGAGGGGTCTGGTCAATGGGAGTCTAGTCATCAAAGCATACCTAGGAGACTGTGCCTGCTGCCAACTGATATAGGGGTAGGGTGGAGGGGAAGGAAAGGTGGTGATCCTGCTCCTGGAAGTACATGACTTGTAATATAGGGGTCAATGTCCCACCTTCAGAGCACATGCAGTTATTCTGTGACTGTTTCCTGTCTGTTTACTTCATGTTGAACAAGAATTATGAATGCATACAAAGGGCTCCAACAGAACCTGGGATTCTCCTCTTCCCTGATGGTGAATGAGAAAGAAAATGCTATGAGCTCCTGGATGGGGGAAGAGGCAGCCAATTCAGCTGCCACACTCTCCCCACCTGGGCTGACATGTGGCTATAACACATGGTGCCTCTGTTTTTTTCCCTCTTTGCATTTATTCCTTCTTTTCCTTAAAAAAATTGAGTATTTAGTTAGAGAGGACTAGGCTATGACTTTGTGAATTTTGAGAGGTGCAATGATGAATCCAGAGCAGATACTGTCATAACTGCCAAAGCTGAGCTAGGTAAGAAGTCACTGCCCCCTGAGGAATACTTCTTGTGACCTACACCAGAAAGGAATTGACTTGACAGCTGAGATACTGTGTCCTGAAGGCAAGGGAATGACTTGACTAGTGAGTATGCCACACTTAGAAGTGGTGAACTTTACATGTTTAAATGTGAACTCAGTAGCTTTCCCTCAGATTGTATCCTCTTCTAAATTTTCCTATTTCTGTGGAAAGTCCTACTATCCTTCTAGTGTTTAAGATTTGTAATCTGGGCATTATCCCATACGCCTTACTCTCTTATACCCCTATATAAAAATCAGTTGCCCAATCTTTTCACATCAACCTTCAAGGTATCTCTCCTATCTGACACTTTCTCTCCATTCCTGTCTCTACCATCTTAGTTCAAACCCTCATCACTTCTTGCCTTGATTATTACAACAGATTCCTAATTGGTCTTCTTGCTTCAAGTGTATCACCACTTGGATCCATCACACATTCTTCTCTAGTTCTTAGCACAGTGACTAGCATATAATGGATGCTTAATAATGATTGTTGACTGACTGCTTACCAAAGTAATTTTTCTTAAGTCTAGATCTGATTATGTGACTCCCCTACTCAATCAATTCATATCGTTTCTTGGATAAAACATACGCTTATCTGTTTAACTTTTAAAGCCCTACACAACATGGTCCCAAACTACCTTTCTAACCTTAGTAGACATCATTCCCCACCCTGCACTCTTAGATTCACCCAAACTAGCCTTTCCTTACATTCAATAATATACTTCCAATCTCTGCCTTTGCACTTAGTGTCCCCCATATCTGGAATGAACCCTCTCCTTACCTCAACCTGATAGGATTCCTCTTTTCCTTTAAGATGCAACTTAGGAACCATCTTCTGTGTGAAACTTTTCCTTATCCCCCAACTGCTAGTGTCCTCCCTCCCAAGCTACCTCCTATTTAGCTATTTTGCATTAATTTTTATTTATAACCTTTAAGTATATATGTATTTACATGTACTTGTTGTTTCCTCCTTTATAATGTAAGTTCCTGGAGAGTAGAGATTATTTGATTATTTGTACTTGTATCCCAGTGCTTATCATATACTAGATGCTTAATTACTTGTTAATAAATTTATTTCTGGGGCAAATGTTTAGTAGCAACCACTTTAAGTTTGAGCCTACTGTACTAAGGAACTAAAGTAGTAAAAGGGAGAATGTGGCCAGATTTGCAGAGAGGGTATATTTTTGTACTTTGGTTCTTGCTATGACTTTTCAGTAGATATCCCTTTTTAAAAGATAATTGATTTTTAATTTTTTTAAATCCTGAACTTAAACACAAAAAAGAACATTTACATATGCACAGAGGATGCTATATGAAAAAATAAATCTCCATTTCATTCTGCTTATTCTTTTCAAGTATATAATAAATTCTTTATATTACTTTTTTTTTGGTTGGGCAATGGGGGTTAAGTAACTTGCCCAGGGTCACACAGCTAGTAAGTGTTATATGTCTGAGGCCAGATTTGAACTCAGATCCTCCTGAATCCAGGGCTGATGCTCTATCCACTGTGCCACCTAGCTGCCCCCCTTCATATTACTTTCAAAACTATACTGCTTATCTGTGCTTCCTTCAGAATGTTTTTTTCTGTTCTCTCCTTTTCATTAAAAAAGTTACCATGATCTTTTTTTTAATATTACTATTACTAACCCTTTGTCCTTGACCCCTTCCACACACAATTAAAAACCAAGAGAAAAGAACCCTTATAACTAAACAGGATGTAAAGAAAACAAGTTCACATAGGGACAATATCCAAAAACATGTCTCTATAATTTGTACATTATCAGGTTGTGGGTAAAATGCTTCATGATAGGTCCACTGGAGACATGCTTGGCCATTGCTTTGATCAGACCTCTCAAGGCTCTCCAAGTTATTTTTCTTCACAATACTATTGTACTTGTATAAATTGTTCTCCTACTTTCTGCTTACTTCACTTTGTATCAATTCATACTATCCCAGGATTCTCTAAAATCATCTCTTTCATCATTTCTTATATGGTGATCATATTTCATTATATTCATAAGCCACAATTTGTTCAGCCATTCCCCAATTGTCTAAGAGGCGAGCTATCTTTTAGATCCTCCTTCTTTACTCCCTTCCCCAACATCATCTTTGAATCCTCCATTAAGGATCAGGAAGTTTATTTTGCTTTGACCATTCCCTCCCCAGTACAATTCTTCCTGTTATGCCCTCCCCCTTAATCCCCACTTATGTACATGTTAAGTTTGAGGTATTTCTACAACAAACTATTTTGCATGTATTCAACCCCCCCCTTTGTCTTCTTCATGTAAGAATGAGGTACATCTGATTTCCATTGTCCCCACTCCTTCTTCCATATTTGTACACTCTTCTTCTTAGTCATCCAAATGATAAGAAATAACAGGCTCCATTCTCTTTTTCCTCCTTTCTATACTAGTGTATTCCTTATACCTTACTTTCTCTCTTCCCACTTAAAATGCTCAGAATGAAACCAATCCTCACATAAGCAGCACACATAACTATTTCTATACCTTTTGAAGACATTAAGGTCCTGAAGGGACACTTGTTTTTTTCTCCTCCATTAGGATATTAGCATTACATTATCCTACAGTTCCTTTCAGTTGCTCAAATAAATTTACCTTTTCTAGACTCTAGTCTTCGTAGCTTTTGATTTTGTTCTAATATTTCTTGTTGCCTCATGGAGTCATTGACTTGAATTTGATCTATTCTAGTTTTCAGGGATTCCATTTCCTAGATAAGATTTACCACTTTCTCTTCTAAGCTACATATTCTCCTTCTAGGTATTTCTTCATTAACTGTTATTTCATTTTTAATCTCTTACTTCATTTTTTTTAGATATTCATGTAGTCATTGTGGAAAATCTATATTCCCTTTAAGTTTCTGCTCACAGTCTTTACAAAGTTACTCTTTCTTTTGGAGGATCTTTAGATTTTCATTTGGTCATTGTTTGGATTTTGATGGCTCAGAACGAGTGTAAATAGCAATTGTGTTGGTTCTGGCCAGATACCCTGGGGGTCTTCCCCTCCCAGATTGATTTTTTTAGTAGACAAACTAAACCATCTTCTGGTAGACCAACTAAATCATCTTTTTTACTTAGCCACCACTGAATGGGTGTTGCCTCAGACAAATATAGACCTGGGAAAGACCTTAGCTTAAAAAGGCCAAGGTCTCCACTGCCTCTGGGGCCATTTCCACTTATCCTGACCTATGTCTTGCCACTGGACTCAGATGACTCTGGAGGAGAGAGTGAGGCTGATGACTTTGCATAGTCCTGCCTCACTTAAATCCAATTCACTCGCAAGTCCTCCTGATATTACCGATCCTTTTCAAGAACAAAGGACAAACAAGATTTGCAATAATTTTTATACTGGTCAGTGTTTGTTTGATTTACTCATTTCCTCAGCTTTAGTTCCTGAACTGGGGACTTATGCCAGGGCTTTTTGACCCTTGCTGTATTTTTGGGTGGGGTGGTAGGTCCTGAGTAGTCTCACCTTAGGTATTGTTGGTTCTTGTGCTAACCTCCAACCATTCCCCTATCATAGGCCTCCCTACCCCATCTTTGAGGTGTTGCGGGCTGGATCTTCCCTCTCTGGTGTCTTAAGAGACAGTGATAGGAACTTCAGAACTCCTGGGCTTGGGCTGTTCCATTCTGAGTTGCAGCACCAAACTTATTGCTGATTATTGCCTGCTGCCACTCCTTGTGACTTCTAAGGTCCCCACTCTGGGGCTTTCTTACCACCATGGGGCTTTCTTAGGGAACCTTTCTTTCTTGCTGCTTCTAGAGAAAGGATGTGTCAGTCTATGTGACTGAAATACAAGTCCTATCTCTGGTTGGGATGGAACTGTCTTTGAAGGTGTCCCTTTTTCAATTACCCTCAGGTTTCTGCTTGACTTTTGATATAGTTTTGGGATGAAGAAGTAATTTACTGTAGTTTTCTCATTTTATTTCTTCATCACTATTTGGTCTGGTATTTTGTTTGTAGGAGGTATGTAGAAGCCAACTGGTTTCCCTCCTGTTCAGGCAGCCATCTTGGTGTGCTAATTTATAGGTTATTGTTTGTTTGTTTGTTTGTTTGTTTGTTTAGAGATTGGCTCTTCCTATGTCTCCCAGTCAGAAGTGCAACTGCTTCTCATGGGCCTGATCACATCACTGATTGCCACACGAGCTTTTGACCTGATCTCCTTTTCTGACATGGGCTGGTTTGCCCATCCCTAGGCAGGAGCCCGATTACCCTCCAATCCCTGGGGGGCTCAGCATATTGGTACTCGACCTAGTACAGACAACTGATTATATTTATCCATCTATCCATACATATGCATATGTATGTGTGTGTGTGTATGTGTGTGTGTGTGTGTGTAAAAATTATAGTATAGCTTATTGTGCCTGAGCTGAAGTGATCCACCAGTCTCAGCCTACCCAGTAGTAAGGATTATGGGTATGCACCACCAATACCTAAAAAGCTAACTGATATTTATTGTTTATCAGTGCTACAAAGATATCAGTGGGTTAAATGACACTGGGAAGATAATAAATGGCACTGTCAAATGTTATTAGGACAGTAATCGATGATGATTGATATCAGGGCGAAAACACCAGATGGGAACTAAAACTAATAGCATAGAAGAACCCTACTGCATTCCAGGCTTACCCATTGAACTCTGAGGGAAAGATGCAGTAGGCAAGCTCTAAGAACTCAACCTGCCATGGAATTAGAGTAGGAAAAGTGATCCCATAGCATTGCTGTACATTAAAAAATATGCCAAATTTTTAAAAATTGTACTACATAGAACCAAAACAGGAACTGTTATTCTGATAAAGACCTCCTACCAGGTGACCTAAACCCATTAATCATCTCCTTAGTTCTGGTCAATTAGATAATTCTAAGTCCACCTAACTGCCTTGTCATGCAGCCCACATCTCCTCATCTTGTCCACAAGGCTATCATGTGACACTTTATCTAATAGTTTGCTTAAATTCAGGTATGCTACATCTCTAAATTCCCCTGATATATGGTAGCTATCTAGCCATCATTTCAAAAAAAGGAAAAGAAATAAGTAAGTCTTGAAGGATTTACTTTTAGTGAGTCCATACTGCTTCATAGTGACTACACATGCCCTTTCCAAGTACTCACAAACCACTCTTTTAATAATTCATTCTAGAATCTTGCCAAAAATCAAATTCAAGCCTCTTGTTTGAAAAATCAACTTTCTTTCCCTTTTTGAAAAGAAGTATATTTGCCAATCTTCAATTATGCACACTTCCCCCAATCTTTATGATTTTTCAAAGACTGCAAACTGTCATAAATGTCCATATTCACACATCCTTTAATAATTCTGGAATTCTTTAAAAGTTCTGGAACATAAGTGATGTTATGAAGGTAGAAATGACAAGATTTGGCTTCAGAATGAATATGTAGCATGTAAGAATGTAAGAAAGGAATCATGGATAATACCAAGGTTGAGAGCCTTGTTGATTGGGAGGGAGAATGATGGTGCTCTTGACATAGGAAAGTTGGGAAGAGAGGAAGTGTTGGGAGAAAGACAATGAGTTTGGGGGGGCATGTTGATTTTAAGATGCCTATTAGACAAAAGTATAAGAGAGAGAAGATATTTAGGAGATGTTGTAGAGATTAAAACAAGATTCAGCAACTATCTAGATATGTTGGATAAGTGAAAGCGAGGAGTTGAAATGAGACCCAGCATTCACACCTGGGTGATTAGAAGGATGCTGATGGGATGCTCTCTGAAAAGCCTGGAGAAACTTGCATGAGCTGATGCAAAGTGAAATGTGCTATATATAAAGTAATAGCAATTGTGTAAGATGATCAGCTGTGAATGACTTAGCTATTCTCAGCAATACAATGATCCAAAACAACTCTGAAGGACTTATAATGAAGAATGCTGTCCATCCCCAGAGAAAGAACTGATGGTATTTGAATACAGGCTGAAGCATACTTTTTTAAACTTTATTTTTCTTGAGTTTTTCCCCCCACAACATGACTATTATGAAGATGTTTTGCATAACTATACATGTATAACTTATATTGAATTTCTTACTTCTTAATGGGGTGGGTGGTGGGAAGATTGGAAGAGAGAGAATTTGGAACTCAAAGTTTTAAAAACAAATGTTAAAAATTGTTTTTACATGTAACTAGGGAAAACAAAAGAATACTAAATAAAAAGGATGCTGCTGCCCTCAAAAGAAATAAGGAAGTTTGAAAGAATTGTAGATTTTCAAGGAAAGAAAAGTGTAATGAGATCTGATCACAACTCATTCATACCTACTTCTCTTTGATTCTCTTACTTAGTCTTACCAAAATGTTCACCATCCTTTGCCCCAGAGAGCAGAACCTACCCTACTATAGAGGCCTGCAGTAGCTCTGAGGTAATCTCCAGGTAAGCTGGAGGGGGAGGGATTTCCCTTTGGTAGCTGATGGCGTGGATGCTGGTCATAATTAGTTTGTAATTGCTCTGAGGGGGCCAATGCCAAGTGGAGAAGGGAGGAGGTTGGTAGCTTGCGCGGACATGGGGTTAGGAAGGGAGGATTGTTTAATGTGTTAAAGTAGCGATGTGCTTGTGTTGGAGATTAGCCTCATGGGGAGGTTGGGGTGCAGCCTATCATACACTTCTGGGAGTCATGTCATGCCCCCCCACTTTGGAGACCACAGAACTAGGTGACTTCTCAGCTTTCTCCCAGCTTTAACATTCTGTAATTCCAAGAAATCAAGAAGATAGCTGGGGAGCCCCAAACAGGGAAAGTAACTCTAAACATCATACCATTTCTGTATTACAGGGGGAAAATAAGTAATATAAATAAAAAGCATTGCTATTTATATTTTTTATTAAAAGTCTTTCCCACTTATTAATTCATTAAAGAGAATTGAAAACAAAATTAATGTTGTTACTCATTTTGCCAAACTAACGCATATTTCAAATACAGTATACTAAGGATTCTGTAAGTATTGAGAATTTCTTTCTGAACCAGGGAACTGTATCAAAGGGTCAGAGATTAAGGGTTTATTTTACAAAGGAGGAAACTGAGGCCAAAGGACATTAAGTGATTTGCCCATGATCACACAGGTTATTAAGGGTTGTATGTGGGTAGAATATAAATCCAGACCAGGTCCTTTTAGTCCAGAGACAGTGTTCTTTTCATTGTACCCTAACTCATCATATTTACCAATCACCCAACTCTGGAGGTCTTTATACCTATCGAATGCAAATTTGAGGGCAGCTAGGTGGTAGAGCAGATGGAATGCCAAACCTGGAGTTAGGAAGACTCATCTTCCTGAGTTCAAATCCAGCCTCAGACACTTACTAGCTGTGTGACCCTGGGTAAGTCACTTAATCCAGTTTGCTTCAGTTTCCTCATTTGTAAAATGACCTGGAGGAGGAAATGGCAAACCATTCCAGTATCTTTGCCAAGAAAACCTCAAGTTGTGTCACAAAGAATCAGACACAACTGAACAACAAATTGCAAATTTTATACTAAAACCGTGCAAAAAGGTAAAGATTTTTTATCTTTAAGAATTTCAAGGCCCTATTACAAGATGTTTGTAGTGAAATTGTCAATGAAGCACAAAGTCACACATGCAAAACTATTTTCTTGCCTGGCCAGGTTTGCTCCACGTGATTGTTTGTTTTAGGAAAATCATAGCAAATGGGCCCCTGAAGGGAATCGTAATTTTGATCTTATTCAATTTTCCCTGTGTACCCTCTTGGGAAGCAGTTTCTGGCCTCTTACCACACAACAGCTGCCTGAGACCAGGAAGCAGGAAGAGCACCTTTCATGGAGCCAGGCAATTGAATTTCTGGCTGTAATCATGTAGAACATATAGCTAGAATAAAGCAAAGATTGTGTTCTTTAGTGTTTTCTTTAGTTTCCTTTAGTGTTTCATCACTGCTCCTCTGGCCTCTGCCAAGTATTCTAACTTCAGAGTTATACTAGGCCAGATAAGAAAAGCACACCTGATCTTGGTCCAGCTAACCTCATTCTTTCTAATTCTGACTCACAAAGTACTACAACCCAATATAAGATCAGGGCCTTTTGGTCTTTGGTGTGGAGAGACATTTCTTCTGAAGCAACCAGCCGGAGTTATATAGTGCACAGTTTAAACTTTCAGCAAACTGAGAACCAAGCAAGGAAGTGGAATTGTCAAGTGGGTCCTTGATAAAAGAAGCATAGATTAGCTGTTGCTTCAGATGTTTCATTTTCTTTTCTTTTTTTTGAAGGTAGGGACTTTTATTTTTGTCGGTGCTTATTACAGTAGATGCTTAATACTTACTAATTAATGGATACAAAATGCTTCATAAACTAAAAAGCACTATATAAATGTTAGTTATTGCCACAAATGAGATTGTTAGATTATTATTATTTAGATTAGATTATTGCCATGAATAATTAAGAAATCCTCAATGACAGTTGGAAATGTAAAATGTAAAACGACTTTGTAGCAATACCTTCTGGTTTTTTTCTTTTTTTTTTTTGAGTTTTATTTGTTGTTGTTTTCCACTTATTTTTTTCTTTTTTTATTAATTTATTTTGATTTATCAATAATCACTTCCATATGCTTTTGAGAAGATGTTTCATTTTCTAGTGGCTGCTTAACTACCCTGTTACTCCTTTATCATTTCACACCCATCCGAAGTAAAGACTCTTTCAAAAGCAGCCTTTGATTCAGTTCTAATCTACTCACTTGTTTGAATATTGACATTTTATTTATTATTAAAACACAATTTTTCTTATTTTTATTGATATCTTTTTATTTTATGTTACATTTATTTCCAAATGGCCCCACCTGCAGTCATACTTTGAAGGAAAGATTTAAAGAAAGAGAAATTAAAAACAGTTCTACAAAAATAACCAGCACATCAACAGTGTCTGACAAGTATATGTACCACACAGTGTCCCACTTCTCTAAAGAAGAGAGGGGAGTACATTTTCTCAGGTTTTTTTCCAGCAAGCTTGGTCATTACCATTACATAACATTTAGCATATTTTTTTTCCCTTTTGTTTACAATAGGATCATAGATTTAGAGCTAGACTGGTCCTCAGAGTTCATTTAATCTAACCCAGTCATTTTGTAGGTATGGAAACTGAGGCCCTTTGAGGTTACATGATTGCTCAAGGTTAATCAATCAATTAGCAATTATTAAGAGTCTACCATGTACCAGGCACTGTGCTAAGTGCAGAGGACACAAAAAGAGGCAAAAAGTCAGCCTCTGCCCTCAAAGAGCTTACGATCTAATGGGGGAGATAACATACAAACAAATATATACAAAGCAAACTCTATCTAGGATAAATAGGAAATAATTACCAGAGGGAAAACATTAGGATTAAGAGGGGTTGAGGAAGGCTTCCTGTAATGAGTGGCAGAGCCAGGATTGAACTCATATTCTCTTATTCCAGGCAGGTACTGTCTCACACTGTGCCATGATGTTGTAGGATGAACTAATATTGACTTTCAAAAAAGAAATTCAATGGACATATGCATTTTATAAATTGCATTGTAATAATAGGAACTGAATGAGGACAAGTGAGAAGTAAGCTTGGGTACAGGTCATGGTGATTTCTCCCAGCAAATCCATGGCCCAGATGATGATCCATTGTTAATGCTGATATCTTTAAACAAAAAAGACAGAGACAGTTCTCCAGTCATACTGTGTAGAAACCAATTTTTCCTACGGGTTATCTATGATTAGTAGGGATTAAATATTAACCAGGATGAAAATTCAGCATAAAGAGTATGATGCAATCTTTATTCATTTCTTTGTTCCATATTACCAGACAATTCATGGCTATTTCTTAGTTGTGGGTTGTAGGTTTGGGTTTTGTTTGGTTGGTTTAAGGATGCATGATAAGCCTCAAGGAAAACTCCAGTACAGTGGACATGTACATTCAAAATACATTCTCAAATAATTTTTTGAGAAACATACAATGAACCCAAATATTCATAGTACACAAGCACATCCCCCTCAAACACATGGATATGTGTATGTATAAACTCTCTCCCCTTATACATGTGTGCATATGCACACATATATAGCATATTATATACATATATAGAAATATATACACACATGTATATACTCTATGCCTATATGGAAAACATATATAGTCACATACATGTAAATATGTTTACATCTATATGGAGAGAGTATATATACATTTACATGTATACATATATGGAGAAAGATAATTATTCCAAAGTTGTACAGTATAGTATAAAATGCTGTATCACATAGACCTGAACTCATGTCAAATTCTATGCTCAAAACATCACATTCATTAAAACAACTTCTAATGCTACTTCTTCATGGGAAGACCTTCCTTCTTTCCAAGTACTCTAATCCTATTTTACTTTTTGAGCCTACCTCAAAGGCAACCTTCCTCCATGAAACCTTCCTTGATTTCAATGACATCTTTCTATATGCTCCAGTAGATCTTAGTCATGGGGCAGCTAGGTAGTATAGTGGATAGAGTGTTGGGTCTGAAGTCAGGAAGACTCATCTTCCTAAGTTCAAATCCGGCCTCAGACACTAACTAGCTGTGTGACCCTGGGCAAGACACTTAACCAGCGTGCCTCAGTTTCTTCATCTGTAAAATGAGCTGTAGAAGGAAATGGTAAACTACTCCAGTATCGACTGAAAACAACTGAACAACAGACAATAAGACCTTAGTCTATGACTCTTCCTCTGTTCCATGCAAGTCATCTTCCAAATTACATAGTAAGTTCTTTGAAGGTACAAATTTTGTCTTATACTCTCTTCCATTCCTGGCATAGTCCTGGGCACAGATTAGGTGCTCAAATACATCTTCTTGTGGTTAGAACCTAAATTAGGACAATTTGGAGACCTAAGTTTTATGACAGAAACACATCATTTACCCAGAATCCCCACGTCAGCAATGGCTGGAGTGCTCCATAGGCTACCCAGCAGTGATATAATAGGTGTTTGTGATATATTAATTGCAGGGACAGAAAATTGGGCTCACTGTAACAATATTTTTGACCTATGACTATGTTTTGGTGCTTACTTATGCTTAGAGATTCATCTGGCCTGGCTTAGCTGAGGAATGATTTATGGAATTTGACAGATAGGGAGTCTTGTTTCTGTAACTGTGAACAACAGAATGAGTACCTTGAAAATGTGTTTGGGCACATATGTGCATGTTTGCACATGCAGATCTGTGATTATATTGAGGGAGGGGGCTGGTGTGGAGCTGGCTCAGGAAGATAGCAAAGTATACAGTAGCTTCCTCTTTGGTAAGGCACAAGACATGTGGGAGAAGAGGCAAAGAATGACCCTGATTCTGCACTTGGACCTAACTTAAGGAACTTGCCCTGGCATCTGGAAACCACATCAAAGCATATGCCAAGTGTTTGCATGTTGCCAGCTTGGAGCAGGTCCTGATGGGCCTTATTCAAAGTACATCAAATAACAGCAATAATAAAATTGGAAGGGGGCACCTCCAAGCACATAACGAAGTGAAGAATTACAGCACCACCCAGTCCATGAAACATTTCTGCAAAAGCCATTGTGTCTGGGCATAATCTGGATGAACACACAGCTAACCCTTTCGAGAATGAGTGAATAGGAATTCCTCAGGTAGTTTGCATCGAAAAAGAGAGAGGAAGGGAGCTCACTTGAGAAGCTGTTCTATTTGCAAAAAAGAAACATGGGTGCAATTAGATTCACTCTGCTCATGTCGGTATTATTACTGCCTGTTAGCTGTCAGGCAAACACACCTTGATCCAGCTGGCCTTGGAGCGTGCAGCCTCATGATTCTCCGGTATTAATTTCACCCAGCCCTCTGCCTGAAAGGTCCTATGCTCCTCACAGTCTCTGGTGGCTGCTGCTGACAATATCCCTCCTCTGCTGAGATTACACTGAATGACCTACTTTGAAAATAGTGTGAACTAGGGTTCACAAATTATCTTGGAAGGGTGCCATGGAGTTGATGTGCAAACATACCGAGTCCAGAAGGCTTCTGTCAGAACAGAAAAGGCTTTCTTAGTGTCCTTCCAGATGCAGTCTCTATGTTACTTTTTTTTTCTCCCCCTGCAGGGGCCTAGGCTTTGACAATTCATCTTTATGCTCTTGAGTGTAGTCTATTGATTTGCTGGGCTGGGCTGCTAAGTCAGAGAAGCCAGGACCAATCAGAGGAGGCTGAAGCCAGGGCCAATCAAATGAGGCCAAAACGCTGAAATAGAAATAAAGTGAAAGGGGGGGGGGGGTTCAGCTGAGCTGTCAGCGGCAGGACCGGGGGTACTACAGGTCAGAGTCAGTGCTGAGCACCTGATGATGACATTGTGCTGTTCTGCGGATTGTGGGTTTCCTGAAATCTTTCTGCTTTATAATCTAATGCAGCAACTGGAATTGCCATTTGTTTTTTTTGTCTTCCACATAGGATTCGTTTTCGTTTGGGGTCTCTTGATGCTTTTAAGGATTAAGGTGATCAGGGAGGAGAGTAGGAGGGAAGGGGAGGTGGGAGGAAAGAGATTTCATCAACCACTTTTAATGATGATTTCCCCTCCCCCATCTGTCCCATTTTTTTTTTTTCTTTCAAAGTAGCCTATTAAAGGAAGAAACTGGCTTTGTATGTAGGAAAAATTATCTGGAGTTGTAAATCAGCTTAAAAGATGACGCATTTCTTTTCCAAGGCTACCTCCATAAATTCTTAGTAGGTAAAACCCTTGTTTACTATCTGATAAGATACTTAGGACAAGGTAAAGCATTTGTGTAAATATACATCAGGAGAAAAAAAGCTAGTTTATCCGTTTTCCCATTCAAGACACTTGCAGTATGGTTGTTCTTTTCCTTATTGAAATAAAATTCCTTATTGAAATTGAGGAGAAGGAAATTTTACTTAGTCAATTTAATAAATGATTACTAAGTACCTACTGTGTGTAAGGCACTAAAACTAAAAAGATTGCAGAAAAAAGATAATTCAAATTTTTAAAAGTCTTAGAGACTCCATGCTAAGGTTATTTTGCGTCCTGGAATAATCCTGATTTGCAGTTCAAGATGATTCTTTCCGTGTATTTGGTGCTATTTTATATATATGTGTATATATATATATATATATATATATATATATATATATATATATATATATATATACACACACACACATATACACACATACACACACACATATATTTATATGTGTATATATACATATATTTATATATGTATATACACACACATATACGCATATATATACACACATTTCTGTCCTACATAACTTTTCACTTGGATGCTATTCAATTTCTACTACTTCCTTTGAAACCCACACCTCCATCAATTTCACTGAACATTCTGGGCTTACTCATACCCTGAGTAAAATATTAGATAAATTAGATAAGAATTTTTAAGCTAGAAGACACCTGAAGTCTCAGCATTTTTTAAAATGAGGACTGGCTATTTCTCATGGCTTGCTTTCTTTTCCTAATTTTGATCCTCTTCACCCCTCTGCAGCATGTGACACTGTTGATCACCCTCTCCAGGCTATTCTTTCTCTTCAGGTTTTTATGATCTTGCTCTCATCTTCCTTTCCTTTTTGACCAACTTACTCTCTGTCTCCTTTGCTATCTAACACTCATTAATTGTGTTCTGGGTCTTTTTATCTAATCATTTCATATTATCTCACTTGGTGATCTCATCAGCTTCCATGGGTTCAATTATTATCTCTATGCAGGTGATTCAGATAGACATATGTGCATGTGTGTATATGTGTATATGCACAACCTATACATAGGTATACATGGGCATATATACATATTCATATGGATATGCATATAAATAAAATATAATCATATGCTTACATTATACATTTATGATATATAACATATATATTATGTTATATAATAACATAAGTATATTGTGTTAAGTAACATAGTATATGTTACATTTAACATAAATATATATTATAACATATAATATTATATATTATATAACTAAGTATAATATATACTTATGTTGTATAATATACATTATACAAGTAGAACACATACTTATTATAGAAATACATATTATAGAACTATCTTATGTTATGTAAGCATATCATAGATTTGTTATATAAAGTATAATATACTTATGTTTATTGTATACATATATATTTGTGTTCAGCCCTAGTCCTCCTGAGCTCCAGTTTTATATCACTTTTTTAATATCTTGGACTAGATATCCGGTAGGCATTTCAAACTCCACATGCCCCAAACAGGACTCGTTATCTTTCCCCTCAAACCCTTCTCTTTTCTGAACTTCCCCATTACTGCTAAGGGTATCACCACTTCCTTGTTAGTTGGCTCAAAACTTGGTATCATGCTTGACTCCTTATTCTCACTCACTTCATATTGCTAACCCTTTGCCAAATCTTGTAATTTCTCATTTCAGCACATCTCTCCTGCAGGTCCCCATCTCTCTACTCACACAACTGCCACTGTAATTCAGGTCCTTATTACCTCATGCCTGGACTATTGCAATAGCCTTCTAATTGGTCTCCCTGTTTCACGTCTTTCCCACTCCATGCTATTCTTCCCTCACTAAAGTGATTCTCCTCAAACAGAGATCTGTCACCCTGCCCCACTTCCCCCATTAAATTCGAAAGGGCTCACTATTCTTCCTATACTGGGCACCCCTACACACACACACACACACACACACACACACACACACACACACACACACACACACTCACGGGGATCCAGCTACCATGGTCTATTTGTCTTTCCTCTCATAGGACACTCCTCCCATTTCTCTAACTCTCAGACTTTCCATTGGCTGTTCTCTAAGCCTGGAATGTTTTCCTTCTTTCCCTCTGCTTCTTGGTTTCCTTCACTTAAATCAGAGCAAGATTCTACTTAAATCTCATCTTCTTCAGGAATCCTTTCCAGGCCTCCCTACCCACCCCTCCCTTCCAAGCTACTCCCGCCTTCACCTCTGAGATGACCATCCATCTAATCTGTATATATCTTGTGTTTGTTGTCTCCACAATTGGGGGCCATCTCCAGTCTCCCTGATCTCTATCTTGCCACTGGTCCCAGATGGCTCTGGAGAAGAGATGAGACTGGTAACTTTGCACAGCTCTCCCTTACTTAAATCTAATTCACTTGCAAGGCATGGCATCATCTTCCTGATGTCATGGTCCTCTTTGAGAATAAAGGATAAACCACACACACACACAACCACAACTAGTCTCCCCAGTTAGATTGTGAGACTCCTCGAGAACAGAACTGTTCCTTTTTTTTCCGCCTTGGTATGCACAGCGCTTAGCACAGCGCCTGGCACATAGTAAACCCTTACTAGATGCTTGTTGGTTGACTGATTCCCTTTTTTATCCCTGCCTCCCATCTATGACCACTGAAATCCTACCTCCTCTCCCATTTCCCCACCAGTCGCACTGTTTTTGGACTTCTTTGGACCTCTCCATCAAGCCTTCCTTCCCTAGGATATACATCACTGGAAAATCTCATTACCCTACAAGCCTGAATCAGCCTGGTCCTCACATCTCATCGGTGTCCTCTGCCCCTATGATTGGATCTTTTGACTACAGGTCAGGGCCATGGGATCCAGGACCTCTATTTAAAGAGGGGGCTCAGCATACTTTTTCTCGTTATTTCCCAGCAGCTACACTGCTTTGGGGTTTCCCCTTCAGGACACTTGCAGTATGGTTGTTCTTTCCATTACTGGAATTATACCAAGCATTCAAACGGCTCTAAACATTCAAACCCTGCTTCGGAGACCACAACTCTGACGGGCTGGCTGTGTTGTTTGAATGCAAAATGTATGCTTGCCAGAAAGACTATTTCATGGAGAACTCACACAGGGCAAGCATTTACATGGTGGTCAGAAGAAGCAATACAAGGACACTCTCAAGATCTCTCTTAAGATTGTGTGACATGGGAGACACTGGCACAGGACGATCAGCATGGTGTGTCCACATCAGAGACGGTGCTATGCTCTATGAGCAAAGCAGAATTGAAATAAGTCAAGAGAAACACAAGATGCGCAAACTTAGAGAATCCACCTCAAAGTTCATCTGAACTATTTGTGCCCGACCTGTGGTAGAACATTTCAGACTTAAGTCTACCATAGCGATGTCATTTTGGTCTTCTTTGAGAACAAAAGACAACAACCACCAACCAACTGGAATTATAAAAGTCCTTATTTAAATTCAGGGAGAAGAAATTTTACTTAGTCAATTTAGCAAAGATTTATTAAGCCCAGAAAACTCCTTACCCCCCAGTTTTTCAGCTTTCTTTTGTATGTTGTCTTTCCCCGTTAGATTGTAAGCCCCTTGAGGACAGGAGCTGTCTTTGTTTTTATTTATATCTGTATTCCAAGCATTTAGCACAGTGCCTGGCACATAGTAAACACTAAAGTTTCAACACAAATGCTGCCTTGTCCTATTTGGGGAAACCTTCTCTGTTATTTGAATCAAAAATGATCTTTCCTCCTATCTCACACTACTCATTCTGAAGTATAGTTTGCGTTCAGCCATTTTTCAGTCATGTCCGACTCTTCATGACCTTTTTTAGGGTTTTCTTGGCAAAGATAATGATGTGGTTTGCCATTTCTTTGTCCTGATCATTTTACAGATGAGGAAACTGAGACAAACAGGGTTAAATGACTTGGTCAGGGTCACATAGCTAGTAAATGTCTGAGACCAGATTTGAGCTCAGGAACATGAGTCTGACTCCAGGCCTGGCACTCTATACACTCTATACACTCTATGTCACCTAGCTGTCCATAACAAATATAAAATACATAAACAAATGCATGTATGTGTACATACATACACATGTGTATATATCACACATTACATATACACATGCATATATATATTCGTATACATACATACTATAACACAAATTTGTAAATACAAATAAGACATTGTCAATAAACATTTATTAAGCATATATGATGTTCAAGGTACTGTGCTAATTACTTGGCATAAAAATAAACAAACAAACAAAAAACAAAAACAAAAAGTCCTTGACCCTAGGGACTATTGGAGGTTGCAACATGTTGACTGTTAAGCAAATACAAGACAATTTGAGGAGGGGGATAACACTTAAAATTTGGGTTTGGGGTCAAGAAGGACTTCCTTTAGATAGCAGCACACAAGTTGATCTCTGAAGCAGGCTATGGATTCTAACAGGTGGAATAGAGGAAGGGGGGAATTCTAGGCATGAAGAACAGCACATACTAAGACATGAGGTGGGAAATGAAATGTTAAATTCAGGTATCAATAAGTATGCCAGTTCATCAAGAACTTAAGAGTCTCTTAAAGGATATATGCAGAGTTACACTAGAGCCAGCTCAAAGCTGACTGTTAAGTTTTTAATGAGAACATTTATACCTCAGAAATCAGCAAACCTTATACAGGAAATCACTACATAGACTATAACTGATTTCTTGTCTTGTTGATTATCTAGACTCAAAATGATGGAGAAAATGGCCATAATGCAGATTAAACTTAGAAGTGTTTCCAGTGTATGGTAGTGGGTTTTTTTTTGAGGGGAAGTGCCAGTTCTTAAACATTTACCAGTATATCCATGGGTGTATTTGTGTGTGTGTGTATGAATATATGTGTGTATATATTCATAACACATACGTATACATATATACATAGCATATGCATTTCTCACTTAGCCCAGCACCTTTATTATTTAAAATGTTTGTAAAGCACATGCATGAAAATAGCAAAAGTAAAATTATCATCTTAGTCTAGGCATGATTTTTCCACACAGGATGATGTTGAGGAAAGCATTCAGAATAATGCTGTAGGGGTTTAAAAACAGGGAAAGCTGGGATAAAGACCTTGATCAGTTGTAAAAGGAGAGCACTATCTATTCTCTATATTATTCACGCTGTTATTAGAAATTGTTCCTTTGCCAATTATTCATGAGAAAAATTGCTTGGTGGTAATAGACGACAGTAGGAAAGGGGTTAGAATGAGGGAAAAAATGTATTGGACACATGGCATTTGCTGGTCCTCTTCACTAAACAGCCATATCAGTAATGTGCTATTTTTCAAGAACTATTAACCCTTATCTCTGCCCCCTCCCTTTGCAGTACTGTTCCAGAGAGCCTTCTGCCTGACAGGTGTAATAATAAATACCACAACAAGGCTGATGGTTTTAGACCAGCAGGATCACTCGCACAAGTCTCAGTCTGGGAGTGGGTTTTAATTAAAAATGTTAAATGAGGAATGCTGTGCCCAGGAGTTGTTGGCTACTATGAGGAACTACAGAAGCCAGACCAAACAGCCCCAGACTCCTGGGGTGAGACAGTAGGTGTGGAGGAGGATCAAGACTTGACTACAATTGTAGTACGATTGCAACATTTAATCCCAAATGTTGATGAAAAAATTAGAGCAGTAAAGAAGGCACTGGTAGAGGTTCCACAAAGGAAGGCAGGGGCAGAAGAACAGATCATTTCCTTCAGTTTGGTGATATGGAGATCAGTGAAAGGAGGCCAGACAGCCAGTCATGATGAGGGAGTGGTCATTGTGTGCAGAATATTGCAGTAAGATCTGGAAGTTAGTCCTGGAAAGGATGAGATTGCTGTGACAAACATGGGGGAATATCACTGCTAAATCTAACAGTTTTCGAAGGCCTTGTAATAGCTGAAAGCTATTTATAAAGCTGATCATCATCATTAAAAAATAGTTATTTACTTATCTAGTATCTGAGTGCCCATGATACCATGCTACAAACTGAACAGATGGTTATTCTAAAACAGAGGTCCTCAAAGATTTTAGTCTCAGGACTCCTTCATGCTCTTAAAATTATTGAGGACCTCAAAGAGCTTTTGATTATGTGGACTATATGTCTTGATATTTGCCATATTAGAAATTAAAATTGATAGGTTAAATATTTATTAACTCATTTAAAAAAATAAACCCATTACATATTAATACATATTTATGAAAAATAACCATATTTTTCAAAACAAAAAATATTGAGTGAAGAGTAGCATTGTTTTATATACTTTTGCAAATCTCTCTAATGTCTGGCTTAGCAGAATACAGTTGGATTCTCATATTTGCTTCTATATTCAATCTGTTGTGAAATGTTTCAGTTGAAGTATATGAAGAAAATCTGGTCTCATGCAGACATGTAGTTGGAAAAAGAAGTAGCATTTTAATAAGCAAATAATGTCATGTCATTATGATGAAAATATTTTTTTTAAAGGCAATTGGTGTTAAGTGACTTGCCCAGTGTCACACAGCTAATAAGTGTTAAGTGTTTGGTCTGAGGCTGGATTTGAACTCAGGTCCTCCTGACTTCAGGGCCGGTGCTCTATATACTGCTACACCTAGTTGTCCCTTGATCAAAATAGTTTTGACCTTATGGATCCCTGAAAGGGTCCTTAGAGACCTCAACTGATCTGAGGATTACACTTGGACAACCACTTCAATGGTTACTTGAAAAGCCCTCAAAAGATCTTACACAGTCTAGACAAAGACAACTTTGCTTTGATTACATTTAGTCATTTACCAATGACTAAAACTAAACAAAGAAGCACATTTTATCCTCTCCTCAAAAAAATTTTCCATCTAGATGAATTCAATAAAAATAATAATGATATAAGTAATGATAATAACTGACATTTCTATAACGCATCAAGGTACAAACATTATCTTATGTGTTTCTGACAATAACCTTTTGAAGAAAGACTCATAGTTTTTATTATTCATTAGATTAGTGGTAGGGGATTGAAAAAAAAAGCAACTCAGTAAAGTAATAAAAAAGAGAACGAAGGTGAAGGTTAATAGAAACTTTGGGGCTGGGGGTAAGGGAGAACCAGCTAGGTAAAGTTGGGCTATGGAGAAAGAAAATGGGCCATTTCATCAGAAGTAACTGCTCTTTTACTGAACATTCCACTGAGTGCTGAGGTTTCTGTTGGTCTATCATCTTTCTGAAGTTTGCATTGAGTATAAGGACATCTTAAGCAAATGAGAGAATATTTGGTGAAGAAAAGGCACTTAGCTCAGTGCCCTACATTGAGGCACTACACAAATGCTTAATCCCTTCGCCTTTATCTCTACCACCACTCATTAATGGTGCCACCCATCTTGAGTTATTTGGAAATTTCAAGTTCCAGTTTTCCCTCTCTATCCATTAAAATCTTTGAGGAAGGAGAAGAAGGGGAAGTTCAAGGAGGTGGAAAGGCCCAGTTAATCTCAAGGGAGATGTCCTGCTGTCCTTCCTGGTGTTCTGTTCTCTGTGCCCCCATGACTTGAGAGTCTGAAGCTCTGCCTCTAATTAAATGGGAGCAGAGGAAATGCGAAGAGACACAGGCAAGAGAGGAAAGATAAAATGTCGGCACAGACCTGATGTGATTTTGTGAAGTGACAAAGCAGGAAGGCGGGGACAACTAGGGAGAAGAGCCTTACGTTGACTAGACGGGGAGTGAGAGAGGAGAAAACTTGAACTTTGACAAAGTATTGGGGTTTTATTCACAGGTGTCTAGGGAAGCAGTAGTTTGTACTCCAATATAGAGAAATTTAATGAAGATTTTCCAAAGATTCTTTTAAAATCCTTAATGATTTTCAGGGAAAATGTGTTGATTAGATTTTATTTTAGAGGTTATTCTATAAAAGGAAACTCATTAATAAGCAGCCTACAAGATACAGTCAAATTTTTGGTATTGTGCAAAAGGCTGTGATCCCTAATAGAGAAGGGAAAGGGAATAAACATTTATATAGTATCTACCATATGCCAGATACTATGCTAAGCTCTTTACAAATATTATATCATTTGATCCTTATAACAATCCTGCAAGATTTTCATCCCTTTTTTACAATTGAGGAAACTGAGGCAAACAGGGTTAAGTGACTTGTCCAGTTATACAGCTAGTAAGTGTCTGAGACCAAATTTGAACTCAGAGCTTCCTTACTCCAGGCCCAGTGTTCTATCTACTGTGCCACCTACCTGCCTCTACATAATAATGTGTATTAATGAAAGGCACACGTCTGTATCTGTTATATACAAAACATTTAAAAGACAACTATACGTCTAGACCTCACTGAAAAAGAAAATCAAGTAATTCATCATCATCAATAAACATTTATTTAGAACCTATAGCATGACAGGGCAGAGAGGCTGTTTTGGTTTGAATTATCCATTTTTCAGTTCCAAAATGGTTAGTGAGACCCTGGCCTCTTCCAACTATCTGAAGAAGGTGTTCATTTTAGATAAAAGGTAGTTCAAAAATAATTAGATCGACCAGATCTAACAGCTGCGGGAAAGGGATTCTTTTCCTTAGATTCTGTGCTGAGTTCCTGCTGGCGCATTGCATTAATATTAAATTAACAACACACTGCTCACATGGAACTTACAACCTAAAAAAAGCTCACATTATGCTGTAAGCCTTTTATTACAAAATAATAGCAGTCGTGAGGTTAAAGTTTGTTCATACAGTTTTCTATGGAGAACATCTGTATAGTTTTATATGGGGGGGAATGAAAGTGGCATTCCATGTGGATATTAGTCATATGAATATACAGTATAAAATGAATGGTTCATTATTTAATTTTTCTCTTCCCCAGCCTGCTTGCTGTAGCAATTACATTTGTGATTTCCTACATGCAAGGACTCAGGGGATTCTTTAAAAAAAAAAAAGGGATCTCTGACTTAACATTAATTATCATTATTATTATTTGTTGTGTGCCAACAGTGTGACTCAGCACCTGCAAACCTCAGGGGGTGGAGAGGAGAGAAGAGCCAAAACTTAACCAATAAAGACTTAAATTGTAATAGGGGATCCTCAATGAGGATTCAAGGTTCAGTCTTGAATTCAAAGATACCAAAAGGGCTGTGAGATATAAATTAATAGATTCACTTTGTCAGAATTCCATGTTAGAAGGAAGATTTCTGTAGTATTCATGATGCCCAAACCATCAGAAGTGTCTCCACTAAAATAATAATAAAGATTTTTTTCTACTCTCTGTAAGATTAAAGCTGAATTGAGATGGAGTGTTGGGAGTTTTGATGTCTTAAGAGGGCCTTGAATCAGACAAAGAATGTTATAACCAGAGTATAGTTTAACAGTGAGTCCAAGAGTTTCTTTTAAATTTTAGAATGTTAACAGTGGAAAAGCTTAGCCCCTGATAGAACACTAACAGTGGAGCTCTGCAGAGCTTTGCCTGTGAGTGAAGGAGTCCAGACTACCAAGAATCACCATTAATGAGTCAAATAAAGGAGCACTGGGGTGGGGAATCACATTTACAGTCAGTCCCGTATTAGCTCCTAACTGGCCATGATGTTGAACAAGTGACTTAGCATCTACAGATCTCATTTGTGTAAATTCAGTTGAGTTCCCTCTTCTGTAAAATGAGACAAGTCAGACATGAATTGATCAGGTGAGGTTTCAAAGGTCCATTCCACCTCTAATTTTCTAAGGTTTTACTAAAGTGAGCATAAAACACCCCAGCTACATGGAGGCCCATGGCTGCAAATACTCAGGAAGCATCCATACAATCCTTCTTTTCTTATAGAAGAGAAGGGAGATGGGGAAAGAAGAGGTGTCTTGGAGACCAGGTTCACTGGGTAGGGGGGTGGTGGAGAGCAGTCAGTGGTAAGGTCTTAAAGAAGAGAGCTTTCTGTTACCATTTATTGCTGACTCTAAATGACTCCCCATCTTCTTAGTTCCTAAAGACATTCACATGCAAACATTATGTACATATGAAAATGATTAAGAGAATTTACAACACAACATACATGAGTGAGTACAAATTAATAAAGTGTCAAACAAAGTTCCTAAGCGCTGAGAAACCACATCCACGTAGGCTGGAGACATAAAGACATTTATACAGTCATCCTCTCCATTTGCACTATTTTTCTAAAGTGCCGTGTGATTCTCCAGAGGTAGCTTAGAGTTCAAGATGAAGCCCAGCATCTTCAAAGGGATAAATGACTCAGACGATAACAGACGACACTGAGAGCTGAGCTCTCTTCAGCTGAATTTAGAAATGGAATCCTGTGGTTAGACCTGCATTGTGAGTTTGGAATGGCCAAAGTTCCAATCACAGCTGCCACCTCCTTGCCACATGACTAAGTGTTACGGTCACATAACCTCCTTCTGCCCCAGTTTCTCCATCTATGGGAATAACAGTACTCACCCCCTACAGATTTCAAAGTGGTTTCTAAGATTCATAGACTTCTTTCTGCAGGGTGTTTTGAGATTCTCTGCCAAAGGGCTCAGTGTCATTACAAATATAATGCAAGCAAACTAATTCTAAAAATGTATTTATTTGTTTGGGTGTGTGGGTGGTTTAACAAAAATTCGACCACTGTAGCATAATATGGCTTTGGAGTGTCTGTGGGAATGGGTACAGGAATCTAGACCTAATTAAATGGACAGTATGGCAAAAGTCATGCTTTGAGGTAGACTGTGCGTTTGCCTAAGGAATCACATAAACAGCTAAATAGACGTGAGCATGTGTAGTTCTGCGGGGCTCAAAGCAAGCTAATAACAAACACACCGGAGTTCAGAAGATAAATGACTTTTCCCACTGCTGAATCTTCAGAAGGATGAGCTGGGAGAGGGGACTGGGAGAGGGGCTGAAGAGCTGGTGGGAGGGGTTACTATGCCATGTGACTTCTGAAAACAAAGGAGATACAAATAAGACAAAGGTCATCTGAATTGTGGTTCAGAGAAGACTACACGTATTGATGTTACAATAGTACTGGTTGCTGATATGATGTTCTACATAATCAACTATCAATTTTTAGTTTCTGCCACATTCTCCGCATTTTCCACTGGCATCATTTTGTTTCTGGCGGAATTTTTTGCAGAATGATTGAAGTTTTGGCTGGAGGCTTGTACAAATATGATGGAATAAAAGCAGACATAACAGTGCATCTGACTTAAGGAGAACATATATGATTCTTCCCCAAAGTGATCTTTTTTTGACATATAGACATCAAATGCAGTTCTTTGAAAATTTATCATCTAAAGTCCATTCTAAGAAAACTTAGCCTTTTAGGCAGGTGTCCTTCAAAAAGTTATGAAAATAGATGATGAATAAGAGAAAAGAATTTGTCATCTCACCCACCTAATTTACTCTTTATAGTATGGTAGGAGTTCTCCCTGGGAACATTGTTTCTGTTCTGCTGAGAAGGGCACTGAGGAAATGAAAAAAAAAATCATGATGCAAATGAAATAAGATCATGAATCTTTGGGGAAAAAATCATATGTGGTTATTACTCATATGATTTTTTTTACTACTACTACTATTATTATCTTTGTATTTCTGTTTTGTATCTACACCTAGGGATGAGTCAAACATTCTCATTTGCACATTAAAGTCATATGATTAGGTACCTATGATTATCCTTCTGAAATTTAGATTCTAAGTATACAAATAATTTATGCAAACTTTAAAACCTTCTTTGGATAATTGTGGTCTTCATGTCTTACAGTGCTGCTGCATCATTACTGAGATTTGTGTTGTATTTTCTTTTATGAGGTATTTGGATTCTGGTTTAAAATGTTATATATGGAAAAATGGAAACAACACCCCCACCATTACTTAGCCTCAGTGAGCACTGTCACTTTTTTTCTTTTTGGTCACTGCAAGAACAGTCCCCAGGAATAGGAATGATGTAGTGTCCAAAAGATGGACTGGCTCATACTTTGTGGTTAATTTATGAAGAATAATATTCATTAATCCATAAAGTCTTACTCTGATGACTCTCCATGTCATGAATATGATCCTGGGTTCTTAAGGATGATGCTAATAGAACTCAAGCTTCACCATGCTGATAAGGCTTTGAGTATGGACCCAGTCACAAGTTAGGGTGTCTTTCTGAGTACACAGCTGGTCACTTGGTGGTGGATTCTTTGGTTGTGGCAATCATTGAAACAAAGAAAAATATAAAATATCCATTAGTCTGTAGTCCATTTCTGTAGTAAGGGTGATTAGTTGGCAGAAATTGGGGTAGACAAAGGTAAAAATACATGTGGGTGTTCCCACCTTGATGAGATCACAAATCAAAGAAATGTTCATTTAAAATTAGTATGATAAACTAACAAATAACCTAACCCCCTCCTATCTTTCCAGTCTTTTCACATTGTACTCCCTGCCATGAACTCTCCAATCCAGTGACATTGGCCTCCAACAAGATACTCCATTCTCATCCAGATATTTATCTTACTGTCTATCATACTTGGAATGGTCTCCATCTTCACTTCCAACTCCTGGCTTCCTTCAAGCCCCAACTAAAACCCCATCTTCTACAGGAATCCTTTCTCTATCTCTCTTAATTCTAGTGCTTTCCCTCTGTTAATTAATTCCCATTTTTCCCGGTATACAGCTTGTCTCTACATATATTTTGTGCTTATTGTCTCCCCGATTAAATTGTGAGTTCCTTGAGGATTGTCTTTTGCCTTTTTGTATCCCCAAGGCTTAGCATAGTGTCTCGTATATAATAGGTGGTTAATAAATATTTATTGACTAACTGGCAAATTAACTTGAGGCTTCACTTTGCATTCATATTAGTTCAAAGTTAATATAAGTAGGACATGGCAGAAAGTACTATTGGGAGAGACACTGACAAATAGACAATGATCCAGAGGTAGGAAATCAGGATGATGAGAGGACTGAAGATCATGTCATATGATGAATGTGTAAAAAAGCTAGAAGTGCTTTGCCTGGAGAAGAGAAAACTTAAATGGCACAGGAAAGGTTGTCTTCAAGTATTTAAAGATTTGTCACATGGGAGGATTAGACTTAATAGAATCACAGAATGTTAGCGTTGAAAGGGACTTCAGAGGCCATCTACTGTAACTCATACCTGAATAATAATTACTTTTACATGAGGGGTTCTTAACCTTGTGTGTGTGTGTGTGTGTGTGTGTGTGTGACTGAGACAGAGGGAGAGAGAGAGAGAGAGAGAGAGAGAGAGAGAGAGAGAGAGAGAGAGAGAGAGAGAGGGAGAGAAGAGAGAGAGCCTTTGGATACTCTGGTGAAGGCTATAAACCTCTTTTCAGAATTAATTTTATAAAAATTATTAACTAAAAGAAATGCTTAATTTGTTAGAAGTTAATGTAGGGCAGCTAGGTGGCGCAGTGGAAAGATCACCGGCCCTGGAGTCAGGAGGACCTGAGTTCAAATCCGGCCTCAGACACTTGACACTTATTAGCTGTGTGACGTGGGCAAGTCCAAAAAAAAAAGTTAATTTAAATAAAGATGTATCTTTTCCCCCCATGTAAGTTCACAGACTCCCTGAAATCTATCCATAGACGCCTTAGCTAAGAATCATCATACCTGACAAGTGGCCATCCAGTGTTTTCTTGAATACCCCCAGTGAGGGGGAAGCCACTAGTTCCTGACAAAGCCCATTCCACTTTTGAAATGCTCAGCTTATTGATTGCTTAGGAAGTTATATTCTTCCCAAAGATTAAATATAACTTTGCCTTCTCTCAATTTTTACCCATTGTTCTAAGAACAAGTTTAATCCCTGTTCTATTTGACAGCTCTTCAAATATTGGAAAACAACCACATCCCCCCTTCCAAGAAAACATAGGTAAACATGCCTAGTTCCATCAACCTATCCTCATATAGACATGAACTCAAAGTTGTACTTAGCTTAACACTTTCCAACTTATTAGTGTCCTTACTAAAATGTGCCATCCAGAACAGAACTTAATAATCTAGAGGTGGTCTGAATAAGGCAAACTATAGCAGTGCTATTACCATTCAAGGCCTCAATACAATACACAGCCTAAGGCCACATTAGCTTTCTTGGCAGTTACATCATACTGTTGCTTCACACTGAACTCATAATCTACCAGAACCATATTTTTTTCAGATGAGTTACATTCTAGTCATGCAACTTCCATCTATTATTTGTGAACATAAGTATAAGACTGCATGTATCTTATTAAATTTATAGCATCTTTCTACGGATTACTTCCTCTAATTGTCTTTGCACTTGTGTGTTGGGAGTCTAGAGGTGTGATTACTCTCTGAGTTCAAGAGTTGACCCTTTGGAATTGCAATCCTAATTCAGAAACCCTCAGTATATTTCCCATTAACAGTCAATGCACACAGTCGGCTCATAGCAAAGGCATTTACTAAGATGGCATAATAAGAACTGTAACTACAAAAACATTACCTCCATGAATATGGGGTGCACTCTCCCATAAACACACACAGCATCCATGGGAAGTGGACTCAAACTTAAGAGTTCAATAGTAGGGAGATACATGTGTAGGGTTTGCTGTTGTCCAGTCATTTCAGTCGTATTCGACTTTTGGTGACCCTCATTTGGGGTTTTCTTTTCTTTTTTTTTAGGTAATTGGGGTCAAGTGACTTGCCTAGGGTCACGCAGCTAGTAAGTGTCAAGCATTTGGTCTGAGGCCAGATTTGAACTCAGGTCCTCCTGACTCCAGGGCACCGGTGCTCTATCCACTGCGTCACCTACCTGCCCCCCATTTGGAGTTTTCTTGGCAAAGATACTAGAGTGGTTTGCCATTTCCTTCTCCAGCCCATTTTACAGATGAGGAAACTGAGGCAAACAGGGTCAAATGACTTGTCCAGGATCACACAGCTAGTAAATATCTGAAGCCAGATTTGAATTCATGAAGATGAGTCTTCCTGATTCCAAGCCCAGTGCTCTATCCACTGGACCACCTAGTTGCCCATATGTAGGATACATGGCATCAAAGGCAACTAACAACACTTTGTACTGCAGAGCTTTCTGTCTTTGAATGGTCTTCACGCAACTCCCCCTCGATGTAGGGTCTCCACTGCGTGGGCAATCAGGTGAGTTCCCAGGATCTGTTCCTCTTCATAGCTGGCTCTCTCCTCTGTTGCCAGGTGTCATGCTTTCTCCTTCAGGTGTGTAACTCTCTCTATCTGTGTCTATCTGAAGTTTATATCTCTGTCCTACCTGGAGGCACCATATCCTACTGTTCCACCAGTTCCCCTTCAAAACCAAATGGTTGATGTTGATATGGAAGAGAAAGAAATCCTGCCCCGACCCATCCCTCAGTCTACTTCTTCCAGTATTTTCTGGGTGACAATCTCTTTGATATTTAAAGTCCCCAGGAACATGGCTAATTTGTTTGCTCACTCATTCACCTTGTTCCCTTCTTGACTCAATCAAAGGGATTTTATACCTTGTTAACACATTAAAAACTCATAATATGTGACTATATCCTGTGAATACATAAACTGAGCCTAGGGGAACTCACTAATACCTTCCGTTCCTTACACAGTTGATTTTTACTAGATTTAACCTAACGTTTTAGTTTATTAAAATCTTTTTGGATCCTGACTGCGCCATTCAGTGAGTTAGCTAACCCTCTCAGTTTTATTGGCATCTGAAAATTTGATGAATGTGCCCTTTCTGCCTGGCATAGATCCCTGGGAAACTCCATTAAAGACTTCCTAATCAAATCATCAATGGATGTGGCCATTTGATCACTTCTGAATCAACTTAACTGAGTCTCATTTAGCCCATCTCTCTATATTTTCCACAAAAATAACAAAAGAGACATTTTTAAATTCTTTGCCAAAACCCAAGTACACTATAGCTATAGTATTTGCTTGATCAACCAGTCTAGAAACCCTGTCAAACATGGAAATGTCATTATTCTGGTAACAAACTGTTTTAGCTCTTGGTGATTATTGCTTCTTCTTCTGGATGTTCACTTACTATCTGTTTAATAATAAATAAAATTATAATGAAATATATTATTAATAAAATAATAAATATAAACAAAAGACTAAAACAAGAATGGCCAAGTTCTTTGCTCCATAATTTTCAGACTGTATTCTTTTCCCCCTCTCTGAAAATCTGTACTGTGCCTTTTCTAATCCTATAGGACCTCTCTCCTTTCCCATGGTCAGTATAGGACTGAGCTGTAAGTATTAGTTTTCATAGAGTTTACACTCTACTGGAGAGATACTAAGTGATTTGCAGACGGAATGCATAATAACAGCAAAAGGGATTGGGAATTGTTTCCCAAAGGACATATCAGTGAGCCTTGAAGGAAAGTCAGAATTCTAAAAGATGAAGATGAAAAAGGAGGGCCTTCCAAGACATAGTAAGATTTTTTTTTTAGGCAATTAGGGTTAAGTGACTTGCCCGGGGTCACACAGCTAGTAAGTGTCAAGTGTTTGGTCTGAGGCCGAATTTGAACTCAGGTCCTCCTGACTTCAGGGCCAGTGCTCTATCCACTGCATCACCTACCTGCCCCAATACCCAGATTTTTAGAATCTTTAGGACAGACTGGAGAATAGAAAGTTTGGGAGTAGGAAATTTTTGAAAGGACTATTGAAATAGTTTAGGAAAGAAATGACAAGGCCTGAACCAGGGTCATGGACTGTGATCGGAGAATAGGGCTTGGACATAGGGGACCCAGACTCCACAGAATGAATCTGAGACACCAAGGAAGGATCTGCACAGGCCCAAGGTGGGTGCCAAAGGAGCTGCTTGGCTCCAGATTGCAGAGTAGGGGTAAATGGCAAGATTTTATCTCTCAACATAAGTGAATACTTCCTAAAAATTAGAGGTGTGCAGAAATGTAATGGCCTACATTGAGAGCTAATAGATTCTCTATTACTAGATGTCTTCAGGGAGATGGTACATGTGTGCTTGTCAGAGATACTGTAGGAGGAAGTTTCACTTAGGTTTGAGTTGGGTTACATGGACTCTAAGATTCCCTCTCATTCCGTGAGGCTGTACTGTACTCTCAGGGTTAAGTGATTATATGGAAACAACAGAAATGATCATGCTTCTCAATTGGGCCAGACCGCGTTTACAAAGCAAACCAGGAAAATTTCCATGATGCTTGATAATGTGGCAGATTTTACAGAGGTATTAGGCTTCTGTAGTCCCCCTGCTCCATGTGCAACACAGTGGAAATTACTCATAGATCACTGAACAAATGCATTATTGCCCTCTTTCTATTGGCCTTTGTAGTTAAGAAGTACAAACTTCATTAATTTCTCTTTTCCTTGTGAAAAAAGCAACCAACAGCCAGCATAGGACCCAGAATCATAAGTGGTATAAGACAAAGGAGACTTTAAATAATTTTTGAGGACTTTATTATGTTCTTTAATCCTCCACTTGCTTTCTGCTGAATAGACTTTCATAAAAAGACTTTTGCTGGACCAAGAATGTGAGACTCAAGCCTCCATGACTCCATTTTGAGTTTTCTTGGCAAAGATACTGAACTTATTTGCCATTTCCTTCTCCAGCTCATTTTGCAGGTGAGGAAACTGAAGTAAATAGGATTAAGTGGCTTGCTCAGGATCACATAGCTAGAAAGTGTCTGAAGCTGCCTTTGAACTCAGGTCCTCCTGACTTCAGGCCTGGCACTCTAACCACTAAGCGAACTAGCTGCCCAAGAAGACCTCTGTAATATATCACTATTTAATGCAGGACAGTACCATTGGAATGTAACAATGCTGATTCCCCTGCAACACTTCCAAATATAGGTAGTGAGTTCTCCTTCACTGAAGGTGTTCAAGCAGAGGGCAGATGGGTATTTTTTTTAGGACATTGAAGAGGGAATTCATACACTGAGCAAAAAGCTAGACTAAAGGATTTATAAAGTCCCTTTTAGGTATTGGATTCTGGGATTTTATTATCCATTATTTTATACCTCCTACTCTTGCTGTTAGTACTCCTCTCCTATATTAACTTTCTTTTCCTCCTTTAACTCCCATTAGTGCCTACTTTTATCTGACGTACATCCCCACTTCTGAGCTTTAATGCCTAGTACATGCCTGGCTTTAGGGATCAAGAGAATCAACAAATACCAAAACACTTTCCCCAGGATGTGTATACACACATGTATGTGTATATACATATATGTATACATATGTTGTAAGTATGTTATTTTCAATTGCAAGAGTATGTTACTTCCTTAAATTGTGAACTCTCAGATGGCAAGATTTGTGCCAGCCCACTTTTTACTTCGGTGTATACATCTGGACATTTGGGAAATACATGTTAAATTAGTCTAGTAAAGGAACATTGGACTTGGGTTTAAAGCAGGAGACTCAGATGAGTGGTTCTAACCACTAACTTACTGTATGATGTTAAGCAAATAACTTCTCTGAGCCTTGGTTTCTTCATTTACAAAATGGGCCCAATAGTACCTATTTCCCACTTACTTTACAACATTGGTCCATGGATAAAGGTGAAGAATTTTTCATTGGATGTGAAGAAAATACTGGATGTGGAACTGCTTAGGGGGTAAATGAAACACTTATACAAACACAAGTTATTATTAATAGTAGTAGGCTTTGAAAACTGGGAGATTCGTGCTATCCTGTTGGGGACTGACTGTAAGGTTATTTAAAGGTACCAGTGCTCAGCAGGGGAAGGGATTTGGGAAATGAGAATTTAGTTTTATTCCTGAAAACTCACTTTTTCTCATGCGGAAATGCTAATGGTAGACCATACTGAAAATATAGCATTCTGCATTCATGGAAGAATATTGTTCATTTTTAGGCGAAAAAGCACTATTAACTAAAAAGGCAAGGTCTCCCTAGAGTTGTGGCAACATGTAACAGTTTGGTTTATGAATCAATGTAGCTCAGGTTCAAGTGGTCTAATTTCCTGAAAACCACTCTATGGCATTAGGTTTCCAGAGGGGTGTAAAAGTCTGTAGCGTATTTATTCACAGTTATAATGAAATGAAAAGGGAAAAGAATTGTAGAGGAATTATTCTCTGAGAGGGCAAGTCACATTTTTTAAATTCATCTTTTTTTCCTAAGGGAACTACTTATATAAAGGTGGGCAGACCTGCTAACAAGCTCTGACTCATGAGATCCTTGTGAACAACGCTGCGTACAGGCTGGAATCCTCTACCTTTATCCACAGCCCCTTCTCCCAAGGCATCTACTAATAAATGCTGAATTTGGGGAAAAGGTTTGTAGGATACTCCCACAATGTCCTCTGACACCCACAATAGTGGTTTCACTTTTTTTTTTCTGTCTCTCAGTGACAGGAGCTATATTGTTTCCCTATTTGTTCAACAAAAGCACAAAGGAGAGCTGAGCTCCCAGTCAGCACACTTTAGCTTGAAGAGGAACTGGCAACAGAAAGTTGATTTCTTTCAGAGGATCATGGGAGTACAAGAGAAAAAATGGCACCCAGCCACAGGGAGAGCCCTTGACCTCAAAGCAGGAGCAGTTTCAGAGCTGTATATGTATATAGATGAAAAGAACACTTTAATTTGGGATGAAACACCTGAATTATTTTACCAAGAAAGGAGAGGAGTGCCTAAAAGTTCTTCAGTAAGCAGGAAGGTGAAAACAATATCTAATATTTTTTTCTATTCTTTGAAATAAGTAATTCCTTTGCTTTTTATGTTAGACAATCCTTAATTGAAATTTTCTTTAAACAAAAAGTAAATTGAACTTGAACTCTTAAAGAGTCTTGATTTTAATTTATTTCTCAAACAAAATAAATCAACAAGTTGTCAGAAGGTAAATGTGGATAAATGTGCATTTAACACAATTTCTTTAAAAAAAAAAAAGCTCTAGGCCTTGAGCTGTAATAATTAAGGCTTTAAATGTCCCCAATGACATTAACTAGATAACATAATTTGGAGCACAGGAATGGAGTAACCCAAAGTCTGTTCATTGATGCATTGTTCAAAATAATTCACTCAAGAAAACTCTGTACAACACATCATTCTGAAACAACTGTGGTAGTTTTTGTAAACTTATCATCTTTCTACTTCTAATACTACAAAGATCTATGATTTCCTCCTTGTGGCTCTGCCCTCCACTGATGGAGATTACAATCTCTCCTTGCTACCTCTATCAAAAGAGGGTCTTGAGGAGTAGTTATGAACAAATTAAGTTATCACCTGGTATCCAGCCTCCAGGTGATGAAGCTCTCCAGACTTAGCTAGGTTGGTCCTTGGATGACAGATGCACGATTTGTCAGCAGGGCCTTACTTGACACCTTTCCAGCTTGGTGGGATCTCCCAGAGCTTGACTTATGTTGACATAGCCCTAGAGAGACTGGGATCAGCTTCTACAATACATGGAAGCATCAGAGTTGGATATTAGTGCAAGCAACAACATCAGTGTTCAAAGTTTTGAGTTCTATCCTATTAACAAAGGATTCAGTGCACAATGACCACAAGCAAAAGTCTTTTGCCTGTAATTCATATTTTGAAGCAATTTTTATAAGCATCTGTAAACTTCAACACACTATAATAATTATGTTGAGAATTTAATAGGGGCTATATGGGAATGTTAAGTCAGCTATAAAGTTCACTAATACTGTTTCCAATTTATCTGAAATATAGAAGCTTCTTGAATTGCTGATTTGGAAATATCTTTGATTAATGACATGAGAAGTGAAAACATTGGAAATGTTTCATTCCATCCTACCAGACTGATATTTTCAAAGAACAAATCTATGTCACTCCCTCACTTAAGAAGCTTCAGGGACTCTCTGTTGTCTCTAGAATAAAGGGAAAAAACTGCAACAACTCCTGCCTGACATTCATCATCTGCAATGGTGCCAACCTGTCTTTTCAGACTTATCTTACATTATTCCCCTACATACACTCTATGGTACAGCCAAACCAACATATATAATATTCTATCTCCTATCTCTCTGCCTTCCTCTCCTTCTTCACCTCCACCTCTTGAAATCCCTAGCTGTACCTCAAGGCTCAGCTCTAGTGACTTTCTCAAGCATCCCATCTAGTTTTAGCACTCTTCCCACCTAGCCTGAAATTCTTTTGAACCTAATTTACATGTATGTAGTTGTGCATGTTATTCTCCATCTTCTCCCCACCTAGAATGTAAAGTCCTTGAAAGCAAGAACTCTTCATTTTTGCCTTCGTATCCCCAGCACCTCCCATAGCACCTGGCACATAGTAGGTGCTTAATAAATGCTTGTTGAATTCAATTGAATTCAATAGGCTTCATGTGTGAGCATTTGAAACAAAAACCAAAAGAGCTACTTTGTGTAAAAACACAAATAGGGCTACCATGTAGAAGTTGAATTATGTGACAAAATGAAGGTTTGTGCAATGTGGTCAGAGATGGTTTTATTACTTTGTTTTCCTTTGCTAAGTGAGGGTGAAATTGGGTGTCCCTCATGAGAAATTAGCAGCCATAGTCAGAATGAGGAACTGCGTGGGAGGGTGCTATGGGAGGCTCCCAATTTTCTTCTATCACTGATTTTCAGTCTTTACCTACCAATCTTCCCTGAATTTTCCCAAACAGAGGTTGCTAGCTGTGCAAAGGAGTCTAGCAGCTTTCAAATCTAGACAAATATTCCCAGGAGACTGGGACAGGAATGAGCCAATATATTTCCTGTTAAAACGTTAAGTGTATATATACAGTGAAGCAAAGCTTCCTGAGCAGTCTGCCATTGCATTTATTTATATGTAGCTGCAAAAGAATCTGTATCTCATACAAAGTCACCGACCTCTACTTTAACACCTTGCTGCTAACTAGCTGAGGATAACTATGAGTGCATCTGTTTAAAACTGGGACTCTTCTATCACATAGCTGTTGAAAAATAGCTATTGCTGTTGTTCAGCTGTGATTAACTCTTGGTGAGTCCATCTGGGGTTTTCTTTGCAAAGATACTGGAGTTGTCTGCGATTTCCTTCTCCAGCTCATTTTACAGATGAGGAAACTGAGGCAAAGAGGGTTAAGTGACGTGCCCAGGATCACATAACTAGTAAGTGTCTGAGGACAGATTTGAATTTAGGTCTTCCTGACTCCAGGCCCAGCACTCTATCCACTGTGCCATCTTGGTTTTTCATTAGGTATCATGTTACAGGTTGTATCCCAGAAAGAAATGATGAGGGAAATAGAAGACCAAAGTTGTAACCTGAACTCTTCCCTTAATTATCAGTATGTCCTTAGTTAAATATCAATACATTGTGTTGGGGAAATTTTTCAGCTGTAGGGTCAATGAAAGTCTGTTTAGCAATCTACTCTTCTACTCTTCATTCTGCTTTATCGAAGATTATATCTGATTTTCAATCTGGTTGTTAAGTTCAACCTGTTAGGTTCTATGGGATGTTATGTCAAGAATAAAAGTATAACAGAGCACAAGGTCTGGAACTCAGGACTATTACATGTGGCTCTGACACTCCTCAGAGGACTTGGGTTCCATAATTAAATGGATCTAAAGGCTAAGCCTCTGACAGTTGCCATAACGATGTTACCCATTTAATAAGTAGCCTCCTGCCTCAATATAACTGACACTGCTGGTAGGATTCCAAATATTCTGATATATTTGACTTTCATATGGAGAAGAGGACACAAAGTTCAGTCAACCCCCAATGCATTAAGAACTGCAGCACGTGACATATTTCAGAAGTGCAAAACTGGAAGCAAATGCATCCCATCCCAATCCTACTCTCAGCTCTTCCATTTCTGTCAGCCTAGCATGGTTTCCTATATTTCAGACAGAAGCAAAACTGCTACTCAGTTCCATGGCTAGCTATTTAAGGCACCTAACACAGCAGGACAAATGTGCACAAGTCCACACAGTATGACAGAAGGAATTAAAAATGTATTTACCATCTGCTGGTAGTTTCCTTGCTGGGCTCCCTTCCTCTCTTGCAGCCACAAATAGGGTCTTCGATTCTCTTTCCAACTTCGGAGAGTAAGCTTCTTTTTCCCCACATCTCTGGAAGATCCATTTTGTTTGACTGCCTAAATGACTGAGAGTGATAGTCAGAAGAGGATAGGTCCTCTTTTAACATTTCTGCTTCTAGGACAAGAGTTTTTAACCTTGGCATGTGTGTGTCATGAACCCCTTTGGCAGTTTGAGGAAGTCCCTGGACCCCTTCTCAGAATAATGCCTTTAAATGCATAAAATAAAATACATAGGATAACAAAATAAATTAGTTATATTGAAATAGTTATCAAAATATATTTATTTTTAAAAGCAAGTTGGCAGACCCCAGGTTAAGAACCCCTGTTCTTGGGGAAATTTCCTAAAAATGCAAAAACCATTGGGAATAGCGCCTAGCACTTGGTTAGCTACTCTTCAGATGTACAGATCTTTGGTTTTCATTGCTAATACTAAGTCATAGCATGCTCATCAAAATTTACTTCAAGAAACTAGAGAGAAGCAGCAGACTTTGGGTAAAGACTGTCATGAAATGAGTATTATGTTCTCAGGAAGGTTTGAAAACTGGCTGGACCTTGCCATATCATGGTGGACCAGATGGGAGTCACGCTCCTCCCAGGAGAAAAGAAGATCAGAACTTCAATAATGGATTTAAAGCCTTAGAGTTTCCCTGACAAAAAGGAGAATAAAGATGATGAGCCAGAGGCATGGTTGAGAAGCTTGGAGGCCAGCTGGTATGATGATCCAAGATCATTTGGGTCATATAGAAACTTACTTCTCAGTAGGAAACTGACTTTATCTGATGATGTGTGTACCACTCTAAAGTAAACCATGAAATTGGGGACAGATATTAAATGTAATTTCTCTCCTAAGAAAATGGTGATAAATGATAACAGCTAGCATTTATATGGTATTTTAAGGTTTGCAAAGTGCTTTACAAATATCTCATTTTATTCTCAGAAAAACCCTCTGAAGTAGATACTAAGGGAGGGAGAGAAAATAAATTTGATAATTTAAAAAAAATAGAGAAGTGGGGGAATGTTACAGATGTGAAATATTGCATGAATTATCCCTGAAAGGTAGGTATTATTGCTAGCCTCATTTTACAGATGAGGAAACTGAAGGAGACAGAGGTTAAGTAACTTGTCTAGAGTCACCCAGCTACTAAGTATAGGAGGACAAAATTGAATTCAGGTTTTCTGGATTCCAGGTCCAGTGATCTGTGTTGTCTTATCAATTCTTAATTCCTTTAAATAGTTTGTTTTAATCAGTTAATACCGGTTAATACTCAAGAGCCTTCAATATGGATGGAAATAGATCATTTTTAGAAAAATGCAAGGCATGCATAACCTATATATAACTACTTACCATCTCAGGGAGGAGGGAGGGAGGGAGGGATAGAATTTGGAACTCAAAACATTAAATAAAAATGTTTTAAGAAGTAAAAAATGGCATTTAAAGAAAGATGCAGGGTACCAGCTGAAGCTGAACTACCTCTTCTTCCTTTCTTCTTCTCAAAGATGGATTTGTTGCTCATTTGATATTTTTTTTTCTTTTGAGTGAAGTGGGAAGGGTGGTCCAGAATTGTAATCTTATTATCTATGTGAAGGAACTCTGAGTGCAAAAATTCCCTCCACTGATGTAATGTTGTCTCAACATACATAGTCTGAGAGAATTATCATTGAGAAGTCAAACATCTTGCTCACGGGCATATAGATAGTATAGCAGAAATAGAACTTGAACTTATCTTCTTGACTCCAAAGTTGGCACTCTATGCACTATGACAGGCTGCCTTTCTACCTGATTGGTTCCTTATGTTTTCTTAAGTCAGGGAAAGTAAGATTTAGATATCCTCATCAGCCTTTCCTGGAAACTGAGTCTGGGTGAGTGTGATGCTCTCATCAGCTCAACTCCTCCTGCATCAGAAGCATCATCTCATAATAATGTCAATTTAGTTGGAAGTTAGATTTGCTTTGGATAAGCTTTTTATGAAATAATCATAAGATAATAATGAGCTAATTATTCAGGATTCATAGCACCTTCCAACTAGTAGCTTCTCAATGGATGTTTTAATGTATCATTAGAGTGGTGTTCCATTCAAATAATCCCTTAAATGGTAGATAGGGTGGAATTGACTCACTGTATTACTTCCAGGTGTGAGACTAAGGACTTTTCTTATTTCTTTGAGGAAGTCTTCTTGGGATACGTGGGCTCTGAATCATATCTATTACATTCAACAAATACTTAGTGATTGCTTACTGTTTATAAAGAAGTATTGTGTTAGTAGATTGCCAAATGTTGAGGACACATTCTAGAGAAGAATGCATAAATCAGTATAATACAAAGAAGAATGGGATGAATGAATGTGTGAAGTAAGTGAAACCAGAACAATTTATACAATAACATCAGTATTGTAAAAATGAACAATTTTGAGGACTTTTATAAACTTAGGAATAATGAAATAAGTAGAACCAGGAGAATAATGACACTATAAAAATAAAGAATTTCAAAATCCACAGGAACTATGATCAATACAATGATCATTCATGATTTCAGAGGACCAATGATAAAACATGCTATCCATCCAGAGATGAGACAGAATCAAGATTCAGAATACACACACACACACACACACACACACGCACATATACATATGCCATTTAGGGGAACTGTTTTGATCGATTACATATTTGTTACTAGAAATTTGTTTTTTTAATTTTTTTTGTCTTGTCAAGTAAATTATGGTAGGGAGTGGTGAGGAACGGGAAAGGGAAAGAATGAGCATTTATGTAGTGCCTACTACATACTAGACACTGTGGTAAGAACCTTTATAAATATCTCATTTAATCCTCACAACACCCTGTGAAGTAGGTGCAAGGGGGGGGGTAGAGAAAATAAATTTGTTAATTTAAAAAAAAACAGAGAGGGGGAAAGTGTTAAAGATGTGAAATGTCGCATGCACTTTCAGATGAGTTTTTGGTATTATTTTTACTTAACTGTTTTCCTTTGTTACAAGAGACTTCTCAAAGTGGGAATCAAGTGTAAATGTAATGTAAAAAAAGAAAACATCGGTAAAACTTTTAAAAAAGCATTTAAACACTATGTGATAAGCACTGTGCTAAGTACTGGAGAAACAAATATAAAAGCAAGCTAGTCCTTGACCTCAGGAAGCTTATGTTATACTAAGGGAAGTAACACATATGACAGTGGTAGCCAGGGGAGGGCTGTTCATTTTAGGAAGTAAGAGAAAAAGTAAGTGGAGCCATAAGGGAGTCACCTGACATTCATTTTCAGAAGTAATGTTAATATTAATTTCATTACTGTGTCTAGAGCAAAAGGTATAAAACTGGGCCTGGGGATGGATTTGGGCAGAGTCAGTGGGAAAGAGATGGCTGAGATGTGAAGCATGTTGAGGAGATAGCTAGATACAGCTGGCCATGTATATCTACACTGGCTGATTCATTATTCAGGAAAACATAACCATGTAAATCTACACTGGCTGATTCACCTATCAGGAAAACATGGCCCCAGGGTAGTGGTTCTAAGGGATGAGCTAATTAAATCACTCAGAACAAGATCTCAGGGTAAAACTATCCTAATGGGCAAAACAGGTGTCAAGGAAATAGTTAGGGTGGGTAGTTGGATAAGATGTAGATGATTAGATGTACAGATGATGGATTTGTAAATTGGTCCAAACATTCTAGAAAGCATTTTGAAGTTGTGCTAAGAAAGAAAAAGAAAAAAAATATGGAGGGAGTTCCCTCAATGTTAAGTTCCCTTTAATGCAGAGATTCTGCAGTTAGACATATATCCCAAGAAGGTCGATAATACAAAGAAAGGTCACACATATATCAAAATATTTATAGAAGTATATTTATAGTAGCAAAGAAGAGTAAACAAAATAGGTTCCCATCAATTAGTGAATGGCTAAAAATGATGTGGTACATGAATATAATGGAGTATTATGGTGTTCTAAAAAATGATAAATATGATGAATACAGAGAAGCATGGAAAGATTCATATGGACTAAAGTACACAGAACCAGGAAAAATATAAATAATTATTACAACAATATAAATGGAAAGAACAAAAACAAAAAGTGAAAACTGAATACATAAGAATATAATGACTAAATTAAACATAATGAAAAAACTAAACTAAAAATGGGCCCCTCAGAAGCAATATGAGAAGTTACTTTCCCCACTTCTTAAGGGTGCAAGAGAGACAAAGCCTGTAAGAATTAAAAAAGAGAGAGAGAGATAACTTCTTTAGGGGGAAGAGTTAGGGGACATCCAAATAAAAAGTTGTTTTTTTTTTGTTAAAAAAAAAGTCAATCAGTTCCCAGTTGGGTTGTTCAAAACAGAATTTCTCAAACTGTGTTTGGTAAAAATCCTTATGTTTCTATTAGAATTCTTAAAAATATGTATGTGTAGCTGGTGTTCCTGATAGCTTTTTATAGGCATGAAGAGTAGGATGATGTGTAGGCATATAAAGCCCGTCATGTGTCACCTAGGAACACTCACCAAGTATACACCTTATCTCCCTCACTGTGACATGTGTAACAAAATGAGAATGAAAATAAGGTTAAATTGGTCCATTTTTTTTTCCAAAATATCTACTCATACTTCACTAAAGGTGTATCCCATACTCCTAGACCTGTCACACCAAGACCAACATGTTTAATTATCAATATATTTCAAAAACAAAAAGTGGTCCATAGTCAGGTTGTGTTGAACAATCCCTTGCTATGAACTAAGTTCTCCTTCTTCCTCACTCCTTTCCTTCCTTCCTCCCTCTCTCCCTCCAGTCTTTCTCTCTCTTTCTTTCTTTCTTTCTTCTGTTCTTTCTTTCTTTCTTTCTTTCTTCTTTCCTTCCCTTCTCTTCTTAACTTTTTGGATCCCATGCCTCCTCCATATATATGTTGGTTTTTCATATGTAAATGTTTCCCTTGATTTTATCATAGTGGAAATTTCATTATAAGAACATCTATAGTAGACAGGGGATAGGGATGGGAACTATGATTTCACTGCCATAAGAAACTTCTCATTGAGCATCTTCTCTGCAACTTATTTTCTTGGAGGGTTGCCTACAGAACTGAGAGGTTAGGTGACTTGCCCAGTGTCATATGGCCAGTATACGTCAGAGGCAAAATTTAACCTAAGTAGTCCAGGCATTAAGGCAAGCCCTCTATTTGTTGTGTCACACTGAGTCCACATCTGTAGTAAGACTAAAATGAAAGAGTATGCATTATTAATAAAGAGGCTAAAACACTTCTAGTTGTGTTCAATATACTATTGGGGGCAAGGGGAGTTTTGTAGCAATCTGCAGAGAGTGAGTTACACGTGGATTTCCAAATGGAACATGACAGCAATGTATGGACAAAGTTCAAGTTGGCCTTGATTCTTGAGGAGAAAGTGAAAGTGCTGGACAAATACATCCCTATTCCTCAGACTATGAGGGAGAATGAAGTATTCCTTAAAAGAATTAAAGAAGTGCTTCAAAAAGGTGGAAAAATAAAAAGGCATCTGAAGAAGTGGAAGGGTATCCAATTTTGCATCAAGAAGATGGATCATAGATGAACATGACACAGAAGCAAAGGAAGTAAAAGGACCTCTTGCTCAGCACTTGGAGCTAGAAACAGATATGAGTCTCTTTTCATAGACTGGGAAGACGCACCCTCTCAGGAGGAAACAGATTCTTGTGCTCCAGTGAATGATGATGTGGCTCTACAAATCCAATCAGGAAAAAGGTCATTTAGTCATGGTTAAAGGAAAGAGAATTAAGGAGTGGTAGTCAATGAGCCTTGGAGTAGGTAGACTTAGAAGTTCTTTGTTGACCTGACATAAACAAGAGAGAAGTTAGTTATCTTTTCAGGGCACATATCTGTGATGTGAAATATTATTAATTACTTTAATTATTTATTATATAATTAATTATTAACTGCCCATGGGTAAGCCAAGCCAATATAATAAAAATGACAATTCTACCTAAATTAATCTATTTATTCAGTGTTATACTAATCAAACTATCAAAAATTATTTTATAGAGCTAGAAAAAAAATAAAATTTATTTAGAAGAACAAAAGGTCAAGGATACCAAGGGCATTAATGAAAAAAATGTGAAAGAAGTTGGTATAGCCTTACCAGATCTTAAACTATATTATAAAGTGGTAATTATCAAAACAGTCTGGTACTGGCCAAGAAATAGTGTGGTGGATCAGTGGAATAGATTGGGTGCAAATTACATTACAATAAATGACCACAGCAATCTAGTATATGATAAGCCCAAAGATACAAGCTTTTGGAACAAAAACTCACTATTTGACAAAAACTGCTGACAAAACTGGAAAATACTCTGGCAGAAACTAGGTATAGACCAACATCTTACACAGTATACCAAGAAAAGGTCAAAATGGGTACATGATTTACACATAAAGGGTAACACCATAAGTAAATTAAGAGAGAATGGAATAGTTTATCTGTCAGATTTATGGATAACAGAAGAATTTAGGACCAAAGAAGACATAGAGAGCATTATAAAATGTAAAATAGATAATTTTGATTATATTAAATTAAAAAGCTTTTGCACAAACAAAACCAATGCAACCAAAATTATAAGGAAAGCAGAAAACTGGGAAAAACTTTTTGTAACAAATATCTCTGATATAGGCCTCATTTCTCAAATACATAGAGAACTGAGTCAAATTTATAAACATGCAAGTCATTTCTAAAATTGTCAAAGGATATGAACAGGCAATTTTCAGATGAGGAAATCAAAGCTATCTATAGTCATATGGAAAAGTGCTCTAAATTACTATTGATCACAGAAATATAAATTAAAACAACTTTGAGGTACCATCTCATACCAATCAGAATGGCTAATATGACAAAAAAGGAAAATGTTGGATGTTGGAGGGGATGTGGGAAAACTGGGGCACTAACTCAGTGTTGGTGGAGTTGTGAACTGATCCAACCATTCCGGAGAGCAACTTGGAACTATGCCCAAAGGGATATAAAATTGTGCGTACCCTTTGATCCAGCAATACCACTACTAGATCTATATCCCAAAGACAAGCAAAAAAGGGAAAAGAACCTACAAAAATATTTATAGCAACTCTTTCTATGGTGGCTAAGAATTGGAAACCAAAAGCATGCTCATCAATTGGGCTAAACAATGGCTAAACAAGCTGTGGTATATGACTGTAATAGAATATTACTGTGGTATAAGAAAAGACAAGCAGATGATTTCAGAAAAACCTGGACAGACTTACATGAACTGATGCATAGTGAAATGAACAGAACCAGGAGAACATTGTACACAGTAACAGCAATACTGTTCGATGAAGAATTGTGAATGACTTAGCTATTATCAGCAGTACAATGATCTGAGACAATCCCAAAGGACTAATGATGAAGCATACTATCCCACCTCCAGAGAAAGAACTGATACTGATTGAACACAGACTGAAGCATGCTATTTTTCTTTCTTTCTTTTGAATCTTCTTTTACAGAATGACTAATATGGAAAGTTTTACATAATTGCACATGTATAACCTGTATTGGCTTGCTTACTGTCTCAGGGAAGGGGAAGGAGAAGGAGGGAGGGAAGAATAGAATTTGGAATTCAAAACTTTAAATAAAAATGTTTAAAAATATTGGGGGGGGAGAAATAACAGGATTTAAAAGAATAAGTTGGATTGGAGAAGTGAATGGATAATAACATGTTTTCTGAGATAGGTATTTGGACTTATGGACTGTGTGTGTGTGTCTGTGTCTACACATTAATACCTATGTAGATATAATAAACATACATGTATATACACACATATACATATATTATAGTGGATAGAGAGCTTCCCTTGGGTCCAGGATGATCTGGGTTAAAGTCTTGCCTCTCACACTTAGTTGCATGACCTTGGGCAAGTCATCAAATTTTTCAGTGTTTTAGGTAGCTTTCTTAGAGTCTAAATTATTTGACCTGCACTGGTGGAGGGTGTTTCCACAATAGGAAATTCCCTATTTCAGTAAAATTATAGGTTTAGTCCCTAATCCTTATCCTCTATGTTCATTCTTCCAATAAAGTGTCCAGTGCAACAAGCTATTTGTTAAATATCAGTTTTATTGAAGAACACAAATGGCAAAGAAAGTGCCAACTTACATTGGTTGAGTGACTTTCCTCATCTGGTAGTTCTCTTTGTCAGAGAAATCACAAGTCCAGTTCCTATATGAATATATCTTTCTCTTTCTCTCTCTCTTCTTCTTCTTCTTCTTCTTCTCCTTCTTCTTCTTCCTTCTCCTCTTCCTTCTCTCTGTCAATATATGTGTATATGTATATCTATATATACATATATGTATGTATATACATGTGTAGGAATCTAATAAATAAGTCTTTACACTGAAAAATGCAGGGAGAAGAAAAAATTGTCTATTTGTATCTTCCATGCCAGATACTTTAGAAAGTATTAGGTAGAACAAAGGAAAACCAGCAGAAGAGAGCATTAAGAAGTCACAGTGTTCAGGATAAAAGAAGTAGTAATTCTGTTGTACTTTATTCTGGTCGGTCCACACATGAAGTATCATGTTCAGTTCTCAGTACCACATTTTAGAGGGTATATTATCAAGCTAAAGGCTCATTCAGAGGAAGACTACTAGGATGGTGAAGAAACTGAAAACTGCCAAAATGATGGTCAGTTGAAGGAAATGGGGATATTTAGGTTGGGGGATGGATGAGATGACTAGGGAGGTGCCATGAGAAAAGTCTTCAAGTACTTAAAAGGCTAACATGTGCAAGGATTAAACCAGTTCTACCTGATCCCAAAAAAGCATGAGTTGAAGTTACAGAGAGGTACATTTATGAAGTACTTACTATATTCCAGGGACTGTGTTAAATTCTAGAGATATAAAGAAAGGTAAAACATAGTCTTTGTTCTGGAAAAGCTTATATTCCAATGGAAGAATCAAGAAGTAAATAATTATGTACATAAAGGAAGGGAATAAGCATTTATATAGTGCCTACTATGTGCCATGCACTATGCTAAGCAATTTTTTCAAATATCTCATTTGATCCTTACAACAACCCTGGGAGGTAAGTGCTTTTGTTATCCTCATTTTATGGCTGAGGAAGATAGGGGTTAATGGATTTGCCAAGGACACACATCCAATAAGAGTCTGAGGCTGGTTTGACCTCTGGGCTTCCTGACTTCAAGCCCAGTGCTCTATCGACTGCATCACCTACTTACTTCTTATATATAAGATATATACATTGTAAATGGAAAGTACTCTCAGAGAGAGAAGACTAGAAGTGGAGAGGGAGTAGAACGGGTAAAGAAGAGACTCTGGGAAAGGCCATATTCATGTATAACTTTGAAAAAAACCTCACTAACAAGAGTTGTCCAAAAGGGGTGCTTTAGGAAATTTTAAGCAGAGGCTAGATTGCCACTTAATGAGGATGCTATATACGGCAATCTTATTCTGGTTGGGTGAATAAGGTACCTTTGATTTGTAAGGTAACTTACATTACAATTTTCAGCTTCTGTAACTCTGTGCTTACATTTCTGAATGATCTTTGTTTTGGAAAAAATAAAAGAATAAGTAATAGGAAAAGAAGAAAGAATAATAAGAGGACACAGAAAAGGAAAAACAATAAAAAGTAAAAAGGGGAAATGAATGGATGAAGAGAAGAATATATAATTAAATGGAAATTTAAGATAACAAAAAAGTCAGAAAAATAAGAAGAAGAGGGCAGGAGACACAACCCTATGCAAACCTCTTATCTTTGACAAAGGATACATGCATACATACATATATACGTATATATACATATATATAAAGGATACATATACACATACTATATATATAATCATAGAGATGGCATATAAGGACTGTATTGTTTTCACATTTGATCTTATTATAGAAAAGATTAAATAAGAAAATTTCTATTTCATGATAAATGATAAGTTAAATGTAACAATTGAAATGTTAAAAATAAATGGCTTAAATTTTCCCACAAAAAGAAAAAAATAACATTACAAATTGATTAAAAACAAAGTGCAAAAATACGATATCTGTGGGAGCTGCATCTAATGAAAAGATGCTATGGGGAAAAGCAAAAAAGGAACAAGTGTTTCCTAAGCACATACTATGTGTCAGGAATTGTGCTAAATGCTTTGCAAAACTTATCTCAGTTGATCCTTACAACAACCCTGGGAGGTAGGTGATTATTAGTTCCATTTTATGATTGAAGAAATTGAGGCAGACAGAGGTTATGTGACTTGCCCAGAGCCACCCAGATAATAAGTATCTGAGGTCAGATGTGAATTCAGGTCTTCCTGACTCCAGGCCCAACTACCTAGCTGCCTAGGTGTATTTAGCATGAGAGGCTGAATCAAAATTTATTATTTTGCAAATAACTCAAGAAAATCTAGAGTAGCTTTGGTGACATTTGAAATTTGAAAGTGCTGAGATTAAAGAAATTATATAATACTTAAAATTTTAAATGCCAAAGTATATCATGTTAAATGCCAAAAGTATATCAATTTTGAATATATGTGCCAAATAATATAATAGCTATCTTTCAAGTGGGAAAAATAAAAAATATACTCTTATATAAAGAAAATATTTATAACATTAGGAGCTTTATACAATATACTCTAATAACAGAATATAAGAGAAGTAAAAATATCAATAAAAAAGGCTTGTACAGTGTTGAACAAACTGGATTTAACAACTATATGGAGATTATTTATTTTGTTTAAACTGTGTGAAGAAATCTTATTTTATTCAGTTTTTCATATGAGAATGTTAGTACTGTAGGGGACATTGGAACTCCCTGAGTCAAACCCACTAATTTTACAGATGAGGTAACTGAGGCAGAGAGAAGTTAAGTGATTTGCTTAGGTTTACACAAATGGTAGCTAGGTTGCATAGTGGATAGAGTGCCAGGCCTGGAATCAGGAAGACTTATCTTCATGAGTTCAAATCTGTCCTCAGACACTTATAAGCTATGTGATCTTGGGCAAGTCACTTAACCTTGTTTGCCTGAGATTCAACATCTGTAAAATGAGCTGGAGAAGGAAATGGCAAACCATTCCTGTATCTTTGCCAAGAAAACCTCAAATAGAGTCATGAAGAATTGGACACAACCAAAACAACTGAACAACAACAGCTACACAAATGGTAAGTGTTTGTTAAACTCTAAATTTTTTAAACTCCTTAGTAGGACTAAGGTAGGAAAGGAAGTTATTTTTGTTAATAATGATAATAATTATTATTATCATAATGATATTTCAAAGATCCATGGTTCCTTATTGGTGTGGGTAGGACCATTGGATTTTGAACTCAAAGAAGTCTGAGAGATCATTTACAAGTGAGCAAACTGAGACCCAGAAAAATTAATAAATTTATTCATGGTCATATTATTAATTAGGAGCAGAACTGATATTCAAACTTAGGTTTTCTTACTCAAAACCCAGTGCTATTTATACTAGACCAAGCCCTAAGAATTTAGATCAGAACCCCTCTGCACCTTAATTTTCAATTCTGATGTGACTGAAAAAAATTATCATAAACCTTTTTATGCTGAGAATCTCCAAACTTGGCCAGGCACATGGGAAAGATTTAATGAAAAGTAAAGAACATGCTTTTCATCAAGTACACATGGAACATTTATAACACTGAATATTTTCTTGGTCATAGAAAAGTCCTAAATAAAATTTGAAAGAAAAATAATGAAATAAATCTTACATATGCAGATTATAACACAATAAAATTTAAATAGGTGATATATGATCAGAATGTGAAATTTTGTGGGATAATTAAAGTGACATAAAATAATGCTTGACTTAAAGAATTACATCCCTCCATGCCTCTACCACCCACCATTAGACTGTAAGATTCTTGATGATAGGAACTATGTGTTGTTTTTCATCTTTGTATCCTTAGCATCTAATATAGGGCCTTGCACATAATAAATGTTTACCAAGTTGTACTGAATTGATTACATTGTTGTACATGGCTTTGTTGGGGGTTTTATTACTCTGGGTCATTTATATTGAGATTGCTATATTAAAAAACTTTATTTTAATTTCTCTTGTTTGCCATTTACTTATTGCCTCCCAGGTCATTTGAGTCTTACTGCCACCATCTTAAACCAGGCATTCATCAGGTCATGCTTCATGTTCCAATCTATCTTCCACATTGCTACCAGATGAATATTCCAGAAGTATATTACTCCTTTGCTTAAGAACCTACGTTAGCTCATGTTGGGTCATGTTAGACTACTTAGCTTGGCATTCAAAACCTCATTAATACCCTTTCCTTCCATAAAATCTCGTCCTCCTGACTTCCTTATTTCTGTTAATGGTGTTACTACTCTTTAGATCTAGTTACCAATATTCAAAACCTTTAAGTTGTTTTTGACTCCCCCTCTCCCTAGCTTCCTATAGCCAATTAACCACCTTAGTCATGTGTGGCAACTCTATATCCTCAACATTTCTTGAAAGTTCTCTCTTTCCCTTTTACATTGTCACCATAATTGATGATCTCTATGACTGGCTCCCATATTCCACCACGGTATGTCTTTTAAAATCTAAGGGTTAGGGCAGTATCCTTTACCTATGACTCAAAGGCAGGCTAGGTAAATCAGTGGCAACTTGGATGCCATGTAACCTACTGAGTTTCTTATGCTGCTTCCTCCTTATTTTCTATCTTTTCTGTCCCTTCCTTTGATATATTGTCTTGTCTGACTTGTATTATGCTCCATTTATGCCCCTGCCTTCTTTAGATTGTCTGAACATTGTTAGCTACCTCTCATCATTTGTGGGTCCTTTGCTACCTGCATGATTTGTGACTATTTTCCCTATCCAGATCCCTGGGCCATGGCTGTGGCCATTGATATCCCATCATGGCCTCTCACTGTGTCACAATAAATGGCCTCAATCTTCATTTATCTCTTTCCATTCCATATTGCAGTATCCTACTAACTCATCTCCTTGCTCCTCCAATCTGTGCTACGCACTACTACCAGATTAAATTTCCTACCTGCTCAGTTCTAATCATGCTGTCCATATCACATACTGTAGCCAAACAATGATACAACTGACATTTATGTAACATTGTGAAGTTTCAAAGCATTTTATATTCATTATTTTACTTGAGCATCACAAACCCACTAAGGCAGATATTATGGGTATTACTGCTATTTTACACATGAGGACAAAGACTCAGTGAGATCAAATGAAGGTCAAACTAAGCTATTTATCGTCTCCCCATAGATCAAAAGTCCTAGAATTTCCTGCCTCCAGTTGTTTTGGTTTCTTTTTTTTTTGGAGAGGGAGGTGGAGTGTGGATAGGAATAATATAGCAAAAGAAAAGAGGGTCAATGAGACATATTTTAGAGAAGAGAATAGAATGAAGGTCAGAAAGAAACACAGACAAGTAGTATAGCTTTGAAAACTACAAGTTAAATTTATTCTACTTGAAAAGAGGCAAGCTATACATAGTAGATATCTGCAATTTCATCTATAATTTTTTTTGTTCTACTATATATTCATATATGTGTATATGTGTATTTTATATATGCATATTTTGTATATTTGTATGTTTGTATATATTTTTGTATATGCTTGTACATGTGTATGTGTATATATATATACATATACATGTATATATGTGTATATATACATATATATATACACACACACACACACAGAGAAAGAAGCCAATTAATTTGATGTTTGTTAAGTTCAGGATAAAAAGAAATACATTTTTAAAGAAATCCTAGCCATTTCTGAAAACTTAGCTAAAATTCCACCTTACTGGCACTTTCTTTGATCTATTCAGCTAAAAGGGAAGTTGCAGAGGGGACATATAGAATAATGATTGGACTTGATATTGATATTTGGATGGATCCAGAGTTTGATCAACGTGGCTATTCAGAACACATTCCATGCTTTCTGATCCTATGCAATTCTTGTTCCTGCCTTTCTTAAAATTCTCCTCTGAGAATCTATCCGATGAGCTGTTGGCCTTCTTCTGGTTCATTTAAACATCCCTGAGGTGAGCCTGTGGGTTGTCTTTCCCTTTAGTTGTAAATACTTTAGAGCTTCTGATTTCACTTTAAGCAAAAATATTCAATATGGATGGGGTTCAGTTCCTCTAGTGGTCTGCCAAGTCATTTGTTGTTGGACAGAGATCTCATGTTAAGAGTGCCACAGGGAAATAAATTATTGTAGATGGTATAAAAATGGAATTTTTCTTAGTCCCCCCTCCCTTGTCCTACCAGCCAACCACTGGCACTTTGAGAGTGGAAGGGCACTAAATGGGACTGAGAGTCATTTTGTGTTTCTGACTATTTAATAACCAAAATAATTCATCACTTGGCAACCAGTCTTCTGGTAGCAAGCATCAATTTACTTAGCAGGATGGCCCTACAGTGTCATGTGTTGCTTTCAGGCCTTTCTCTGAAGCCTCGACAGCCTGGAAGAAGCTCCCAGAGCTACTGTTCACTTTTAACATGACTAAGTTTCCGGGAATGTCCTAAATGAGGTACATACGGATTTTAGCCAGGCATTTGGCAAAGTCTATAATGCTATCCCTCTGAACAGGATGGATGGCTATGGGCTCAATAATGATTTTGAGGAATAGGCATACTCAAAAAAGGTTGAACAACCAGACATAAAAAATAGTGATTGTATAATAAATTGAGAGCCAGAAGGTTAGAGATAATAGGATCACAGATGGAGAACTGGAAGAGTCTTGAGATGGGTTCTAGTCTAACTATCCCATTTTATAGATATGTACCTCAGGTCAATCAACAATATTCACTGCCTACTCCGTGGTAGGCATTGGGGATACAAATATCATAGATAAAACTATCCCTACTTGCAAGGAGTCTATACTCAAACAGTTTAGATGACATGAACATATTTAAGTATAAGCAGGATGAATATAAAGAGAAAAATACAAATAAATACTATATAGTTCTAGGCAAGGTGCATGGTTTGAGAGGGAGGGCATTAGCAGTTAAAGGAATCAGGAAAGACTCATGGGAAAGGAGATATTGAGATTGTATCTTGAACAAAGAATGGAATTCTAAGAGAGAGATACAAGAAGGGAGTACATTCTAGGCATGAGGGACAGCCAGTATGAAAACACAGAGGAAGATAAAGTATTGTGTGGGAGGTGCGAAGAGAAGGTCAGTTTGGCTGGATCACAGAGTGTGACATGGAGAGTAAGGCTAGAAAGAAAAGTTTTAAAATATGTTAGGAAGGGCTGTAAAAAGTAAAGAGAGGAGTTTATATATCCATAAATGTATATGTTTTGTGTGTATGTGTATACACACAGACACACACACACACACACCCGTATACACACACACATTCCTAGAGGTAAGAGAAAGTCACTGGAATTTTTTATTGAGTAGGGAATGACTCAGCCAGACCTGCATTTTAGGAAGATTACTTTTGTCTGCTGGATTGTGGGTGGACTGGAGTGGGGAGACGCTTAAGACAGGGAAACCAACCAACATTCTTTTGTAATAGTTCAGGCGTGAGGCATGGTGATGGTCTGTTCTAGGGTGGTGGCTATGTGCGTAGAGAGGAAGGAATGTATATCCTATATACACAAGAGATATTAGGAAGACAAAAGTTGTGAGATCTGGTCACAGATTAGATACCTGAGGTGAGTGGAAGTGAGATTTTGATGATATTGAAATTGTAAGCCAGGTGACTGGGAGTATCCTCAACAACAATAGGAAAATTGCCATCAGATGTAGTGCGCTCAATTTGGGATTCAAATATTGTTTTAGAATAGGATAAGCCAAAGCCAATGGCTGCTTTTTGTATGTTGTTCTAGATAATCCATAATATTGTACAGCCAATTCCTATTCAGATATGGGTTGGATCTCTGAGTCCTTTCCAACTATGAGTTCTGGTCTTCTGTGAAATGTAGGGAAAAAATGGTGGCACATTTAGATTTGGAAATGATCTCAGAGGTCATTTGGTTGAACCTCCTACACAATGCTAAAGAAAATTACCACATCTTCCTTTAAAATTCTCCAGGCTAAATAAAATAGATCTAGTTACTTTAGTCATTTCTTCCATGACATAGTTTCCAGATCCATCACCAGCTTGAATCTCATCCTCTGTGGACAGACTTTAGCTTGCTCTGTATTGTCTTTAAAGTTTGGAACCCAGAACTGAACACTCCTATGTGGTCTAACTAGAACAGAGTGCAGTGGGACTATTACTTCCAGTAATTTTTCTATTGATGCAGGCTAAGGTTGACTTAATTTTTACGTTATATTGTTGGCTCATATTAGCTTGTAGTCAGTTAAAGCTCTCAGATCATTTTTTTCCACACTAAGCACTGCCAACCCAGATATCCCCCATCCTATATCTAGAATAATACATTTTTAGAGCTAGAAGAGACCTTAATAGATAACTTAATACATTGCACAAACAAGGAAACAGAAGTCCATAATGGTGAATCTCATGGCTATTGAGAAGCAAAGTGGAAAGCACAATGAACCTTAAGTCAGGAGCCTTGGATTTTAATCTTGCCTCAGTTTCTTACTAGCTGTGTGACCATGCCCAAATCACTTAACCTCTAAGAACCTCAGTTTTTTCATCTATAAAATGAGGGTCATAACATTTTCACCATTTATCTCATAGGGTAATTGTAAAGAATTAGCAAACCATTAAGCACTGTGTTAACATCAAGTTGTTATTGTTTAATGGCTCATCAGAGAACAGGACCCAGGCCTCATAATTCCCAGTCTAAATCTCTTTCCAACAGGTGATGCTGCCACCTAATTTAGTGACATTAAGTTGCACTGTGATTTAAAAGACAGAATGGTGCAATAATATTCCTTTCCATATATATACTGTAATTTGTTCAGTCATTCCCCAGTCAATGGGCACCCATACCTCAGTTTCAAATGATCTTTTTTTTTTCACTTTAATTGCCCTTTATGAATTGAGAAGCTTGTTCTGTTTGGCCTCCTCCCTCACTATATTATCTTCCCTTACAACAACATCCTCTCTCCCACACTCCCCATCTCTACCTGTTTCCCTATTGAGTTTGATATAGTTCTGTATCAAACCCCTTGAGTGTGTGCATTAATTCAACTCTTTTTTGGCTGGTTCAAACAAGGGTGAGGTTCACTGGATGCTCATCCTCCCACCCCTTCCTTCATGTTTGTATAATCCCCACCCCACCACATATCCCAATTAGGAGAAAGAACAAATTCTACCACTTTCTATCTCCTTTCTACACTGTTATATTCCATTTATTCCCCTAGGTTCTTAATCTGTGTATAGGCAGAGGTCAAAGTAGAACAACATAAAAAAGTGGCCATTGACTTTGATTCATACATAAGTTCTCAGAGACTTGCTCAGACACTGTTTACTAAGTGAGTGATGGGGTTGATGATTGACTGTCATCATTGCATGTGGCTAATTAGTAAACATTGTTCATTGAAGCTCTTTTAACTAGAACTGAAGTCACCAACTTTGCCAATTAAATCTTCCATCATTTAATTCAGTTAATTAGTAAACACTGCTCATGGAAGCTATTTTAACAACAAATGAAGTCACCAATTTTGCCTCCAAACTAGACATCCTGATTTCAATTTTCCTACCTCTGTTAAGGCATCATTGACCTTTTACTCTCCACAGATTTAATTGTTGGAGGTATGACCTATCACATCCCTCAAATCTTCTTATTTTTCCTCTACAATATTTCTCTAACTCCAACTCATAAGTATTTATTAAGTGCCTATTTTGTGCCAGACACATGTGATAAGCTCAGAATTACAAAAATAAAAACAAAACAGGCCTTCCTACAAGAACTTACTTGCTCCTGAAGGGAAGGAAATATCATCTCCAACCAGACCTTTATCACTAAAAACTGAGAACTATAACTGTCTCCTTTTCCCTTTCCCCTATTCCATCCTGTATACCATATATCATATTAGTCTTCTTTAAAAAAAAATGAGTTAAAAAAAATAAAAACATGACCTCCATCATCTCCAACTCTCCTCAGATTGGCAAATTTGTTTCCTTTGCCTTCAAACCCGTTCTTTTCAGTCTTACATTTGATGTTCTGGTTCTACATTATTTACTTTAATTTTATCAATTTGCTATTACTCTAGAGCAGCAGTTCTCAAACTTTTTGTTCCCAGAATCCCTTTACACTCTTAAAAATTATTATTATTATTATTATTTTTAAGATTTTTTTTTAGGCAATTGGGGTGAAGTGACTTGCCCAGGGTCACACAGCTAGTAAGTGTCAAGTGTCTGAGGCTGGATTTGAACTCAGGTCCTCCTGACTCTAGGGCTGGGGCTCTATCCACAACGCCACCTAGCTGCCCCACTCTTAAAAATTACTGAGGAACTCACAAAGAACTTTTTTAAGTGGATTATCAGTTTACAGATTAATAATCTATCAATATTGGCCATATTAAAAAATAAAACATCTTAGTGTTGTGCTGAAAAAATGTGTCTTAGAGAAACCAAGAAGTCCCTGGACCAAACTTTGAACTACATTACTCTATAACACAAACCTTTCATTACTGCCAGGTCAGTTTCTGTAATCTGCCTTAAAGATTCTCTATATACCTCTGCCTCTTTTCATGTCATTTGACATGATAGAGATTATCTAACCCATACCTCTCATGTCAGAGATCAGTAAACTGAGGCCCAGAGAATCAATTGGTCTGCTCAAGTTTACAGAGTAAGAAGCCAAGCTGCCTTTCATACCAGATCATTTGACTTCACTGTCAGTGTTTTCTGGTTTTTGTTTTTTTCCCAATTATGCCACACTATCTATCCTTCTCTAATTCAACTTATAAACTTCCTTTACAGTTTAGTCCAAGGCCCTCCTTGTAGAAGCCTTCCCTGGCTCACCTCCCTTGACAGTGATCTTCTCCCTTGCTATTCTGTGAATTTCCTCAGCATTGATGTATTCAGTCTGTGCCACAATCTCACATATACGCTTCTTTTGTAAGATCCCCTGGCTGAGTCATGTGTCCATCCCTGTTACCTTTTCAAAGGGAAGACCTATGCCTTCAACTACTTTTGTATCCCTTCTAGTGCTGGTCTCCTGCTCTGAATCATCAAGAAACATTCAATAAATGCTTACTAAATGAATGAATTTGCAGTTAACCCAGGATAAATCAAAAGTCATAGGAAGAGATTCATGCAGAAGCACATAAAGGGGTTAAATATTGGCCCCATTTGTCAAAGCACAAAAGTGGAAACCCCACCCACAGTGAGATCTGTGGAAATCAAAGGGCTGAATGTTGTATAAATTCCTCTGCCCTGATTGCATACTGAGACCTGCCAACATTTTTTTCTCTGATGTATTCATTTCTGCAAAAAGGGTCGAACTAGGTTCCTAAGAACCTGATCCTGAACTGAGATACACAATCATGAATCACCACCATGTATCTAGGAAAATTAACTCCTCACTGATCTTACAAGATAGGAAGGGAGGGAGAGGGGAGGGTGGCCTGGCTTGTGTTCCTGGATCAGCCTCAGGAGTAACTTCTCATCTTGGCACAAGAATGTACAGGAGGCCATTAAAAACATTCTGGGTCATCTAGGTTGCCTTAAATTTAATATGAGTAACTGCAGGGGAAAGGGGGAAAGGTTTGGGGCTGGGAATAAAATTAGGAAATCAACTGGGAAAATGTTGACCCCAGGAGAGGAATTTTCTTACTATTCATTTCTATGCAATCCATTTTAAGCCTGGGGGAGGGAGGGGGGAGCAGAGTGGAAGAGAGATAATTTAATGTGCTTGGCTTAAAAAGGAGATGCTACTGAGATACCACTGCACATTTATTATAATTATAATGTATTAATTTCTCCCAGCTCTCTGACAAAGAACAAAAGCGATCTAACAACAGTACTACTAACTGAATAAAAATTTGGCTATAGTGGTGTTAGTGAATAATTTGTGTTCTTCTACTTGATTTACTCATATTCTAGCTGACAGGGTCCCCCATTCTATGCATTCATTTTGCACTTAGAAAGGGATTGTTTATAATTTACAGTAAGGCTGAGGGCTATTATTCTCTGTCAAATAGCATCAGTGGCAGTAGCTATCTCTTCCTGTGTCCATGCCACAGATACAAAGCAAATCTGTATCTTCAGTAATCAATCTTAGGAATATTATACATCTTTTCCACCCAGTAATAGTTAAGCTTAGTTATTTTACAGACTTCTAATAGTGGTTCTGCAAATATGAAAGGGATTGTGTGACAATCCCAGTAATCCTAACATGGGCAATTTCCCTGAATATATAAATTTGCCAGTGGATTTTTCTCCAAAAAGTTGTTGGGGAGGGGAGAAGGGAAGAGATGGTGACTTTAGTGATGGTAGTGGTCCTGGTGGAAAATATTTTATTTAAAAAAAATTTATATTTTTTTCCAATTACATGTAAAAACAATTTTAACATTAATTTTTTTTAATTTGAGTTCCAAATTCTCTCCCTCCCTGCCTTCCCTCCTCCTTCTTGAGAAGGCAAGAAATTTGATATAGATTATATATGTGCAGTCATACAAAATATATTTCCATATTAGCTATGTAGAGAAAGAAAACGCAGGCCAAAAAACCACCCAAGAAAAATAAAGTAAAAAAAAAAGTATGCTTCTATCTGCATTCAGAGTCCATCAGTTCTTTCTCTGAGAGTAGATAAAAATTTTCATCATGAACCCTTTGGAATTGTCTTGGATCATTGTTCCTGAGACTAAGTCATTAACAGTTGATCATCATACAATATTGTTGTTACTGTGTACAATATTCTGGTTCTGTTCACTTCACTTTGTATTAGTTCACATAAGTCTTCCCAAGTTTTTCTGAGAGCATTCTGCTCATAATTTCTTATAGCACAAAAGCATTCCACCACAATCATATACCTTAACTTGTTCTGCTATTCCCCAAATTAATGGGCATCCCTTTAATTTGCAATTCTTTATGGTGGCAAGTATTTTAAAAGTAGTTAAGGCATCCCTGAGTTTGTTAGTGTAAGGAATTCTCTCTGAATTTCTCTATGACTTAGTGGGGAGAGAGGTTGTTTGAAGCACATAGAGGTTAGGTGACTTGCTCAGGGTCACATAGTTAGTGTTGGAAGCCAAGTAAATCCTTCTGACTTAAAGCTTAGCACTCTCACCATCATACCACATTGCCTCTATATTTTAAAAATAAAGAGATGGAAACACTTAATATTAACAATATCAAAGACCTAAAGGTAGTAGGTCCTGGAGGGACCATTAAAGACCAATATGTCCAATACCTTTATTTTTCAGTTGAGGAAGGTGCAGCTCACAAAAGTGAAGGAACATGTTTGAAATCCCTCAACAAATGAGCGGTGGAGCTAACATAAGAACAGGTCTGATTTTCAGTCCAGGGTCCCCTCCTCATTGGATCATGCAAATGACACTCCAGTTCTAACCCTCATTGAAGAGGCTTTAGTGGCAGAGGTCAAAACAGGAAGAATAGGAAATATAGTGGATGTATTGAGATCCTATAACCATTCATTTCAATGTCACAAGAGATTACAGAAGAATTAGGCACATCTAGTTCCATCAACTACTTAATTCTGGTCATTTTTACCTGTTCTTTTTTATCATCAAAAGGCAGTTGACATTTAAATTTTGTCCCTTCTAATAGCCCAATAGTATCTCTTGGCTTTGATTTGAATTTGAAGAATGGATTTCTTTTGTGGTAGCATAATGCTAAGATTTTAATGGAATGCTTTAATAGGTTTCCAAATACTCCTAGCCAATAGCAAAGTTCAACTCCCTTATTCTAAACCCTGAAACACTGCCTGTTTTCCCTTTGTGCAAAAAGAGCTACATTAGAAGATCAAGGTTATACAACCTGATAAGTTTGTTTATTTTGTTGTTTTTTTTTTCAAAGAGATTTTACTGGTATCTTTTGTTTTTACATTGCCTAGATTTTTCCTGTATCTCTCACCACCTCACCCAAAAATCATCCTTTGTAACAAAGAATTTTTTTAAAAAATAGGGGAAAAAATCTGCAAAACCAATCAATCCATTGAAAACAGTCTGACATTATATATTGTTTTCCGTATCTGTGAACTCCTCACTTCTCATATCTCTTCTTTGAGGACAAACCTATTCACTATCATTTTGAAACAGTTCCTTCCATTTACATTGATGTAGTCATTATGTATATTGTGTTGCTAGCTCTGTTTACTTCACTTTGCATCAGTTAATGTCTTCCCATGCTTTTCTGTATTAATTTATGATCATACCTTCTTGCAAGTCATAACACTTTTCAGTATTCATGTACCACAATTTGTTTGGCTATTCCCCAATTGATGGAAGTCTTTTTTTCCCCAGTTCTTTGTTATCACAAAAAGTAGTTATAATTATTTTTGCTTCTCTTTTTGTTAGTAGAACAGCTCTAGAGTCAAGAGTATAGGCATTTTAGCCATTTTCTTTGTAGAATTCCAAACTGCTTTCCAGAACTGTATAGATTCACAGTTCCACTAACTATGCATTAGTGTTCCTTCCTTTCCACACTCCCACTAACATTTACTATTCCCATCATTTATCACCTTTGTCAATTTGCTGGGGGAAAGCTGAAACCTCAGAACTGTTTTGATTGGCATTTCTTTTATTTGGAACATTTTAGCACATGACTGTCTATTAATTTGTATGTGTTCTTTTGATAATTCTTTGTTGATATCCCTTAACTACTTATCTATTGGGGAATGGCTTTTGGTTTATATTTGTAAGTTGTCTATATAGCTTGGATATTTCTTCTCTTCTAACTTTTTTTTCAACCTTCTGCAGTCTTGCTTCCAACCTCATAATTTGATTGAAACTGTTCTCTATAAAGTTACCAAATTCTTAATTGCCAAATCTAACAGTTTTTTACTGGACCTCATCCTTATTGACCTTTCTACAACCTCTGCCATTATTGATCACCCTCTTCTGGATACCCTCTTCTCTCTCAGTTTTCACGGTACTTTTCTTTCCTGGTTCTCCTTCTACCTGTCTGATCCATCTTTCTTAGTCTCTTTCCATGCCCAGCACTTAGCCCAGTTCATGACATATAGTAAGCACTTAATAAATACAGAAGGACACCAAACCCATATTAGGAATATTTGATATGAAGTTTCTTTGCCTAAGCACCTCACTTTTTATGTTATGCATTAATTTTACTTGTATAAAACCTTTTCAATTTCATGAAATCAAAATTATCTATTTTGGGGTATATGAACTACTTCTACATTTGTGTGATGTGATCTTTAATATTTAGAAACCTTAGCATTTTAAGGGCTACTATCTTATATTTAAATTTGGATATAGTTTGTGTGTGTGTGAATTAAAATTTATCTAGGACTTATTTCCAAAATCAAAGACTAATTTAAAACTTTTGCCTCACTATTTTCTTTGTAAGTCTCACATTGGACTTAAATGCATTAGAAATATTAAAAATATATATATATATATATACCAGGACAACAGAAACCACCATTTTTTCCCTTCTGGTGGTTTTGTTCTCTTTTCTAGTTAGGAGGCAAATTATTTCATTTTCATTATCAGCACAGTGCATAAACCATCTGTTACTAGAAGGTATAAGCCCAAGACCATTCAGCCCAAAGCAGCATGAGCAGCTGTAAATCCAGAGGGCCTATGCTTTCTAAATGGAGCAAAGGTTTGTACATCAATCTCTCCAAGTTGCTGAGTAGCTGGTACTGTGCCCAAAACCTAGCAAGTAAATTCATTTTGTTTAAATAATAAAAAAAAGATATGTTGTGGCAGTTCAGAGCTCATGGAGTTTAAGCATTTTTTTTTTCAAAAGCTGTAAGCATGAGCTCCACTAATTGTGAGCCATGGAGAAGTCACATAGCTTTTCTGGCAGGCCAATACCTGTTCAGAAGTAGCATCATTTGGCCCTTAGGCACTATTATGTTCTTTTCCAGCCCCCAAAACACAGTACAATAGAAAGTAATTCATATTTATATATTACATTTAGGGAAACTGAGGGGTGACTAAGTGATTTATTTAACATGGGCCAACCCTTACACTCTAGACAGAGACATGATGAGAACCCAAATCTCCCAGTCTGGATTCCATACACCATTCTCTGGGCTCCTTGGCAATCCCTGGGCTATCTTCCAACTCTCAGTATTAATCATGGGCCAATGTAACATGTAGAACTTTTACAAATTCCAACTGTGTATGTTTTTAATTGCAAACATACACTTATTTTAAATTAACCCTAAGGCCAACACTATTGAAGCATGAAGTGTGTGCAAATTATCCTACACAAAATATTTTAATTTTAAGTATTAGTGATGTCATTTTCATTACCCAGCAGCCTGTTGTCCCACATTATGTGTAGATGATGAAAGGAAAATGATTCATAAGCATGTTCCCTTAGCTTCCCTTGTGGCAAACATACAGCTCGACTACTTTGGTCTGGGTGTGGTGATTTTGACCTTAGTGTCCATTGTGTGTGTGGTTTGGGTTTTTTCAAAGTTTGTTTTGCTTTTTTCAGTCTGCCTACTTCTATTTGGGAGTGTAATCTAAGGAAAGTGTATTTGTTTTCCATGGGCATTATGATTTGCTCATATTTTGTAATGACACATGTAGGATAACACCCTACTTATTATAGCAGAGTTAAGGGTCTGTCACTGTTTCCATGATAAAGTCTTGCTTGCTAAGGTTTATTACACAGCCATACCAAATCGCTACAGGCAGAAACTTGGCATTGCTTATCCCCAGCTAGGAGGAAATTATTTTTGGCAATTAAAAAAAAGATAAAATTAAATACATGTTTACCAGCTAAAAAACACATGAGCTTGCTAATGTAATTTTAAATCAATTTAATGAGGAAAGATACATATATGATATGGCCTATATTTTTTTAACTTTTTTCAAGTTAGTAATTGAGTTATTGAACTAGAAGTAAAGTATTGCTCAGCTGCTATATGTTTTCTAAAAAATCAACTTTTAAATGATGTGGTTTGCATCTTATATTGGTTTGCTGAACTGATACAATAAGCCCCAGTGAGTGTGAGGGCTGCTGAGTAAGTGATCCAGGAACAAAATAGAATTTGAGCAGTAGCGCAGGACTGCTCCTTCAGAGATGTCCTCATTCATCACAACAGAAATTCACCTTCTAAAGAGTTAGATATGTTTCCCCAGGTAAATATAGATGAAAAAAAGAAGTGATGTTCAGAGGTGTAAAATGACTACCCTGTGAAGATAATGACAATTTTAGAGTCAAAATTTGAACCCAGGCCTTGAACAGATCAGTAAGAAATGAATTTGATGATCAATTTACAGGTTATATGGAAAAATCTGACTGGACTAAGAGTCAGTAGGCCTGAGTTTTCCAGCAAGTTCTGACACTCCTCTGTAACCTTGCCTAAATTATATAACCTCCATGAATCTCAGTTGCCTAATCTATCATCTTACTCACCTCAAAGGAATATATAAAGATAAAAAGGGCTTTTAAAGTATATAAGGTGCTATACAAATATAAGATAAATTCTTATCATGTGTCTTGAAGCTAAGCAGTCAAAATTGATGGGAAATTAATATTACTACATATTCTTAAAACAATATTTCATTCCAAACAACATTATTTTGATCTTGTGCTTACTTACGTAAATGTCTTTTTTTTTTTGCTCCAAGTCCTTCAATTAAAATGAGATAGGGTTGACTGTGTTTATGAACTAACTTTGTTTTTGAGGAAGGCCTATCCAAAGTAGCAGTGTTTGGTTTGGGTATATTGTAAGTTTTTTCTTTTGGGGGGTAATAAGATCAAAATTCAATTAAAGAATTTAAATAAAAACTTTAAATAGGCATATTTGCTGAGCTTAAACTTGAAAAGATGCCTACATCAGTCCAAATCTCCAACTGCTATAACCTGGTAGTAAATATTTTAACTCCGTATCTCTGTAAAAAATTAAACAAAGCATACCTATCAGACAACTGCCAATAAACCAATTTATGAACCACTATTTTTAAATTGCCCTTAAGTTAGAGACCCATACAATTATTACATTCAGTACACTTGTGCTCCCTCTACTGCTTTGATGGAAACATTAACTCATCAAGACCTCAGTACAATTTCCTCAGCAGGGTGCAGTGTCTTTGCAAAAAGCAGCAAAAAAAAAAAAAAAAAGTGTGCACAAATTAGGGGGAGTTCATGAACTGGAACACAGAAATGGTAGAAAATAATTATGTCTTAAAAAAAACTGCAAACCTTTAAAGCCACAAATTGATGGGGACAAGAATCTAGGAATAGGCACAGAAGAGACAAGAATCAGGGAGGAAAAGGTGAGTAAAGGAGTTAAGTGGGATATTGTGGGAGTTATGAATTTTTTGGAAACTACTATTTTATAGCAAATCATTTTAAAATATAAAAGCATTCTTGATACAATTTTTCTAATCCCACAAATATGCTGCCAATAAAATTTAATGAGTAGAATTCTTTATATGTTCCTGATAGCTAAGTAATCCATGACATATGTTAGGTAGGAAGATTCCCCGAATCCAGGAGTACGATGGTGGTAGGGGATAGAATGGAAGGCTTTCCTAGGCATTTCCTTGCCTTTTAAAGTTTGCCCTGTCCGTGTATGAATGTAATATCTGGTTTGTGAATAGTACTATAGTACTACACATTTGCTTACTGCTTCATGAAAGCTGTACTCCTTTGACTAAGCTTTTATTTGCATGAGATAGTCTCACTTTTAAAGAGACAGTGCCGGATTTCTCTTATTTGCAATTTAATCCTTTCTCATCTGAAAACAACTGCTTCCAATATCCTAGATCATGAAACAGTATCATGAGAATTATGCTTAGCTTTGGACTTGCAGGAAGAAATAGTTACAGATTTAAGTCATAGTTTATTGCTGTTCATTTCAGAAATTAATGGCACATTCTTGTTTTACTGTCTTAGTAATATACAGATTTAGTTTCCTTAAGGGTGCATTTAAATTAATTGGCTGACTCTAATCTGAATTATGAGTTTAAATTTGCTGAAGGCTGTTAAAATAACTTGAACTGCTTATGTCAATGAAATAATAAAAATATTTGCTCTCTTTATTAAAAAATTATCTTAATGCAAGATGACTAAAAATAGACTGGAGGTGGATTGGACAGTCTGCAGATTATGAGTTGGAATAAAAATATCTCACTTAAGCCAAAAACATGGCAACCAATATTTTCTGTTATAAAAATATTTTAGATGAATTTAGTTTTTATGAAAACTGTCTGAAGCTGAAAGGAATAGCAGCAGCTCTATTTATTCACAAGCCAGTAATAATACCTGAGGTTCACAAAAGAGGAGTCATTATTGCATAAAACCAACCAGTTCCCGTTTTTTGTTCAAAATCCCCACTCTGATGAGGATGTTAAAATTTTACCTATTATGTTATTTGATACCAACCTTTACTTTGCTAATGCTTGTCAATTGGAACAGCAAAAAAGACCACAGCTTTTTGAGAAATGGATCATAACTGTCCACTAGAGGCTGTAATGAGACCAACAATGTCATTGAACAGCAGACCCTGGATTTTCAAATGGTAAAAATAAATAAAAATGTAAAAATGAGTAATGATGACCAATGGTTCTTTTTATGAGTAACAAATTATGTGCTTGGATTTTCAAAATTGTAGAAAAAAACTATTTTTCATACTCTACACACTGTTTTATTTTCATATCTAAAGTATAAGGCTTTGCAACCCTTAAGGGGTCTACAAGCCGACATCACATTTCTTTTGGTGATTCTGGATTTGCATGACATGTTGACTAATGTATTTCAGTCACACATGAATGCAGCTGAAAGATCCATACATACAGGCAACAAGTAGAGTATTAAAATACAATGCTAAACTTCTTTTTGAGCTATATGTTGCCTGTTTCTCCTTGAAGGGGGCTAGACAGTGTCCTGACACCTATAGGTTCCCCATTTATCTGCCATAAGAGGAAGCTGAGCTTGCTTCAGCATGAATGTGGCTTCTTTTTCTCTATGTTTGCCACACCTGTTGGCAAGGCGAATATTTCTCAGAAAGAGATTCCTTCCTACTGAGGTAACATTCAACAAGGGATAAAAAACAAAACAAAACCCCAAAACAAAAACCTAACAACCCTGAAGAGCTTACCACTGAGCCCAGAGGATTGCTTGGAGCTTTCTAAAGTTCATTTGATGTTTGTCATTCCCCATCTCTCACTAGGACCTCATTTCTGATTAAATCAATGAACTTGACACTGTCCAGGTGAAGGTGATGTTTTCTGCTGTAGCTGGCTGCTCTGCTTAGACATTAGGAATGGTTACTGAACATCGGGGTCCAAAGAATCTTTCCGGGCCTGTTTTTGAGAGTAAGGGAATGGGCAAGGGATAGTCAGTAACTAGGTTTCAGAGATAGTGGAAGTAAGTGTATACCTAGCGGCCCTCAAAGTTGCCCCAGTAGAAAGGGACCTTGTAGTCACCCTCGATTTTCTGAATTAGAGAATGAGCTCCCAAAGCCTTGTATTACTAACCCACTTGCTTGCCCAACCGGTTTCAGGGTAGACATGAGCTGTTCATTTAGCAGAGGCAAGATACATCGAGCATCAGTGTCCAGCGGAGCTGTGAGTTCGGTTAGACCAGCGGCGATTGAGCAATTCTCTCTCTGACACTCACCTTGATCCTCCTCTTCTCCTCTAGTCGACACTTCTGTAATCTCCCTGGGGTTTGAGTAAAAAAGTCAGTCGGAGCTTCTCGGAGACCTTTCCCTGCCTTGCTTGCCAAGGAAGTGAAAGAAGAGTGTGTGTGTGTGTGTGTGTGTGTGTGTGTGTGTGTGTGCGCGCGTGTGTGTGTTCGTGTGCGCGCATGTGTGTTTGTGTGCAGGTGGGGGTGGGGGGCATGGCAGTGGCGGCGGCTAAGACCGGGGTTTAAATAAGTCAGCCCCACTACCTTGACCTCTCATTTATGACACTCTTCCCTTACTCTCATCCCTCACCTCCTCCCATCCCCAAAGCTACTTTTTCGGAGGAGTGGTTAATGGGTGCAGGTTTTGGAATGAAAACTGCTTCTCCCCCCCACTGCCCCCCCCCCCCCCCCCGCGCCAATCCTTAATCCCTCCCAGTAAATTCTTAGAAGAAGGCTGTGCAGAGACCAAGGAAGGGTTAAGCCCGGCTGGCCAGGCTCTGCTGTGCGTATGCAATAATCTGTGTGGCTCTCCTGGATGTTCGCCAAAGAGTTGCCTTGCCTCCTCCCCCTCCCCCCCCGTCCGGCCTCCTCTGCCCCCGCCCCCCCAGCTCTTTTCACTCCCCCCCCCCAGTAGGATCCTTGAGCGGTTGCAGCGGCAGCCAACTGCTCCATATTTGGCTTCTATTACACATTTACATACTGGAGCAAGCGAGCAAGCAAGAGAGGGAGGGAGGGAGGGAGAGAAAGAGGGAAAGAGAGGGGGGGGTGGAGGGAGGAGGGAGAGAGGGAGGGGAGTGGAGGAGGAGAGAACAGTGTATACCGCAGACATCATTTCTACTACAGTGGCAGAGACGTCCAGGACCTGTTTCACTGCAGGGGGATAAAAAACAAGCCCTGTGGATCAGCAACAGCAGCAGCAAGCAGCAACAGCCGCCGCAAGACATTGTTTCTCTCCCTCTGCCCCCCTTCCCCAAGCAACCCCAGATCCATTTACACTTTACAGTAAGTGGCTATTTTTTTCCTCCTGTTTCTTTCTCTCCCCCTCCCCCTTCTTACTCTCCTCCCCCTCACCCCCCTCCCCGTCCTCTTCTCCCCTTATGTAGATTAAGACCCTTCTTTCTGCTATCCCGGGAACAACATCATCAACAACAACAAACAAATCCAACCTAAACCCTCAAACGGCGGCGGCACCGACAACAGCTGGAAGAGCAGAGAAGAAAATAATACGCGTTGTGTTGTGTGTGTGTATGTTGTGTGCGTGTGTGTACATACAACCTTCCTACGCTTCAGCCTCTCTGTTGCCAACACCCCCACTCCCAGCGCTGGGGCAATTGGCTAAGGGAACAGGCCAGGAAGCAGATGGAATAGGTGTAGGCGGGAGTGGGGGTGGGGGACACGCGCCCCAGGGGGGAGGGGGCGGGGGGGGGTGGATTGTCCCTGGGTGCCCGGGGAGATTCATTGCACCCCTGTTACTGCTGCTGCTGCTACTCGGGCTCCCGAGTGCATGTAAGAAATGTCCTCCCTCGGGGTGGCGAAGAAGGAGTCAGCAGAAGCCTGCACTCTTCTCCACCTCACCCCCCCCAACACTCACCCCACTCACCCCCACTTTGCACTCTCTAGACTGGGGGGTGGAGGGACTCTGTGGGGTGTGTGTGTGTGTGTGTGTGAGAGAGAGAGAGCGTGCACCCGTAGGTATGTGTTGATTCTGGGGAGGGCTGGACTCGCAGCTTACCGGCTTCTTCCTCCTTGCTGCTGGGGGTCGCCAAGCCTGGAAAGACTGTCCTCCTCTGTGTGTGTGTGTGTGTGTGTGTGTGTGTGTGTGTGTGTGTGTGTGTGCACGCGTCTAGGAGAAGTGGCCGGGGGGGGGGTTCCGCTCAGGACTTTGCAAGTGGCCAAGATCTACTGCCCTGGCTAGGAGAAGAGGGGTGGGAGTATTGGGGAGAGGGAGTAAAGGGGGAACAGAGAGACAGAGACAGAGAGACAGAGAGACTGAGGCTGAGAAGGGTAACGGGGAGGGGACGCGCGCGCGCGTGAGTGTGTGTCTGTGGGTGCCCTGAGCAGCGGCAGCGGCTGGAGTGGCGGCCCTGGCTGGCTACTGCCTTGTTTGTGCGGCTGCTTCCTGATCATGTGGAGCCTCAGCTGCTGCTGCTGCCGCCGCCGCCGCCGCCGCCGCCGCCGCCGCCGCCGCCACCACCGCTCTGCTGCTGCTGCTGCCCGGTGCCTGGCTAGCACTCCGTTCAGGGGGTGGGGGGAGGCTTTTCGCTGGTGCCGGCTGCACGTTGCACAGGAGAGAGCGTAAGAGAGTAGTAGAGGAGCTGGTGGCCGTGGGGCAAGTCCTGCCCCCGTGCCTAGAGTGAAAGGGGTTGTGTGGTTGCTGAGAGGGTGAATGAAGCCAGGAGGAGGGGAAGGAGAAGGAGGAGGAGGCGCTGCAGGGATTGGGATGCGCCCAGTAGCCCCGCTGTTCACTCAGGGCCGGGCCAGGCCGGAGACACCATCACCACTACCACTACCACCGCCTCCTACTTGTTCCAGTGCTGAGTGAGTGCAGGCCAGTCCCCAGAGGACAAGTGAGGGAGAGGGGGAGGGTATGCAAGCAGGGCCGAAAGGGGAGAGGTAGAAGTGAGGTGTTGTAATAAGAGGGGCGTGTGTGTGAGTGTGTCTGTTTGTGTGTTTGTGTGTGTGTGTGTGTATTGGGGGAAGGGGTCATGCTTGGAAAGAGACTTTGAGATTGGGAGCTTGGTTATCTCTGATCTCCTGGTTTTTTCTGCACCGGCTTCAACCCCTTCACCTTCTCCCCCCCCCCCACCTCAATTGGCCTCAAACTTCCTGTGCTGGGCTTTCGTTTTGTTTCAGGCCATGCAGGGGTTTTGCTGGAAGTGGTAAAACAATTCAAATTTTCTAGGGAGAACCTTAGTGAGGGGTGAGGGAGGAAGGATTGAAGCTGATGGTGGAGATTGTGTCGGGGGTGGGGGGGAACACTGCACAGTTTCCAAGGACATTGGGAATCAGCCAAAACCCGTTCCAGCACTGTTTTGTTTTGTTGTTTTTGATAGCTACAACCCTACAAAAATTGGGAACATTTAAATACTTTTGCAGATGGGGAAATTGCTGAAGAGTAGTAATGGCAAAAAAAAAAAAAAGCAAGTCGGAAGCTGGTTATATAATGCTCTATGTGGATAACAAGAACAAGCTATTTTTATTTTGTTTACCGTATGCTGTGCAGTAGGGACTCCTCCAAACTGGATCTATCCCGGATGAGATTCTGAGCTTCCCCCACAAGATGCTCAGGATACAGTTAACAAAATCAGAAGACCCCGTTGTCCATAAACAATAAAAGCTAATGCTTTGAAATATCATCTTCTCCTTAAATATGGTCTTGAATACACAGCAGTGAGTATAGGTGAATAAGTTCAATTTTAGAAATAGAGTAGTCCCAGTTCGGTGATATTTGTTTTTTTTATAATATAGATTGCACTTAATTTTTAATCGTCATTGTTATATATTATGTAGTAATGGTTAGTTACTTATTAGATATTTTTAGGCACACTTTTGCTAATGTCTTAGGTAAGCTTTCAGCATTTGGGTTTTTGATGAAACCTTCAGTTAACAGAGACCCCTGCCATCTTCCGACAACCTCTTTGCATTATTCAGCGGATGAGAATAGTTTGATCCGCTGACTCCTTGGAATGAAGGTTATTGACGGAGGGAGCTACCAGAGAAAAGGGAAGGGGGGTGGGAATCCCACAATAAGCTATTGGAAAGAGGTTGCATCATAGCTGCTAATACCATGCTATTTAATCTCCTCTGCCCTCTAACTGTTCATGCATCATTCAATATTTTACTGGTTAGCAGATCTCTCTAATAAATAGGCTTTAATGCCATCTTCTATATAAAGCAGAGGTTGATGGGTTCTCTTGAACCTTCTGCCTGATTGTCTTTTTCATCATGTAGATACATGTCAATGGTGTAGGTTTGCAATGCACTTACTCCAGCCCTGATCAGTCATGTAATTAGATCAGGCTACCATGGCAACAGACAGTATTCCTCGTCCATTCAGGTGGGTTTGTCTTGTGACTAGGCTACTCCAAGTGTTTTATGTGCTGTATTTGTGCCTACCAAGCCGCAGAGGAGGACTTCACTGTTTTTACTGCATCTTCGTCCAGTAATTTAGATGGAAGACACTGTATTAGACTTCTGGTTATTCTCCTATTATGAAAGACACTACTGAAATGCTACTGTACAGTAAGGCAAATCTTACTGTGTGTGCAATATGTAAATACATCTCTCCACTTGGTGAAAGGGGCCTGACAATCCAGTTGGCGTTTATTGTTAACAGATCAACAAGTATTTGGTACATGTTATCAGCCTTTTCCAAGCTAACTGAAGAGAAGTTTTCTCTTGCAATCTGGTCCTTTTTTGGCTTGGGGGGATGTGGTCTATGACCCATTAGATCTTGCAGATTACACACATTCCCTCTGAATTTAAATTGCTGACAGGAGTAAATTCTAGGGGTTCACCAAGTGAAGTATTTGACTTTGGAAAGAGTCCACATTAATAACCTTCCTGCAATTATAACAGCTGTCTTGACGAAAGGCATTCATGTTCCAGTGTAGCTGCATTAGGCTGCATAGTGAGGGTAAATGATCTTTTACATATGTTTTTATACTGATTTTAAAAATTATATTTTTCTTCTTGGCATAGTTGAGCCATGGACAGGTCTCTGTCCCTTAAGCTGACTATATACTATATAAAATCATAAACAGCCCCCTTTAATTCAATTGTACCTTCACACTTTACTACATAATGAGAATTTTACAGACTGGTATTTTATTGTTCGTACTATATTTAGGCCACTACCCGGTTGGGTGCTTAGGCAGAGCAAAGGAAAATTTGTTGCAAAAGCAAGAGCTTTGTAGTTACTAAAACTTGATACCTAGAAAATGATAGGAAACAGATGCTCAAATAAGCTAGATGTGTTAGTTTTATACAAGGAGGCAGAAATGACAGAGGTTTTTAGTGCTTATGATGAAGTTGTGACTCTGTCAGTTTACAATCCTAGGTGCTATACATCTGAATTTGTCACTGTCTTGAACTGCTGGGAGCAAGGGAGGTTTCAGAAACCTTGCTCTCACAGAGTTTGTGTGGCTTCTTTGTCCTGTGGTCAGTCTGAAAAGAGATTGTTAGGATTTTGGCATATTTATCTTTGGGGCACAGGTAGAAAGAAAATTGCATGACATTTTTTTATAAAGTAGCTGGGAGAAAAAGTAAGTGGGGACAACGGAAAAGGAAATCACCCTCAGAAGAGAAAACAAGCCCGTACAGATGACAGTGGGTGCTGCTGCATCTGCCCAGCTCTCCCTGATATTGTTTTGTAATTCCCAGAAAATTACTGGCTCTGTAGTGCTTCATTGTACCAAGTGAATCTGTGTTTTGGATAGCACAGGTAAAGTTGTGGTAAAAGTGGGAACACTATGTTCCTGATTAGGACCTAGGAAAAACTGTAATTTTTTCCCCACCCTCTGGAGATCATTATGAAAGGGTTTGACAAAAGAAGTGCTATTTTACTGAAAATAATATAACAGGGCCTCAGGCTGTACGAATTCTCTTTTATTCCAAGAAATAGATTAAATAAAAATCCTGAAGCCTTTAGATTATGTATCAGATGTCTGAAGATGGCCTCATTTAAGTTTATGTTTCAACACACTTGATTCAATTGCCTGGTAGTCTTGGGAAAGGAAAGCCTTAAGAGAGTATTAAAATATTAGTAAATGCATTTCTATGACTAGTGTTTTATTTGTCACTGTAGAGTTCAAGGACTCACATTCTTTTTCTGAAATGATTTTTTTCTTCCATTCTGGCACGTCAAGACAGCTTTCCTTTTTTTTTTTAAATAATGCTTTTCCTAACAAGTTCAGTTTGTAACAACTCACACACCCTAGCACCTCAATACCCTGTTCATTGTCTTTCCCACCAAAGTCAGTGAATTTACTTTGCTTAACCCTTGACACTATTAATAAACAGAGGCATGAATGTTGATGCCTAAAAATATAGTTGTCTGAAAGTGAACACATACTTTGGACTTCGAAATGCTTAGAAACCTGTCCTGGTAATAGGACTTTAGTGAGGCAACACAAATAGACTGGAGTTCCTGAAAATAATATATCTTGGGAAGGAGCATTGGTGTTGCTAAGTCAATAAAGGAAGTGTATTATTAGAAGTTTGGAGTTAAAATGTGAAATCATGTATGTTGTCTCTAGTATTTGGTTTCCCATAGCAGTATTACCAGGTATAATGATAGTATAATGGAATAGGGTTTGAGTGTTTGATTTTACATGCATAACTTAATCATTTAAAAAAAACAATTTAATGGAGGTCATGTTGTAGAGGTTGTCATAGTTTATAGGGATTGTTATAGTGTAGATAGACCCTAACCAAATATTAAAATATAGGTAACCCTTAGTTGTTTACATTAACTAGGAGAGATTTGTTGCATAAATAATAGCTCTTCCTTAGATTTTCAAAACATGCACTAATAAATCATCGCAAGGTAATATTTTTAACTAAGGAGATTATGTGTAGTATAGGACATTCAACTTGTTGCCATCTATTAAGTTATTAACATGCTAGCTCTTTTTAGATCTCACTCAGACTTTAGACAGAGACACATTTACTAGTCTACTTTTTTGTTTTGTTTTGTGAGTAGAACTAGCACAATAATGTCCTAGGATGAAGAAAAAGATACTTTAAAAAAACCACATAGATTCAGTTTATTTTTAAATGTGTTATGATGTAATGAGGGTTTGACTGAGGGTTTTTGCCTCCAATGTTTAAATTTCCTCGAATATTTAAAATTGCAGGAGCAATATAAATAGTAATCTTATTTAGGTAATAGGTTCATTATTGGTAGAAGCCGTTTCTGGATTTTATTATTTTTTTCTAGAAATTTATACATATATGTATATATGTATGTGGTCATATCTGTATATATATGTGTGTGTATATGTATGTGCATACATTTACATACTGGAAAGTTGTTATATGTGTATATAAAACACATAATGTGTGTATGTATATAAACACACGTATATATGTACACACATATTATATATGTTATACACACATTTACATCTCTTTATCTATTTATCTAACTTCCCAGAGCAGTGGAGTACAAATGTTTGCACTATAATCTCTTGTCCCCAAATCATATAAAAATGTCTAGATGTGTGAGGAGGATATTTTACTTGAAATCTGTGATGTCAGCAGAAAGATTTCATTGGCTTTTTGTAACTTTTATTACCTCTAATTCATGGAATAATGAAAATTATGCTGATAATTATCATAATGTAAATCTTGTGCTGGCTGGAAAATTGCCTTGTAGTAAGCTCATCTTTAATCAGAACTGAGACTTTAGGTGGCAAAGGATCACTGGGTGTAATGTCTTTTGGATGAGTTCATTTTTTAGGAGTTTTCTTTAAGCAATCTTGTGCTATTTTAGGAGTTGCTAAAGATGACTGTCATAGGAGTTTATGTAAGGATGTATGCCTCTAAAATTCTTTTAGACCTTACTTTTCGGTAAATACATGGGAAGCTATCTATTTCCTTCTATTACCCTTATCCTCTTCCCTTCCTTTATACCTGTTGAATCTCAAGCATTATGAAGAACATAGCTGGATAGCTAAATTTAAAAAAAAAGTTCTATTAATAATGCAAACCTGTCTAGTAAATGACAAAATTTATAATTCTTTGGCCATATATTATATTTTTATTTCGTTCGTGGGTTTCTTTCTAATGATTTGTCAAAGGTTGTGTTGGCTGTCTTAATTCCTGTTATCTGTAGAAGACCAAATTCTTCTAGAACTAGTAGATATATTAACTTGATAGGCATTACTACGGTACATAATTGGTATCATGCTTAATTCTTTTGTACTATAATTGGATATGTGGGAACATTGTAATTTAGACTCTATAAAACCTTATCTTTCAGGTAATAGGTGAAAATAAAATATATGCGCGCACAGTAATGCATAAACCAACAAGTCTGAAGTCCTAGAGCCATCGACAAAAACACACTAGCTGCACTTATGTTCAAAAATTGTTCAAGAGGTTAATACTCCACTGTAGATGGGCCTGGGTGATAGCAAGACCCATTTATGAGGTCTTTTAAAAGCCAAATGTGACTGAATAGAATTTCTTTTAACAACCCCTATACAATTGTTGATTCATTTGTAGGCTCCACAAGGCTTGGGGCTTCTGTATACTTGAAATGTCAGGGCTAAAAGATAGGGGAGAGCTCGTTAATCCCAACATTCTCATTTTGCGTGCTGAGACAGCATGATCTAGGGAGAGAGTGCTGGACAAGGAGGCAGGAAGTTTTGGGTTTGAATCTTGCTTCTGATACTTTTTGCCATTTGACATGGGGTCTCTCAGGTTCCTCATTTGTCAAATGGGTCAGTAATACGTAGTACCTATTGCACATCAGGATTTTAAGTTTCCACTGAGATGATGTTGAAGAAACTGTATCCACAAGAGGTTACTTTGTTATCCTTCTCGTAGATACTTAATACAGTTCTAAGCACACAGTAGATTAACATAAATTAACCCTTTTTTGAACGCTTATTTGTAGTAGGAAAAAAAATTGGTCATTTTGTTCATTATCCTGGAAAAGTACTGGACATGGAATGGATTTATTTTCCTCTCCCTTCCAGAAATGTGCTAGGTTGGACTGGGTTCCTGAAAGTGATCTGGGGCAAACTGGTGACTGTTTAGAATGGATGCAAATGGATTTGACTACTGTTATACATTGGCAAGTTCCCAAGGACAATTGACTCAATTAACCAGTTATTCATTATCTGTAGTGGGAGATTATCACCATCAGATTCCTAACCTCAAGCTGGTTTCTCCTGAGGCCCAACATGCTTCTGGGATTTTGTTTTCTTGACTTGATTTCATATGCACTCAGAAAGCTCGAAGCAGAACATAATTGGGAAGGCATATCAATATCAAAGGTTATATCATTTCATTCTAATGTCAAAAATATGGCTTGGGAATTGTCAACTATACGCACTGTCTCTTCTAGTTAGTGTGCATAACTAAAGATTACCTGCACTTAAAAAAATCTGGTTAGGGTTAGCCTGTGATCCTAAAATAACTAGAAGTACCAAGGTATTTGATGGCTAGGGATAAAAAAAGATGGAAATTTATTTAAGATGTGGGATCAATAGATGATAGCTGTAATTTTTTTTAATCCTCTTAGTTTTAGGAAATGTTGTTTGTTTGCCTTTTTATTCTTATGGGATCAGAATTCTGATCTCAGCAATGATTTTTTTTTTATGATTTTCCCTCCATTTATGTTAGACTTTGTATTCTCTCGACAAAGGAAAAGAAACTGCCTTTTATAGTACTACATATACAGTAGGAACTGAATAAATTAATGAAACGACATGTTGCTGAATATTAGATACTGGTGTAAGTGAGGGAGTGGGCTTTATATGCCTAGATGATACAGTAGTATCAGTACATAGACTTACCTGAATCCATTTGTGATTGATCATCAATTGATCTGACTAACAAGAGTTAGGGGGAGAATATGAAACTATGGAAAAAAAGACAAAGCTAACTAGCCTAAATGGAGGAGGAAGGACCAAACATTAACCTTAGCCTCACACTGGGGTCTGGGCAGCCAAGCTGAAGTGGTCACGGTTTGATTGATGTCTCTTTGGTACCTCACTCGTTGATTCTGTTAATCGAAAGCAAATTTAACTTTTTGAAGCTGGTTTGTATTTCTCTGCATCTCTCCTGAAGCAAAAGAATTCTGTGTGTTTGTGCACAGGTGTTGAAGTGAGGGATTCTCTGTGTTTTTGACAATTACTCCGAAGTTACTGTTCTTACATGTCTCTAAAGTTATATTTGAACCCTAAAAAGGCAACTTATTTTGTTTTCCATTTGGTTTTCATCTCCTTTACTTTTGGATTGTTGCAGCTGCATCACAAGGCAAGCCAGAAGGGTGGTCCATTCAAACTTTGGATTTATTCATGGTCTTTGTACAGCAGCCCCTTCTCCCATCATCACTACTGGGAAGTGTACTATAAATCAGGTAAGAGTTTCATGATGCTATTTATTTTGTATCTTAGGGTTTAGGCAGTTTGGCCTGTAAAGAAAAATATTCTGGAAAAGCTCAATGTGACTTATCTTTCAAAGGTGAAATCATGTCACTTGTTTTGTTTCTGGTGTAGGACTAGCAATGTCTACACAAGTAAAGTGATAAGGAACTTTGAAGCAATTACCAAGGAAATGCAAAGTTTTTGCCTTATTACATTTATTGCTACAATACTTGAGGGATCTGTGATTACTTCCATATGGTTTGTCTTTCCACCAACACAGACTATAAACCCTTCTTGGTACTCTGGTCTTTGGCAATTGACATGGCCAAAAAACCTATTTCCCCTACAGCCTACTTTTTGGTGATGAGTCTTTTTTTAATTTATGTAGACTGGTCCTTGGAGGATAGACAGTTCATGGAAGAGCCTGTACTGGAATTATTTGGGGGAGTTCACAGCCTCAGACTTTCACTTACTTTGTAGTTGCATGATCATTTATAATTTTATTGGTTACTTTTACTTAATCAAAGAAACAAAAAAAAAAGATTTGCTACCAAGTGGTTATCATAAGAATAAAATGTTTTTCATCCTTTAGACTTTGCTATAGAATAATATGTTAAGATTAACATAGAGTGGGGAAAAAATACAATGGATCTGTTTGGTTTGTAGCAAACACCCATTAGTGACTCTAGTATTTCTTTCTCTTGGCCTGTTGGCATTTTACAACTTCCTGATTTCTTCACATACAGTAAACTTGGACAATCATCCAGATACTGAGTGTTTGTGAAGGATGATGACTCATTGTTCTTCATTGAGGACAGGAAAAGAGGAAATTAAATTACAGCAGGAGAGAATCAAGTTAGATCTGAGAGAACTTTCTAGCAGCAAAGCTTTGTTGAACCCTGTAATGGTTAGATTGAGTTTAATAAGTACTTATTAAGCACCTTCTGTGTGCAACCCAGGGATACAAGGATGAAAAATGACACACAGCCCTCAGTGAATTTACCATCTATTAAGTTAAAGGATATAAGCATAAATAACTGTAATAAAAATTAGAATAAGATAAAGGCATATTTATATTAAACCTTTATTAAGCTATTCCTTCTGCATGTGTGTGTGTGTGTGCTTGTGCACACCATTATGCTAGAGCAAAATTTAACTGACACAGTCCCTGCCCTTATGGAACTTATAATCTATTAAAGACATATATTACAAACACAGATAACTATTGTATGGTGCAATTCACGATAAATATGTTAGAGAAATATAAAACACATTGCTAGATGCAATTCAGAAGAGAGGATCTTTATGAACAGGCAAAGGGGCAAAGTATGGATCTGGAAAGGCCTCAGGATGGAGATGGCCTTTAAGGGATGAAATCTTAACTTGTATTTTGGTTAACCTAAGGTTATCGGGAAGAAAAAAAACATTTTTTTTTATTTGACAGGAGTTCTGGAGAGATAAATGCTAGATAAAGTTGTCTTGTGCTTCGGTTCCTATATCATATTTTAAGTGTGGACTATTTTCTGCAAACATGATATACCATAATCTGATTTTGTGAACTTTAGGAAATGACTACTTGAGAAAAAAAGTTTATGTCCTTAGAAAGATTCGTATGTTACTTTCTTAAATAGAAAGTGCCATGCCCTACTTATTCATTTAAAATATGATTTTAATTTATATACTTTTTAGTGAAAACATTGTGTAAAAGATTATATACTCCTATGTCTATCTATGTATCTATGATCTCATTAATTTTAAGTCATTACAGGTGTTCCATCTGGCTCATAAATTCTTCTAAATAAATAGATGTACCTAATTTCTCTTTCTTTTTGTTAACATTGCAGGCTGCCTGAAAGCTGGGTAAAATAATTGTGCCAGCATTTTGTATCTTCTAACTTTTTCAGAACTTTCTTTTAGCCAAAAACAGACAACTACAAATATACAGTATAAAAATAACATACTAATTCTACTTGTTGGCAATATAGTAACCATAGAAAGCAAATGGCCTTCATATTGTTATAATATGAAATGAAGAATTTAACTCAAAACCAAAGAAAGTTGTAGGTTTTATGTCATAAAAATTAACTTGCTCCAGAATCTTACTGGATTCTACATCAGAAAATCCAGTCAGGGGAATCCCTACTGTGAAATAACTTTTTAATATGTATACTACATCACTGTAAAATATAGAACACATTATTTTACATTATATTAGTTCTAGGGTAGGGTGTTATTCTTTAAATGGAAATAGACTGTGGTGTTATTTCTTCCATGCAAATTCATGTCTTTTATCTTCTGTAACAAGTTGCCTTAAATGGTCAGAGTTTCTTGCCACCATTGGAAGAGTTAAATATTAGGCAAGGAATTCCAACACTTACAAAATCATGCCTTAAATTTCTGCGGGAAAATAACTTAATTGCATGAGGTCCATACAGGCCAGAAGCAATCTGTCTTTTTGCATGGGGTATTAAGGATAGTAGATCATTTTTAACAAAATTATCTCATGGTTTTAGAAAATTGTTTTATTGTGAAAAAAGGAAGTCGCAGGCAAATTCTTGTTTGTTGGCCAATCTATGCAACTTGCTGAGAAGAAACACAGTTCTTCATAGTGTGTTAATCAAGTCTGAGTGTCTGATGAATACCCACATTGTATTATTGACAATGTAGTGCAAAGTCACCTTGGATTTTCAAGCCGCTGACATTTCCTGTGATTGCATGTAAAGCAATATTATAAGCATTATCTAAACGTTTTGCATAAATAATGACCTTATTATAGTCAGTACAATTGACTGTTAAACCTGGGCAAGCAAACAATGTCATCCACATTGCCCTTTTAGAGTAATCATTAAGGTGTGCAGATTTTTTTTTAGTCGAATGTGGATAATATTTATTTTTGCTTTATTTATAAATGCTTTTTAGCTTGAGGAAGTCAGAGTTTAACTGTCACTGAGACAGTGTCATATTAAAAACAGTTTTCATTCATTCATTTATTCAGTGGCAATTTATTGACTACCTACTGTCTACAAACCATTGCTATGGCCCTTTCAGGGATGTGATGATGGAGGCAACATGTACTCTTATTTTCCTGGAGCTTACTGCCTTGGATGGTAGGTAAGATGTATACCCAGAAAAGGAGGGTACCATGTGGGTGCTAAAGTGCTCTGCAAAGAAGCAAGAGGGAGTTTTTCCAATTGGATTGGTAATGGAAGGCTTTATGGAGGAAATGACATGTGTCCTAGGGCTTGAAAATCCAGTTAGGGTTTTAATAGTCAGATTTGGAAGAGAAGAGGAAGACGGCATTTTTTGCAATCCATGCATCCACATAGCTACCAGATTGACAAATTGATAGTCCTAGAGCACATATGCACATATGACTAACCATTTTACTCTCCTGATCAAAAAGTGTCAGTAATTCCCTATTGCCCTATTGCTTGTCTCTTTGTCATTTCAAGTCCTCCACAATCTGGATATATTTCCAGATTTACTTCACATTATTTCTGCTCAGATACTGCATGTTCTGATCAAACTCATTTATAGGCTCTCCCCTATACACAACATTCATTTCTTGTCTTTGGATGTTTGTAGGTTGTTCCTACTCCTTGGAATATTCTATCCTTTCACCTCTACCTAGTGTAATCCCCAGGGCTACCTTTTCAAAAATTTTTTTGTTTGTTAGTCTTTTATACTGTTACCTTTTATAGGAGGCCTTCCTGATCCCCCTAGTTGAAAGTACTCCCCTCCCCATGACTTTGAATTGACTTTCCATTTATTTTGTGTTTTCTTATGTGTGTGAATGTTGTTCTCCTCTTGTTCGTTTTCCCCCAGTAGAATATAAACCATCCTGGGGATGGGAACCATGTTGATTTTTGTCTTTGACTCCCCAATACCTAGTAAATAGTAGGTGCTTAATCAAATGCATGTTAAATTATGTAGAGAATGTTAAGCAGTAATACAGTCTGTTTGGCTATTACAGTATTAATACAGAGGAAGAAGAGTGGCAGATTAAACTGAAAACTAAAAAACTGAGATTGAGATCAATATCAGTTTGTAGCCTCAATCAGGGACATGCCATTAAATGTTTAACAACTGGCTCTACAAGAGGAAAAAATAAATGTATACTCAACATACTTTTAAGTTTAGTCTGCAACATGAATGTTTTCTCCATCATTTTCTTAAGTGTAGACAGTCATATAAATCAATAATGCAATCAATAAAACAATAAATCAAGCCCTGATTTGTGGCATTTGCCAGTTCTTGAGGTTAACAGTTGACTCTCTAGAGCTGGTTCAGCAGGCTGCAGCACAACCCTGGCTTTTCAGTCCACCTGGAGTCAAGCTCAGCAATCTGGACTTTATTCTGAGGCATCTACTGAAGATTTTTTTTAACAAGATAGTGACATGATTAGACTTTATTTTAGGAAAAAAATAATCTGATCATGGTGTGGTTCATGGACTGGAAAGAAGAGACTCTGGAAGATGGCAGATAACCAATGGTTAAATTTTTAACAGTTTGGGCAAAAAGCATTTAAAATCATTGATTTAGGGTAGTGATATCAGGAATAGGTAAAAGAGGACAGACCTGAGAGAAGCGGGGAAAGTAGGATAGACAGAAGTCAGTGAGTTGTTGGTTGTTGGAGTTGAGGGAGAGGAAAGAATCAAGTGACCTTAAGTTTACAAGTCTGGATCACTAGGAGAATTATGGTGTCATTAATAGAAATGGGTATTTAAATCTGAAGAACTGGTTTAGGTAGGTACAAGGATGATGAGTTTAATTTGGTCATGTTGAGTTTGAGGTGTTGGTAGGGTAGCCTGATGGGGAGATATCTAGAGATTGAACATTGAAGCTTGGAGTTTGCAGAGAGGTCAGGGTTGTAGATGTCCATTTGGACATGTCCAAATATTCCTGTCAATGGACAGATTCATCTGATGAGATCACCAAATTTCTAATCAGTTGCCAAACCTTGTTGATTCTACCTCCACATTATTTCTCACAATTGTCCCCTTCTTTCTAATCAGGTGGCTCGCACCTATTTCAGGTCCTCAGGAGGCTATTGAAATAGCTCTCCTAATTGGTTCCCCTGCTTTAAGTTTCTCCTTTTTTTCAAGCCACTCTCCACACTACTGCTAAAATGATATTGCTAAAGCAGAAGTCTGACCATGTCATTTCTCTCCTCAAAAAGTTCTAGTAGCCAGCTCATTATTGGCTATAGGATAAAATATAAATTCATTTGTTTGGCAAGTAAAAGCTTTTGCAACCCTGCCCCAACCTCATTATACATCTTTGCCTTTCCCTCAAGCTATGGTTTAGCCAACCCTAAAGTGGTGAGTTTTTATTTTTTTTTTTGTAAATTCTAAACTTCTAAGTTCTGGAAAGCAACATCAATACAATGATTAGGGTAGAAATGGAAGCACTGGGTATAGAATCGTCTTTTGAGCAGTTTATGAAAGAATGGTACCTAGAGAGTATAGAGAGGGGAGAAGCTGCTAAGAAGGTTTTTGTTTTTCTTCTCTAAATTATGGAGCTATCTGGGCAGATTTGTAGACAAAGAGAAGTATGGCCATCAGGAAGGGAGAAATTCAAGGTGTAAGGAAGAATGAGGACAATAGATGGATGGGGTCCTGTTAGTGAGCAAGGGGACAAATGAAATGAATGAATGAAAAACCTTTATTAAGCACTTACCACATGCTTTGCCCTGGGGTTACAAATACAAGAGATAACCCTTGCCTTCAGGGAGTTTACATTCTAGCGGAAGGGAAAAGGAAACACTACTTGAAGAATATACCCTTGGTCAAGGTCACACAGACAGTAAGTGGCAAAGCTGAGATTTGAACGGTGGGGAGTGGGAGGCATCTTCCGACTTCAAATTTAGTGCTCTTCCTGTTGTACCACCTGCCTTAAAGTAGAATTAACCACAGCTCCAGTGTTCTAATTAGAAGGTTTATAGGATGGTGTTGGCCTCTTGCAGATCTACTATCTGAGGTACCAGACTTTGGATTGATGGTCTTTTTGAAGCTATATATGTGTATGTATGTGGTTTGGGGTTGAAGGGAGAGGAGGTAGACAAACAGGCAGGCAATAAATGGGTTAACAGATGGCATGCTTGTGCAAATTTGTGTCTTCCTGTTTAGAGTTTTGACTGATGAAATCTTGTTGAAAGCTTTAAAAACTATATGGATGTGTATTTATGTTTATACACACACACATCCATATTAGGAATTTGAGCTTATTTTATTTAAAATGTTCATGTATGTGTAGATTGGAGGGAAAGCTGGTTTTGTAATACAGAATGTGTCGTGCCTCCCTTCCTTTAAACATGTGATCCTTCCATTTTCTTTTAATCATTTTATTCGGAGGATTTTCTGTGAAGCGCAGTACATTTTAACAATTATTATAGGCCTTTCCTTTGATCTGAATTTATTCATCCTATGTGATATCCATAAATCACATTGCGGCATCTCATTGACCCTGTAGCAACTGCTTATTTATGGCAATTCATTGACCATGCTTTTCGAAATTTCTTTACTTAACTCTGTTATCTTTTGCTGGAGGTTCATATGAACTTTCTTAAGTATGGCATTTAAAAAAAAACTTAACTGAATGCTACACACTTAGAACAATTTGGGTTCAGTTTTTTCCTCCAAAGAAATCAACTTTGGGCAAAAGGACAGAAATCTATGCCTGGTTTCTAGAGGGAAGATTAGGCCAGATCTACATGACACAAAGTGTAATGGAGGTAATGATCTGTTGAATTTTGTTTAAATGTAGAGCCAGATTTTTTTTTTAATGCTCAAAGTTATCTGGATTTTCTATCTACACTACCCAAATTCCCTGAAAAATTGCCAGGATGCATTTTGAGCTCCACTGAATGAGAGTAATGCCAGCACTCAGAAAGATCAAGAGCCATTCATTCATACATCCAACAAATATTTATCAAATTCCCTCTGTTGTCAGAAGATTTTTCTGGGCTCTGGGGGAATAAAAGTTTAGCTAAGACCTTGTCTTCGTTAAGCTAACTTTCTATTAGAGGTAAAACATATATAATTGTAATGCATGGTATTACATGAGATAAATATGTAAGAGACATGGCAGAGCAGGATGTAAGGTTTGAAGAGGAAGATTGCTTTTTAAAAGTTCAGATAATAGAATTTGTTTTTTGTTGTCAACTTTCATTTTATTTTTAATTAACACTTGTTTTCTTTCCTCACATACCTATGCCTACCCTCAATCAAAAATAAAGAAAACCAAAACCTTTGTAAAAAATATGCATAGTCAAGTAAAACAAATTCCTACATTGTCCATATCCAAAAATGTATATCTTATTATGTTATTTTGAGTCCATTTTCTTTTTGTTAGGAGCTAGGTAACATGCTTCATTATTGGTACTCTCAAGTTGTGATTGATCACTGTATTAACTAAAGTTATTGTCTGTTACTGTATAAATTATTCTCCTGGTTCTGCTCACTTCACCCTGTTTCAGTTTATACAAATCTTCCAAGGTTTCTTCTGAAACTATCTCTATCGTCATTTTTTAACTACATTATTCCAAATTACATTCCAGAATACCTGGAGCAATGCACAGCTCTACCAAAAAGGCATTAATGTGCCTGGTTTCAGCAGCCCCTCCAACAGTTACATTTTGCTTTTTTGCTGTCTTTGCCAAATTGTTGAGTACGAGGTAGAACCCCAGAATTTCTTTAATTTCATTTTTCTAATTATTAGTGATTTGAAGTCTTATATGATTGTTTATAGCTTGGATTTCTTTCTTTGAAAGCATCCTGTTTGTATCTTTTCAATACTTACAATTTGAGAAGGGCCCTTGTTCTTATAAATTTGAATTAGTTCCTCATATATCTTGGAAATGAAAGCTTTATCAGAGAAAATTGCTACAAAGATTTTTTTTCCCAGTTGATATTTTCCATTCTGATTTTACCTGCATTAGTTTTGTGTGTACGAAAGAGCCTGTGTTTTATCCTTTTTAAGTTTTCCCTCAATTCTCTACCTTAGCAAGTTCTCAAAAAATATTTTAAAAAGGAATAAATTACTGTTTTAATGGTTACCTCTACCTTCAGTGATTCCTACTGGAGGCCCAGAGCAGTAAATATCTTTGGCAGACATTCAAGGCACACCACAATCTGGTGCCACCCTATCTTTCCAACATTATTTCACATCTCTACTTTCCATGTGCTCCATGTAAACTGGTCTAGCCTTTGTTCTTCAGATGTGTCACATGCTCTCAAGCAGTTAATGGTCTAACGGAAAAGGTGACGTCTTTACAAACTACGAGACAATTTATGATAAGTAGCGTAAGAAGAGTTCAGACTGTTGTAGATTTAAGAGGAGAGAAAGGTCAGATCAGCTTGTTTTGATAGGAAAGGTTATTAAATTGTAAGTTCCAAGAAGGCAGATACATTTTGTTTTATCTCACTTTCCTCTGTATTTAACCCATTGACTGAGGTATCACAAGTGATTGATAAACACTGAATTGAGTTGAAATGAGATGATATGTAAGGTAGGGCCTTGACAGCTGGGCTTCTTGGTGACTGTCCCACGTCTGGTGAACTCACTTTCAAAGTTTTCTTTCCTAAAGTCCTTTCTGCAATATCCCCTCCCTTCCTTCCACATTCTCTTTAGTCCACTGCCAGGCTCAGGATGCACATTCAGTAACCATTAAACAAAGATGACAATGAAGATGAATTTACCTGTCTTTTGGTGTACATATTACGCCTAAGCAGGGCTTCCAATGCTGCTAGGCAGGGAAAGTCTCAAGCTGATGCTGAACTTTTGACTCTTGAAGGATTCACTGGGTCATTGCTTGGCTTCTAAGATTTGGCTGATAGAAACTATTTCTCTCTCCAGCTTGAGAGGTGGTGGTAGTGGTGGTGGTGATGAATGCGCCAGGTGGGAACAAAGACTGCTGTTTGAAAGGAGGTCATTCTTTTGGAAGGAGGATGATCTGATGCCCAGTTCTTGTTGTCTTCCCCATACCCTTTTCACTTACCCGTTCTCCTCCTGGTGTTTGCTTTGTAGAAGAATGCTTCTTTTTCAAATCAGATTGATAAAGACAAAACAGAGTAACAGAGTGCATTTTTCTTTTCCTCTTGGATCCCTCTCATAATATATTGCATTTACATGCCTGTTAACATATTTTTGATTCACAGGACAAATATAAGTGCCTTGAAGGCAGGCACCTTCTGTCCTTGTATCATGCCCATCACATAGTCTGGCAGGTTGTATTGGATTGGTCTTCCTGTCTTGCAGATTGAGTTATAGCCACTACTTAAAAATAGCAGAAGTGTTTTTCTTTTTTGGGGGGTAGGGAGTGGGGAGTGAGGAGGAGTGAGAGGGAATTTTGGTTTTTTTTAAAGGGCAAAGTTTCTCATTTCATTAGCCCATTAAATAACATTAAAGATTTATCATTAACTTATCACTGGTGGTTCCAACACACATTACAGCTGTAATCTTACAGGATAAATTTTAATTTACAGATTAGTGGGATCTGATGACATAAGAAACTAACGGAAGCTCCTCCCTACAACAGTTGTATGTCATCTGCTTCACAGAACTAATTGCTTGGCAATTCCCATTTGGTAATTCCCTCTTTATTTTCTGATGAGTTACTTAACAGTGATGGGCTTGTTGAACAGAGCATTGACTTTAATGTGTGATTCTAAAACTGCCATGTAGGCTTTGGGGAGGAGGGGCAGCATATGAATTCTGTTTTGATTTACCAGAGGAACATTGAAATCATTATATGGCCTGTTAATATTTCACTTAATACTGGGCTTAGCACTGAGTAGTTCAAAATATAAAAAAATAAATCAAAGCCAGGATTTAAAAAGAAAATTCCCTGTTTATGAAACTTGTATTGGAAATGGGATTTGCTATCTATAGAAAGTTTAGTTATCTTTCTAAATTGTGGTTTGAAAGCAAAATAACTAAAAAAAATAGATTATATTAGGATTCTTCCTCCTCCAATTGTGACATGAAAATTGTTTCTATATTTTATGTTTAATTGGAAGTTCTATTTTCATTATTAGTAAGTAATTTAGGGTGTAACTTGGGATAGATGTCAGATTTCCAACTCTGATGTAGTGTGAATTTGTGATTATTTATAAAGAGTTGGTAGGTCATCAAAGACACCTGAGACTATTCACCTTTTTTTTTCTTTATCACTTCCTGACTGAGGCTTCCTCCAGCTCCATTTACTATTCTTAACTATTTACTATATCTGTAGTGCCTGAAGTGACACCAATTTCAGAAGGTGGAGTATATTAGAACTGGGGGATAACCTTCAGCTGATTATGGTTTTAGACTATTCCAAGGCATTACAAAACTGTAGCTGTAATTAGTAACAGTATTGAGGCCATACAACAATATGGCTGTATATGTAAATAAACACTGATCTCTATATGCAAATCCAGTTGATATCATTGGGTATTGACTTCTGGAGATACTGGGAAGCCTTCTCTTTTCTCTTCAGCATTCAATTTTCCATTGAGTATTATTTTCACAGTACCTGAAAAGCTTGTCTATATTTGGCCAGATATGTTGAATTTTTTTTCTTTAAAAGAGCACTTAAAAAATAAAGAAAATACAAAGAAAACTGCATGACTTTGTATCGTCCTCTTTGTTAACTTATTAAGAGTTATATGGAAAGTTCTTGACCCATGTTGACCTTTAAAAGTCTTAGTAAGCCAGTGCAGATATTTAGTTGACAGTGGAGTAAATAACTCATTTTTATTTTTGAATGGGAGAAGACTTTGAATGTAGCTTTTGTTTTTGTCATACTCTGTTAGAAGATATTGCAAGTTTGTGTCTTTTAAAGTGAAAATGTATATATTGAATAAAGGTAACTTAGGAATATGAAAAGGAATAAAGTTGCTTAAGTTTCCTTAAGTATGTTTTAAAAATATGAATGACCCATAAGTTATTGGATCTCCTACATTTCACTAGAAAATTAGTTAACTGATACTGTTGCAGAGTTGGTATTTTTATGACATTTTTGAGATAGCTTAGCAATTTCTTATCTGAAACTACTACTTTTTTCATTGCTGATAACTGTGAACATAATTGTTTCTTTTAATTAATTCTTCCTATTAAGTTTAAATATTAGCTACAAATGAAGGGGGTATGATTTTATATTTAAAGAATATGATTATCAGAAACATAGCATTCCATTTATCATAAAGGATTACTTAGGATAGCTTACAATTTTAAAATCTGTAGTACAAAAGACATAAGACACACCCAGTGATAATTTCTGTTAAGAACTCCAAATGGTCTTACATAGGTTATTTCTCCAAAAATATTGAATTATCCACAAAAAAGTTAAAATATTTATTCTGGTTTATGGACATTTATACTAATTATGTGACCATTCTCTTAACCTCTTTGGGCCTCAAATAATTAATAGCTAGCATTTATGTAGTGTTTACTGGGTGCCAGGCATTGTCCTAAGCACTTTATAATTTTTATCTCATAACAACCTTGGTTGGCAGGTTCTGCTATTATCCCCATTTCACAGTTGAGGAAATTGAGGCAAACAGGGGTTAAGTGACTTGCCAGGGTCACACAGCTAATAAGTGTCTGAGACTGGGTTTGAACTCAGGTCTTCCTGACTCTGGCCTGGCACTTTATCTACTGTGCCACCTAATACTAGGTTATAGACAGTTAAAATTAATATAGGTACAGGGTGTTTCCACATTGATGAAATCACAATTTCTTTGTGATATTTACTGACATAAGTAGATATGTTAATATCTACTAACATAAGATAATCTACTAAGATTTTTCAGTTTCTACTAATATGTCAATATCTGCTGACATAAGCTGTATTTCCAGCTACTCATATTTGATATCGTACAGGCAGAAATTCTGGATTATTGAGTGAATTTTTCACTTTTCTCCTGGTTGGCATTCAAATACATTTTTTTATCTATTCAAAAATATTTAGTGTCTTCTGTACTAGGTGTTATGGATATAGACTTAAAGTTTCACCTTATCAAAATGCTTATAATCTAGTAAGGGAGAGGAGATGTATACACAGACAAGTACACTCTCAGCCAGCATATAATAAGTGCTCTCTGAATGATATAAATAAAAAGATGAAAAAGGAGAGGAGGAGAAGATCACTTTGGGTCCTAGTAGTCATCGAAACCTTTGTGGAAGAGGTATCATTTCTGCCAGACCTTGAGTGATGGACAGGCTGTTTAGTAGTTAAAGGTGGGAGGGGGGACACTTTAGAAGAAAGAGAATGGCAAAGACAATGGTAGCCATCTCTAGGGCAGGTGGGGAGAGTGAGAGGGGAGGGAAGTAAAAAAGGAAAAAAAGAAATTTACATGATAAGTTTTATATATTTAAAAGGAATAGCAAGTTGTACATAATAGATTTGCAGTGTCATGTATAATCATCTCTTTAATTTTACTGTGTTATGGAAATGCTTATTTTATTCCATAAATTAAAATTCAAAAATATAATAAATAAATAAATAAATGAATGAATAAACAAAGGACTTGCCAAGGGTATGTCAGAGGATGGACCTATGGAAAAAGCCCCAAGGAACAATGAAGGTTAGGGTCAAGGTCAAGGAGAGTTCCCAATGTCCTATTTGAGGCCTCCTGGACCTGAATATTAATCTGCTCACAAGGACTAGGGCAAGGGTCAGAACTTGGCTTTGTCATATGGAAAGTGCAGCCAGAATATCCCAGAAGGATCTAGTTTGGGGGATCCATCTGGAGGTATCAACCTGAGCTGGCCTTTTGTTGGGGCTCTGATTGTTATGGATATAGTACGCCATCTCTGATTAGTTCGTTCTGTCCCATGGGATGCCTACATAGGGTCCCTTAATACCTGTGATTCATCCCCCCTCACCTGCTCCACTGGAATTTGCTTCCCAGGCTAGAAGTAGTCCCCTTTGTCAGGATGAAAAGGAGAAGGACTAAATTTTAATTCTAGAACATGGTCCTGCAAAGGAGGGCATTTGGGGGTAGCATGGGGAAGTTGGGGGAAGGGATCATGGGAATAAAACTTAGAAAGACCATGGAAATTATCTTTGTCTGCTTAGCCTTAGAATAGCCCCACCTTGCTGAACAGCAATGACTTGTGGAGAGCACAGTGACCTTGTCCTCAGCTGCTGCATATAAGGTATATAGCCTAAGAAGCTGTAGTGTCTTACAGAGAGCGCTAGATTTGGCTTCAGAGGACATGTGTTTGAATCCTAATGCTCTTTGCTATGTGTACTTCTCCTTTCATCTTGCTAGTCTTATTTTTTGAGCCCTAAAATAATGGACTTCGATTACAGCAGAGGTTCTGAAGCTTTTTATTTTATGTCCTGGAACCTTTTGGCAGTCTGGTGAAGCCTATGGACCCTTCTCAGAATAACACATTTAAATGCATAAAATAAAATACACAGGGTTACAAAGGAAACTAATATTGAAATACAGTTTTCAAAATACATATAAAAAAAAGAAACAAGCTCACAAATCCCAGATTAAGAATCCCTATATTATAACATCTCTGAAATAGTCTCATTTAGCCCCAAATTCTATATTAGCCTGCCTCAGGTCTTTTATCTTGCCAGTGAATCCTAGTTCTCTAGCTCTCTTTATTTATTTTAATTTCCCCCCCCCCCCACATTAGTCATGTTGTGAAAGAAGAAATAAAAAAAAGGGAAAAACCACAAGAAAGAAAAAACAAAAAAGTGAAAATAGTATGCTTCATTCTGCATTCAGACTCCATAGTTCTTTCTCTAGATATGAATAGCATTTTCTTTCATGAATCTTTTGGAATTGTCTTAGATGGTTGTATTGTTGTAGCTCTCTTTAATTTAAAGAGCTCCCTTTCTTCAATTCTCCTTCTCCTCTCCTTCTCTTCTACTTCTCCCTCTTTTCTTCCTCTCCCTTTCCTTGTAATCCAGACCTTTGAGAATTGATGAGTCTTGACCAGAATCTTGCCATCTAGGCCTGCTCCACTTATAAAGCCAGAAATGAGCCTAGTCCTCTGGTTTTAGCTTGAGTGACTCACATCTGGCATCTTTGTCCTAGAGTTGTATTCATAGGACTTAAGAGCTAGAAGGAGACCTTGGACTTCATCTTACCCAAAACCTTCATTTTACAAATGAGGAAATTGATGCCCGGGAAGGTCAAGCAAATGGTTCAAGGTTACACAAGTTGTGAAATAGCAGCTGGGTAGTATTTGAACCAAGATTTTCTATCCCAAATCCAGTACTTTTGTAATTCATAGTATACCCTTGACCCATTTATTCATTCTTTAAGATTATGTTATTTAGTCTTCATTTGCATTTGAATAACTTCTTCAAATGCCCCTTATTAATTATAATTTTTATTGTAGTCAGCAAAGGATCAAGCTATGCTTTATATCTCCCTTAGCACAATTCTGAGTAGAACATAGGTGCTTAATGAATTCCTTTCTATAAAAAAATTAGGGTAATTTCAGATTTGGTTTGGGGTATGGAAGAGGTAGAGGCCTTCAGTCCCTCTGCCTACCTCTTCAAGGTCATGTAGGTGATAAGGTGATTGCAGGCTGATAAGGCAGGTACATTTACCCTGTGTCTACTGGTGGAAAGATGATCTGGTCCCTTAAAAAAACATTCCTTCCCATAAACCTTGATTTCTGTTGAGCTTGAAGGAAACATATGGATACTCTACAAGCCTAAAGTCTGATATTTTAAGCTGGCTTTACTGTGTTCTCTAAACCCTTAGACTGGTATTTACCTTTTACTTTTTAAACAGTACAGGTTTTGTTTTTTCACTTAAAAAAATTACCTTAAGTATATCCTAATGAGCAATACTGTGATAACAATCTGTGTAAACAGATGCAGTGGAGGAAAGCTCTACTCCTCCCATTTTTTTTTCTTTCTACCCCTGCAAGGTTACAGACTTGTTTCTTCCTTTCCAGGGATTAGTTATAGATGATGATAATTAATAAACCTCTTTAAAAATGACAAAAATATGTTTCTGACAGTGACTTTGAAATGTGTGTCATGTTAATAAAGTCTGATCCTTCACCTAGCCAAGATGTGGAAGCAAGTCTGTTCAGATCCATAGATTTGCACTCTGCATAGAGGAGTGGTTACTAATCCGTGGAAAACAACAAACACTGGTTGTTGGTTATACTGCTTTGAATGGAACACTTGGTGGCCCAACGATCTAGCAGTTTCTGTCCCTCTGGTACATTTAATTCTGCACTCTCCTCTGAATCTTAAGAACAATTCTAAACATAGCCAGCTTTCTTTTTTCAGTCCAGTTTTGTAAGGTTCAACAATATATGCTTCAAAGTTACAAAGGAGTGAAAAAAAACCTAGGTTTACTGTTCCTTTGGTGGGAGGAGAAAAAAAAAATTTTCCATTTCCCTTCCAGGAGTTTATGCAATACAAACCTTTGAATCATGGAATTTTAGTGCTGGAAGGGATGTCAGAGTTTATCTAGACCAAACCTTACTGAAAGCATGAATTCCATCTACGGCATCCCAGACAAGCAGTCTTCTACTTAGTCTTGTCTAGAGACCTTTCATGATAAAGAACTCATTATCATGGGATGGTACATTCAATTTTTGGATGGCTCAGACTCATTATCTTTCCCACAAACCCCACCCCTCTTCTCCATTTCCCTATTTATTTTGAGGGCATCGACACCCAAGTTTGCAGCCTATTTCCAATCAATTGCTAGGTCTTGCCAACACCTCTCACATCCCTTCCCTTATCTCTACTCACGAGGCCACCATCTAATTCACCACTTCATTATATATCACCTGGACTATTACAATAGTCTTCTTGGCCTCCTTGCTTCAAGTCTTGCTCTCTCTAATCTATCCTCTACATAGCTGTCAACATGATAGTCCTAAAGCATAAGTTAGGGCAGTGAGGTGGCTCAGTAGATAGAGTGCCAGGCCTGGAGTCAGAAAGACTCATTTTCCTGAGTTCAAATCTGGCCACAGATATTTACTGGCTATTTGACCCTGGGCAAGTCACTTAACCCTGTTTGCCACAGTTCCTCATCTGTAAAATGAGCTGGAGAAGGAAATGGCAAACCACTCCAGTATCTTTACCAAGAAACCCCAAAGGGGGTCAGACAGGTCTGAAATGACTAATCAGAGTAGAATCTAGTAGGATCATAATTCTTCCTTATTCTGGATACTGTAATTAATATAGCCTAAGAAGTCAGAATGGTTTAGTGAATATAGGGCTAGCCTTGAAATTAGAAAGACCTGGGTTCAAGTCTTTCCTCTGACAAATCAACTATATTACTATGGACAAGTCATTTAATCTCCCAGTGCGCTTGGCAGCTGTCTCATACTGTAAGTTATAGATTGCTTGGTGATCCTTTTCTGTTGAAGCAGTATTCACACTGATAAACTCACAAGTCTTTTACAACAAGAAGAAGATCATATTAGCTTTTTGAGTTTCCACGTTACATACTGACTTGTACTATACATGTAGTTCACCAAAACCTGGGTATTTTTACATGAACCTTTATCTCCCCAATCTTAAACTTGTACATTTGGCTTTTGAACCAAAGTGTGAAACTTTACACTTTTCTCCCTTATATTTCACTGGTTGAGCTTCAGCCCAGTGCTCAGTGGGTTGAGGTACCTTTGGGTCCTGATTCTGTATTTATTTAGCTCTTCCTCTCTATTTTGGGGGGTAAGCACATCATCTATGTCTTTATCTGAGTAAACTATAAAAATTATATAAAATGGGAGCTATTAGAGAGAACTGAAATGGAAATTCAGAGACCTGTGAATAGACCTGTGAATGGTACGTGGCCAAGGAGGAAGTGCTACGGTATTCTACTAATGTTCCTTTTGTAAACTGACATTGATCCATTAACTAGTCTTTGGTTTTGTTTGACCAAACTACTTTTAAATCTATCAAATAGTAATACTCCTAGCTCACATCTTTCCATCTTGTCCAGGTAAGGGGAAGGGAATAAGTATTTATCTAGCACTTACTATGTGCCAGGCCCTGTACTAGATGCTTTTTACAATTATCATCTCATTTGGTCCTCATGATAACCATATGTGCTATTATTATGCCCATTTTATAGTTGAGGAAACAGGCAAACAGAGGTTAAATGACTTGTCCAGGGTCACACATCCAGTAAGTGCCTAAGGTTGGATTTGAACTCAAGTCTTCCTAACTCCAGGCCCAGCACTCTATTAACCACATCATTAGATAGTTACCTGTCCATAAAGATATCATAAGAAACTCTGCCAAGTGTCTTCTTTTTTTTTTTAAGCTATGCCAAGTGTCTTCTTGAAGTATATATATCCTCTCTTCATTCTGTTCCCTGCTCTACTCTAATAAACCTTTCATGAAAGAAATTGAGGTTAATCTGTCATGACTTAAACTCAAAGAAATCACGTGAACTGATGGGAATCCCCTTCTCCCCTTTTCTATTGCTCACAAACCTTTCCATTCTAGAATTTTACCAGGAAAGTGGTGTCAACCTCACCAGCCTATTTGAAAGAGTCATCGTTTTCTCCTTTCTGAAAACAAGATAATCTTTACTTGCTTCTGGATGGATAACATCTTTCTTGTTCACCATGATTCTTCAGAGATCACCCCAGCAATCATCTTCACTCATTGTTTCATGACCCGAGGAAGGAGCTGGTCTTGGCCTGTTGATGTGAACTTATCCAAGGAAGCTAGTTCCTCTCCTACTCTATCCACACTTACATGAATTTCAGTTCTCATTTGACCGGTTTTTGTCATGTCCTTCCAAGTTTGAAGGTCATTTTCCTTGGTAGAGAAAATAGAAACAAAGTAGGGGCTAAGTGATATGTATTTTTTTAACCAGGCCTGTGATTTCATTGTTTTTTGGCACTCTTGGTGAGAAGGAGGAACTCTCAGTACCAGAACAGATTCATCCTTTCTCTGCCACTTCCACCTTCAGAGAATTGCCTGGAGGCACTGGGAAGTTAAATTACTTGTCTGCCATCAAATAATCAGTATGTGGCAGAAGCTTATACTTGAACTAAGATCTACCTGAGTTTCCACGTCAGCTCTCTCTAAGGGCTCCCATTTTATATAATCTTTTAAGGTTTACCCAACACTTCTTCACAACCAGGCAATGCACATATTCTCATTTTGCATTTGAGTAAACTAAGACTAATAGATAGAAAGTGACTTATGCATCACCTCAAAGTAATTATTGCAGGCAAGACTGACCTTAGGCTTTGGATTCCAAGTTCATTCTTTCCACTGTGCTACATTGCCTCTCTAATTATACCTTCTCTATCTTTTTTCTTCCTATCCATCCCAAGCAGGGCACCAATTTCTCCTTGAATGTTTTACTCCTCCATCCCCTCCCCACCTAAACAAAAGCTCTTTTTCTTTTCTTTAGTAGTTACTGCAAGCCTTAGCTCATATTGGGCTCTTACCTTTCTGTTACATTTTTCATAGGACTCTTTTGCTTTTAAAAGATAAATTTATTTCTGAGTTCTTTGTTCAGCAGTATCAGCCTCTCTAGCCCACTTTCCTTTCTTCTTCATCAGAATCAACTTCAGTTAAATCCTCAGAATTTCTAACTGAGTGCTTCCTATCCTGCCTTCAGCTAACTTCCCTTTTATGGTTTTACTCTATGGAATCCTATGTGTTTTGTCTCTGAACTCTTTGAAGTCTATTCCCCTTAAGTGTAGCGGACAGGTCAGAGTCTGAAATGGCATTGTTCTATTTAGCCTTCCAGTCTTTTCTGTCATTTCTGCTGCTTACCAGCATCTTGGTGTATAGATATCTGAGCATCATTTCTGACATTCTTACCTATCTATAAAATGAGAGGGTTGGGCTAGAAGGTTTTCTGAGAGTGTTTCCATGTCTAGAGCTGTAGCCCTGTAATGCTTTTCATTGATTAGCACCTCTACTGCTGATTCTTTCTCCTGTACCTTTCCATCCTTTTCTTTATGATGTCTGGTTTAGCAATTGGTCTAGGAAGTTCTCTTCCTTCCTTCCATTTTCAATTCAAGGCCTTGTTCACCTGCAGATAAGAGTAACTTGAAACGTGTTCCTTCACCAAGCCCCCTTACCTTGAAGACATATATACAGCTAGAGGGCTCCAGGAGATACAGAGTTACCTTATGAATTGGTATATGACCAGGTCTTTTGTGAGCAGAAATAGCTTTGTTTAATTGAATTGATTAGGCTCCCTGAATTTCAAAATGGAGCTGGAAACTTAAGGAAAAGCAAGAACCTGACTCACTGCTGAGCATTTTAATGTTTTAAGGACCCCTTGAAACTTTTAAATTTTAATTTAAATTTATTTTTAAAATTTTACATTTAAATTTATATTTGTTATTTATAATTATTATATTTTAATATAATATAATGGCACTTAAATTTATATTTCAAAATAAAATATTTTATATTTAAAAATTAATTAAAATTTAAAAATTTAAATTCCTCTTCCTTTTCGTCTGCTTTATCTTACTAACACAATGCTGGTAATGTTAAGATGGAAGTCATCTTTAGCCTATGAATCCTGTGATCCTATACCATCTGTAATGAGTTGTTTTCCTTTGTGGTTATTGTTCTGGTGGTACCCTTTTTCCAGAAGACTCTTCAGAGAAGAAGAGAGGAAGTTCATGCAATCACCTTTGAATTGTGGTTCTTGGTGGGGCTTGAAAGAGCCAGTTTTTCTCTCTCTTGGACACTAGAAAATCATTCAGTGATAGCTATCTACTTACTCTCTTAGCCAGTGCATTTCTTTATCTTTTATTTAAAAGGCTGCCCAATGCTTGATGCCAGTCACATGGACAATAACCACTTTTCCTTCAATTCTATTCAGTTCAATTTGGTAAACATTTATTAAGCACTTGCTGTGTGCCAGGTTCCATTTTAGATGCGAAAAAGAATGACTATATGGCACTGGTGAGATATGAACCCACGTTTTCTAAAGGGAATTTCTTCTTTTACAGAAGCAATTGCGTGGGTGAAGAGCATGGAGTTAGCTCCAGGAATACCAGGAGCCTGACCCTATATTAATCTTTACATAGACAACATCTAGATTTTGAACTAGTATTTTGGGCAGGCATCCTGAACACAAAGCCCATCTCTTTCTACTGAGGCGTCAGCATAGGGACAAATGTGATCTTCGCTATATGAATCTTTGTTCTAGTTGGATGTTTTGTTTGGTGCGTTAGCAGAGTAACTAAGTGATTTCTGTCTACCAGCCCATGAGGATGCTGAAAGAACAACTGTTTTTTCTCTATGACCCATTATGATGGAAGTCTCCAGGATCTGGCATTTTCTTCCTTAAGTAAAAGTAAAAGTATACCTATACACACATATGTATAATATATACACTTTTATATATATATACACACACACACATATATATATACACACACACACACACATATATACACCTTTATATATATATACATATATATACACATATACTTTTATATATATATACTTATATATACATACTGAAATTCCCAGTAGAAATAATACATCACTATTGAATCATAGGCCTTTTATATAAAAAGCCTCCAGTTTCAGAGATCCTCTCTTGAATCTAGCCTCCTCTTTTCCTCCCTCCCACATATCTCCCTCCTGGATTTTTCCCTGTCTATTTGAAATCTATTTCCAAATAACACTCAACTGGCTTAAAATTGCCTGTTAAAGGGCCAGAATGATATACCACTTTATACTTCTGTGGCCATATAGCTACATACCTTTGTTTCTTTTAGATCAGGGACTCCCCCTTGAACTCTGATTTTGTCCTAATATAAAGATGTTGACAAAAAGGCTCACACCCAGGCCTGTCATGCTGTCATTTGAGCACAGGCTCAGACCTGGGATGACCGGGAACCGAGGCAATAGAGGACAGACTCATCTTGTATTACTTTGTTTCTGCTGGTTCTGGCCTGTTCACTCCTCATACATCTAAGGTGTAAATTGTGGAGTAATGGGTGCCACATAGGGTGTGTTGACTGTTGGATTAAAATTGCTTTTCAGCTTTGATTTTTAGTGTTTCTGTTCCATACCATAAACGTTTTCCTCATAGGTCAAAATTCAGTAGGTTTCTTGGAGAAAAATAGGTATTTTAAGATGGTGTAGTGTAAAAAGTTGCCTTTCAGTATTGTAGATACAGCATGGTAGAAATGAATGTGTTAAGTTTTGGCCAAGAAAGGGTGGAAAAAAGAAAATAAAACTGCAGCATGGACAAACTAGAATGAAACAAGAGTAAACAGAAGCTGACAAATATATGCCCCTTGTTATGAGTTTGGCTCGTGGAATGTTATGTAGGACAAAAGGAATGGAAGAGATATTTCAGTAACATTTTGTTCTCTGTCAAAAAACCTTCTGAAATATAAATCTGCTGTGTATTGGAGATTGGCTACAGTAATTGAGGCAAGTTGAATAGCTCTCATTTAACTAGAAGATCCCACGGAAAGCAGTTTATGTTTGGCCAACTACATTTTTGCTCCTCCTGACTTTTAAAAAATTTGAACTCGGTGTTGATTTATTTTAAAAGAGTATTATAGGGCTATAGACATAAGTCAAATCTAATTAAATGAATACTATTAAAGTAAATAATTTCATTTTAACAGAAACATTTCCAAACCTTGATAAAGGAGCTATAGTAATATTTTGTTCACATTATCACAAAATTTACTGAGTTGAAAAATGTATCATTATTATCATTATGTGATATAATTAAAATGATAAAATTTACAGAATATGAATTATCTCTATACCTATTCATCTATTTATCACTCTATCTCCTCTTCCTCAAAGACTATAATGGTTACTTAATACTCTAAGGGCCACCAATTTTTTCATTGGGCTTGGCAGTTGGATGGTCTTTTAAGTGTTGTCTTCCCCATTTTGAATGTGAGCTCTTGAGGATAGGGACCATTTCCCTTTTCAATTTGTGTGCCCAGTACTTAGCACAGTGATTGATAAACATTTTTAAAAATTTATTCATTCCTTAATATCACCAGCATTCTTATCAACCCCTACTTCCAAAACCCAGCTCTTACTTGCATGACATAGGGAGATTCTTAAGAATGGGTTTTTTATTTTCTTCTCACATGATGATTGTTCATATTTCTTCCTACTAGAGGATTTTTAAAAAAAAATCATTCACAAGCATGGACTTTTCCTTGTAAGGGTCTTGACACAGTAGTTAAACCCACTTCCAAGATCATTGTCTGCAGCTCTCCCAGTGTCAGTGAACTCAGGAGCACAATTCAAACAGCAAGAGAAATATCTCCTGCAAGAAAATGTCAGTGCTTTTGGTATCCACGTGTCCATTTCTAGGTTCATTGAGGTGCCTGCTTACTTCATCTCCAGCTTGCTGATGGGGAGAGGGGAGTAATGATGGTTCTTGGCACCTGGGAAGTATAATGATGACACTCAAACGTGATTTTCCTGTGGAATTTGTTGTGTTAGGGTTTGATCTGTATATCAAAAGAACCTTAGGTCTCCAAGTAAATCAGAGGCCCTTAAATACTTAACTCTCAACTTTTTAGGTATATTGATCAAAGTCATAGGGATATGATAAATCCAGTGGCATTTAATCCTGCTTCCAGATTTAATTTGACATTTAAAATTATAGTTTCCTTTCAATGCAGCCACTACTTTATTTCTTGGATTTGTTTTGTTTTCTAACTTGGAAACTTTTTTTTTAAATGTAGTACTTAGAAAAGCAAAATATCTCTGTCTTGCCATGCATTTTTTTCTATACCTTGAGTCTTCCCTTCCTTTTTTGCTTTAATTCCCCTCTTCTTCTCTTTCTCTGGGGTTTCAGTTTGCTCAGCATTTCTAATGTGTGTCATATCTGAGTACTACTGTTTAGCTTCTGACCCTCTTCTCCTTGCCTCTGAGTCCATTTCCTGTACCATTATAAACGTTTTGGTTCTGGGTTACTCTTTTTTTTCCTGCTTAAAACTGGTGGCATTCCAATGCCTTTACATAGTCAAAGCTCAGCCTTCCAGGGTGAACCCAATTTAACCTAACAAAACTTTCATTCTCTCCTCATCTCCATTTAACTCCAGTATCTATTCAAGGAGAACCATTTATTCTCTTTTAAAATTCCCGTTTCTTGGTTATCTTACATGAGTGATAAAGGGATTTTCAGCTTTCCTAATATATATTCTGGCTTTAGACAACAGTAGCCATCAAAAGGTTCTTTGTAAATTAGCTGCCTCTGCACACTGGTTTGCAATATTACACTTGTTGTTTAAAAATAATTAAGCTGCTTTCTATGTTCTTAGGTGTGGGTCAGGAGCTTTACTGTCTTTGACGTCCAGCACAAAAGTTAATCAGCAAACAAGCCCTCTGCACACCAAATAATTAAAAATAGAGCAAAGTTTCCAAACTAGGCTGTGGGCAGAGATATCTGTACTTCCACCTATGCATGGTTACACACACACACACACACACACACACACACACACACATACGCACACTCACACACACACACACCCCTACTTGTATGTTGTTCTGAAGGACTTTCTGACTATCAGTTATCTGTGTAGGAGTTACCATTGTTATATCTTCCCTGTCCTCCCCCTCCCCCCACATGTAAACTCCTAGAGGACAGGTCTTATTTATGGGTTTTGCTTTGAATCTCCAGGCCTTAAAGGCAGAATGTTTGTACAGAGTGGTCACTTGATAAAAAATGATTGTTAAATTTAATTCCCCCAAACCCTGCTCAGGAAAAAAAGAAAGTTAAGTAGGCTAGCATCTTGTACACACATGCTTTGTTTGCTAATTTCTGTTATGGTCTTCATTTTTTTAATCTTTTTTTTTTTGTTATCTCAGAAAGTTTTCTTATACCATTATATTTGACTTTGATAAAATCTATGCATCTTTTGACACTATATTCACTGAAGGAAGGACCTGGCCAGTCGCTTTCAAGTGCCAATCTTACGTATGCAAAATACAGATGGATGGGGTTGCAATTGGGAGTATGGTAGATTAGGCAATCCATGTTAACTGGAAACTAGTTTGTGCTTGGAATTCATGCACATTAGGCTCTGAGACACTCTTGTGACATAGACACAGACATGTGGGTGACTGGTTTAGAAGGGAATTTAAACCCTTCGGCTTTCTTGTGGGTAAGCTGGATCTCCTCAGACACCGTTCATTTCTGCCCAGCTCTGTGATTTTGACTTTTTTTTTTAAAGAAAAAAAAATTTGTCGAAAAATGTTTTGGTTGTTATTTAATGTGGAAATTTTTCACTGTAATTTTTTTATTGCCACTATTTTTCCTCTCCCCAAAAGATACTTTGGTTCTATTGTTTTTGTGCTGATCCCCCGCCCCCAGTGGAGTCATTCAATATGTATGTCCGTGTATTCATGATTTGAACCCTTTGTTGATAGCTTTGCAGTATTGACAGATGCATGGCACCCATAGACAACCAATGATGTATGCCACTAGGGGATATGAAATGACATTTTCTCTGGGGTGTGTATATGTAATATACACCGAGGCGATTTTTCCTTCTCTGGGCATATTTTTTTTTTACTTGTTTACAGACTTCTATTAAATGCCTAAGTACCGATTGGCAGGAATGAAACTCAATGATGTTTTCACTCCTGAGGCCTAGGACAACTGTCTTTTTTTCCAAATCAGGAGCAGTCTACTGAAATCATTTGTCCACTGAGCTGATTGTAAGGGAAGACCATGGAAGACAGGTCAATCAATTAGTCAGCAAACATTAACTACCTGTGTGAGAGGCATTGTGCTAGATGTTGGGGATATATATATATACACACACATATATATATATACAAAGAATGAAACATTCCATACTTTCAACACATAAAATGTTGGGAGAGAGATCATTGGAAATTTAGGGGATGGGGAAAGGCTTCATGTATGAGGATGCTTGAGCTATATCTTAAAGGAAAAGGAGGGATTCGTGAGGTCAAAGTGAAGTACATTCCAGGTCTGTAGTGCATGGGCATGGAACTGGGAAGTGGTGTCCTCTATGTATATGTGAGGAACCGAGAGAAGGGGACATGCATGATATCAGGATAGACTTGGGATCTTATCTTGCTCTTACACTTAATAGTTATTTTAATTTCATTAAGACTCAGGTTTCTCATCTGCAAAATGGAGATAATAAGATCACTTAACTTACAAAGTTACATGAAGAACAAATTTTTTAAAAATTATAAAGTACATTTGTTGTTCAGTTTGTTTCAGTCATGTCCAGCCCTTTGTGACCTCATTTGGGGTTTTTGTGGCACAGATACTGGAGTGGTTTGCCATTTCATTCTCCAGCTTATTTTACAGATGAGGAAACTGGGGCAAACAGGGTTAAGTGTCACATTGCCCAGGGTCACATAACTAGTGAGTATCTGAGGCTAGATTTGAACTCATGAAGATGAGTCTTCCTGATTCCAAGCTTAGTGCTCTATCTACTACAAACCTTAAAATGCTATATAATGTCAGATATTAATATTACCATTGTTAAGTAAACACTGCTCTGATTTCCTGCAGTACTCTAATCCATTAACCATTACCCTCTCTACTTTTATCAGTCATCATGGCTAATTGCAGTCTCTTCCCCTGAAGAGCACATAGAGATGCTTAGAGCATATAGAGGTGCTTAGCTCAGTTTGGAGGTGTGTCCCCTGACTTTCTTTTTCTTTGCCTTCCTAGGAAAATAGCTTTCTATACTATTAATGGTACTTTTCCTCCTCCCTGAAGAAAGGTATTTTGGTTTCCAGTTGAGTTATATAATATTTTGTCAGTTTTCTTAACAAATTTCATTCTTTCTAGTTTTGAAATATTTGCATATCTGTGATTTCACTTATATACCTCCTCCCCACTCCTAGCAGTGCTCAGGGGATGTTTTTCTGTTACTAAACCACACCTTGATGAATATACATGGTTTGATTGTCACCATTTATTATGTGTATATTTATATTTTTGTTGTTGTTCAATCATCACGTCTAACTCTATGCGACCCCATTTGGGCTTTTCTTGGTAAAGATACTGGAGTGGTTTGCCGTTTCCTTCTCTAGCTCATTTTACAGATGAGGAACTGAGGAAAACAGAGTTAAGTGATTTGCTCAGGGTCACACAGCTAATAAGTGTCTGAGGCCGGATTTGAACTCACAAAGATGAGTCTTTCTGACTGCAGGCCTGGGGCTCTATCCACTGTGTCAGCTAGCTGCCCACATATTTAAATAGTCTATCTCTTTGAAAATTTTATTTTTTTATGAATTTTGAAGATTTTTCAAAGAGAAAATGCTAGCATGCTTTCTAGCAAAATCCATGAAACAAATTCCCTGAAAGAAGGTTAACTCTTATTCAGACTTATGAAAAGAAAAAAAGATGTAGCAAAAAGGAAAGTTCCTTAACTCTATTGCAACGCTGAGCACCACATCGTACATAGCTCACAAAGTCACTAACTGTTATTTATTCTCCTGAACAACTTGTGGAATGTTGGCATTTTCTTAACATTATTTTAATTGAACTCAGAATTCAAATGAGAACTGGCCATAAGATAGCAAGACTTAAAGATTTAGAAATGGAAGGGATCTTTAAGGTTAAGAGTCTAACTTCTTCATTTTACAAATGCGGAAATTGAGGCTCAGGGAAGTTAGCAACTTGCTTCAGATCACATAGCTACTAAGTTGCAGAACCAGTTTGAACATAGGCTCTGATTGAAAGGCCAGTGTTCTTTCCATTGTACCAAATGAGAGGAAAATATTACCTCCATAAATTTCAGAGATTGAAAACTGGAAGAAATCTAGCTGAATCCCTCTCTTTTGCAGGTGGGAGAATAGGCCAGAGAGGTTGACAGATTTGCCCAATGCTGAATAGGGTAATAAGTAGCAGAGTTAGGATGTGACTCCCCATTCCCTGACTTCAAATTCAGGATTCCCTTCCAGTGTACCTACCACACAACCTATAATGACCTTTCTTAAACTAGTTTAAGATCAATTATGATTCTATGAAATTTGATCCTGTGATAATTTGATTAATACTATTTGTCATTCATCACATATCCTAGTTTCATATATTTGGCGCTGGAAGGCTTCTAAAATCTTTTATTTCCTTTGCAGTATTTTTTCTACTGAAGTGTTAAGATATAAGTAGTTTTATTAGGTTTTGCAGGGCATGGAAAAAATGAAGTGAGAAATATTCACTAGAATGTGATATGCTATTGAAATAATTCTTAAGATTTAGATGACTATATATTCTGGTTTTGTAGAAAATGAAAAGTAGATATTTTAAAAGCATTTAATAATGACTTATGTCTGGCATGAGTATTTGTATATCTTTCCATTACAGGGTTTGTTTTTGAATACAATGTTACCTCATTTAGGTAGTCAGATTTTGGCTCAATAAAGCAAGAATCGTCATACACTTAGAATTGTTTTAAAATGGAGTAAATTGCTTTTAGTGAGTGAATTCCCTATTATTGTTGTTCTGTTGTTGTTTCAGGCTATTCATGACCCCATTTGGGATTTTCTTGGCAAAGATACTAGAGTGATTTGCCATTTCCTTCTTCTCTTCATTTTACAGATGAGGAAACTGAGGCAGACAGGATTAAGTGACTTGTCCAGGGTCACAGAGCTACTAAGTGTCTGAAGCCAGATTGAATTCATGAGGATGAGTTTTTCTGATTCCAGGCCCAGCACTCTATCCACTGTACCTCCTAGCTGTCCCTGTTATTGAAAGTGTTCAAATAGTTGGGAAGATCACCAAGATCTTGTAGATAATATTCAGCATGGATTAGGACTGGGTGTTGGCTTCCTTAAAATTTCCTATCATGGGATTGAGGATTGGAAAGGATTGTAGAGATGCTTCTCATTTTACAGATAGGAAAGAACAAAATTGTGACATGACCTGCCCAACCAAGATCAAGAGCTTATGTAGCATGGAGCACAGAATACTGAGTTAGGAAGATTTGGGTTCCAATCCTGCCCCAGATACTGACTTTGGAAAAGTCACTTAATCTCTTTTGCCCTCAGTTCCTTATCTGCCAAATAGTGGGTTGGACTAGTTGGTTTTTTAGGTCTCTTCTAACTCTAAAACTGTGATCATGCTATCCAATGTAAGTCATAAGTAGCAAAGCTAGGTTTCTAGTTCCTTCAATTCAGTGATTTTATTATAATACTGTTTCTGATGCATTATACCATTTTTAATCAAAAATTGCCAGAATCTTGATCGTATAAATATAGAGAACAAAAATACACTTAGGGAAAGTAAAAATACAGGAAGTCATCCTTTTCACTGTTATTTAAAATTTATACCTTCACTTTTAAAAATTCAGAAGCAATTATGTGCCTATTGTGTTGCTTACAGAAAAGTTTTAAAATACATTTTTTAGTTAAGTGTAAAAAACATAATAAGCAAACAGTATCCGCCCCCCCCC
>NW_020940355.1:8597927-8616663 GCF_900497805.2 Vombatus ursinus
TGTGTGTGTGTGTGTGTGTGTGTGTGTGCTCTTCTCCTAACACCTGTAAACTCCATGAGGGCAGGAACTATTTCATGTATAAACTTTCTCCCTGGGCATTTAACAATGCTCTCTGTACATGATCGGAGTGTAACAAATGTTGGTTGAATTGAATTGTGGCATTTAGGCAATGAAGTAGCACTGGACCCAAATATAGTTGGGAAAAAACGAGTTCAAATCTAGCCTTAGACACTTTCTAGCAGTGTGATCCTGAGCAAGTGACTTAAGCGCTGCCTGTCTCAGTTTCATCATCTGCAAAATGGGAATAATAATAATAGCACCTACTTCCCAGGGTAGTTGTGAGAATAAAATTAGATAATATTTCTAAAGCTCTTTGCATACCTTAAAGTGATATGTAAATGATACCTATTTATTATTATTATTATTGTTCATAAATAATGTCAGTGTGTCAATTCAGTGGTTAATTAGCTACTTAAAATAAATTTGTTTTTTATATGATTAGGCATGTGGGGGCAGCCACCTGAGTGGAAGCCATGATGTCTCAAAGTAATTGAAAAGCCATACTTAGAACTTGACTGCCTGCCTCCAGTTATTATTAGTGATGGAAGTAATATAGGCATGCAGCAGAGTCATGTGGCAAAAAGTAAAACTTGTCACACAGCAAGTAAAGGACAGAATTGGGATTTGAATCCAGTTTCTATCAGTTTCTTGCAGCACCCCACCAGAGTCATTGAATACAGGATCTTGGCAGGGAACCCACTATATCTGTACTTGCTGCAATCTATAGTTTCAAAATACAGAAAGGCCTTATTTAATTGGCATGGCTAGATGCTGGGCTTGGCAAAAGAAAAGGTGTCAGTTGGAGTCTCTAGTTTCACACTTTACCACCTATGTGACCCTGAGCAAGCAAATCACTTAAGCCTCTTAGAGCCTCAGTTTCCTCATCTGTAAGATGGGGATAATAATATTTGTACTTCTTTCCTAGCAGGGTTATTATGAAGAAAATACATTGCACACTCCCAAGTCATGTAGAAATATGAGCTTACTGAGTTTGCACGTTTCAGATAATTAAAACTTAGACTTTAAGTACCAAAGCTTTAAAAAAAAAATTGGACAAACCTTTCTTAAAATGTTTTGGAATTTCCCTTCTATGCCTTTTTAAAAAGCGTGTGCTGAACATAATTTGTGTTTTTCTTTATGACTTTAGGGTCATCATTTAGAATATCAATTATTGTACTGGGCTGTCCTATAGTGACATCCTCAGGGGTTCCTGAAGTTTGTGAGGGCTGGGCACGTTTTCCCCTACATTAAATATTACCCGAAGGCTGCTTTGTATTGGTGATTCTGCTGCCTCTGCTTTTTTCCTCTCTCACTATTAGCCGTCACTTCTCAGTATTGCAGTGTCTAACAGCTCCACCCCCTCTGTCTTTCTAATCGCCTGTAACCTGAGGGGAAACCCGATCACTAAGATTGTTAAATCTAAAAGCTTCATTTTATGTCCAATTCTAAGCCCTCCCATGGGTTTCAGGGGTTCACGCTTCTATTCTGGATGTGGAAAGTTATGAGGTTGTTGGAAGTTAATTAATGTATAAAGTGGGGGCACATCAGTGCCCATTTTATTGTTTTATTAATTGTCCAGAGGCTGCTGGGCATTTTCTCCAACACTGGCAGTGGTCACAGTGACTGCCCTTGTAGAACTTGTGTTCACAGGTAAACTGAGAGGAACATAGTATGTTGGAGAAGAGCCCAGGTTTGGAAATCAGAAGATCAAAGTTCGAATCTGTATTCTGCTGCTTACTGCATGTTTGTCCATATAATAAAGGGCTTTGGGTTATGTGACTTCTAATTCTCTATCCGTGGTTCTAGGATTAAAACCTGGGTTCTAGGAGGGAAAAGTTGTACCTGCAGTGTGGTTTTGCTAGGTAGAGGAGAGCTAGCTTTTGGGATAGGACTGGTTCCCTACTAGGAAGGTGAGAAAGGATGAACATGGGATTTGCATGCATAGGGCCAGATCATTTGTTCAGGTAATGACATCAATAAAGAATAGACAGTGGTGCACCTTAATTTGCTTTCGTATTTCCCCAAATGTAAAAATAATAGAAGGCAGACCCTAATTCAGGCGCTCCAAAAGTTTGTAAATTGATTGTTTGGAACTCAGAGGATTTTTAAATGACTGATCCTCCTCAGCCTCAGTTTCCTAAACTGTAAAATGAAGGTTTGGACTTAGATGGCCCCTGAAGCCCTTTCCAGCTCTAAATGTATGAGTTTCTTTTCTCTTTTTAAGTATTATTGATGACTTTTTTTTTACTCTGTCACTTCCTGATATGCCCCACTTCTCATAACCCTTCCTTTTAGCAAAAAAAAAAAAAAACCGAAACCAATTACCAATATCAACCAATAAAGTGACAGCATTGGCAACATTTGACACTTGTAGTGCCCTACCTCTGCCAAAAGGAGGGAAGCTTGCTTCCTTATCTTGTCCTCTGGGACCTCTAAGACTGGAGATTGCATTTTATCTGAATTCAGAAAGCTTTTAAAAATTTGCTTTCACTTACCTACCGTAGGTCATGGTATATACTGTTCTGGCTCTCAAAGCACATTTACTCATGATACAGTGTTCTAACACAGGATAGTTAGATTTTCAGGCAAGCTCACAGAAGCCAGGTTAACCCATGAGATAGGTAAAATAGTCATAATAATAGCTCTTAGCCACACATAGGCAGCTGGGTGGTGCAGTGGATAGAGTACTGGGCCTGGAGACAGGAAAACTCACCTTCCTGAATTCAAATCTGGCTCTAGACACTCACTGGCTATGTGACCTTGGGCAAGTCACTTAACCCTGTTTGCCTCAGTTTCTTCATCTGCAAAATGAGCTGGAGAAGGAACTCCAATTTCTTTGCCGAGAAAACCCCAAATGGGGTCATGAAGAGTGTGATAAGATTGAAACTACTGGGGGCAGCTAGGTGGAGCAGTGGGTAGAGCACCAGCTCTGGAGTCAGGAGGACCTAAGTTCAAATCTGGCCTCAAACACACACAGCTGTGTGACCTTGGGCAAGTCACTTAACCCCAATTACCTCACCCAAAAAAAGCAAAAAATAAATAAAAATAAAAAAATAAAGACTGAAACTACTGAATGATAGCAACAACAAAAGATGCATAAACCCATCTCCCCCCAAGATTTCCTCCTGAGCTCGTTCAGTTGTATGAGGAAGAATTATGGTATAGAATGTGTGTAGAGCTAAGTCATTTAAAGAGGACATAGTGAATATTTGTTGAGTTAAAATTGAAATGACTTAGATGATCATATAGGTGAACCTAGCAAAGGGCCTCAAAAGCAGCCAAATCCTTCCTCAGAAAATACAAATAATTTTCCCTCCATTTTTTTTCTTTTCCCTTATTTATAAGGGACAAAAATTTAACAAATCATACTTGCCGTTTGCATCTTAGGGAGAATCATACTCACCCTATTAGATCTCATTATACCCTTTTAAACTTTAGTTCCCAGAGGTTTTAGTCTCCATTCTATTTATGACTTCATCAATTGTTTGTGTTAAATTAAATATTGCCACTAATAAAATCATAGGCAGGTGGCTCTGGATTCTTAAACAGCTGTAAATATTCAGTATTTTAAAACTTTCCTTTGGAACATTTAGTCAGATTAATGATCTTTGAAGATTATATAGTGAGAACTCAGACACATCTGACTTTTTTTTTCAGCCTCTTATTCTTTGTTCACAGTGTTGCTTATGCTTGGAAAGTCTTCCTTCCTTCCTTCCTTCCTTCCTTCCTTCCTTCCTTCCTTCCTTCCTTCCTTCCTTCTTTCCTTCTTTCCTTCCTTCCTTCCCTCTCTTCTGTGCTCCTCTCAACTCATCCTACTGCAGCTTTTCTCATTTGTTGTTCAAGGCTGAAATCTTGAAATCTTCTCTGTGAAGCTTTCCCTGCTCACTTCCTCTCAGCCTCCAAAACTGAAAGTGATCCTCCCTTCCTTTGAACTCTCCTTGCTCTTTTTATGTCTTATAGCATGAGCACATTTTGCCTCTTGTTACACTAATTTCTGTGCCTGTGTTATCTTCCCTACTCTACTGTGAGCTCTTTAAAGGCAGAGAGCCTGGTACATTTATCTTTGTATGTTCCTTAGACCTTAAGCCAGTGCTTTGTACATAGTAGGTATACTGCTACATAGATGAACTCCATTGAATTGAATAACCACCCAGAGTTAATTCTGATTTGATTCAGATAAAATCTTTGAAATGAAGATGACCTTTGTTTTTAACCATTCCACATATGACTTTAACTGAAAGCGTGAGCCTTCTCTTTGCTTATTTATTAGATTCTCTAAAACTAATTATATTAAGTATAAATGTCATAAGGTAATGAGGTGGTGTAGTGGATAGAGTGCTGGGCCTCGAGTTAGGAAGACCTGACTTCAAATCTGGCCTCTGACATTTACTAGCTGTATGACCCTGGGCAAGTATTTAACCCTGTTTGCCTCAGTTTCCTCATCTGTAAAATGAGCTGGAGAAAGAAATGACAAAACACTCCAGTATCTTTGCCAAGAAAATCCCAAATGGGGTCATGAAGAGTCAGACATGACTCAACAACACCATAAATAATATGGATAATAGTCACATGAAATACTGAGCTGATATAGCCTGATCAACCAGGAAAAGTCTGGCTCATGTTCCTTCTGGAAAGCCAACATACTTTTTTTGTTGAATCAGCATATCAGTATTAGCAATAAGTAACAGAGGAGAAACAAACATTTACTGAGCACCTAATACCCACATGGTGGTACACTAAGTGCTTGGCTATAAAGATAAGGAGGAAGAAATGCCAACACTCTGCCCCTTTGGAACTCATGCTCAGAAACATACACATTCATTCATTAAACAAACATTTATTAAAGTGACTGCTCTGTTCCAGAATAACATGTCTGGTGCTGGGGGGATACAAAGCTTAGATAAAGCATGGTTCCTGCCCTCATGGATCTTATAGTCTAACAGAGGGAAAATACAAAAACACAGAGAGCTACAACAGTCATTTCATATTTAGCACATTCAAAAGGTGTATAATAAAGTGCTATGTGAGATCTTAGGAGGAAAATGATTATTGTAGATTTAGCGATTGTAGGGGAAAGATGAAGAAAGCTTAATGGAGAAGATGACATTTGAGTTGATCTTTAAAGAATTGGCAAAAGTTCATCAATTAATCAACCAACCAACAAGTATTCATTGTCTGCTGCCTGCTATGATAGGTATGCTAGGCACTGAGGATACAAAGCAAAAAATGAAACCATCCTTGGCTCTCAAGGAGTTTCATTCTAATGGGGAAATCAACACATGAACATGCAATTGGAGATAAGATAAATATACAAATACAAGATATTATTTTCGGGAAAGTTGCATTTGGACTCATAGAAGGTATTGTTTAAGATGGGCTTTGAAAGATAAGTGCATGATGGAGGGGCAGAGGAAGACGTGCTGGGCACAGGAAAAATGTGATTGCAATAAAGGGATGGAGTGGCCCATGACGTGTTTGGGAGAGAAAGAATAGACTAGTTTAGATAAAACCTAAACTGCATGGAGGAAAGTAGTATAAGACAAGTTGGAAAGGAGCTGGATTGTGGAGGGTATTAAATAGCTGGTAAAGGTTTCAACTTTACCTGGGAGGTAACAGGAAGCCCCTGAAGAGTTTTGTGCAGAAGAGTAAAATGATCCGGTCATACATAAGAAAGATTTCAGTAGTGCTATGAAGGATGGATCAGAGTGAAGAGAGATTTGAAGTGGGGAGCAAACTATAAGGAGACCATTTAAGTAGGCTAGCCAGATAGTAATGAAGGTCTATACTAGGTTAGGAATAGAAAGTTGGGAATAAATGTACAAATGGAATGGTGGCAGCTTATCAATCAATTAATTGATAAACATTTATTAAGTGCCTGATATATGCCAGGCATTGTGCTAAGCAATGAGGATACAAAAGGAAACAAAAGACAGTGCTTCCCTTCAAGGAGCTCACAATCTAACAGGGCAGACATGTATATATGTATGTAATATAGAAATGTGTGTATATGTGCGTCTGTATGTGAATATATTGGAGATGAGAAGTATGTGTGTATATGTGTATATGATATATATTTGTGTGCATATGTATGTATATGTGTATATGGTTATGTACACACACATACAGCAAGAGAGAAGAAAAGAGAAGAGGAGAGGAAAGAAGAGGAGAGGAGAAGAAAGTTGAATATATTGGAAATGAAAAGTGAGAGAGAAGGAAGAAGTTGAAAGGGCAGCTGGATGGTGCAATGGATAGATTGCCAGGCCTGGAGTCAGGAAGACTCATCTTCCTGAGTTCAAATCTGGACTCAGACACTTATTAACTGTGTGACCCTAGGCAAGTCATTTAACTTTATTTGCCTTAGTTTCCTCATCTGTAAAATGAGCTGGAGAAGAAAATGGCAAACCACTCTAGTATTTTTGCCAAGAAAACCCCAAACGGGGTCACCAAGAGTTGGAAATGATGGAACAACAATAAAAAGTCAAAATCCAATCCAATCCCATAAATATTTGTTAACTATCTTTTATTTGCAAGACACTATGCTACATGTTGGGAATACAAAGACAAAATAAAAAATAGCCATTATCCTCAAGGAGATTACAGTTTACCTGAAGACAAAACATATAGTCAGATAAATATAGACATGGGATTTTGAGGAGGATCAGAGCATTAACAACTAGGGGGATCAGAAAAGACTTTCTTTGGGAGGTTGAATGTGAGAACCTCAAAGGAATCTAGGGATTCCAGGAGATAACAATAGGATGAATGCACATGCCTAGAAAGGCATGGGGAATGGCCAGTACACAGGTATGGAAGTGGGATGGCAAGTGAGTATTGGGAATAGATGGAATGTTGAGTTCATGAATGAGAATACTATGTAGCAAGCCTAGAAGAGTTTTCTGGAGCCAGGTTGTGAAGGGCTTTAAATGTCAAGTTAGCAGGTAAACAAAGGAGGTCTCCAATGTTTGTTCAAGGTAGCAAACATAGAAGACTGGATATATGATGAATTAAAAAAGAAAGAGAATTAGTGAAGTCAGAAGAAAGACAATGATTAAAAGGAAGTATAATAAACTCACTTAGGATCTTTTGAATTTGAGATTCTGGTGGGGCATCCAAGTGGAAATGTTGGAAATGGTTGACTTTTGGAGATAGACCTGGAGTTCAAAAGAAAGGTCAGAACTAGAGAGATTTTAGTCAAATGCTTATGAGATTACCAAGGGAGAGAGTGTAGAGAGAGAAGAGAGGCAAAGGATAGGCTGTTGGACAACATACTTATGAAAGGGTGAGAAGGAGGATGAAGAACCAGCAGGGAATCGAAATATTATGTATCTCTGAAGCCATCAGAAGAGAGAGTTATCAGCAGAAGGGAGTGATTCACAGTGTCAGAAGATGGAAAGATGTCATAGAATATTATGACTGAGAAAATGTCATTGGATTTAGCAAGTAGGTTTTTGATGTCTATTATAATGTCAGGAGTTGAAGTGCTATCATAAGGGTTGAGGACATAGGGCGTAGGGAAGAAGCAGAAGCTCTAGGTATATAGAGCTGTTTAAAAAGGGTTCTCAGTGAAAGAGAGGAGAGAACCGGGATGATAATTGGGTAGCTAAGAAGGCTATGGAAAGGCCCTTTTTAGGACTTTGGAAATCTGAGCACTGTATTGGAAAATAGGAAGGAGGTAGTGGAGGAGAGATTGAAGATAGGAAATGACTGCTGGAACAGGGTCCCAGAGGGAATGGACTGAAGAGTGCGGGGATCACAAAAACATCTAAAGTATAGAAAAGCAAAATTGACACATGCAATTTAATATTTTGATTCAATGCCAAATATAAATCTACTGATATTCCTGTGCTTATGTAATGCCAGTACAATATCTTCCATGAAGACAGTTCTAGTGATTGAAGACCTAATAGACTGGAAGAGACGTGCTGTCATGGCTCTGGTAATAGATAGCAAACGTTGGCTGAAGTTGACCTCTCACCATTACCTTGAGGTAGTTCTGGGATGTAGATTAGAATTAAACCTGTGGTTTTTAGTTTCACACATATCAGAGGCTTCATACTGAAGGCAGAATGGCTCAGAGACTATTAGGGATCACTTTAAATAAATGGTTTCCATTCCAATTCCTACATAGGGTAAGGATAGGGTGTAGAGAGGTTTTGTTGAATCTGATGATCAAAGGAGACAGGTACACAAAGTGCTCTGCAAGCATTAAAATCCTATAACAAGCAAATTTGTGATGTGTTCAATTTTTTTAAATATTAGGTTTTTTTTTGCCTGTTTTATCTATCTTGTATTTACTTACCTTTGTGCATATTGTTTTTACTCAGTTGATTGTAAGCTCCTTGAGGCTAGGGAGAGTTTCATTTTTGTCCATGTACTTTCAGTGACTAGCCCAGGTCTTTAATTAAATGAATAAATGGATGAATATACACACATCAGCTGCTGTTTTGTCATTATTATTACCGATACTACATGAGCTTTTCGGAACTACTTGAGGAGAGGAGGTAATGAGATGGAAAAGGAGCCGTAGGCCACCCTCAACAAACCAAAGAAACCTTGGCAGCCAGTTGAGGCTGTTTCCCAGGGAACAGCATGGAGTCCAGAAAAGTCAGCTGATTTATGAGTAAGGTGGTGGGAAATACTTGTTTCGTTGATACCGCCCCAAAGGTCCCTTCAGAGGATCGCTGAAACGGTTCCTTTCCTTGATGAAGAATACTTCAGTGAAGTACTTTGAGAAACTGTGGTTGTGAAGGACTGGGACACAGCAGCAATCCCTTAGGATTCTTCCAACCACAGTAAGTTCTCTCTTTAGTTAAACCAATTAATTAAACAAGCATTTAATTTATTAATTACCTATGTTGTATTGACTACTGTGGGTAAGATATAAAAAATATAGATTAAGACTTATCTCCCCTATCATGCAACTTATACAAATAATGAAAACAAAATAAAGCAAATATGCGTAAGAAAGGTGTGAAGCGTTGAGTGTTAAGGGTACCAGGGAGACAGAAGGATTCTAGTGTGGACTATATTGTAACATGTTCTACTCATATAGCCAGTTTTCAGAGAATTAGAAGATAATAAAGCATGCTTATTGTTAAAACTAGACTGAATATAATTTAATTTTTCTCTAGTGATTGATTCAAAAGATATTTTGTGATTTAGAGTACTTCAGGGTAATCATTATGGAACTATCTTGGTACTATAGGTATGTAGAAGGGAGGTGGTTAGCAGTTTCAATTGATAGAATGACAAAACATTTGCCTTATTGACGTAGAGTTCAAGGCCTTTCATGTCTATGCTTGGATTTGAACCTCTAGCAGGAATTCAGTGTGTTTATTGAGAGGTTAACACTTTTATTCTCAATGTATATCAGTTACTTTACGCGTGGACATCTTTTTTAAATTGTCACATTATTCATTTGGCTCATAGAATCAATATGAGGGCAGGAACTATCTTGAAAAAAATACCTATTTTAAACTTTAAAGCATTCTTCTTTTTATTTGTTGTGAATATAGCAATTGAATTTACTTACTATATGTTTGTAAAATCTAAAACAAAAGAGCCTTTTAACATTTTTATATCCCAAGCTCTGTTCCCCCCCCCCCCCAGATTTCAGGCTGTTAGCTATCTCTCTCTGAATCTATTCACATAAATTATCTGTTGCATTATCGGGCCTAAAATTTTATTGTGACTATCTTTCAGCTGTTAAATTACAGGGTAGACTCAAAAAAGGGACCCACATACAAAATGACTAATTTCTGTAGTTGCGTGTAGGTCAGCGGTATAACTGGTGTAGGGCTAATTGGAAAAGTAATGATTTTCCAGACACCTTCTGAATGTACAAAATTCCCAGCACTCCCTTTTCACACAGTATTCCCCTATTAGCTGTGGCTTGTACATTACTATTTTTCCCCCTGACCTGTGATTTCAGTGATGTTGGAGCTTCTAATGAAGAGCCTCCCCTTACCAGTGCAGATCACGAAGTGCTTACCAATGTAGACAACAAACTGAGTAACTCACAGTTTTGAGGAGTTGCCTGGGTACTCAGAGGTTAAGAAACTAGCCAGTCATTCAGCTGGTGTGTTTCAGAAGCAGGACTTGAATCCACATCTACCTTATTTGGCTAGGTAACTCAGTGGATGGAGTGCTGGGCCTGGAGTTAGTAAGACCTGAGTTTAAATCCTGGTTCAGACACTAGCTGTATGATGCTGGGCGAGTCACTTAACCTCGCCTGTCTCAGTTCCTTCATCTGTAAATTGGGGATGATAATAAACACCTATCTCTTGCGGTATTTGTGAGGTTAAAATGAGATAATATTTGTGAAGTACTCTGCAAACCTTAAAGCTCTACATAAATGTTAATATAACTTGATTTACTGTATTGTTATTATGACTTACTTTAGGGAACTCTAGCTAGCAGTGTGACCTCAGACAAATAACACTCCCTGGGCCTCAGTTTCATACACTTTTATCAGGAGAAAAACAAGTGATTTTTAAAGTCTCTCCCAGCACTGTTATTCTATGGTTTGATTGCATTATATGCAACTTAAGCATTTTTTGTGGTTACAACTAACAATTATAATTAATTATGATTAATTGTCAATCACAATTAATAGTTTCTGTACTTAGTGCTGGGAATACAAAGAGAAAATGAATAACAGACCTTAATGAAATGAAAATGAAAAACTTCTCAAGAAGTTTACTTTCTACTATGGTGAGAACATTTACAGATCATTAATCCCAATATAATTGAAAGAGGAAGAAAACACTAACAATGAAGAGAATCAGGAAAGGCTTCCTGATAGGAGATATGTGATACAAGCTTGAAAGGAAGCCAGGAATTCTAATAATAAAATCTAATATTTGTATAAGTCCTTTAAAATTTACAAAACACTCTACATACATTATTCCATTTGATCCTCACAATAGCCTTATGAGATAACATAAGTGGTCCCCCTCCCCAATTTACAGATCAAGAAACTGGGTGTCAGCTATATTTAATTGCTTGCCTGTAGTCACACAGCAAATATCTGAGACATGATTTGAACCCAGATTTTCCAACACTCTTGGCACCATACAGCCCTGCTTTAGGCCACTTTAGCTGGGATATAGAATGTTTGAATTCTGAAATTGTGTATGCTTTGATATCCATATAGAGTGTCCCAAAGGACTCAGTGCAGTGGCCAAAGGAGAGAACTAGACAACAACCTTGTGAGGTGGGCACCACAGGTATTATTATCCTTCTTTTATGGATGAAATGAAGGTTCAGAAAGGATGTCACTTGCTCACAGTCATAATACAGCTATTAAGTAAAAGAATGAAGGGCCATATCTCTGCATTCTGACAGGCTCATTTGGATACCAAGGTGATGAATCTTTGGGTTTCAGTGACTGTAAGACTAAATTGTTAATGTACTGGTGGAGAGAATCCCTCTCTTTATACTGATGAAACTATGGATTTTTGAAGCACTAAAGTATGTACCTATGTATAGATTTACCATGAATTTTTAGTATATTGAACACATTTCAGTGGATTTATCTCCACTTATGATTGGCTTCAATACTTTGGCTTTTAGTTTCTCAGCTTCAAGCTTAAGGAATTAATGATGTCTACAGAAAAAAAAAAACAGAATTGGAAAAAGGGAGAGGCCATGTCATTAAGGGAATTCTCCAGTGAATCCTTCTTTTGTCCTATAAATAATCAGAATTGAATTCTTCTCAGTCTTGTCCAGGAATTTTAAGATTTAGAGCTAGAAGGGCCATGAGAGGTTTTTTATTCTTCATTTTACAGATAAGGAAATTGAAGCCTACCCAAAGAGGTTGAAATGACTTGTCCAAGGTGACACTAGTACTACATGGTGGAGAGCTGAGATTCTACTTTAGGTTCTCTGACATTAGATCCTATATTCTTTCCATTACATCACTGCCCCTTGGCATTATGAGCTATGGAAATTCAATGTGCTAGGTGGAATCATAGAAATTTTGAGTGGGGAGAGACTTTAGCAATCTCCAACATTAAAGCTGTAGGTATGCTTTTATCTTTGCATCTGCTACCATCCAAATAGGGGGCTAGCTTCAGAACCAGTCTAGTCTTTTTAATTATCTGCAAATGCTACTTTTTAACACTTTTTCACCTGGGGTGGGAAAGAGCCCCAGAAATTTAAAAATCAAAGCAATACTTACCTCTTCTGATTCCTAATGTGCTCTCCATCATTCCTTGGCAGCTCAGAATCCATTCTTTAGGGTAAACAGCAGTTATCATGTTTTATCTTTAAGTTGGGGCCAAGAAGAAAGTTTTGCCACCTGTGGGGAAGGTAGGAGCATAGTTTTATCATCAAGGATCTCTCTAGTACTTCGTAGCTTCCTCTGTAGTGAGAAGCCTAGAAGAAAAAATATAGACTTTTAACCAGTTTTTGGTGGTTCTCAAGGATGTCATTAGTGGGAATCTCCAGCTTTTAATCCCATTTCATTGAAAGAGTTTATTGGTAGTTTTAGAACAGTATTGCTTTTTTAGGGAGTCCCACTCATTAAAATGTGCATGAGGAAAAGTAGTTGAATGTGGTCCAGAATATTTTGTGGGAAGTGGGCATAGAAAGAACTCCCTATTTTCCCCACTACTCTTACATTTTTGGTTTGTGGTGTTCTGTTGAGTCAGGCTATATCCTGTCACAGAGTATTACAGCTTGTCACATTTGATGTTTATTACTCACAAAATATTCAGCCCACAATGTTAAGCAGGTGCTAAGTGACCCATTCTGAATTTAGTGGCAGCTCTTCAGAGAAGACCGAAGTCCAAGGTTTTAGATAGCCCCTGAGCTTTGCTCATCTCATCTCCCTCAGTGTTGGCAGCTGTTTGCTGTGGCACTGAGAGATAACTGGGCTTGGAACCATGGGATTTAGAATTGGTGATGAAATGACTTGCCTGATGTCACACAGTGAGCAAATGACAGAGTTGAGATGCAAACCCATGTTCTTTCTACTTATAAAGTCACTTTAGTAGAGAGAGCTGAGTAATTATTATGGAATTTTTGAGGAGAGGAGGGATCTTCTCAGTCTAGTTTAGCTAGGACCCCAAGAAGGAAAGTGACTTGTCTAAGGACACAAAGACAATAAATGATAGACCAAAGATTTGAATATGGCTTTCTGATTCCAAATTCCAGGCTCTTTTCCTTATAACTCATGGCTTCTTAGAGATCATCTAGTTTTAAGTGACAGAAGAAGAAACTGAGGTCCAGAGAAATGAGTGAATGACTTTCCCAAGGTCACAGAGATAGTAAGTATCAGAGCCATGATTCAAAATTAGATGATCTCTAAGATGCCTTTTGGTTCTTGATCTTGTGACCTCCTGTCGTCAGTTGAACTAATATACCCTGCCCATGCTTTTATAAAAAGAAAATGTTAACATGCCAACACACTGAGCTCTTTGCTAGGGTGTGTATTATGTCTATTGAAGTTTTTTTTAATATTTTGTCTTATTGACCATTCTTTGACTACTTCGTATATATAAAGCCTTATGTTTATAGAGAAGAACAAAAAGACCCTATACTTTTGTTAATTCAAATCCTGTAGGAGACCTGTCAGCCAGCAGGAGCTTTCACTGAAGAGCCCGTGGGTCAGAAGCTCAGAATTACGTATAGGGAATGGATAATTGGTAATCAAGACAACCACATATTTTGTTTCTGCTGCTTATTCAGTATAACTGGTGTTTGCTTGCTTTCTTTTCTTCCCCTCATCCTTTTTTTAGTCTCCCTCTGAGTTTTGCAGTTCTGAAGTACATTAGTTGCTATGGCAATTGCAATGTCCCTTGGAGTGGACAGAGCTTTGGTGCTACTGACAAGTACAGAATCATTTATAACATAATGACTCAACATTGATACCTTGATTTGGGAAACGTAGGCACTTGACAAGAGTTAACATAGTTCTATCTTTGCTCGAAGAACAAATATGCAGATGAAATAGGTAGATGTGTTCTTTTTTTTTTTTTTTTGCCTTAACTGCTCATGTTGCTTTTTTTGCAAATTTTCTACACTTATGGATGGTGTCATGGTCAGTAGGCCATGTTTTTTTTGTCTGGCCTCCCATGGCTTCTAGGCTTAGGCAGACAGTTCAATCCCAGACCCCAAAGGGTGAGTTTCTGTCTTTCACTCATGCCTCCACTGGGATTGCTCCAGGAAAATCTCTCAAAAAAAAAAACAACTTAGGTAAAGCTCAGGTCTAGGTTTCTTTAAATGTGCATAACAGGGTTCCCAGCTCCTGCACAGGCATTCAGTGTACAGCACAGATATCAGGTATGGAACAGCCCTTATTCATTCAACATAGGAAATTTCATAAGATACAAAGGACTCCTAGGATCTGGTGAACAAATACAGACACGTAAAGCTGCTAAGAGGAACGGTGGATAGAATACCAGACCTGAAGTCAAAAAGACCTGAATTCAAATGCAGCCTCAGACACTTAGTAGTTATATGACCCTGGGCAATTCTATTTGCTTCAGTTTCCTCATTTATAAAATGAAGAGAAGTAGCACCTACTTTCTAGGATTGTTGTGAATATCTGCTGCTTTTAGCTTTACAGTGCCTGGCACATAATAGGCACCATATAAATGTTAGCTATTATTATTATTATGCCTTTAAATAGCCTGTTAAAATCCCTTTTCCCCTTTCCAAGGTAAATACTATTTGTGGTTGCTGTGCAGTTTCTTACATGATGATGACGTTGATATGATGATGATGATGATGATGATGATGATGATAACTAATATTTGTATAGCTCTTTAAGGTTTGCAAAGAACATTACCTATGTTATTTTATTGGACTCTAACAACAACCCTGTAAAGTAAGTTCTATTATCATCCCCATTTTACAGATGAGGGAACTGAAAGTAGGAGAATTTAAGTGACTTGTCAAGGGTCACACAGCTAGTAAGAGTCTTTGCACCCAGGTCTTCCTGACTCCAAGTAAACTTAGGAGGATCATATGGTCCCATGCCCAGTGCAGAAGGGCACCATCACACTCAAAGACTGTATTGGAAATGGACCCACTTCCCAACCTCCGCTGTTTTTGTAACAGCTCCACCATGGTTGCTTAGCACATTATATCTCTGACTGGTACTGACACAGCCCACAAGCAACTATATGAAATGGAAAGCATCAGCACCATTCCTCCCTTGTCTTTGACCCTACAGGGCAGAAACTTTGATTTCACAGTCCTGGCCTCTTCAGGAATTCACCCAGGACCTGCACTATCTGAGCAAGTCCCAGCAATAGCATGGTGAGTTGGCAAGATTCAGGTTTCCCGGTCCCTTATGAGATGTCTTAGTCCGTCAACTGGAGGGTGATCCAAAGATCATGCTGCTGAGGAAATCTCCCTTTGTGAGGCTGCACCTAAATGACCGCTCTTAGAAACTCTAGAATTTGCATAGAAAGTCCATTCTCAGGAAATGTACAGTGTCTGAAGTTGTCAGAAGATGAGATAGCATGGCAGAAGATAGCCAGGAACTGAAGGTTGGGGACTGTCCTGGGAAGCCCCTTCATCCCTCATCATTTTGACTGAAGGGCTCATCAAATTGATCTTGAGCATCCTTATTCAATTTGCCCCAGGGCATTCTATTTCTAAGCATTTTCCTGGATAGCCTAGGTTGAACTATTAGAGAAAATAGGTCCATTTGTCCATGTCCCTCACCCCTTTGCAGGCGTATGATTTGGTCTGTTCCTACCGATGTCAGATTGAGTAGCAAAACATTTAAAAATGTCTTTATTCTCTAATTTTATGAGCTTCTTTTTTGAGGGTAATTTTTTCCCCTCAATGATTATTCTACCCTCTGGGACTTCTAAATAAGGTGGTAGTTAGAAGATGTCTTCATCTCATTGGAGACCTTCCTCATCTGGCTAGGGGCAGGTAGGTGGTGCAGTGGATAGAGTATCAGGACTGGAATCAGGAATATTAGTCTTCCTGAGTTCAAATCTGTCCTCAGACACTAGCAGTGTGACCTTGAGCAAGTCACTTAACCCTGTTTGCCTCAGTTTCCTCATCTGTAAAATGAGCTGGAGAAGGAAATGGCAAACCATTCCTGTATCTTTGCCAAGAAAACCCCAAATGGGGTCATGAAGAATTGGACACAAGTGAACAACAACAACTCACCTGGCTGGTCTTCCCTTCTGGTCACTTCTGTGAGCACCTATGCCGTGGGGGCAATGGCAGGCTTCTTTTCAAGAAAAGAATGTGTTTTTGTATTTGGTTGGGTGGGGTCTGGGTTGGAGGTGAGGTTCCTTTGAAGTATGATATTGTTTGTTTTTGATGAGCTTTGGTTTTATTTCCAACTGAGAATTTCATAGTGCACAATCCAACTAACAGTTTGCCTTTCTGGTTGTAATTACATTCCAGGTTCTTGCTGGTTATTATTTTAGAAGTTGAGTTCATCTTGGATTCTCTGAGTATAGGACTTGCTGATTGTTCACATTAAGATTGTAATTTCATCCATGGGGTACAGTGTCATCACAGAAACAGGATGGAATTACAGCTTTATACACATTATGGAAAGATACATTATTTATTGAAAATGCATTATAGAGTTAAATATTAAAATAATAATTTTCTGATTGTACTGAAAGTCCAAGAAACTTGGAGAGAAACACAATACTGGGCAAGCAAAAAGGCACTCAGTCAATACTTAATGGTTGAATGATTGATTGACAGCCTCTAATTAAACTATAGAATTTAACCCCCACATTTCTTCCAAATGTGGAGGTATGTGTAGAGAGGTTGCACATAAACTAGTGTTTTCATGCATAAATTATTTATAAATAATTCATGTTCTCCTGCCTTAGCATGCTGGTGAAGTGACCCTGGTTGTTAGAAGCCTCTGTCCCCAGAGCACAGGGGCCCCAGGAATATTTGTCATCCAAGGATCAGCTCAGCATGTGATTTTTGGCCAGGTGGTTGATTTGGCCACTCAAGAAGATCCTCTCTACAGAGATTCTTAACATTGTTTTTTGTGTCCTGGACCGCTTGGGCAGTCTGGAGAAGCCTAAGGATGCTCCCTCAGAAGAATATTTTCAAATGCACCAAAAAAACTATATCAGTTTACAAAGGAGAACTGATTATGTTGCAATACAGTTACCAAAATATTAAGATAAACAAACCAAATTCTCAGACCCCAGCTTGAGAATCCCTCTTCTAAGGTGCAGACAGATCGTCCTCTGCATCTGTATACATGGCTGAACCTGCATAGATTAAATTATCAATCTTGAAGTGTCTAAGTAAGTGTCAGTGATTGATATTATTATTTGCTTCTGAAAGCGATTAGAAAAAGGCATATGTTAAAGCACACATACAGGTACACTTGATTATTGGTGGGGGATAGCTTCATCTTTCTTTGCAATGTTTTGAAGTATTTGGGTTTTTTTATTATTTATATTGTATCATATAAATATAATTTATTTTGTAAATAATATGTTTTATTATTTACAAAATTGATTAGCCCATAGAAATATGTTTATTTTGGTCTTTTCTCCCCTTACTTGCAAGTTTGGTGTTGGGCTATTTGGGAGGCACAGAATCCTCAGCTTTAAAGAGATCTCTTCATAATCAGCAATTGCTCCTAACAGTAATTTGCACTCTGGTGTAGGCCCTTTCACATAAGGAGCCAGTTGGTTTACCCACAGGTAAGACCTCTCTTAGAATTTTCTGCCTGGGCAGAAATTTTGATAGTGTGATGGGTAAAGGCAGAAGACCTGAACTCTCTTCAGTTTTCTACCTTGGTTATGACTCAGGCAGTCAGAACTAAGGCAAGCCATGAATTCAGAAGTGATTTGCCTAGTAGAGGGACAGCCTCTGGGTTTTCTTTGAGGCATTATTTCAGAAAGTGTGTATTTTTGCCAACAAGGTTTCACATTTCTCTGTAGGGAGATAAAATAATACTTTGTTATCTGACATGAGCTTATATATTTTTAGCTTCTGTCGTCATTTGCATTACAGTGTGAGGTCATGAACTTTACAGTGGTGACGTGTGTGTGTGTGTGTGTGTGTGTGTGAGTGTGTAAAATTCTATTTCATAAGGGAATATTGTACCCTCAAGATATAATTTCAGAAAGGCTCTCTGTGGAACATAATTTTATTTTTGAGTGGGTCATTGGAATTTCAAAATTTGTGCATGTATACATGAATGAAGAGCTCTTCAAATACATTGGTATAAATAATTAAGGAAGCTTTTTTATTAAAAAATAGTTTGAAGGAATTACAAATATTTAAAATCAGTTCAGATATATTCTGTCTTCAGAAGTATTTGACATGATTAATTTGCATGGACAACATCAAACAGATAATCCTAAAAGGGATATTAAATGTGCCAACACTTGTGTTATGCTGTTAGAACAAGAAATGACGAAGACCCTGCTTTTCTGGCTGATATTTTTGTCCAGGAAAATGCCCCTGATCTTCATTCCTGTGAAGGAATTATTCAAAACTATGCAAACTAGTTCAGTGTTTGACTGTAAATCGAGACTAATCATTCATTGTCTGGTTTTTCTCTTTTTTTCACTTCTTGATAACTAATCCCATCTTCTTTTTGTGACTTATAAACATTGTATTTACTAGCTAGCACCCAAGTCTAATTTTATGCCAAAAGAAACATTTCAGACCCTATGTAGACTTGGAATTAGAAGAGGCCAGAGCTCAGGTT
>NW_020940355.1:8616673-8622375 GCF_900497805.2 Vombatus ursinus
TGTCTTTTTAAATATGCAAGATGCATCATTGGCTGTGGGTGGGGGAACTACCTGAGATGCTTTAACTAACTACTCATACAACTGTAGCTCACCAGAAGGGAAAAACCCCCAACTCAATGGCTCACTCAAATTTCGAATAATGAAGAGAGAGAGAGACCAGTCTGATTTAATGAAAGATCTGAATTCTAGAATTTTTGTAAAAAATAGGTTTTATAAGTTTTGGGACCAAATGGCTTCCAAACCCATATTTCTTAATCTCTCCCCCCTAATACTCAAGTCACTGTTGCAGCTCTAATCTTACATCTCCAATTGCCTGATGGAGACATCTCAATCTGAACATGTTGTCTGTGCCTCAAACTCAACATATTCAGAAGATAACTCATTATCTTGCCCCTCGTCCTAAACTCCCTATTTCTGTTGATGGCATCAATACCTTCCTGTTCTAGTCATCCAGGCTTGAAACGTTTGATTTTTCCTTCTTCCTCAACCTCTCTTCCTCATTCCAGGCAGTTGACAATCCTACTGATTTCATCTCCACAATGTCTCTGACACTCCCCTTCTTTCAGTCAATCCATTAACAAACATTTATTGAATGATAGTCCTCCCCTCTCCTCCCATCCCCTCAAGGAGCTTATATTCTAACAGCAAAGACAACATATACATGTATTGCTATTTTCAAAGTACATATAAAGCAGATTCAAGGTAATCTTGTTGGGAAGACAGATGCCACTGGGGGGGTGAGTTGATGAGTCAGGGGTAACCAGGAAAGGTCTTGTGTAGAAGGTGGTACTTGAGCTGAGTATTAAAGGAAGCCAAGATTTTGGTGAGGAGGGAGGGCATTTCAAATACAGGAAATAGACAGTTCAAAGGCACAGATTTGGGAGATAGAGGGTCATGTGGAAGGACATAATGCTATTTATTTTTAAAATTGGGACAGTAATTGCCTCTATATCATAAGGTAGTTGAGAAGATTAAATGAGATAACATATATAAAACTCTTTGCAAACCTCGTGTGCTATATAAATGTTAATAATGATAATAACAATAAATGTTTGTGTTTTATACTATAGTCAATAATAATAGCCATTATTATTGCCAACAGGCTTATTGTTATTATTAATATCTGTAGGCTAAAATATAAACTGCTTAGCTTGGCATTTAAGGCCTTGTCTAATCTTGTTTCAGTCTCACTTTCCAGCCACACAATTTTGCCCTCTCTCACCTCTATATATTTGGTTAGGCTGTCTCCCTACTCCTAGAAATTAATAATAATAATAATAATGATAATGATAAAACTTAGCATTTATATAACACCTACTATGTTTGCTGGTCACTGTGTTAAGTGCTTCATAAATATTTTCTCATTGGATCCTTACAACAATCTTCGGAGGTAGGTGCTATTATTATCCCCATTTTACAGATGAGAAAACTGAGATAAAAGAGAAGTGATTTGCCCAGGATAAGACAACAAGTAATTATCTAAGACTAAATTTGAACTCAGGTCTTCTTGTCTCTATGCCCAGCATTCTATCTATTACTTCACCTAGCTCCCCCATAATATTCTGTCACCATTTCCATCCTTTGACATCTTTTTCTTTCTTCAAAGCCCAGCTCAGATGTCACCTTCCTGACACCTTCCAGGATCTCCCTAGCTAAAAGAGATTGTTCACACTTCACATTTTCCTAGACCATTTTGTCTGAATCTCCCTTTTGTCCCCTCACGTTCTGACTTGGATTTATTTGTCTTTGTATTCTCCCTTCCCCCTGTAGAATATAAGCTCCTTGAAGGCAAGGACTATTTTTCGTATTTGTCTTCTCCAGCACCTAGTACAGTGCCTTGTACATAGTAGGTTGCCCAAAAACTGTTTAATTTGCATTTAGTATAGACTAAGAGTTAAAAGGTTTCTAATGAACAAACAAAACGGTAAAAATATCTTGATAGGCACTCAAAGTCAACCTCACACAACCATGTAAAGCAATGAAGTCCTTTAATATGTAAAAATTAGTTGCTGAACCCAGAAATAGGTTGAGGGAGTCCTTTTATCTGAACTCCTGACTCTAAAAGCTACTGACATAAGGCGATAGAGTTCTGACTTTCTCGTAAGACCATGATGGCTTCCAGAGAGGGACATTATTCGAAGTTTCCACTCAAAAATAGTTTGACTGAATTACTGAAAACTTTCCATCAAAAGAGGCATTGTTGTAGTGGAGAAAATATTGAACTTGAAGTCTAAAGATTTATTTTTAAATCTTGGTTATTCTCCAGTGTCTGAGATATAGTAATTGTTTAGTAAATACTTGGTGCCGATTGACAGGTTCTGCTTTGTACCTGTGTGACCTTGGACAAATGAGTTTGCCTCCCTGGGACTCAGTTTTCTCCTCTATCAGATTGAGGTTGCTGGATTAGATTATCTAACAATCTGTGTTTCTGTGAAATTTTACTGTGTAAGAGAGGTCCATTTGGAATGAGCTCAGATCTTTGGTAGGTAGAAGACTAAATCTAGTTGAGAATGAGTAGACTGCTACTTTTCAGAACAGCCTGGGATCTTTGCCAAAGGAATGGAGAGGAGAAGGGAGCAGAGCTTTGTACTGCTCCCCATTGAGGTGGGTGGGGAAAGCCTTATGAAACAGAGGAGACAGAAAAGCAAAATTGCACTGAATCCTTCCTTTCCCAGCAAAGTTTTTGAATTCAAAGAATCACTGGTGTTTTTCTAGTTACTCAGGAGTCCATATTTGGCTCTTGGCAGCCAATCCTTTGGGAATCATGTTTTAGATCCTTTGTTGTTGTTCACTCATTTCAGTCTCTTCATGATCCCATTTGGGTTTTCTTGGCAAAGATTTTGGAGTGATTTGCCATTTCCTTTTCCAGCTTATTTTACAGATGAGGAACTGAGGCAAACAGGGTTAAGTGACTTGACCAGGATCACATAGCTATTAAGTGTCTGAGACCAGATTTGGACCCAGGAAGATGAGTCTTCCTGACTCAAGCCCAATGCTTTATCCACTGAACCACCTATCTAAAGATAGATCATTCATCACTTAATAAAAGATCTATATTTCTGAGTTGGAGTGGTGGTGGGGGGTTGTCCAGTATCATGGATGTTAAGTCAGCTAAATTACTAGTAGTAAGATATTTTTAAAGTCTGAGACATCAGTGATCATGGTATAGACCCTCTCTAGAGGTCCTCTCCCCCTTTTCCTGATATCTCCTCCTCATCTTTACTTACACACCAACCTAAACAGATTGTTCTTTTTGTACTACAGGGAACCCTGGTGTTTGTGGGTGACCCCTTAGAGGTCCCCACTCCTTATTTACTGGTGCTGTGGTATAAGTCAGGGATTATGCACTAATCAAAAGCTCAAAGTGACTTTTCCTATTGCCATGCCAGGCCAAAGGAGGAGGCTGGTAGGAGTGTGGCATGTCCCATGTCATTGCTGGAGTGCAGATAGCTCCTTGGCGCTGTGCCTCCACTGCTTGGTGTGGGATACAGTGAGTATGAATCAAGAGAGTGGCAGGGACTGTGCAGCATTATCCAAGTTGGTGGCAGCAGCCTTCTGGCCTCTGTGCCAGGCAGAATAAATTCATAGATCACCCTCTGACCTGCATACCACAGAGTATCCACCCTTAGTCTAAACTATTCTGATTCCTTTGTGCTAGTACAGAAATCAGGGGCACAAATAGAAAGCAACCACTTAAAATTTTTATTTATTTTATTTTTAAAGACTGAACGTGTGAATGGTTAGTTTACTCTGATTTTAAGCCTGAGATGTTTCCATAGCACTCTGTGGAGAAGAGGTGGGAGTTGCTTAGTAAGCTTATTGATTTTAAATGAGTCTGTCACAATGGTACCAACATAGCCTATGTCAAGGAGTCTTGAAAAGAGCATTTTTCAAAATATGGAAAATGACGAAGGGCTCAGATCTCCACTTCTTCTAATAAGGGGTGAGAATTCCTTCATGACTCACAACAAAATTCCTCCTTATGAATAGTCAGGGAGGTACTGCTGTTTCTACAGGCTCTCTAGGGTACTTGAGAGCTCTGGAAAGTTGTGGTAACCTTTAGGGCATTCAGTCTGAGAAACTGCCAGACAACCTGGCAGCTACAATTAGTTCTGGAAGGCTGTCAATGGAGATGCTTGCACTGGTTAATTTAGGGAGCTGCTATATAGTGGAGGCTGCCAGAGTGCTCTGATTGGGCACATTGGTTTACACCCTATCTAACCACTGGGTGAGAACTGCAGGTGTGCCTCACTTTAAGCAAACCCAATATTTGAAAATCCAGACTTGCATCATTAGTAATTGAGGAACTGATTAATTTCCTTAGGGGAGAAAAAAAGAATCATATCCTTGAATTTTGTCAAATAGTAAATTCCCTTGCTACATTGAAAATAAACTTCAGTTTATATATGCCTTTGCAGGAATACACACATTTTGTAAAGCAAAGTACACTTTTCTCTCTGGGTATGGCCCACAAAGATGCCACCTGAGTTTAATCAACAGTTTGGTTCATTTTGGCTGTGGAGATGGTTATAGTAGAGTAACCTTGAGCCAGGTTTTTGATGGTCCTTCTAAGCCAGGAGTGGGGAATTCCATTAGATTCAGTCAAAGGGCCACGCTTGAGGACCTAGAGGGCTCCTGTTCTAAGCCATTTTGGCTTTGGAGTCATATCCTGGCAAACCCTCAAAAAGAACTGTCATGTTAAGTTTTGGTAAAATATATCACTAGACACATAAAAACATAACAAGTATAAAAATAGAAATAGGAAGGGGAGGATTAACAGACATTTTTCCATGGAAATATTATAAAACACTCTCATAAAGGTCTTACTTGTAATATTTTTTTCTGTAATATATATTTGGGTATTTGATTCTGTAGGGACAGCTAGGTGGCTCAGTGGATAGAGTGCTGGGCCTGGAGTCAGGAAGACCTGAGTTCAAAATCTGGCTTCAGAGATTTATTAGCTTTGTGACCCTGGGGAAATCACTTAATCACTGTTTGCCTTAATCCACTGGAAAAGGAAATAGCAAACCACTCCAGTATCTTTGCCAAGAATATCCCATGGACAGTATTGACATGCGGTGGTCCGTGGGGTCACAAAGAGTTGAACGTGACTCAACAACAATAATTTGATCCTGTCTTGAACCTCCATAATTTTCTATTTTCTGATTATAAGTTTTCCATAATTTGAGACCTCAAAGGTTCTTGGAAAAACTTTAAATTTTATCATTTGTTCATTTTGGGAAACATGTGGAAATGGCTTATTCTCTTGGTCTCAGAAATTAAACCGATTTTATCTTGTGTCCTAATGCAATCTTTTTCATTTTTTCCTACCACAATATTGCTGTTAGTTATCAAATCTTAAACTTATAGCTATGTGGGGATGCTAATTTGCTGGAGGATGGGAAGTATATATTTTCTTGAGAATAAATGATAAGGACAGATAGGAGAATGTGGAAGAAGATTTCCAAAGGACAGTCTTACAAGTGATGATATTCAGAACTAGATGCTGACAAGTGCGATAAGAGTTCATTAGAGGTAGAACTGAGCCTTTCAGGGAGCCCCTGATGCTGCTGCACTAAAGGTATGATCAAAGTCAAGATTAGAACTGATCTTTTACCTTCAAGTGCAGGTAATACCTAGGTCGTTTAGGAAATGGTGTGTGTGTGTGTGTGTGTGTGTGTGTGTGTGTGTGTGTGTGTGTG
>NW_020940355.1:8622385-8664875 GCF_900497805.2 Vombatus ursinus
TGTGTGTGTGTGTGTGTGTGTGTGTGTGTGTGTGTGTGTGTGTGTGTAAAGGGGGAAGGGGTGGTAGATGAATAAATTGAAAAGGAAATCCACTTCCAGCTGCTTTGGGAAGTGGCTAGTTTGCATGGAGTAACACCCTTGGGAGGGGTCAAGGTACTCAGGTAGTGTAGGCCGGTATCATCATATACTGGAATTGTTACCATTCCTTCCTTGAGCTTCTCTGTCTCCTCTGTCCCCTTCCTTTACTGTGTTTAAATTCTTGGTCCATAAAATTGCCAGCTGATACTCTCCATTTCACATTTTGCTGGCATTTTATAGCCTCCCTTTAATGGCCTGTGTGTGAACTTGGGTAGTTGGATAATTGCAGTTCGTCCAGTTCATTGCAATATGCTTAGTGACTAATGGCCTAATCAGGGTTGTCGAAAATATATAAACAACTCAACATAAGCAATTGATTCTGTAAAATTCTTTTCATCCAGAGGAGGGTGAGCTAATGAGCATCAAAACGATGGAGGTGTATAGCAATCCCTTTGATGTATGGAAGTTAGAGCTGTTCCCACAGATCCCATGCATGCATTAATGTTCATTGATGGCTTATCCTTTTTCATATGCATGAGGCGGCAGTGCCAAATTGTAGTCCTAATTGGCAGCTGGATATTCCTTGATGTGGATGTTACACTTGTTACAACTTTTTTCCTCTTTTTCCTTAAATACCGACTATGACAAATATTTGTATCACCAGCCTGTCTGGGGGCCTTCATGGCATCATTCTGCACGCTACACCAAGAAGCCCGGCATTGTATTCCCACTCCAGTTCTCTTGTTTCTTAGGATAGAATTATGATGGAAACAATACGCATGGTTCCTGGGAGGGAGGGAGTATTTTGGCTTGTTTCTGTGGCCCGACTTCAATGCCCTGTTTAAGGAGCACAGTTGATTGGCACAGACTCTTGTCCAATTTTCTGAGCAACCTTTTCATCACAACAGTGACCAAGGAAGAAGCATAGCGGGTTAAATGCAAATCTCAAAAAAGCAATTAAATGTAGTGGGCCACCAAATTCATCAGGAATATGGACAGTTTTTCCAGGGGGAATAAAAAAAAAAACCCACTCACAAAGTAACAGAAGTTCCTTTAGATAACAGTTCTAATCATTCTAATTTTTCTTTTAGTTGTTACAGGATACACAATTTTTCTTAGTTGTTACAGGATACAAAATTAGAGTCCTTGCTTTCTTTTCCAGGCCCTGATGCTAATTCATTCTGTGATTTTTTTTTCAAAAGAAATCACTCAAAGTCTTTGCAAACCAGTATATTTCATCATCCACAATTACACTGAACGTTTTCCAAGTATGCTATGAAAAACAGCTAACAAATGATGATGAGATATTATGGCTTCTGTAACATTGAGAATGTTTCTTCCTTTAACTCCAGGACAGTGGTCAGACATGGAGAGGTGGGGAAAAGAGGGCACCACCTGGAGAGAGTGGAGGAGTGACAGCCCCATTTTTCACCTCTCCTATCGTGGATTCACCAAGGAGGAGGAGGGAAGTTTTGCTGGTCATTCTAAAGCCATATTCAGGGAATAGGAGCTGTGACCTGAGGCACAGTCCCGGGATTGTCTCCAACACAGTCACATCTATCTTTATCCCCCAACATTTCCCCATTTCCCTTTCCTTCTGTCATGCAAGCTCCTAACCTTCCCCACCCCAACCCCAGCACCACAAAGCCCTTCTCAGTTCAGTGTTCCCCTTTGGGCAATTATAACCTAAATTAGCCACTATCCAAAGCAGCTACTCAGATGTCATCGGGAAACTTATACTTAAAATATCTGCCTCCAAAGGTTACCAAAGATCTGTGGCAGTTGCTCCTCAAAGGGTGGGTTCTGTGCTTTTGGACATTGACCAATGAGTAAGATCCAAGTTTTCATTTTCAGTTGGGCAAAGTAAGTGCACCACATGAATAGGGATAGGATAGATTGTGTTCTGGATCTCAGATATTATTAAACTATCTTTCCCTACCCACCTCCCAAACCTATCTTTCTGCTGAGTTTTTCTATTACTGTTGAGGGCACCACTACCCTCCCAGTTGCCTAGGTTCTTACAACCCCAAAGAAAAAAAAATCTTCACTTTCCCTCACTTCATCCACACATCCATTTGGTTACCAGGTCTTACTAGTATTTACTTCCATATGTCTCCTCCCTGCCTCCCTTTCTCCCTGTATACACAGCCACAACCCTTTTCAGATCCTTATCCCCAACTGCCTGGATTAGTGCAATAGTCTCTTAATTACTCTCCTGGTCTTTACCGACTCTAATTTTCCACACAGCCTCTAAAGTGATTTTCCTAAAGTAGAGGTTTGACCATGTCATTCCTTTACTCAGTACTCCAGTGGCTCCTGTTACCTGTAGGATTAAATAGTTTTTCATTTAATTTTTTCTATTTTTAATGAATTTTTATAATGCATGTAATAAGTACAATGTGTGTATATATATATAAAACATGTATATGTTAATATAGATTCATAAATATACGTACATTAAGGGTTCTTGCTCAGTTTTTTTTTACTCATGGGCTAGATCACAAAAGTTTGGAGACTATTGCCCTAGAGGATTTTGTGCCCATCTTAGCGATTATGTGTCCATGTGCCCAGCAGCTAGTAAAGGTTTTTCGTTACTTTGAAGCCCTGCTGTTCTGGGGAAGTTCCAAGAAATGAATATCCAGATTTTGTCTTTGCAGTCTCCTCTTCTTCCTCTATTCTCCTTTCCCCAGTTTCCTCAATTGTATAAAATGAGGATAATGATAGCACCGACCTCCCAGGGTTGTTGTGAAGATCAAATATGACAGTATTTTTAAAGCACTTAACAATTCCTGGCACGTAGTAAGCACTTAATAAATGCTTGTTTCTTTCCTTCCTTCCCTTCCCCTGCTGCATTGAAAGTTTCAACCTAGTGCCCTCATATTTAAAATTTATGATTGAAGTGTGACATGTAATGGGTGAGTGAATTATGGTGTAGTAAAGTTATATTAAGGGGAAGTCTTAAAATGGTGGAATTTTGTGACATTATATCTCTCACACAAGGTTGTTAGTTATGTCATAGGGCTGTTGTGAGAAAAACACTTTATAAACATTTATTATTATTATGGAACCAGTGAATAGATGGGGAGGGAGGGGAAGAGGGAGGAAGAGGTTTCCAAGGTGGGTAGGGGCTTCCTGTATCCCTCACAGAATGTTAATTAAGCAACTGCTTATTCCGTCTACACTTCAGATTTAGGACTGTAAATTCTGCACTCATGAAGCTCATGCCACAGCCTACTTTAGGACTACAGAGTTCCAAAAATCCTGGGAAGAATGGCTGTGATGATCAAATGAGACAAGACTTGTAAAGTGTGTTGTTGCGAAGCTTTAAAGCAAGACATAAATTCTAATTATGATTATGATTATTATTTAAATTTGAAACACTAATGTAGTCAATCTTAGGTCATTTGTAGAAATAGCAAAGAACTATTCAGTGGTGGTGCACATGTGGAAACAATAATGATTTTTTCTCCTTTCTCAGGTTTAACCCTGCATCACACATGTAATAAAGAATAATGCAGATTAGATGCCCCCTTCCCCCCTCCCTTCCAAACACCCCCCCTTTGGGTAAAGTAGAGATTCAGAAAGACCCAAGTTTCAAATATAGTTGTAATCCACAGTGGTGGATGATTGATAGTTTAAAAATACTTAAATATGATGTTGAAGGGCACAAGTCTCTCAAATATTTAAGTAATTTATAAAACTTAAAATTACAAATTATATTTTAAAGGTTTGACTATATACTATCCCTTCTCCTGATTTTCTGCCTACCTATTCCTGTAGTTCCTCTTTCTTAACTTTGAAAAGACTCAGTTGTCAAACTGATTTAAGGGCAGATTCTAATGCAGAGCTGTACTGTATCACCCAACATGCTTGACAGCATTATCCCTGGAATAGGAGGGTAATAGTTTTGGTTTAAAGCCTTTCTTTTCCCTGGAGTACTAAATGAAGCCTTTATGTGTCTGATTGGTGACAAAGTGAATAAGAACATAACAACAGTATTTCCCTTTGCATAGAGCAGGGCTAAATAAATGGTTGTGGAATGAATAAATGAATTTACCTAAATAACCAGATAATCAAGAATTGACTGGAACTTTCACTATTAATACAAATTGTGTCAGGGCCATGGAGCTCAGATTTTGGGCACATAAGAACTTTGATAAAAGCTATTAAAATAGCCCACAGAAATAATATTGTACTTATTTTGGGTAAAATAATCTGCTTGTCATGGAATGGTAACTCAATTAGCCTGTTACCACATGATACAGAACCCATAATTTGATTTTCTGGAGTTCTTGACTTTCAGTGTTTAAGCAAAAATGTAATCCATTTGGTGACAACATTTATTAAGAATGATCTGGTTAAAAAGAGTAGAATGAAAAATACATTCTAAATAATGACCAGTATCCAGAAGAGTGGCATTTTGATTTGATGAATACTTCACTAAGTGAGCTATAGGTAGACTTTTATAGGGGAGTAGAGTACCTGGCAAAAGATACGGGAGAAGGCCTAGTGAAAAGAATACTTGTTTGGAAGTCTGGGCACCTGAATCTCTGTTGTTTTCTTTAATTTGACTAATGGAAACACTCTTTAATGTCTTTCTCAACAGGTGTTCATGCTTCTATTCTCTTTCAGCCTTCTATTTGTCTGACCACGTCAGATTAATTTTCTTCATGTACTTATCAGATCATTCAACTCTGCTCCCCATTTATTGAATAAAGTTCAAATTTCTTTGCCTGGCGTTTAAGGAATACACAGTCTGGCCCAACCTAGTCACCCTAATTTTTCCCCCCACAAAACCTCCTTCTGTTCTGTGTGAGTTAGGTAGACTAATGGTCAGGCAGGTACCAAGTATTTAAGTGCTAACTGTGCTAGAACTCTTAGGACTCTGCCTGTTTTCCATTCCAAAATGGTCCCTGAACTATCCTGCCTTTGTGCTTTTTTTGCTTTTTATTTCAGTATTTCTTGTACCTGAAATACCATTCCTCACTTCACTTGTTGAATTGCTTACCCATCCTTCAAAGAGTAACTAAAATGTCACTTCTTCCATGCAGCCTTCTCTGATTTCTTGTCAGTAAAACTTTCCCTTTGAACTCATATTGCACTTTGTTTTACAACTCTCTAGCATGTTTAATATGTAACATTGAATATTACAAATTATGTGTTTGTATCTCATCCTCCTTCTAGATTGAATTTCATTGTTGTTATTGTTCGTCCTTTGTTCTCGAAGAGAACCAATGACATCAGGAGAATGATGTCTTAACTTTCAAGTGAATTGGATTTAAGTGAGGCAGAGCTGTGCAAAGTTATTATAGAGAAAGAAGGGATTTCTTTGACCATCTAGCTTGAAAGAAATAGCCAATACTGTGTACCCAACAAATGCTCATCCAACCTACTCTTGAGAATCTCCATGGAGTGTGGAGACCACCACCTTTCAAGGTGGCTCATGGTGCTTCTGGACATTCTTACATTGGAACAGTGATAGCATCTTCTCCAAACTTTGTGCTTTTTCAGCAGTAGGATCTATGTATAATATGCTCTGCACAGAACAGAAACTATATGGTTGTTGATTGAGTTACATCTGAAGAATGAGAGTATTGAACTCGAACTCTAATGTCCTTTTTAGTTCTAAAATTCTATGAATTAATAAGAACATCTTTTAATCATGAACCAAAATTTTATCTTTTTAGGCAGCCATTTTCTGTTTTAAGTTGTAGCTGTGTCTTCTGAGAGATTTAAGTGTATCGTAGGTACAAGAGATAGATAGGGTTTGAAAATTGTTTGACAAAAACAGACTGAATTAAGAGCACTAAGAGTAAATTGTAAGCATGTATGTCTGAATTCAATCAATTACCCTTTGCTTGCATTCACAATTATTCATCTAATGGAAAAAATAGATGCAGGTGAACATATTTAGCTGTTTGGAAAGACAAATACTCACATTGAGTTTCCATGAAGAGTAAGGTTAAGTACTTTGGAAAAACAGCTATCTCTGTGCTGAATGGATGAATTCATAATGAAAAGAATGAAAATAAGCAGAAAAATGAATGATGTCTACTTAATTCTCTACAATTATATTTTGAGATTTAATGAGAATTAACGGTAGATAGGTCTTTTAACTACTGTAATTGATGTAAGTAGTACTAAAAATGAAGCCAAAACACTAACAGTTATCTAAACAACAGTAGAGATTATTGGGGAATTTCAAAATAACTAATTCTTGGTAACCAAGTTATGACATTCCAGAATCCTTAATGTGACTCCTCAGATTGCATGTATGAATTTAATTTTTTTTAATTTTATAGGTATACCCAAAAGATTGACCTCAGACACTTACTAGCTGTGTGACCTTAAGCAAGTCACTTAACCCTGTTTGCCTCAGTTTCCTCATCTGTAAAATGAGCTGAAGAAGAAAACAGCAGAGTATCTTTTCCAAGAAAACCCCAAACAGGGTCACAAAGAATTGGACATGACTGAACAACAACAACAGACACTCAAAAGAATGCCTCTTTAATTTTGTTAACAGTTCATTGGAAACAAAATTTAACCAAAAGTTTACATCTGAAATAATATTATTTTATAGTATTACAAATAATATAGAAATCATATGGTCAAATAATTATGAAACCCTCTCGTGTTCATTGTAATGATATGTATATGTATATGCATTTATATAATACCATCAGAATTGTAGAAATAGCTGCTATGAAAGCATGTACAAACTGAGCTTATATGAAGAAAATAGGATGATTGAGGCTAGTGTGGAACATTTCTTCTTCAGTTAGTTTATAAGTTTGTCAAATGCATGTTTCAGGAAGGAAACCAACCACAGTCAAATTTTGTAGCTCTATGAAAGCTGTTTTGAATATGTTTCTAACCAAGAGTATCATGCTGAAATACCTGTAATACCACAAGCATCCAGCAACTGATGATGTAGTTCTGGTCCCAGGAATCAGGAAGAAAATACAAAATGTCAAGTTCTTTTTTGTATGTAGTCCATGGCCCAGAAACAGGTTTATCATAGATTGGTTTCCTTCTTGAGGACTTTCTTATAAGTCATTCTTTTTGGTTTGTGCCCCCACCCAGGGTCTCTTTCACTGCTTTGCCACCACCTCTTCACTGTTGTTACCCCCAGTGTGGAGAAGGTCTTTGTGGATGGTTATTTGGAGGAATAAGCCTTCCCCTTCCCTGGAACCTAAGTCTACTGCCTGCGTGTAACCCCTCTCCTGTTTGCTGTCTCTTAGTTCTGGGCTCTGTCCATACCCTTTAAAAGACTAAGTCCAAGTATGGCTCAGATAGACACTATATATGACTCAGTCAGTCACCATTAATAGAATGTAAATGGGCTAGTAAGTACCCTCATTGAGTTTACTTGTTTATTCTCTATCATGGAGATATCTTCAAGTTCCTAAATGTGGTATTAGTGGGTATATTTCTTATTTCTATGAGACATCAATTTTTCTCTGGCTGTCCCCCATACCTGATTTCCTCAGTTTCCTTCAAGTCCCACCTGAATTTTTTGTCTCTTTTTTATGATCTTGAACAATTCATGTCCCTTCTATGAACTTCATTTTCATCACCTGTGAAATGAGAGGGTTTATTTCCAAGGCTGCTTTCAGCTCCAATGCCCTATTCAAGTCTATTCTAAAAATGCCAAACACAAGACCTCAGAACAGCCTGGATTCATTTTCATGTACAAGAAATTACAGTTTGAAATAATATGCTGTGCATTATTTTAGAGAAGAATATTTTTTCTGTAAATCTTTTTTTTTAATTTTTTTTAGGCAATTGGGGTTAAATGACTTGCCCAGGGTCACACAGCTAGTAAATGTCAAATGTTTGGTCTGAGGCCAGATTTGAACTCAGGTCCTCCTGACTTTAGGGCTGGTGCTCTATCCACTGCACCACCTAGCTGCCCCCTTTTCTGTAAATCTAAAGCAACATTCTTTATTAATAGTGTCATTACCTCATGTCTCTTTTATTAGAAAATAAGGAATTTCATGAACCGAGGCAGTATGGGATCCTGTCTCTGACATTTGCTAACTCTGTGACCTTGGCCAGGTTACTTAACCTATTTAAGCCTTAGTTTGCATGCCTGGCAGACATTTGAACTTTCTACTGCATAGGATTGTTAATAATAACAATAACTAGAATTTTTAGAGCACTATCAGGTTTGCAAAGTGTTTTACAAATATTATATCATTTTATCCTCAGAGCACAACCCTACAAGTTAGCTGCCATTATTATCTCAATTTAACAGATGAGGAAACTGAGGGAGGCAAAGGTAAAGTGATTTGCCCAGGGTCATATAGCTAGTAAATGTCTGAGGATGGATGTGAACTTAGGTCTTTCTGATTCCAAGAGCAGTGTTCTATCTACTGCTTCATCTAGCTGTTGTAAACTGATTGCTTTGAAAATCTTAAAGTTTATTTTTTAAAAAGAGTTGTTTTAATTAAAGGCAATAATAAGGAGTGTTTCAGGCAACTCTCTAGTTCTATATGTTATAGTCCTTTTGCTGAACTGCATTGGTGGAGGGAGTTTCCACACCTGGAATTCCTTTATACCAATAAAATCAGAGATCCAAGACACTCCCTCCCACCCCATATTCTCTCTTCCTGGCAGAAAATATGAGAGAAAAGCCCAGGGGAAAACATGTGGGTAAAACTGCTATTTTTTTTTGGGGGGGGCTAGGCAATTGGGATTAAATGACTTGCTCAGGGTCACACAGCTAGTAAATATCAAGTATCTGATCTGAGACTGGATTTGAATTCAGGTCATCTATATTCCAGGGCCAGTGCACTATCCACTGCACCCCTAAACTGCCCCCTATAGTTGCTATTTGGGCAGCTAAGTAGCACAATATCAGGATTGGAGTCAGGAAGACTCATCTTCCTGAGTTCAAATCTAGTCTCAGACACTTAGTGGCTATGTGACCCTAGGTGAGTCATTTAACTCTGTTTGCCTCAGCTTCCTCATTTGTTAAATGAGCTGGAGAAGGACATGGGAAATCACTCCAGTAACTGCCAAGAACAAACAAACAAACAAACCAGTTAAATAAGATCACAGAGTCAAATATGACTGAAATGGCTGAAAAGTTGCTATTAATAGGAAGCCTCTGTCACGGTTAATATGGCAATAACAAATTGAGGCTTGATCTATGAGCACCTCAGTAGAATTAGTCCAGCTAAAAGACTGTGGTTTCATCCCACCATCTTATTTCTAGGGCAGATTGTATGAGGGGAAATAATCTGTCCTTTCCTTGCCTGTAGTAGTCTTTATGTTCTATACAAATCAATTGAACCCAGCTAATCTTCATATTGGGCCAATATGGCCATCATACATTTAGATCCACTGTGAAGAATGGTGGTTGTGCTCAAGAACGCAGTAAAATTAGTAGCCTGTGACTTTATACTGCTATGCTGTGTCAGTGTTGACATTATGTGTTGCAACTTAAGGATTGGGTTGAATGGAAAAGCACCTAGAGAGCATATTTTAAGTTTTGAGCAGTTCGAATCTGTTACTTTCATGTGGCTTGCAAATAAATTTATCTGTTTCTCTAGTAGTATGATGTATTATCATAGAATAGTAACTATGGCCTAACGCAAAAGCTTTTGTTTGATTCTCTGTACTTCAAGGTACTGGGATTTTATTCTTGTGTGCCTCTGACACAGATCACAGTTTATACATGCCTTAATAGATGGCTTTTGTGAGTTGCAACCAAAGAAAAAAATCTATTCTTTGTTGGCCAGCCTTCTGGTAACGAAGTCTCACTTAGCTGGGCCTCTCCTTAAATGACAGATATCTGATCGAATGCTGGAATAGTACTGAACATGAAATAGAAGATAGCAGAATGGACTCAGAGTTAGCAATACATAAGTTCAAATCCTGTCTCTGTTGTTCACTTAACTTTCTGAAGTGTGAGAGTTACTTAAGCCCTCTGAGCCTCAGTTTCTTTATTGTAAAATGGGAAGAATACCCATACTTCTTACCTCATGGGGTTGTTGTGAGGTTTAAATGATATAAAGTGCTATGTAGATGTCAATCTTTAAAAAAAGACTCAAAGCCTTTTTAACTTGGTAGGGTATGCCAAAGTTTCTTTTCCCCTGGCATAGACTATGAGAACCCAGGGTCACATCACATCCATATCATTATGTGACACCATAGGAGGTTGTTAGTGAAGACAGTTCTATTATTCTTGCCAACAATTTACTCAGTCAACAAATACTAAGTGCCTACTATGTACTGGTAAGTTATCTATGTGACCTTGGGCAAATTACTTAACCTCTCTCAAGCCTCATTTTTCTCAACAGTAAATGGGGGATAATAGCACACACTTAACAAGGTTGTTATGAGTGCCAAATTAGAAATTTAAAAAAACTTATACCAAGTGTTTTGCAAGCCTGAAAGTGGTATATAAAAGTTAGATATTGTTATCATTATCATTGTCATCATTGTTAATACCTGCACTATTAGTTTATACTATTCATTGGAAAGAGTACTGGATTCAGAATCATAGTATCTAGCCTAAATTTTCTTGTCTGTAAAATGGAGGAGGGAGGAGGGAAAATTGGACTCTCAATCAGTCTGTTTGTTTATCTCTCTCTCTCTCTCTTTCTTTCTATCTTTCTATCCATCTATCTATCCATCCATCTATCTCTCTATCCATCCATCTCTCTCTCTATCCATCTATCTATCTATCTGTCTACCTGTCTAAATTTCCCTTCTATTCCTAAATCTGTGGTCCTATGATTCTCTGTTCCTGAGATCCACATGTTTCATTTCCTGAATTTTTATCTTCATTGGTCAAATCTCTTGGCACCACTTAGATATAGCCAATGTGGGCACAGGACACAGAGCTTTTTCTTTTTTAAGAAAGTCCTAAGTGGAAGTCAGCTAGTCAGCCTTTGGTCTGGTTCACCCCAGCTGAATAGCTTGTGCCATCTCCTTTATTGTTGTTCAGTTGTTTTTAGGTGTGTCCAATTCTTCATGATGCCATTTGAGGTTTTCTTGGCAGAGATACTGTAGTTTGCCATTTCCTTCTCTAGCTCATTTTACAAATGAGGAAACTGAGGTAAACAGGGTTAAGTGACTTGCCCAGGGTCACACAGCTAGTAAGTGTCTGAGGCTGCTTTTGAAGTCAGGTCTTCCTGATTCCAGGCTCAGCACTCTAGCCACTGAGCCATCTAGTCTTCCAAGTCTTTCTTTCTTCAGGCCTGGTGCTCTATCCACTGTGCCAATTATCTGCCCCTTGTGATATCTCTAGAAGTTCCAAAATTCATGATTGGGGTAGAACATGTAGTGGACAGTTTATAGTACCATATAATTAGAAAGAAAACTGAAATTCAGTTTAATTCATCACACACTTATTTGTTCAGCATACACTAACTATGCAAAACCCTTTTTAAAATATATTTTTGAAAGTTAAAATAATAAGAAGGCATATATCTGCCAGCCTATGGATGAGGATTCATTCATCATGTCTCTGAGGTTGAATTTTGACAAAGTGTCTTTTATAAAGGCTGACATTTCTGCACTGCAGGTATGACAAGGTAGAATAAGATCAGGCCCAATCCAAATATGGACAGATGCCTCAGAACCCTTTCCCTGCCTGGGAGAGGTCTCAGACAGTGGGACAGCAGCTGACTGGGTAAGATGACACATGAGGGTCTTCCCAGCCTGCATAGAGTTCCAAGGTGAGATGTCCTCTTGAAGTTGATAAGGGAGTAGGAGCCACATCAAGCTTTGCAGAGTAAAACAGGACTGAGAGGCTGGACACCTGGGTGGAATCTTGGAGTGTGGGGGTGGGGAGGGAATAAAAGAGGCCACCCAGTAGTTAAATGTTCTAGTCATCACAGAGTTTTATTTAAAGAGTGATTAAGAAATAGCTATGGGATTCCATCTTTTAATCAGTTTGTTAAAAATTGAAGAATATTTGTGCTGCTCTGAGAAGGCTTTCATGCTAGAAATGTCCTGAGCTTTTACTTTCGTTTTCTACAAAGAAGCGACAAAGGCAGCTAATAGTGAAGCATTTCATTGATTTGGACTAGATTTGGAAAGGGGTCATAAGAAGAGTGTAAAAACTGTCTTTTAGAAATGTAATAGTGTAATTTCACTGTCTTTGAAGCAATTTTTCCTTTAGTTAATGTAGATGGAATAGAAAACATTTTGCATAGTGTTGAGAAGTACCAGCACAAACATATTCCAATGAAAGAGAAATTTGTATGTCAGAGGCAGAAAACAAGGAAATGGGTGAGGGTAGACAGCATAGAAATATGAGTGAGTAAATGAAAATCTGCTTCTATTATAAAATTAGCAAGTAGGAATGTAATGAAACTGACTTAGTGGAATCCCTTTATAATGCTGATGTTAGGGGCTATATCTATTACCTGCTTTAACATGAGAATATTTTCATATGTGGCTTTTGTTATATATGGTTATCTTTGGGTATGATTTGTCTCTTGGAATAGGCAAACATATGCTATAATGAGATATCTTTTACGAGTTTCAGATTTGGTATAATTGGAATCACACTGGATACTCTTCCAATGTGGAGCAGGATGATTCAGGGCAAGTTACATAACCACATTGAGCTGGTTTCCTGGTCTGTAAAATGGTGATAATAACAACTGCCTCTCCTACTTCAAAGGAGTTCTCAGATGAAATAATTTACATGTCAAAGTATCCTTTAAATCAGGGGTTCTTAACCTGGGGTCCATGAACTTGTTTTTTAAGCATTTTGATCATTGTATTTCAATATGATTGGTTTCCTTTGTAATCTTTAAATTTTTATATTATGCATTTGAAAAACATGATTCTGTAAAAGGGTTCACCAGACTACCAAATGGGTCCATAAAGCAAGAAAGGTTAAGTCCCTTGGCTTTAAAATATAAAATGCTTAGTAAGAATATTTTTACTTCTGCTCTGGTTGTTTTTACTTGTAAAGCCAGTCTTTCATTCTAATTAAATATATTGTTGATGTCACCTAATCCTTCATGAATGTCCCACTCAAATGCTTCATCCTAGTGGTGTTCAAGCTCTGGTTTGCCTTCCTGCACTAGAAAGACTTGGAGTGTGGGCCCAGTGATACAGAGGCTCTATCACCTGAAGAAAAATCTAGCTAAGTTAGGAGAGATTCATCTCCAGGTAGTCATGAATTAGGCACTGTGGTGATTGTGGAACAAAGAGGGAATATGCATACCTATGCAGTCATGAATCTTTTACAGTATTCAACACAACCATGATGGGACATCCCAGAAGAAAAATGGTTTTCTGACAAAACCAGTAATCCAGCAAAGTATGAATAATCAGTTAGTTAGCAGAAAACTCTTAATTTTTTTTCTCCTTTGTAGCCTTCTAAGAGGTGATGTGGTCTATTCTCAGTCTGAAGTATGGAGCAGAGGAAGAAACAGAATGAGCAAGCTTTATGGTCACAGAACACCAAAGACCTCAATGTGCCTCCTCTCCCAATTCTTTTCTCCTCATAATCCTTCTCATATTTACACCATCCCTCCGAGTTGTGTTACAGGTGAAGGGAAATGTAGGAATCAGTGATAACAAACAATGGTCTCCCCCATACCAAGTGTTTTTTTTTTTAACCAAGACCCAGTTATTATTCTTGATAAGCCCCATCAGGTTATAATTAAATTACACAAGACTCAGATCAATGCAGCCTGCCTTTATTTCAGTTCAATTCAACAAACACCTATTAGTTGCTTACTACCTGTGTGGTCTTAGGCAAATCACTTAACATTCTTGTGCTTCAGTTTTAATTGTAAAATGAGGGGGTTGGACAAATGGCCTTTGAGCCCCTCCTAGTTTTAAGTCTATGATTCTATGATCTTAAATGCCTACAAAGGGCCACGTACTGGATGTAGATGTTGAGACTATAAAGATGAAATGAGACATAATCTGTGTTACAGTAGGTGTAAATGGATAGCTTTAACACAAGTAAGAATGTGATAGATGTGATAGAAAGGCATGAGATGAAGGGATGAAGGGATCTAGGTAGGACAATTAAGGGTGATTTCATGGAGATGGTCACCTGAATTGGACTTTGAAAGAGGAAAAGGATTTAAGTAGATAGAGATTTGAAAAGGAATCCATTCTAGGTTTAGGAGAATAGGGTATACATTTTCACAGTGATAAGAGAGGACAGGACAAGATTAGGGAGTACCTGGTCTAGTTTGGCTGGAACATGGAGTGTGTGAATGTAAATTTGAAAAGTAAATTGCAGCCTGTTGGATGGGAGGGACTTTAAATACCTAAGGTATGTGTGTTAGTCAGTAGACAGTGACTAAACAATGAAGGTCAGTAGAAAGCAGTTTTATCTACTGAGAGAAAGAGTTGGGTGTGATACTACAGGCTTGAAAGGAAGAGGTTTGGGACTGGATATTAGAGTCTCAATGGGGGTGAACAAAAGGATTCTATGTAGCTGTGAGGTCTCAGTTGAAGTTAGACAATAATAACTATGTAGTGGGTGTAGGCATCAAGATTTTGTGACTTCCTCTAATAGCACTTGGCAGTTCTAGGATAGGATTAGAGAAGGCTAACGGTGGTGTTGGGGTACCCACAGATGGAGATTATTGGTAGCAGAAGACCAAGGGGCCAGATGTTCCAGGGCAGAGCCCATAGTATCAAGTTTATGAAAGAAAGTGGAGTCAGAGCAGACTTAATGGACTAGGAGAACAGGGTGCCATTATGAGAGTAAAGAGGAGCATTAGGAGGAGTGAGACAATGGAAAAAGCAGAAGGATAGGAAACTGTGGTCAGAGAAGGGAACTTTAGAGCTCAGGATTTTGTGGCTGTGGCAATTTTTGAAGTGAGGATGAGGTCTGAGATATGATTAGGGGAAATGGAGTAGAGGTCTTGGGATTTGAAGAGCAGAGAGGTCATACAAGTGCTTATTGAAGTTGGTGAGGATGATAACTGGGAATGAGATGGAGAGGAAGTTGACAAACTTGTAAGTCATTTAAGGAGATGGAAGAAATTTCTGATAGTTGTTCAGTTGGTTGATGTCAATGAAAAGGATAGGAAAGGATAGTATGTACAGGGTGAACTTCAGAGAAAGAGGTTGTTGAGTAATGAGGTCTAAAGCAAAGTCTGAAAGTGGTGTTAGGGAGCATGAAATATGTGTGTTCCTGACTTTATGAGGAGGGGGAGGATGAATGATTAAAGGGTTGATCCTCAGGGAGAATACGGCTATGAACTAAGGCCAGAATTTAATGGGAAGATATTAAGGATGATGGGATAATTTATAATAGAACTGGAGTTCTAAAGGGCATTTGGGAAGGTAAAAACAGGAGGCCTGGGATGGGGGTGGGAGTTAAACTGAGATGCAGAGGGATTAGAAAAATAATTGCAAAAAGGTTAAGATACTTAGACATGGAGGAGGTCTTAGAGATCATCTTGTATAATACTCTCATTTTTACAGATGAGGAAAATGCGGCCCAAATGATTTATTTGTACAAAAAGTCAGACAAATTGTAGGTAGCAGAGATCCTTTGGCACCACATCCAATACTCTTTCTGGAGTTTATGTCTAGGGACTAGATAGTGTTTTTGGATGACAGTGATTAGCAGAGCATCTAGGTGCCTGAGTGGATAGAGTACAAGACCTGGAGTCAGGAATGCTCCTCTTTCTGAGTTCAAATCTGGCCTCAGACACTTAATAGTTGTATGATCCTGGGCAAATCACTTCACCTTGTTTGCCTCGGTTTTCTCATCTGTAAAAGGGATTGGAGAAGGAAATGGCAAACTATTCAAATATCTTTGCCAAGAAAACCCCCAGTGGGGTCAGATACAACTGAATAACAAACAACAATTAGCAGAGCAGTACCTTCTTCCAATGTATTGGGTATCTTATTTGCTGTAGAAAAATACCAAAAAATAACTATGTCTTGGCTTGTGATTTTTTAAAACCCAATTTAGGCATATTTAATTTTATTGAGATATAAATTAACTACAGTATTATTAATTTTTTCTTCTTGTCGCAACATGTCAATAATAATTTATATTTGTGTAGTGGTTTACAAATACTTTGGGGGGTGAACAAAAGGATTCTATGTAGCTGTGAGGTCTCAGTTGAAGTTAGACAATAATAACTATGTAGTGGGTGTAGGCATCAAGATTTTGTGACTTCCTCTAATAGCACTTGGCAGTTCTAGGATAGGATTAGAGAAGGCTAACGGTGGTGTTGGGGTACCCACAGATGGAGATTATTGGTAGCAGAAGACCAAGGGGCCAGATGTTCCAGGGCAGAGCCCATAGTATCAAGTTTATGAAAGAAAATGGAGTCACTTGAAGTGAGGATGAGGTCTGAGATATGGTTAGGGGAAATGGAGTAGAGGTCTTGGGATTTGAAGAGCAGAGAGGTCATACAAGTGCTTTTACAGAAATTTTCTAATTTGACTCTTTCCACAACTCCATGATATAACTTAGGTGGGACAGCTCAACAACAATTCAGCCATGGTTTGTTAAGTGCCAGCTACCAGCAAGGCTTCAGACAACAATGAAATAATTCTGCCTGCAGGGGGATTTACATTCCACTGGAAGAGTTTGCTTATGTGTGCAGATAGTAAATACAAATCAATTTCAGGGATAGGGGGAGCACTAATAAATTGGGGCATGGGTCAGGATCAGGAAACTGAGTCTCTTGTAGGAGGTGACCCCTAGGCTGAACCTTGAAAAGAGCTAGAGATTTTAAGAGGCAGAGGTAAGGGGGAGGGAGGTCATTCCAGGAACGGTAGACAATACAGTGAAGGGAAACAGCAGTTAGATCATTAGGACATTGTAGAGCTTAAGAGGGGACTTACGTGAAATTACTCTGGATGGGTCAAGTTATTATTATTATTGTTACTAGAAACTTAGTTGTTGTTCAGTCATATCCAACTCTTTGTGACCCTATTTGTGGTTTTCTTGGCAAAGATACTGGAGTGGTCTGCCATATCCTTCTCCAAGTCATTTGACATATGAGGAAACTGAGGCAAACAGGGGTAAATGACTTACCCAGGATCACATAGCTAGTAAGTATCTGAGGCCAGATTTGAACTCAGGAAGATTTGTTTTCCTGACTCCAGGCCTGACACTCTATCCCATTGTACCACCTCACTGTCCAAAGAACATCATTGTGAGTCTTTTGCAGTGGTCTTAGATCCTTGCATTGCTGAGAAGAGCTATCTATCAAAGCCTACCATTGCACAATTTGGCTCTTACTGAGTACAATAATAACAGTGTTTAAAAAGGTGTGTGTGTGTGTGTGTGTGTGTTTGTGTGTGTGTGTGTGTGTGTTGAAGATAATAATGCTAGGAAGGATTACTGACTTTAAAATTTAGCAAACATGGTGAATGTAAGGCATTGTATGTATGGCTAGTAAAGTCGAACGAAAAATAATAGTCATCACTCTTCTTTCAATCCAGTAACTATAAGAAGGGAAAGTTTGGTGTGTTACATTTAGATTAAGATGAACATTTTATTGGTTCCACAAATTTAATTAAGGGGGTTATGAAGGGGAAATCCAAGGGCTGAGTTGAGAAACAAATTCACAGGACATTAAGAAAGGAAACAGGTTTGTACAGATGGAATGGGTTGCCCCTGACACTGTGTTCAGAAGGTTGGGAAGTTATAAGACATAAATCCACATCAGATCATTAACATTTTAAATAGATGAGCCTCAGTAACTAGGGTCACTTTGAGGGGCATTTTGGTTTGGCTGAGAGGAAGATAAAATTCCTTTTGTTGCAACACACTAAAAAAAGGTACTGTTGTTTTTGCTCTGGGATGTGAAACTTCATTTTTAAGAAACATTGGGTGCAAGTCTTTAAAGAAGGGTTAGGAAGGTAAGCAGGGAAATTGGGTCCTGGGCCCTTGAATCTTGGGGTGTATAGCTTAAACAATGGCATTTCTTGAAAAGGTCAATGCTAGTTATTTTGTGATATGCTCCCAGAGAAACAGGTTGAAAACAAGAAAAAAACAGAAGATGAAAAGGAAACAGTAGATAGTGGCAGCAAGAGTAACCACAACAAATAGTGCCTTTGTAAAGTGTATTTAGAGAGTATAAGACAGGCTTCTGGTGGCTCTCTATGCACTTAGAATCCTTTTTATCTTCTATCAATATGTAATGGTCTATCATTGAAGGCTCTCCCTCCACTGGAGGTCTTAATATCATTTATATTGTGTTTTTAAGGTTTGCAGAGCACTTTACATTTATTATCTCATTTGAACCATACACCAGCCCTGTGAAGTACTACTATTATTCTCCCTACTTTATAGATTAGGAAAAGCACAGAGAAGTTAAGTGACTTGCCCACGATCACATCTGGGGCCAGATTCCAACGCAAGGCTTCCTTCTCCTACGATCAGTGCTCTATATTCACTATGACACCTAGCTTCCTTCTGCCTTTGTGGGAATTGTAGAGGGGTTCTTATTTAGTTACAGGTTAGATTGGATGGCCTCTGAAATGATGTCTGACTATGAGATTATATTAATTTACCCATCTCTGTGTCCATGCAGGATAGAAGGACATTTTAATTAGTCACTCTGAAATACAGTTTATTTCCTTTAGTAATGTCCAAATCATAGAATATCAGTAGTTGGATGGCTTTATAGTCCAGTTAATTCCTGGCCTTGTAGTTCAATCAGTACTTGAATAGGAACCTTCTTGAGGCAGTGATGGGGCCCAGTAGCTAGAATGCTGTGCCTGGAATCAAGAAAACCTGAGTTCAAGTTCTGCCTCTCACAAGTACTAGCTGTGTGACCCTGGGCAAGTCACTTAACCTCTGTTTTCTTCAGTTTCCTCAATTATAAAATGGGGATGATAACAGCACTTATCTCATGGTTTTGTTGTTGTTGTTGTTGGGTTTTTTTTTTCTTTTTCTTTTTTGGTGAGGATCAAATGATATCCTATTGGTAGAGCATTTAGCATGGTACCTAACACATAGTAGACACTATATAAATGCTTATTCCCTTCCTTTATCTTCCTTACAATTCCCCCAGAAAGTGCTTATCCAGTTTCTGCTTGAAAGCCCAGTGGGATAGAGGCCATCATTGTCTAGTTAGCCTGCTGAGTTTATAGCATAATGTAATATCAATCATTTTCATATGAAGTATTGTTTAGCCACTCTCATCAACCTACTTCCCCACCTCCATCTACAGTTGATTTTTTTGAATTAAGTGTAAAACTTTACAATTATCCCTATTAAATCCTATGTTGTTGGGTTGGGCCCATTGTTCATAGGTTCCCAAAGTGGGCAATACCACCCACTGGTGGGTGCTGGAAGGATCCAAGAGGGTTGGTAGTAGCCTCAGGTGCAACTGGGGGGACCTTGAATAAAAATAAGGGGGCAGAAGGATAAGGAAAAAAAAGAAGAGAAGAAAATTTTGAAAAACTATTCATACATGTTTCATCTGTTGTGTAACAGAGTTAAAGTCAGAGTGATTACATTATTTTCCAAATAAACACACAAAATGCAAGTTATAACTGATCAGTGGTCAAGTCCACTGACAGGTCTTAACAAGCAAGTGTTGGCAGGGAGCATGTTGCACATTGTTGGGAAGTCCAGTATGCATCGGCAGGAATATATGGATGTAATGACTTGTTTATAACACGATACTATATGGTTACATGACACAATATTGCATCATCAAAATTCAATACAGGGGGAAAACCCCCCACAAATCATTTTTAGAAAGTTACATATTTTTTGAAATGATGCAAATTTCAAAAAAAAAACTATTAATGCATTAAAGAAAGTAGATTTCTAGGGGGATACTGAGTAATTTTTTTTCGAAAAGGAGCAAGTAGGCTAAATAAGTTTGGGAACTTCTGTTCTAGTCTGTCAGAAGTTTTCTAGATCCTAACTTTGTCCTCTACTGTATTAGCTCTCCTCCAGCTCTGTCATCTTCAAATTTAATGAAACTACTGTTTATACCTTCCTTTAAATCACTGATAAAAATATTGAACAGATGAAGTGTCAAAGAATGTGAGGAGTTTTTGAGATAATGAGGAGACTGGCATAACCAGAGTAGAGACATTGGGTTTAGGTATATGAGGTATGTATGTATTTGGGGGAAGAGGATGGTGGAGCTAGTACATATTTTTTGGGTTTTATTTTGAACACTGGGCACACTCATACACTTATTAATCTTCCTGTCATTAGAGAACTTCAAGTTTTTCTGCTGCAGAGTAGGAAATAAACGGCTTTAGAATGAATCATTTGCCCTTTTCATATCATGTGTTATTAGCCAGTTATCTATGTTGGAGGCAAAGGAACTTCTACTGATTGGCCTTTAGTAGGTGGACCTGAGCACTTCAGCAGGCAAGTCCTCTTTTGTAAAGAATAAAGTAGTAAGAAAACCTCATTAATCTGTAGTAATTTCAGGAAAGAACTGTCTGAATTAATGAAGTTTAAGCTAATAAACATTTTAAAAGGAGGGAGGTTTTGATTAAAAAAAACTTTAATACTGTAGAAAAAGTCATACCAAGCTAACACATGATTTCTAGTTGAGTTCTTTTGGCTATTGTTAATGACTCCATTAATAATTTGTAATTAACAATTCATTTCAGTTTGACAAAAATTAAAATTAATAGCCTTCCATGTGCAAGGCCTTGTGCTAGGCAATGGGGACACTAAGAAGAAAAGAGACATGGTCCCTGCCTTCAAGACATTTATAGTCTTCTAAAGAAGATTAAATATATGCACAAATAAAGAAGACACAAGGTAGAATGTGATAGTGGCAAAGGAGAGCCTGGCAAAATACTATAAGAAATTTTAGGAGAAAAAAGATCAGTTTAATCTGATTAGCATGTCAGTTATACATAAAAAAGTTGTGTTTAAAAAGCATCATACCAACCAATCAAAAACAAACATTAAGCACTGAGTTTGTGCCAAGCTCTGGGTATATAAAAATAAAAACCATGCCTGCCTTTAAGGAGCTCACTTTCTAATGGGAAAGATTACATATAAATAACTAGGGATGTACAAGATCTACACAGAGTAGGTAGGAGGCAATCTTGAGAAAGTCCCTAGTAACTGAGGAGACTGTGTATATCTGTGGAAGAGGGATGATCTGCCTGCTACAGAAGGTGGGCTTGACTGAAAACTTGGAAGAAGCCAGGGAACTGAAGAGGTGACTGTGACGGGATAAAGCATTATTAAAGGCATGGGGGCAGCCAGTGCAATGTCATGGAGATAGAAGATAGAGTATCATATTCAAGGAACAAGCAAATAAGTAAACCAGTGTATCTGTATAATGAATAATAATAATAATAATAATTAACACTTGTGTAGTGCTTTAAGGTGTGCAAATCAAAGGTGCTCTTGTCCTCATTTTAGGGATGAGAGAACTGAGGCAAAGAGGGGTTAGTTGATTTGTCCTGGGTCAAAGAGATGCTAAGTGTCTGAGGCTGGATTTGAATTCAGGTTTTCCTACTTCAAGTCCAATACTTGAAGTAAGGCATAAAGAGACTAGTAAGGGAGGAAGGAGAAAAGTTACAGAGAGCTTTAAATACCAAACAGAGGTATTTCTGTTTGATTGTGGAGGTAACAGGGAGCCACTGGAGTTTATTGAGCAGAGGGTGACATGATCAGGTCTGTGCTTTAGGATAATCACTTTGTCAGTTAAGTAGAGGATGGATTGGAGTAGAGAGTTTTATCTAATTAGAAGGCTATTACATTAGTCCAGGCAAGAGGTGACAAGGGCTTGAACTAAGGTGATGATCACAGTTTGGCAACACATTAGCAATTAAGAATTATGAAAATTTTAAAGAATCATTAGAGAGATGTATGATTGAAAATAAGGTAGGTGTGGATGATGAATGACCAGTGGACAACCAGTAGATTTGCAATTTCATGTGCAATCATCTTTTTTATTGTACTATGTTACAGAAATGCTTGTTTTATTCCATAAATTAAAAATAAAATTTAATAATAAAAAAAGAATGCAGAAAGCTTATTGGGTGAATCCCCCTGTGGAGAACTTATAGGAGCACATAGATCAAAATCTTACTGATTTAGAAAGTATACCTGGGTTATAATCTGTGTTGTCATTGGTGGGAGCACCCACTTGAGCAATTTCATAGGTCCTTTAAAATAATAGAGAACTTAAAACATTTCCCTTATAACTTTATTTATACTCTGAAAACCTATCTAGGAAGGTATCTTGTATAACAAATAAAAACATTATCCCAACCTCTATTTAGAGTTGTTGGGAGTTTTTTGTTTGTTTCATTTTTTTAAAAAATATATTATGAATGTATCTGAACTAATGAACTGTCATTTAAATGTTTAAAATAGTGAATACAAGGTTATTGGATATCTGGCCAAGGTTAGTGTTGCTTACTCATCTGCTGATTTGAAAAGTATAACCTAGTGTAACATAACTGTGATCTATTATAATCACAAAATGCTAGGACATCATTTGGTTCTGAAACTGGACACAGCATGTGGTGCTTAGAAAACAGGCCTAGGCACAGGGGAACCCTTTTTTCAGTGAAGTATCATCAGGATTCCATCCTAACTCATAGTATTTTGGAAAAATAAGACCACAGGTTCATAGATTTAGAGCTAGAAAGAACTCAGGAGGTCGTTTTATAGAACAGGACCTGAGAGCCAGAAGGGTTCAAAGATTTATTCAAGGTCATAGGTAGTGATAGAGGTGACATAGCAACCTAGGTCATTTGCCTCTTAAGCTTTTTTTTTTTTTTTTTTGAACTACGCTGTGTTGCTTCTAAAGTTTGTCATTTGATGATCTGATGTGGTCAGGAAGCTTTGTAACCATTAACCACCAGTACAGTGCCTAGTGCATAGTAAGCATTTAATAATTCCTACCTCCCTCCCTCTCCTTCCCCTTCCCTCCTGTCTTCCTCCCTCCTTCCCTTCCTCCATTAGCCTTATTTTAGCATTATTTTCTAAAATGACTAAGATTAGCTTCTAAAAGTACATTAAGAAAATATTTTAGGGGCAGCTAGGTGGCTCAGTGAATAGAGCACCAGCCCTGAATTCAGGGGGACCTGAGTTCAAATCCGGCCTCAGACACATAACACTTATTTAGCTGTGTGACCCTGGGCAAGTCACTTAACCCCATTGCCTAGCCAAAAAAAAAAAAAGAAAATATTTTAGCCATTTTCCCATTTTAGTATACATCATCTTCTCTTTGTATTATGAGACAAAGAAATTTCATTCCCTTCTCACACTGTTCCAATAATAGGTTAGGTGGTAGCAGCTTATATATTGATATGTATTATTAATATGGGGTGTTTTAAAGTGGCACAAACAAACAAAAAGCCTTTCATAATATATCACATGCCTTTATGAAAAGAGTAACTTCTTGCCACAGTTAGCTTTATAAATGTCAGCAAGCTTTGGTGTTTCCTTTTCATGAGTCTTTGTTTCCAGTATTGTGGTTTCCACTGGTTGTGGTCATAATCTTAATAGTTAAAACAAAAGAAAATCATTTTGTGCCATGGAAAGAGGAACACTTTCTTGGCCTGTTGATTATAGGCATTGCCCTGATGGTAAAATAAGGATGATTTTCAAAGCAAACTGCCAGAAGTTCACTAATTTCAGACACAGTGTCTTTGTGAACTCCCATTAGGCAGAAGTGCAGAGTTAATTTCTTTGACTTTCTACATTTTATATGTCAGAGACAGGCAGTCATGCAGTGAGTAATGTCTTAATTATTTAAAAGAAAAATTAAAAGGCATTTTGTATAGTTTCATTAGGACAGGGACGAGAGTTGTTCAGGGTAGGCAATCATGGGTGGTTGGGATTCTGGATCACTGGTAGAGACACACATCCATTGGATTTCCGAAGTATTTGTATAGAAACAAGGTTTTTCTTGTCAATTTCTATTTAATAGTACTCACTTGGAGAGATAGTAGCACTTTCCACTCAGAAGCTTGATATTGTTTCCTTTCTTTAGAGATTTCCATCTTTCCAAGGGAGAATTCCCAAGAAAGGAAAAAATGTAGCATATAGATATCTGACTTCTTGAGGTCAGGAAGACCAGGGTTCCAGACTCATTTCTTACACACACTCACCATGTAATCTTGGGCAAATCACTTACTCCCTCAGTGTTGTAGGTAATTCTAAGACTGTAAGGTAAAAAGAGATACCAACCTACATTGCTGGAAGAAGTTTCCTCACCCAGAAATTCCCTATGTGGATGCAATCACAAAAGTCCACTCCTTATTTTTCTGTTTTTAATTTTAAAGTGGAAGCTACCATGGTCATACCTCATTCAACTTGTTGACATACAACCCAGGTTATGCTGCCACCACTGATTTTACGATAATTTACATATGATACACATGTGTAAGGGCAGACAGACCTGCAGAATTATGGATACTTCACATTTGAAAAAATGTGTCGAAATTATTGATTGCAAGATCATCATAATAGCTAGCCTTTATATAGTATTTTGAGGTTTTCAAAGTGTTTTACAAATATCTGGTTTAATTCTCACAATAACTCTGTGAGGTAGGTGCTGTCAACTCATTTTACAGTTAAGGAAACTGAGATAGTTGGAGTTTAAATTACTTGCACAGAGTTACATCAATAGTATATGTCTGAGGCCAGATTTGAATTCAGGTTTTCTTTACTCCAGGTCCAGTGCTCTATCCATTGTGCCACCTAGCTGCCTAATTTCTAGAGATTTAGCCTGTATGTACCTAATGTGAAAACAACCAATTTTCATTGGTCGTGAAGGCAGCACTATATAAATTTAAGAGCTAATTTCCTTGAAAAGTCAGCCAGTTCAGAGAAATCTATCTGTGAAACAGGTTGTAATCATGAAAATTCATCCATCAATAGAGTTGAACCCTCCACTTTTTAAGCAGTTGTTTTTGGCGTCACGTAGACAGGCCTGGGCTGGGAGATCATATAGACTTAGATTTTCGTTCCCAAGGGATCATTAAATAACCACAGCTAAAAATAAAAGTTGAAAAAAATACTGAAACTCACCAGAGTGCTTTGTCATGGGATTCATATTTTAGCAGTGAGTCATGTTTGGAGTTTGAGTTACTGAGTATGATCCATCATTAGCTTTAGCAAAAGTACTGATGATGCATTTTTAAGCTTTTGGGCTTTGCTTGTGTGCTTGGACGTTGTAAAAAGTGAGTTCAGCAGATCTAGAACTCACCTTCTCAGAGCTTACCATTAAGGATACATAACACTGGTGGCAAACAAATATGTCAAGGAAATGGGATGACTGAACAAAGACTGAAGAAGTAAACAGTGATTTATTATATTTGTAATGAGGTTGTTAAGCACTGTGTGTAAGCAATGGAGCAAAGGTGAGTGTGATACTAAGGGAAGAGGAAGTTATGAGAAATGCATGCTTAAAAAAGAAATTTGTCTGAAGGGAAATTACCATCTTTTTTTCTCTAGGATCAGACTTTTATCTGGAAAAAGCCTAGTAGGAGGTTAACTAGTTCAAACCCCTTATTTGACAGATTGGGAAACTATAGAACAGAGAAGCTAAGTTTCAAGGTCCCAGAGCTAATAAGTTCCTCCATATTTGCTTCTAATTTTTGAAAGAAGTATATTCTTTTCCCAGAATATTTAAAAACATTTGAACAAAATTCAACTAGTTTATTCAACAGAGATCTACAGTGGCTAGAAAACCAGCATATAAAAATTCTATTATGTCAACCTTGTGGCAGTGATGTGTGTGTGTGTGTGTGTGTGTGTGTGTGTGTGTGTGTGTGTAAGGACAGAGATACAGAAAGACAGAGAAAAGTGGTAAGAGGGGTGATTTGATTTATGGTATAGGTGAATCCATATGAGAATGAGTTGTTATAATTGAATTCTGCTGTATTTTGACATTTTTGCCTTTCACAAAAATGTTTTCTTTTACAAAAGTCCTATGGATGGCTTGTCATGGCATAGAGGTGAGCCTGGGTTCTTGAAGACTGTGAAAGAAAAGCTCAAATTCCATCAGATCTTCGCAAAGCTGGAAAAGCTCCCAGTGTGGGCTCAGTGTCAGACTATATGTCTTCTATTGAAGGATCAACCTAGCTCATCCTGAAGTTTAACTACTAGGTGACAGATTTTGTCACCTTTTGTTTATCCACTATTATTTTTTGAATGTTTGTCTTTGTTTTGTCAGATAGCATGATTGTAATTCCTGTTTTTTTTATTTCTTTAATAAATAACAAATTTATTCCATCCCCTCAGTTTTATTTTGCCTGTCTTTGTTTTTTAAATATATTTCTTGTAAGCAATAAATTATAGGGTTTTGTTTTCTTGTACAGTCTGTCATTCTTTTTCATTTTATTGGATTGTTTAATCCATTCCCATTTAAAGTTATGAGTTGGGTTTATATTTTCCTTCATCTATCTCGAATATATTTTTTAAAGTAATGATTATTTCCCCTCTTCTGATGTAAACCCAGTACTATGTTTCTTCAGTTACTTTACCTTACTCTTTTAAGATGGCCCTGTTCTCCCTGTCTCTCTCTCCCTCACCCTAGATCCCCTTCTCTTGTTTGTTATCTCTTTCCTTTTGGGGTTTTGCTTATTAGTTACTTTACCTTTTATCTGGTTATATATTTCTTTCCCTCTTTTTTTCCTCTCAGTTATTCAAACAGATTTCCCCTTCCTCTCCTCCTCTTCAACTAGTCCTGTTCATTAGCTTCTGAAATTTAATTTTTGCCTTTTTCAAAAAAGATTTTTCTTCAGAAACACTTCTCTCACTCTTCATTGTCCATCTTCTCTCTTTTTTTAATTTATTTTTTTATTTTTAGTTTTCAACATTTACTTCCACAAGATTTTGAGTTCCAAATTTTCACCCCATCTCGCCCCTCCCCCCACCCCAAGATGGCATGCATTCTGAATACCCCTTCCCCTAGTCTGCTTTCCCTGCTATCTCTCCCCCCCTTCCCCTTCTATTTTCCTGTAGGGCAGGATAGATTTCTGTACCCCATTTTCTGTATTTCTTATTTCCTAGTTGCATGTGAAAACATTTTTTTTAAACATGTGTTTTTTTAAACTTTGGGTTCCAAATTTTCTCCCTTCCTCCCTCCCCACCCACCCTCATTGAAAAGCAAGCAACTCAATATAGGCTATACTTGTGCAGTTATGCAAAACACTTCCATAGTAGACATGCTGTGAAAAATTAACTCTATTTCCCTTAATCCTATTCTGCCCCCCCACATTTATTCTATTCTTTCTTTTGACCCTGTTCCTCATCAGAAGTATTTGCTTCTGATTACCCCCTTTCCCAATCTGCCCTCCTCTCTATCATCCCCTTACTCTCTTGTCCCCTTCCCCTCCCATTTTCCTGTAGAGTAAGAAAGATTTCCATACCCAATTGAGTGTGTATGGTATTCCCTCCTTAAGTCAAATCCTACGAGAATAAGATTCACTCATTCCCTCTCATCTTCCCCCGTTTCCCCTCCACTGTAAGAGCCTTTTCTTTTCTGTTTTTTTGTGAGATAATTTACCCCGTTCTACCTTTCCCTTTCTCCTTCTCCTAGTATAATCCTCTCTCATCCCTTAATTTTACTCTCCAGATATGACCCCTTCATCTTCAACTCACCCTGTGCCCTCTATCTATCTATCCATCTATGTAGCTATGTATCTATCCATCTATCTATCTATCTCTCTATCTATCTATCTATGTATATACATACATATAATTTTTTCCCTCCAACTACCCTAATACTGACAAAGGTCTCATGAGTTACAAATATCATCTTTCCATGCAGGAATGTAAACAGTTCAACCATAATAAGTCTGTTATGATTTTCTCTTTCCTGTTTAACTCTTCATTTTCCACTTGAGTCTTGTGTTGGAAAGTCAGATTTTCTATTCAGCTCTGGTCTTTTCATCAAGATGCTTGAAAGTCCTCTATTTCACTGAATGACCATTTTTTCCCTTGAAGAGTTATACTCAGTTTTGCTGGGTAGGTGATTCTTGGTTGTAATCCTATCTCCTTTGCCCTCCGGATTATTATATTCCATGCCCTGTGGTCCCTTAATGTAGAAGCGGCTAAATCTTGTGTTATCCTGATGGTGTTTCCACAATACTTGAATTGTTTCTTTCTGGCTGCTTGTAATATTTTCTCTTTGACCTGGGAACTCTGGAATTTGGCTCCAATATTCCTAGGAGTGTTCCTCTGGAGATCTCTTTCTGGAGGAGATAGGTGGATTCTTTCAATTTCTATTTTGCCCTCTGGTTCTAAAATATCAGGGCAGTTTTCCTTGATAATTTCTTGAAAGATGATGTCTAGGCTCTTTTTTTAATCATGGCTTTCAGATAGTCCAATAATTTTTAAATTCTCTCTCCTGGATCTGTTTTCCAGGTCAGTTGTTTTTCCAATGAGATATTTCACATTGTTTTCTAATTTTTCATTCTTTTGGATTTGTTTTGCAGTGTCTTGATTTCTCATAAAGTCACTAGCTTCCAATTGCTCTATTCTAATTTTTAAGGAAGTATTTTCTTCAGTAATTTTTTGGACTTCCTTTTCCATTTGTCCAATTTTGCTCTTTAGGGCATTCTTTTCTTCATTGGCTTTTTGGACCTCTTTTGCCATTTGGGTTAGGCTATTTTTTAAGGTGTTATTTTCTTCAGTATTTTTTTGAGTCTCCTTTAGCAAGCTGTTAACTTGCTTTTCATGATTTTCTTGCATCACTCTCATTTTTCTTCCCAGTTTTTCCTCTACTTCTCTTACTTGCTTCTCAAAATCCCTTTTGAGCTCTTCCAAGGCCTGGGACTGATTCATATTTTTCTTGGAAGTTTTGGATGTAGGAGTTTTGACTTTGTTTTCTTCTTCTGGTTGTATGTTTTGATCTTCTTTGTCACCAAAGTAAGGTAATATGGTCTGACTCTTTTTGCGCTGCTTGCTCATGATCCCAACCAATTACTTGAGTTTTAAACTCTTTGTTAAGGTACAAGTCTGTTTCCAATGTGGAGAATGTACTGTCCCAAGCTTTGGGGGTTTGTACAGCTGTTTTCAGAGATAGTTGTAGGTACCATCTTCTCTTTCTAGCTATTGTAGATCCTCATTCTCTGATTCATGACCCCAATAATTATTGAGTCTCTTCAGTTCTGGTTTTCCTTCTAAAAATATTTCAGACTCTTCTTTATTATTGAACATTCATCTTTTTTTTTTCATTTATGATTACTCTCATATTTGCAAGGTAGATCACCTTGGTCTGCCTCCTGAGAGCTATTGCTCTTATTAACACATTATTCCATTCCCTCCTGTGTTTTCTGGTGGATACAGAATAGTCTTGCTTTTTTTCAAATTTCCTTTTCTTTGTATTAGAAGGTCATTCTCCTGATTGCTTACAGAACTTATTGTTTCAGATTTGAATGGTTAAATTTAAACACTGTGTGTGTTGGAGTTTATAGCATTGTTGTTTTTTTTCTTTCTTTTCTGGAGGTGATATGTGAATTCTTTCAATTGGTATTTCATTTTTTATTTTTAGAAGTTCTGGGCAGTTCTTTTCTATTATTTCTTGTATTATGAGGGATTAAGGTTTTTTGTCCTGTCATATTTTTTCTGAAAGACCTATGAAACTTAGGTTGTCTTTTTGTATCTTTTCTTTGAGATCAGCATGTTTTCTTTTAAGGTTATTGTCTTTGGCTTCTTTTCTTCTACATTATCCTTCATTTCTGTACATTTGCATTTTCAATCTATTGTTTAGTCTTTGCTTTTTTGTGTGTGTTTGTGAGACTTGCAATTGCAAATCACAGTTTTTCTATTCTGTCCATTATTTTGCTATGCGGGCCATAAATTCTGCTATCATAACTCTTATTTCTCTTTTGAACCACTCAGGAATAGTAGATTGTGGTTCCATGTTCTTCTCACATTCTATAGAATTCTCTGTCTCATCCAGTGTTTGATCATTTTCCTTTATTTTGTGGTATTCATAGAGCAGCTAAATGGCACAGTGGATAGAGTGCCAGGCCTGGAGTCAGGAAGACCTGAGTTCAAAGCCAACCTTAGACACTTACTAGCTGTGTGACCCTGGGCAAATCAATTAACCCTGTTTGCCTTAATTTTCTCATCTGTAAAATGAACTGGAGAAGAAAATGGCAAACCACTTCGGTATCTTTGCCAAGAAAACCCCCAAAGGGGTCATGAAGACTTGGACACAACTGAAATGACTAAACAACAACAATTTATTTATAGATCCTTGAACTCATTTACTAAATCTGGAAGCCGATTGTTAAAATTTTGTATTGGTTTGTCTGCTTATTATGTTCAAGTTCTTTGAGTTTTCTTTTTCCTAAAATCTCTTAGGTAATTTCGGTCTTTCCCTCCCTGCCCTGTTTCCCCCCTCTTTACTGTGTGACTCCCTCCCCTGTGATAGTTGTTACCTTAAGATCTGGATCTCAAAGTGTACCAGCCTCTTCTATTCAGATTCACCAGTCTAGGCTTCTGTCTCAAGTAACTTTTGGGTGATCAGAACTGGCCCAGTTTGATGCTGAACTCTTTTTCTCAGGCTTAGTGGAGTATTACAGAAACATCCCCTCCTACTCTGCTTCCTTTCCCACCCCTGAACCCCAGCTCCACCCACACTCCAGTGTCCTGTCCCACTCCCTCTGTTCCTCAAAGGAACTGTCAGTGGCCTGACCCCAGCAGTTGAGTGTTGCCTGTTTGCTCTGGCTTCTGGATTTCAGAGCTTTGCAGAATGGATGCTATGAGGTAGTGGCCTCTAGGAAGTTATTGCTCCTATAGTGCTGAGGTTGTGTTGACTGTTTGTCCTGGCCTGGACATGAGAACTCCACAACACTGTAAAGAGTGAGCATGAGTTAGGGTATGAGTGGGTAGAAGCTTTGTTCTATGTTGGGTGTTTGGGACTGCTAGTGGGTACTGCTGGTAGTGGGAAGTAGGGGAGGGGTGCTGAGTGAGCTCAGGGTCCGTGAACATCAGCATCCACATCATTTTTTTTAACCTTCTTTTGGATACTGGGTGTCTTAGCCTATGGAGACAGCTAACCGTGCTTTGTCTTTGATGCATATTTTCTGTTTTGGAGAGCTTTGAGAGGTCATGGGTCCCAGAGAAAATGTCTAGTCCTCCATCTTGTCCAGTGATAGATTTTTTTGGGGGGGAGGGACAGAATAGGCAGATGTACAAAGTGGCACTCTACCCTAGAGGGCCTCCTTATTCATCCCCAGTGATGGTGATTTAGTGGTGGATGATAAAACAGAGAGTGCAAAGGATCATATGGGTCTTAGTTCATCTTAAAACATGAATATAAATTTTGATAGTCTTGTCATGTGATCTTTGTTCAGTGACCAGCAAGTTGGTACAGTACTAAAAGAAATAGAAACACACCCATATCAGCACTAGTTCAATCCTTTTCATCTCACAGATAGGAGACTGAAGTCCAGAAAACTTGTGACTTGTCTAAGGCCACAGTGTGGGCACCATCATCATCATACCAATAACTGCAACAAAAACAGCTGTGGCATTAATGTAGCCTTTTCAGGTTTATAAACTGCTTTACATAGCTTATGTCATATGATCCTCCTGACTTTTGATTTTTATCTTCCTTTTACTCATGATGTTTAGAGAGGTTAACTGACTTACCTGTCATCAAACAATTAGACATAAGATTTGGAGATGAGATTTGAACTCAGGTCTCTCCTAACTCCAAATCCAGAACCCATATCTCTTGGATTCCAGTTCAGTACTTTATCTGCAGTATCAGTGCTGTCTCTTCTAATACTTTTCCGATAAAAAACACAAAATAACTGAGCAAATGGAAACTTAATAAAAAAAACCACTGCATGGTACCAAACTCTCTATGTAGTCCTAATTCTGTTAATCAGGCAAATTTGTGACTTATCCAGGTCTCTTGAAGGTTGCTTAGTTTTTTTTTTTCTTTTCTGGAGTTTTGTCTAAGTCACTTAAGGCCTGTCAGGCTTTGCCTCAGTTGACATGCAGTTTGGGGGAGATGAAATTCTTGGCACTTAATTTTACTATTTATTAACAGCTCTGGTGGGGAAAAATAAATGTTTGGCAGAGGTGTAGGCTGGAATTCTTATTTAAAATGAGGTCTGGTGAATTATCAGGAGGTTTCTTTTATGCAATTGATGTTAGGTCCCCCAAAAGTAGATGTAATTGAAAGCTGGCTATAATTCACATAACATATCACTTGCAGCTCTTCCTCCCTATCTCTGTGGAGATAAACAATCATCATAACTAAAGACACTTTCAAGTGAGATTAGTTTAATTCTTCTCAGTAAGCAGTATAATCTCTTTCCCACTACAAGCCTGATTTTTACCCCTGGAAAAGGACATTGTAGTATCACAACATCATTCTGCCTCCAAGAGATTGGTTGAGTATACACATGAAAAGAGTACAATGTAGCAATGAATTTCACCATTTTTTTAATTTCAGGAAAAGTAAATGTATATGTATCCACACATATTACACTGAATTATGTTTAATGCTATTGATGAAGTTTAAGAGAAAAAATGTTTTTAATTACATTTAAATGACAGAAGGGCTTCATATAAAATCCAGGCATATCCTGCAGAACTTTGAAATTTTGTAATAATTTTGATTAGACATTGTAACACAGCCCATCAAAAAGTCCAGAGCACACTTCATTTGGTGCCAAACCCTTGCTCTCCTCCTGGCAGGCTCCAACTCCCCATTATTTGTATCTATTCCTGTAGCATTAACTTCTCCAAGTAATGTTTTGCTGGAGTTGTTTTTATGGAATTAAAATGTAAATCCATATCCAGGTCTTAATTCATCATGAATCTGAATATTTGCCCCCTAAAATTCTGTTTCCATGGTGGAGGCAAGATAAAGACAGTTTGTTATCTTTCAGAATTCCTGATTTAGGATGATTTAATTATGTATCAATATGTTAGCTGTTCCTCAAACATTTGAGTGGGAGCAGAATTGGTGAAAAGACCTGAATAGAGCTCTAAGAACAGGTGAAATCATCACAATCCTAATTCATTGTAGAAATTCATTGGATGAATGAATGAAAAAAGCATTTATTAAGCACTTACTATGTGCCAAGCTGTGCTAAGCACTGAGACTATGCATAAAAAAGGGGAAAAGTCCTTTCTCTGAAGGAGCTCACACTCTAATTGGGGAAGACAGCACGTAAAAGACAGTTCAGATAGCTGGGAATACATGATAAAGGCCCATCGGTGCTGTAGTATTATCTATGGCAAAGCCCAAGGGTCCTTAGGTTCCATCAGAAGATCAGATGATAGTGTTAGGGATTTGTCTTCATCCTTCAAAGGTAGAAGGACATGAAAACACCCAAACTGTTCTCACCCATTTTTGGATAATTTTATCCCCTCCATTCTATCCATTGGCTTGGCAACAGAGTTCAACATAAATAATTTGAATTGGTCTGCTTAGCTTTCACTTACTTGTTTTATCATTTTTGTCTTCATCAGAAAGTATTTATTAAATGGTTCTATTGTGCCTGAGCCGGACCATATATAAAGCCCAGAGTGGGGAGAAGGGGAAGTTTTAGAAAATCAAGTGATTTCATCTTCAGAGGGCTTTCCAAATATTAGCTAATTATGTGCAACAAACAGGTATTATCTTTCTTAGTTCAAGGTTGACACATTTGAGGTGAGAATATTAATGATTGACTTGGAAGCTTAGGAGCAGAATGGGTAGAGATTGGAGGTCAAGGGATGACTGGCAGCTAATCCTTGGCTCTGAGCAAGGGCTGAAGACTGTGCCCAGCTGACTTCCCTGTTTAAAATGGAAAGAGCAAACACAAGTTAGCCTGAAAAAATACAGATAATGCTTTTATACTATTTCTTCAAACCAAAGGGGGAAAAATAGCTTTAATAGAGCACTAGAAAAAAAATCACTTAGACTTGCACCCTATCTAGCATGAGCATTGTGAACACAAGGTAAAAAAAAAAAAAGATCTTTTCATAGTGATATTGGCATATAGTGGCTCTGCTGTGTAGGCTTGAGTGGCTGCTGTGAGTGGGGGTTAAGAGGCATGCATCTTCTTAACCAAGCATTTAAAATTCATAATGTAGACTAACTTTTAAATTTATGTAGAAGAGATTTTATCACAATTGAGTCAGACAACCCAAACCTATCAACTTTCTGTTTCTAAATTGAAATGGAAAATTCTCTTTCCTTATTACTTTCTTATCTTCTTAGCCTTTAAAAAATAAACTCATATCAAGATATTAATAATAGTTTAATTCATTCTGATAATCCCATACAAGCCTTTTGCTATGTCATAATGTGGCTGAAAGAGGTTATCCTGAGACCCTTTTGACACTTGGTAACTCTCTAAATGATGTTTCTCATACTTTATCTTTAATTTTAATTTCATGACTTGTCTCCCATACTGAGGGGAAGCTTGGTATGGTATATAGAAGTATGACCTTCGAGTCAGGATTACCCGAGTTTAGGTGCTGCCCTTTGACACATAACTAGCCATGTGGCCACGGTGGGACACAGCTTTTTTCATTGTCCTCTAACAACTAAGATTATCAATTACCAAGGAACAATAAACATGCGTTGCTGGAGGGGGATTTCTACACTAGACTTCCTGACACTGATGATATCACAGATGTGGACCCAAAAAAAAACCCTCTCGTTATCTTCTACAACCCTGGGCCTGTGTTTTATTCATCTTTGTATTTTTCTTAAAATACCTAACATGGTGTTTTACACATAGTAAGTGCTTTCATACATATTTATCAAATGAAATAAAATTAATTTGAAACACCTAACATCTTGCGCATTCTGGAGCTAAACTCTTCCATGTCATTAGGCAGACTTTCAGACCTCACACAAACTTTTAAAAAATGAGAACCGTATTCTGAAAGCTAATCTCTTCTCCGTTTGCATATTTGATTTCTTTCCACAAGTAAGCCTTCATTTTTGTAACTAGAATCTCAATGAAGTATGCATACCTTGATGCTCATTTAATTCACTAATACTCACTTCCTTGGGGTTTAGAAAATATTTTCAGATGTTTTAGGTTGTCACTAAAAGTTACCCCAGAAAGACTTGATGTAGATCAGTTGTCTGATAGCTGATGTGGTAGTGATGAACATGCTTGTTTGAGGTTATAAGATACATATTTGAGAAAGGCCAGGGATTTCCCCGGGGCCACCGAACAAACACTTGAAGTGGCATTTTCATTCTGACGTCTTGTCTTGATTGTTTTTGTTTTTGTTATACCACAGCATATTGGAGCACAATGAAAGAGTTTATTCCCAGGCCTCAGGAGAAGTTCAGCTGCACCCAGTGAGAAAGAGAGCAAGAGTAGACAGAGGGCTGCATGAATGGTCTTGAAACATACGTGATTTTAGGTAAGTCTTCTGAACTGAAGGGCTTGGTGTGTATTGTCTTCTAATTTCATTAACTCTCATTTATTTTGTATGCCTGAACATCTTATTAGAGGGTGCAACTATTTCTGACCAACACAAGCAGTAGGATATTGGAGGATTTGTTTTCTTAATGAAAAATCCAAGTAATACAACCCAGTACATGATGTGTTTGTTTCAGTAATTAACAAAATGATACTATCTGAATAAACTTTATTTGTCGATAGAAAGAATCATGACCAGCTGCCTTTTTAGCTGAGAATACCAGAATTAACAAAATGAAGACTAGGAGCTCGTTCGAATTCTACCTCTGATATTTATCACTTGTTGGACCTTGGGCCTATCCTTTCGCCTCATTGGGCTCCAATTTCCTCCTGTATAAAATAGATAAGATTCAGAGAGCTGGGCTGGCTGGCCTCTGAAGCCCCTTCCAGCTCTCGACCTATGATCTTATCACTAAGGGAGATTCCTTTCTCTGGATTTGAATGTCTGATAATGGGCAGTCAGTCAGTCTATCAGCAGGCATCTATTAAATAACAGCTATGTGCCAGGCACTTTGCTGGTCACTGGGGATACGAAGCCAAAAACTGGGACAGTATCTTCTCTCCTGGAGCTTACATCTGTTGGGGTGGGGGAGCTGATAACATGTTGATAGTGAGATATGAACAAAATAAGTACAGTGTTACAAGGGCAGGGTTAACAGCTGGGGGAATGAGGAAGGGCATATTGAAAGAAGCAATACTTGAGCTAAGTTTTAAAAGGAACTGGAAGCTTCAAGAAGTAGGGAGGAGGAGGAGGAGGAAGAGAGAGAGAGAGAGAAAGAGAGAGAGAAAGAGAGAGATTAGAGGCAGAGGAAAGATTATGCAAAGACGTGGAAGTAGATCAATTATCTTAGGTAGTGAGGTAGCATAGTGGATAGAGTGGGGGGGAGGGGAGGACTGAGTTCAAATTTGGCCTCAGATTCTTGTTAGCTGTGTGACCCAGGACAAGTCATTTAACCTCTGTCTGCCTCAGTTTCCTCATCTGCAAAATAGAGATATTACCTACTTTCCAGAGTTGTTGTGAAGATCAAATGAAATAAATTTGTAAACTGTCTGACAGATAATAGACACTTAATGTTTCCTTCCATCCTTTATATATAAAGAGTAGCTAGAAGTCTTGGCTGGAACTAGCCAGCATGGATTTTCATGAAAGAGCTGTGCATTTATTGTCAGAGGACCTGGTATTAAATCTGACTTTTCTCCTAGCTACCTGTGTGGCCTTGATCAAGTCATTTTAATTAGGTGCTTTTAAGGACTCTCCCAGCTCTGGATCTGTTGTGGCTATCTAGCATGAAATGGGTGGGAAGGTACCTCTTATTCAGAGCATCCAATGTCCTTTATTCCTTGAGTGGCAACTTTAGCTATTTGGAAGTGGTCAGATGCTCTAGGAAGGAAATAAACTACCCCTGAAACTAGTCATAGCAACTTCAGAAAAACCTGGAAAGATTTGTTATGGTCTGATGCTGAGTGAAGTGAGCACAGCCATGAGAATGCTGTACACAGTAACAGCCACATTGTGCAATGACTAACTTTGATCGACTAAGCTCTTCTCAGCAATGCAAGAATCTAAGACATCTCCAAAAGTCTCATGATGGAAAATGCTATCCACATCCAGAGAAAGAATTAAGGAGTTTGAAGGCAGATTGAAGCATACTATCTGCTCTCTTTTTTTCTTCTGTTTTGTTTTGTTTCTTCTTTCTTGTGGTTTCTCCTATTGGTTCTAATTCTTCTTTATAACATGACTAATGGGAAAATATGTTTAATAGGAATGTATATGTATAACCTATATCAGATTGCATGCTGTTTTGGGGAGGGAGGGGGAGAATAATTTAAAACTCAAAAACTTATGAAAGTGAATGTTGATAACTCAAAATAATAAAAAAGAAGTAGAAAGTAAGGTAATAAAAGTTTTACATACCAGTAAAAATAACAACAACAAAAAAATTGGCCATAGCAATAAGTACTAAAACTGTATTATATCACATAAACAATTATACCACCCTATGTGCCCTTAGAACTGCCTCCCTCCTCACAGTGTACACAAGTAGTAAAATGAATTAAATGATAATTATCACTTTTTTTCAATCATCACTCACATAATGAATGAATGACATGCCTTGGGAAATGGCTATTTGCAAAACTGTCAAGCTTTCCAGTTTAAATTTGTGGAGTTCCTTGCTACTACTGATACCAATGATCCAGTCCTTCACTATTCTAAGGGTAGTAATATACCTCCACTTAAGAGATGGCAAGATGCAGTACAGTTACAGAATGAGCCGATTAAACATGACAAAGAGGCTTCATTTGGGCTTTTGCTATTTCCTTTTCTATTGGAAATCTATAGTTTCCCTGCTGCCTTTTATCGTGTAGATGGCTTACCTGCCACCCTTTCCCCCTGTGAAATCTGTAACTGCTGTTTATATTTAGCGGCATTTATTTTTCCTCTTATTTCTAAGCATCCTCTTTCTGAAGCTGAGCTGAGAGCGACACTTTGAATGATGCTTGGATGTCACTCTGGTTAGCAGCTGGCTGCCTGCCTCTGAATGTGGTGCCTTATTTGGGTTTCACAACTGCATTTTTTCTCTTACAAATGTTAAATTATGAAGTGCAGGAAACCACATGAATGCAACATTTAGATAGAAAATTCAAACCCAATTAGGTCAGAAAATGCTAGTGCTAAAATTCTCTTGGTAACAATATCTTCCCTGAAATCAAGGTGGAAAGCACATTTTACCTGTGGGCTGCTGCAGTTTGGTGAGTTGTGTGTCTCATAATATCCTCATCTCCATTTATGCTGCATCTGCACATGTTTTCCATATCATATTGAATCATAAGTTTTGGTCATGCTCCATTGTTTTCTGCCCTCCCTTCCCTGCTGTGGATCCAAATCCTACCCATCCATCAAGGCCTAGCTCAAATCCATGGAATCTTGGCTGATTTCTCTAGTCCGCATTAATCTCCCTCTCCTTTGAACTCTTATAACCCACAGCCTATACCACATAATTTAGCACTTCATCATTTACCTCTATATGTCTTCATCCATCCTTTGCTCCTTCCCTCTAGTCTTAGAGAATGAGGTGGCCTTCCTCCTTGCCACACTCCACATATCCTTGCTCTTATCTTACCTTTTATGACACCTTGTTCCATCCCTCTGTCTCTGTCTCTGTCTCTCTTTCTCTCACTATCTCCCTTCTCTTCTTGTTTATTGGTTCTTTTTGTCTACTGTTTGCTCATATCTTCCCAGTTTTCCTTGTCTATAAAATGAGAAGGTTGGACTCAATGTCCTCTTAGCTCTCTTCCAGCTCTAAATCTTTGATCCAGTAATTTTATCTAAAAAATAAATACAAGAAAAGTCCAAAGCTTCCCTTGACCATTCTATCCCCTCAAACTTTATTTTATATATCCCAGCCATTCACTACTAAACTTCTAAAGAGAGTAGCCTTCACTTATTGCCTTCTTTATCACCCACTCATTCTTAAACATATGTAAATTAGGCTCTCTCTCTCTCATCTCTGTTGAAATTGCTTTCTCCAAGATAACTCTATTTTATAGTTAATTCTCTAAGTGGAAGAATAGATACTTATCTGTATTGTTCAAGAGAATATCCTTGGTCAATGAAATCATAATTCTGGACCATGGTCTCCTGTGACATCTTAATTGCTAAATTCAATGGGTTTTTGTTAGTCTTCATTTTGGGGGATGTTTTTACAGTATTTGACAAGTGTTCACCATTGACTCATTGATACTCTCTCTTTGGCTTCATGGAAACTTGTCTCTTCTTGGTTCACCTCCTACCTCTCTGACTGTTCCTTCTAAGTATCTTAATTCTTTATTCCCCTCCTTCAGTTTTCTAAATGTGAATATCCCCCAAGGACTTTCCCTATGCCTTCCTTGCCTCTCTATGCTCTTTTTAACTGGAGACATCATGCATTTACATGACTTTAATTATCCTCTCTATGAAGATGACTCTCAAATTTTACCTTCAGTGCTGATTTCTCCTTTGATCAGTACTTTTATGTTTCCAATAGTCTGCAATGCATTTCCACCTGTATATCCATCTGTATATTGATGGCACCTCAAATTCAACTTATCCCAAACTCATCTTCCCACTTTCTTCCTAACTTTCTTATTTGTTTTGATGGCATTAATGTCCTCTGAGTCACCCAAGCTTGAGTATTCATTTTTGTTTTTTCCTTCTTACCTACCACATCCAATCATTTGCTAAGTTCTGTTCAGTATCTATCAGAACCAACCCTTTTCTCCACTCAAGAATGCCTAATTCAATCTGTCTTTCACTTAGATGTCAAAGTGATTTTTCTAAAGCATTTATGACCATGTAACCCCTCTGCTGACTCTGCCAACTCAGTAAACTCCGACAGCTCCTTCTTAGCTTTAGGATCAAATATAAAATCCTGTCTGGCATTCAAAACCCTTTCCAGTATGCTTCTTTTGTACCTCTCCATTATTCTGATATTTCACTCCCACAAATGTACTATACAGTATAATTATACCATACTTTATTTCTCAACTCCTTACCTGTCCCTGTTCTTCATGCCTGGAATGTTTTCCCTCCTTAATCTGATTCCTAATTTCCCTACATTCCTTTAAGACTCTGTTCAAATCTTCTGTAGGAGACCTTTGCCATCCCCCTACTGCTAGTACCTCTCCTCTGAGATTACCTGCCACTTACACTATTTGTATCTTTCATACACAGGGATATTTGGATGTTGTCCCACTCCCATTTGTTTGTGAGCTCATTTAGAGCCAGAAAGTATGTTTGCCTTTCTTTGTATTCCCAGTGTGGTGCTCAACAAATTTTTGCTGAATGACTAATTGACTGGACTATTGTAATAGTCATCTAACTGGTCTTTCTTTTTCCATTCTCTGCTCTTTCCCATCTTTCCTTTACATGGTTGCCAGAATAGCCTGCCTGATTTAAAAATCCAACTGTGTCATTCCTAACTTCATTACCTCCAGTGAGTCCCTGTTGCCTGTAGGATAAAATAAAAAATCCTTAGCCTGACTTTTACAACTTCACAGTTGGGTTCCAACTTTTCATCTCATTCCCCATTATGCATTCAGAATTCTAGCCAGAGTGATGTACTGAATGGTCTTATCCTTTGTGCATTTGTGACAGCTGTCCTCCATTCTTAAAACATTCTCTCTCTCTCTATCATTTTAAATCCTTTTTCTTTAAGGTCTAGGTCCTGTGCATCCTCCCTGCTTTCCATCATTCTCCTGAATGAAAGTGATCTCCTTTGCCTTTGTCCTACTGTGCAGTGTTTTTATTTATTTACTTGTCTGGTCCATGTAATTCCTGGTTACAGATACATTAGGAACATTTATGATCCTTCAACCCCACCCACCCCCTTTAGAACTTCTTCAGTGTCTTCTCCATCTACTTCCAATCCTTCTACAGTGATCCAGCCTGTGAGGAGGCCTGGTACGGCAGCAGTACTATATGGTGCTGGGGAACCAGGAATCAGCTTGCCACTGCTAGAACCACATGATTAGTCAGAAATAAATATCGTAGGATTCCTACCTCTAAGAGACCTGAGGATTCACTTCAGCCAATCCCCCATTTTACAAGTAAGGAAATTAAAATCCAAAGAGTGTAAACAACTCACCTAAGATTATTCAGGTATTATGGGACAGACCTGCTCTTGAACCTTAGTCTTTGGGCTACTAGCCTAGTTGTTCTTTCAATGCCACTACCTGACATCTCTAAGGATCTGGAAGATCCTAGCTTATAACATCATAGATTAAGAATCAAAAGGGACCTTAAAGGTCATTGAGTCTATCAAGATTTTAGGAGACACCCTGTTTTCCACAGCTAAAGTCCAGCAAGCAAGCTGTGCCCTAAGCTAGGCATAACAACATTTTTTTGCGCTCCCCTTCTGGAACTGATGGTCCCTGAGTTCAGGTAAGCACCAGGAGGCCCAGATATGATACCCTGCTATGAACGACCTCACTGTTGCTGTTGTGCCTCACTACTGTTGCCACCCTATGCTATTTGACTATTTGTCTAGCCACAAGTGTATAAATCAAGGTTCAGCCACACTAAAATGGGTCCCTCCCCACTACAGGCGGGACCCTGGCACACATATCCTTGCTTGTTAGCTATTTCCCTCACTTTGAAATTGAACTTTTGTTTGATTCCTGACTCTCCTGTCTCTATCCTGCTCTGGTTGTCTGTAGCCACCCACAGGTTAGAGGCCAGTTCTGTCCAGTTGACAAATCAATCCCCATTGTAGATGAGGAGACTGAGGTAAAGATAGTAACTTGTCCAAAGTATCTGAGATTTTGCCTGGTATTTTAACCTAGATCTTTCTGACTTCAAAGCTAAAACTGTATCCACTATGCCATGAAGTTATATATAGGACTGGCAAGTCATCCTAGCTGAAATAACAAGGCCCCTTGAGGGAGAGTGAGGAAGCACCACGTGCCAGGAAAATCAGTGCCACCATTACTTTGACTTCTACTTTCCAGCAGATCATGATGGCCAGAACCCTGAACCAAGATTTTTTGGGACTAGTTGTGCCTCTCAGACTACTGGTTGTGTTTCCAGACCAGACCTTGTGGGCATCATTATAGAAAACAATCACGAGGGAGAAGGGGTCTACCTTCCTTGCCATCACCAATATCACCTTCTGATGAGCTTCCTCCAGTTGGCTCCATTATTCCAGGAAACAAACTTATAGAGATATGTCCTGCCTCCTGTTCCTGTGGGTGCTGCAGCCATAGCTACTTAAAATAAAAGTTTCTGCCACCAAAGTCTTTGACATTGCCAGTTTATTCAACATCAGAAAAATAAGTGGTTTCTTCAGTAGAAACTATATTAAACAAAATACAGCTTTGCTGCTTCATCCCAAGGACCAAAGGACTTTTCCACCCGACTTAGAGCTGAAACTTTCTATATGTGTTGTCTCCCTCATTAAGATGTGAGCTTCTTGAGTGCAGGGACTGACTTGCTTTTCTTTTTGTTTCCCCAACACTTAACAGAGTGCCTTGATATTAAGCACTTAATAAATGCTTTTTTCATTCATTCATTCATTCATTCATTCATTCATTCATTCATTCATTC
>NW_020940355.1:8664885-8921140 GCF_900497805.2 Vombatus ursinus
TTCATTCATTCATTCATTCATTCATTCATTCATTCATTCATTCATTCATACTATAAGACAGTTTTCCATTTGGGAGCCCCAGCTTTCTCTGCTTTTCTTAGCATTTTAATTTTTCCTCCTCAAATATGAGAGATTTGGGGTGGTTAATTTCATTGCCAAGAATATTCTCACTACTCAAACCATATGTCATTTAAATGGGGACAAATTAAAATATTCTGGTTGGAGTTGGGCAACTTTGGACCTTGAGACTAAAAATAATGAAGGGCAGCTAGGTGGGCCTGGAGTCAGGGAGACCTCAGTTCAAATTCATCCTCAGACACTACCTTTGTGAACTTGGACAAGTCACTTAACCTCCATTTGCTTCAGTTTCCTCATCTGTAAAATGGGGATAATAATAGCACACTTCTAAGGGCTGGTGTGAAACTCAAATGACAGAATAATTTTAAAGCACCTGGCACAGTGCCCACTACGTATTAAGTGCCATATAAATGTTAGCTAGTCTCCACTTTTTGCTTCTCTTCCTTCTTCCACTTCTTCAGGGAGCCTGTGTTTGGAGTCATCAAAAATTTTTCTTCACTGTACAATTTTTTTCCCCCAGATGATCTTTTTTCATGTCTGATGATAATTACAGAACTAGGAGAAATACCTGTCAGTCAGGAACCAATAGAAAGAGTTCTCATAGTCTACCTTGGATAACGGAAAAAAATGTCCCATGTATATTTGTTAGTTACTAAAATAGCCACTGGCATCACTGAGTTCATCAATTATTCTATAGTTTGGAATCAAATTTTGACTCTTGTATAGATACAGTTTTACTTGAAGGAACTGAGTTAATTCTGAATTAGATAAGGGAAGTTTAAAAAATGAACTCATTTTCTTCATGTAGGGGGTAACACCACTCCTAGTTTGTTCTAAGCTTAAACCTAAGCCAAATGTGTCTTAGAAGGAAGATAATCCAGATTGGATTGGAAGTAGGGGATTTTTCTCCACCTTTTCTCAGCTAATGGGAGAAAAAAAAAGATGTTTTTGAAATGAACTGAATTGGTTCCCAAAGCAACTGGTGTTAAGTGGAAATGAAGCTTTTATAATATGTGTGCTTCCTGGTGACCTGTTTTGAGTTCCTCCTATGTGGATTCTTTCAAGGGAGGGGAAGAGTACTTCTTTTGTGAATCAGAAGACTTGCAACTGCTCTGTCAGCCCCATTATAGAATTGTTCATTTGTTTACATAAGTGTGTAAGCCTTTGTTAAATGGTTTCTGGCTAAGGGACAAAAGGGATATGGTTGTGCCGCTGAAAGAATGTATGGAAATAATAAAGCCATAATTTGAGTGAGATACCAGGAGTTTCAATTCCTAATTTGTAGGGCCCTTTTAGTACTATGTAGTTCATTAACTATCTTCTTTATTAGTAGTCATAGAGTTTTTTTAAAAGAGGAATTGCTGCTGAAAACATGTTTCCATAGTTGGAGACCACACAAAATATTTTTTTTTTGGTTTTAAATAATTTATTTATTTTTAGTTTTCAACATTCACTTCCGTAAGATTTTGAGTTTTAAATTTTCTCTCCCTTTCTCTCCTCCCCCCTCCCCAAGGCAGCATGTAATCTGATATAGGCTCTACTTATACATTCCCATTAGTCATGGTGCATGGAAGAATTAAAACTAATGGGAAGAACCATGAGAAAGAAGAAATAAAACAAAACAACAAAAGAAAAGGAGAGCAAATGGCATGCTTCCATCTGCATTCAGATTCCATAGTTCTTTTTTTCTGGATGTGGACAAAATTTTCCATCTTGAGGTCTTTGGAGATATCTTAGATCCTTGCATTGCTGAGAAGAGCTAAGTCTATCAAAGTCAGGCATCGCACAACATGGCTGTTACTGTGTACAATGTTCTCCTGGCTCTGCTCACTTCATTCAGCATCAGTCCATTCAAGTCTTTTCAGGTTTTTCTAAAGTCTGCCTGCTCATCATTTCTTATAGCACAATGGCATTCCATTACATTCATATACCATAACTTGTTCAGCCATTCCCCAGTTGATGGGCATCCCCTCAATTTCCAGTTCTTTGCCACCACGAAAAGAGCTGCTATAAGTATTTTTGTATATGTGGGTCTTTTCCTGTTTTACGATCTCTTTGGGAGACAGACCTAGAAGTGGTATTGCTGGGTGAAAGGGTATATACAATTTTATAGCCCTTTGGGCAGAATTCCAAATTGCTCTCCAGAATGACTGAATCAATTCATAACTCCAACAATGCATTTGTGTTCCAGTTTTTGCACATCTTCTCCAACATTTATCATTTTCCTATTTTTTCATGTTAGCCAGTTTGATAGATGTGATCTGATACTTCAGAGTGATTTTGATTTGCATTTCTCTAATCAATAGTGATTTAGAGCATGTTTTCATATGACTATAGATAGCTTTAATTTCTTCCTCTGAAAATTAGCTGTTCATATCCTTTGACCATTTATCAATTGGGGCATGACTTGTATTCTTATAAATTCGACTCAGTTCTCTATATATTTTAGAAATGAGGCCTTTATCAGAGATATTGGCTGTAAAATTGTTTTCCAGCTTTCTGCTTCCCTTCTAATTTTGGTTGCATTGGCTTTGTTTGTGCAAAAACTTTTTAATTTAATGTAATCAAAGTCCTCCATTTTGCATTTCATAATGTCCTCTATCTCTTGTTCGGTCAAAACATTTTTTAACATGATGGATTTTTGAAAGCAAAAATAGAAGAAAGAAAGAAAAATATCCATGGGGCTCTTTAAACTGTAAGTGCAACATTTTGAAGCTTATCAATATGAATGGGGCTTAGTCCACAGTGCAATTTATTCTCCCCCCCATTCTCACCCCACACTCTTTACCCCTGGCTGTGAATGAAAAGCTGCTCAGAGACATTCCTATTTAAAGTGACTCATTCATTTCAAATATTCAGACTGATGCTTCAGAGACTCATTTCCTAAAGCATTACAATAATGTGTCTTCAGCTGACTCCAAAATGCCTTGCACATAGTAGGCCCTTGCTCTTTATTAAATGCTTTAGTGAATGAATGACTATTGAGTTCTTCTGGCTAGGCTTTTTTAATGATAAAATCACAGAACGAATAAATGCATTTATACTTCACAAAAGCTATTTGGTTTGGCAGGGCTGTTAGGAAATCTTACTAATTCAGGAAATTGGGTGAATTTTCTGACACTAAGCAACATATAAACAGATGCCTCTTTATTTTGTAAGCTTTCTCACCTTGGCAACTGTCAAGGAGTTTTGAAGAAAGGTATTTGCCTGTGAGTGGAATGGAAATAATTTAGAATTAACTAGTATACTGTTGGAGTCCCTACAGGAAGAAGCCCATCCAGAAGTATCCCAATGAACCTTGTAGTGAGTCATTAGATAAATTGTCAGATAAGGCGAACTATGCCTTTTGTTCTGTTATAATGACAAACAGCAGGCTTTTGAGGTATATACTAAAGGATCCTGGATTATGGCTGGAAGGAACATTTGAGATCATCTAATCCATATCCTTCATTTAACAAGTGAGGAAAAAGAGATAATGAAGAGGTCATGAAAGGTCCATTGTCTGGGGTCACACAAAGGTAGTTAGGTAGTAGAATTGGGATTTGAATCCAGACCTGGCAAGGTGACTAGTGCTCTTTCTGCTTTATCTCTTGTCAAGTTTGCAAGAAACAATACCAGATTCTAAAGAGGCTGTGGAATCATAGGAAGAATATTTAGAATCGGAAGTTGTTGTTCAGTTGTTTCAGTCATGTTCAATTCTTCTTGACTACATTTGGGGTTTTCTTGGCAAAGATACTAAAATGGTTTGCTGTTTCCTTCTCCAGCTCATTTTACAGGTAAGAAAACTGAGGCAAACAGGGTTAAGTGACTTGCCCAGAGTCACAGAGTCACACAGCCAGTAAGTGTCTGAGGCCAGATTTGAAATCAGGAAGATGAGTCTTCCTGACTCCAGGCCCAGTGCTCTCTACACTGGGCCACCGATACAGTAGCTGCCATCTAGCTTCCCTAAGAATCAGAAGACCTGGGTTCAAATCCTGGCTCTGCCACTTTACTACCTGTGTGCTCTTAGACAAATTATTTAATCTTTTGGAACCTCAGTTGCCTGACCTGTCAATTGAGGAGGTGGTCCAGATGACTTATAAGGACTCCTCCAGCTTTAAATCCTAAGATCCTAGAAGTTTGATAACTACAGAGAGTTTTTCAGCATTAGTGAATTCTACCTTTAATTGGGATAAATTAAATTTAGTCTTTCAGGTTATTGGGAATTGCTTTTTAATTATACATATCTGCCAAATTAGATCACAAATTGCCATGTCTAATATACCAGCAATATTATATGGATTTGTGTTTTTTTTTTCCCAAGATGAACTTAGAATCAGAAAAAAATAAAAGACTTGATAGCTGAATGAACGATAAATGCATCATTTTAATTTGTTAAATATAGAAATATATTCATTACCATTTTGTTGTTTCCTCAAACCTATGTAGCAAATATAGCAAAAAAAAAAACCTAAAAAAACCTTTTATGTACAGATGTGAACCAGAAATATGAAACAAAATTTTGTTGAGATCAGTGAAGCCAGAGGCAAGGTATATGTACTCTATCTGGACCAGAATTTTAACAGCAAGGATAATTTTTCAAGGAATATTTTCCCTCTCCCTGAACTCCCTCCAAATACAGGTAGAGAATAGCCTTGTAGAGAAATTAAAATCAGTAATTTAGAATTTTGGCCTTATATATGTTTATAGAATCAAATTTAGCATTGTGAATTTAGAGCTGAAAGTGACTATAAAGGTCACGTAGGCCAGCCCCCTCATTTTACAGAGGAGAGAACATGAGCTTGAAATGATCTCAATTGTCTTGTCTGCAAAATTGGGATGAAAATTCTGGACTGTTCTTTAGCACAGTTGCTTGAAACATAACACTGCAGTGAATATAATAGAAAACAACACATAATAGAGCAAGATGACTCTCAGATTTGGTTATGTCAGTACCCTGCTCAGAAACATTTAGTGGCTGCCTCATTCTTTTAGGATGAAATACTAACTCAGGGTCTACCTTGGTCTCGTTCTAGCCTTGCTGCATACTACTCCATGAACATGTCACTGTGGCACAGTACTAAAACAAAAAAACAAAACCCTTCTAGATCTGAAGGCAGAGGCTGTTGTTTTGTTGTTTTCAGTCTTGTCTGACTCACTGTGACCCCATTTGGGGTTTTCTTGGCAAAGATGCTGGAGTGGTTTGCCATTTTCCTTCTCTAGCTCATTTTACAGATGAGGAAACTGAGTCAAACAGGATGAAGTGACTTGCCTAGGGTCACATAGCTAAAAAGTGTCTGAGGCCAGATTTGAACTTAGGAAGATGAGTCTTCCTGACGGTAGGTCTGGTACTCCATCCACTTCACCACCTGAGTTTGAATATCAGTTCTGCCACTTTCTACTCATTGACCCTGGGCAAGTACCTCTCTAGTACTCAGTCTCCTTATCTATCAAATGAAGGAGTTAGACTCTTAGGTGGTCTCTAATCTAAGGTCCCTTCTAGTTCTCAATCTATTAAACTATGTTACCCTGCATTCAGTCTAGATGAACTCGACCACTAGCATACTTTGCTTTTCCCCTTCATTGTACATTTAGCCCACTCCTTGCCCTACAGTGCCCCAAAGGATTCCTTTCTCTTCTCTCGGCCTTTTGAAATTCTTTTCTTTCTTGAAGGATCAACATCTCCTCCATGAAGCCTTCCCCATGACCCTAGGTGAAAGTCATCTCTCATTTCTCAGTTTTCTTGTAATAATTTGTGTGGACTTCTTTGCATTTAGATGATTCCTTTGTTGTATTTTACTGGATGCATTATGTCTTATCATTTTGTCTTATATTCCTGAATAGATTGCTGAGTCCTTGAAAGCCTGGTCCGTGTCCTATCCGCATTGGTTTCCTCAATGCCTGGTATCATCCCTTTCATATCCTAGGCATGAAATAGATGTTTGTTGAATTGAATAGAATGATATCAGTTTTAAATGTTTCATATAGATTTTCTACCCCATTTCACACATTCTGCTTGAGGAATGTGAGGAATTTCTCACAGCAGAAATGCCTGTTTATTTTTTTGTTTTGTTTTGTTTTGTTTTGCTGTGGCACTGCCTGACCTTTGGGCAGTGTTTGCGGTGAGACATGGCATGACTAAGGTGACTGAATAGATGCTCTGAGCTATTTTCTCACATCGAAGACATTAAGGTGACATGCAGCTGCAGTCTTCATCGTTTACTGTTGCAGTGCGTTTAATCTAAGATGGATACTGCCCTCTCTTGCATTGCTTTTGTATTTGTCACTATTTAGAAGCAATCTAGTTGTCTGGTGACAAAGGCACTAAACTTCAGCAGTTTTCCTTTTCCAGGCATTTAACATGGTTTCCACCCTTCTTTTGAGCCATTTTAGCAGAGCATTATCCAGTGAGCTGATAGTATGTTATTTTGGCTGATGACCTGTCAAAGGAATCTATCAATGAAAAATCTTTTTGGTTACATTCAGATTTACTCTCTCTTAAAAAACATCGCTAATATAAATAACTGTCAGTAAAGCTGAGCTCATATAGATAAACCAGGGAAAGAGAAATGATTTGGTATTACTTTATATTTTGAATATAAAACACAGCAACTTAAATTAACACAAGATTTTTCAATCCCCTGGGAAAAATCTAGGTCCTGAGAACAACTCTGATAATAATAATAACAACAACAGTAAAAATATGCCATATTTTTACATAGTACTTTCTTAGATTATGAAGTAACTAGTACTAGTATTAGTATTCCTATTTTCTAATAGGAGAGGAGGCTGAGGCTTAGTGATACTAAGTGACTTTCAAGATTACACAACTAGTAAGTAGCAAAGACAAAATTCAAATCCAGATCTTGTAATTCTAAGCCTAGTGTTTTTTCTTCTATTCTACCACATGGCTTCTAAGTTTCTGGGAAAACTCATAGCTTAGCAAATGAATACAGGACTTATTGTCTATATAGTGGTTGTCAAAGTATGGCCCAGGGAACCCTATGGGACACTGAGACTCTTTCAGAGGGTTCTTGAGGTTCGAACTATTTTCATAATAATGCTAAAACGTTTTGATTTCTAATATGATAAACATTTATTTTGTTGTTGAGTCGTTTCAGTTGTGCCCTACTCTCTGTGACCTCATTTGGGGTTTTCTTGGCAAAGATACTGGAGTGGTTTGTCATTTCCTTCTCCAGCTCATTTTACAGATGAGGAACTGAGACAAGCAGGGTTAAATGACTTTCTCAGGGTCACACAACTAGAAAGTGTCTGAGGTCAGAGTTGAACTCAGGTTCTCCTGACTCCATAGCTGGTGCTCTATCCACTGTACCACCTAGTTAAAAATCTATAGATAGAGTCAAAATAAACAAAAGCTTTTTGGGGAGAGGGTAATCTCAATTTTTTAGAGCGTAAAAGGGTCCTGAGGCCAGAAAGTTTCAGAACTGCTAGACTGTATCATTCATAGGACATAAAATTAGCACATATTGCCTTTTAATTTATACACATCTTATGTTCTGAACTAGACTGGAAACTGAGGACTGGAACCATGTTTTGTACTTCTGATCTACCATAATTCTCAGCCAAGTGTCTTAAAGAGTCAGATATTTGTTGAATCAAATTTAACTCCTAGACTTAATTTAGAACTGTGGAGGATAGAGACTGAGAGATATCTTGCCTTTTATGTCTCCTCCCCATCCCTCTTTCCTCTGTTCTCATCACCAAGGACATTGCTTCTTATTTTCCCCCCAAGGACGTTGTTGACAAGCCAGCATTTAAAGGCCCACAGGTTTGCAGTATGAGACATACCTTCATTACCTCCCAGGAACTTGTGACCCAAGGATAGGAAAAGTGAATCAGCTTTTGGGGTTGTAGCTTGGGGCAATCAACATGGCAAGATGTTCAGATCTTTAGGTAAAGAAATAACTTCCATTACCCCTCCATCTCGCTTGAGTATATCTCAACTTAATTCCATAATAACATATCCCTAGAAGGGCCAAACCAATATTTGCCTTTTTAGTGCTAATCTGAGCTTGATTTTAGTAAAAAGGGAAATGGAATACAAACCACCAAAATGCCATAGCTGGAGAATTTATAGCCATATCTGTCTTGAAGCCAACCCAATATTTGAACATTTAGATGTACAGGCCTGTTAATTTTGGGGTGATTATTCTCTTAACATTAGGGATCCCCAGAAATTCCCTTTTAAATGTCAAACTTCCTTAGAACATTCAAAGCAGGGGCTAACAGTCTTTGACTAAAGTCACAGTGGGGTTATTGACTCTTCCCCTTCATTGCCATCTCTCAAGATATGTCAGAAAGTCACCATTCCTACAGCTTGCCAGGAGGACAGGGCTCTCTACCTTGGCACTCTACTCTTGAATATTTTTGCCAGGTGATCATTTTAAGTGTAATTTAAATGTAATTGATTTACAGAAATTTGATTTGCAGAAATCCTTTTCAAGAATATATTTGTTGTATAAAGTAAAAGCACATTTATATAATTCTTATCACAATTTTGGAAGGTAGCCCATAACTAAAAGGGAAAGTTATAGGAAGTAAGAACATTTTTTCCCCTTACCCGTAATTGAAATACAATAAAATGATATAGCAAAGACTAAGCTTTTTTTTCCTTTTGGATATATAGTTTGATGCCTCTTTTCTGAATTGACTCACTAAAGCCTAAAAGTCTATGTTTAGATTTATGTTTCACTAAAGTCTATGTTTAGATTGAATTACTTTGCTGTATTTCTACAAGTGGCCCTGCAGTTTGGTAGTAAAGCTTCTTGAGAACTTGTCTTTTTAGACAGCACCTCTCAACTGACACGTCTTTCATTCTTCCCTTTGTTCACTTCTGAAATTACTCATTCTGCTCGCTTGCCTGTGCTGATGATAGGCCAAAACATGTGGTGTAGCTCCTTCTAGACTTTTTGTGCTATCACTTAAGCCTAAGAATGCCTTTCTGGGCAAAGCCCAAAGCCTTATAATTTTACTGTAGCACTAGAATTGTAGTAAGGTGAACATAGTTCTTCTATTTATGTCTTTCATGAGCCACAATTAAAAATAGTGAGTTGATGTGTCAGAGTGAATGTGTAAGCTCTTCTGTTGCCCTGGCACCATGTTGTTATTCAAAAAACCTAAAGAAAGAAATGAATGGAAGTTGCAAAGACACATATTTAGGTCTGATGCTAAGTAGAAACTTCCTGGCAATTAGAACTCTCTCATTGTGAGATGGGCTGCCACCAGGGATTGGGGGGGGGGGTTCCTCCTCACTAGAAGTCTTTAAGGAAAAGCTGAATACTCACTTGTTGGAAATGTTGTCGAAGGCATTCTCATCCAGGTATGGGTTAGACTAGATGGACTCCCAGTTCCCTTCTAACTCTGAGATTCTGTGACTCTATGAAAGCCAAGGAAAGGCATCACTGACTCTCAAAGTTAGTGGGGCAGTAGTGTCATCGTGGCTGGACTAAGGTAGGGGTTTGCCATAGTGTAGGGGAAAATAAAGTATCTGCTTATAAATCTCCTTTCACAGAACATTTTTTCTTTTTTGATGAAAGGATGTTATGAACTAATTTAAGATTGAGGCTCCTGGAAAGATTTCCTGTCTCTGTATTCACTGTTGTGACAGATCTGATCAGCTGGAGCTTCTTTTTTCAGACTTGACTTACAGCCCAACAACAGAAGCAGAGCACTTCCTGGAGAGGACCCTACCCTCCTCTTTGGCATTTTGCTTCTCTTTTTCAGCACTCCAGACCAAGCATGTTAATGTCAAGGGCTATGGACAGGCAAGATATGACCATTTGGGTTTGGTTCTCTTTTATCAGCGCTGTAAACACATGGGGTTTCTTCTTCTTCTATGTGTGTTCCACTTCTTCCTTCGATGACCTGGTTGAATTGTGGTGGTAGTTTTGTGTGTTAACCCAAGGGACCCTTTCACTTTGTTTCTTCCAACAGTTCCTTAAGTAATATAGAACACAGAGTATATGCCACTTTCTCAAACAAGTCCCTGTGGACTACCTTTCTCCTTGATGCTTATTGGAAGAAGCTGTCTAGCTGACTTAATGAAAAAGTGGTTTTTATCCTTAAAAAATAATGTAGAAACATTTCACATTTCTAATTCATTAAATTCAATTTGGTAAATATTGAGAGTGCAGAGGTGCCTAGCACTATAATTAAACATGTCCTTAGATGATTATATATACATACACAGAGAGAAAATGTATACATATGATATGTGCATATACATTGCATTTTTTCCTTTCAAATTTACCTTCAGAATTTCATATTTCTATTCATTCCTTAATGTAGTGAAAATTGAAAGATTTTCCTGGACTTCTAGAGATTTTTCACTTTGAGATTTTAAAGGAATTAATATCATAATCGTTGTTGTTATTGTCCTTTGTTCTACCAATGACATCACAAGAGAGATGTCTTGACTTGTGAGTGAACTGGATATAAGTGAGGCAGAGCTGGCAATCATAAGAAAAAATGCAAGGAGGTATAATAGAAAGAGCACTGGGTTTGGAGTTACAAGAACTGCATTCAAATTCTATCTCCCCTGTGAAGTAAGTCTCCATGTAACCTTAGGAAAATCATAGAAGCATTGATTAGTGCTGAAAGGAACCTAGCAGACTAGTCATACAATCACTCTATACCTCAGTTTTCCACATCTATAAAATGGGGATAATACCTATCCTCACAGGATTGATGTGAGGATCAAATGAGGTAATGTATTGAAAATGTTTTGTAAACCTTAAAGTGTTATATAAATATAAATGACAATAATGAATAAAAACTAGACTATGGTATTAGTATTTTAATGCGACTGAATAATAATGATCACTCAAATTACTAAGGATTTCTCCTCCTTTCCCAATCATTTCCTCTCTATTTGAACTAGAATGATTTATAGTATGTTAGTGCTGCTAAAAAAAACACCACCACCACCAAAAAATAAAAAAATAAAAAACCCCAGGAATTTTAAAATGTGTTCTTTTCTATGCCACTCAGAACAAAATTAATTTAATGGTCATATTCTAAAGACCTTTTTTTTTTTTCTTAGCTTGACACACTGTTATTTTAAGGTAAGTAATTACCCTAGTAGTAATTCACTTGTTCAAGATAAACTACAAGTTGAAGCCTAGGAAAGGTAGGTGACTCTGTGATTTGAGAAACAGCTGTTGATTTCTAGTATGCTGAATTAGGGTTTTTTTCCCCTTCTTCCCTTCTTTAAATGATTTCCTTTATTGTTCTCAGGCTGTTGTTAGGTGTAAAAACTAATTTAGCTTAGATTATTTTTTAAAAATGCAGCTGGTATTCAAGCTGTGAAATTTCCTGCAGAAAACATCACTACTCTGACTTGAGAGGAAAAGACCCCAAGAAAATATAAGCCTTGATCTTTTTGAAGAAGCAGGTGTACGTATGTCTAGGGACACTAGCTTGAGTTTTTTGTTGTTTTTTTTCCTACAAAATTTATTCACTCCCTGTATTTTGAAATGGTAAGAGGCAAAACTATAGGAGGATGTTATGTCAATCAATCAGGGAATTAAGGGGCATGTGGTACGAATATCATGTCCATGTGCTCACAGGTGGGATAAGAAGCCCGAAAGTGGAAAATTGTCACCTACGGTTTGTTTTCCCAGAAAGCAGAATGACTGTTACCTGGGTCTGCTTCACACACACACACACACACACACACACATCTCCTAGTGATTGAATGAGTGCTAGGGAGGGAGGAAAGCAAATAGGCAGTGGAGTGGAAAGAACATGGGACTGGGCCAGTAGACCTGAAATTTAGTCTTAGTTTTTCCATTCACATATCTAAAACAGAACTCATTTTCTTTCCTTCTATGCCCACTGCCCTTCTGAAGCTATTGATGTCCTGAGTATCACCATCCTTCCAGGCACCTGAGTTTGAAATCTTGCTATCATTCCTGATTCTTTCCTCTCTCTTGATGTAGCCAATAAGTTGCCATATCAGGCAATTTCTGTCTTTATAACATTCCTCACATTCATCCCTTCCTTTCTACTCATGTGACCATGACCTTCGTTGCCTGTTGCCTGTACTGTTACAATAGCCTCTTACTCTTCACACTGCACTGTCCAAAGTGTCACCAAAGTGTTTTTTTCCCCAAAGGTGCAGATCTAATCACATCATGTTGCCTCTGTCCCCCTCTCCGTAAACCTTAGTGGCTCGCTGTTGCCTCTAGGCTCAAATATAAATTCCTTTTTTTTTTTTTTAACATTAAATCTCTTCACAATCTGGTCCCTTCCCATCTTTCCATTCTTCTCCTTAAACATTACTTCCTTCAGTGCACACTGCAATATCACCATACTGACCTCCTCATTGTTCTCCACACAAACACTCCATCATCTATCTCAGTGCCTTTGTTTGTACTGGCTGTCCTTCATGCCTGGAATAAAACTCCCTTCTCACCTCTGACTTTTGTAATACCTGCTTTCTTTCAAGACTCTACTCAAACACCACTTTCTGCAGGTCTTCTGGACCTTCCCTGACCCCCACCCCCTCCACTTGGCTGTTCCTGTTCTCTCTCCCATAACTATGTAGTCATTCATTTGCTAGTTATGTTGTGCATACACAGTGTCCTGAAAAGATTAATGCAGTTGTAAGTATTCTTAGTTTAAGGAGGACATGTGGTCTTCCTCATTAGAATGTAAACTCTTTGAGAGCAGGGGCCATGTGTCTCCACAGCACTTAGCAGGTAGTCACCAGTTTAAATGCTTAATGACTGATTGATTAGTAGCTGTGGGACTTTAATCACAGTGTCTTTGAGCCTCAGTTTTTTTTTTTTATCTGTAAAATGAGCGAGGCAAGGGTAGGAGCTGAAAGATTCCTGGAAAAGGGAAAAATATCTCCCATTATGAATTCAGCTGATGGAGAGGTTTCTTGTGTGGGGAGAGCCTGCATGTTCTCAGCATCCAGAGTTTGGTTGCAGGGTGTCTGTTCACACGGAGCTTGTGATATCTTACATGGCCTTTTCTTCTCAATAGCCTTGTAATAAAGGTAGTATAAGTATTTTCATCCCTGTTCTATACCTGGAGAGGGGTAAAATGATGTGCTCAAATGTCACCCAACTAGTAACTGTAAGAAGAGGGATATTGATCTCCTGTGTCTGAGTTCAATTTCCTTTCTATTAGGCACAGTTGCTTCTCTTGAGCCCTGCCCTGAGAGCTTTCTTTTAGGGACAGCAGTCTCCTCTTGTACTGATTCACCCCCCCCCCCCCCCGCCCCACCACACACACACATACACGTCTGCCTTGGGTTTATCTTTGTAGGTGAACTCTGCCTGCTTTTTGGGCACTCTGAATTCCTTTCCAAAAGATGCACCTTCAGGTATTCAGGTTTCTTCTGGGTGTGCTCACAGGACACCGGAGATTTTTATTGCAGTTACAGAAGACCTGGAAAATAATGCAGATCTATTCTTTTGCATTTTTATTTAGTCTGTGCTGCTCAGAAGAATCAGATGCATTTCTATGTGTTGGTGGCTGAATTCCCCATATGTGAATGAGCTATTCTTATCAGTAGTGTACGTGCTGTCTGAATTATCTCGAGTCTTTGCCAAATAACCTAGTTAGTCATTCAGTCAACATTTATTGATTTTGGGCTGAGCTTGACTCAGATACTTAATGCTTTTGTATTGACTTTGGGCAAGTCATTTAACATCTCTGGGCCTCAGTTTCCTCATCTGTAAAATAAGATTAATCGTAAATAACCTCTAAGGTCCCCTCTAGCTCTAAATATGTGATCTATGATTGTGTGATCTGTGACATAACTGTATTCAAAACAATTCAATTAAATTTGACAAGCTTTGAGCAACTACTATGTGCAAGATTATGTTCTAGGCAGTGGGGAAGATAGGAAAATGAAAAGCAACAGAGTTCCTGTCCCTAGGGACTTTTGAGTCAAATATAGCACCATACTAGATGGTCCAATGAGTTCAGGAGACATATTCTCTGTTCTCAAGGATTCTGTGATCAAGAGACTGACAAATGCAAATATCTGTATATTTAAATCCAAATGACAGAAACCATCAGGCACAGGCATAGCAAGCTTTAATTATCTAGATAGTGGTAGGAGTGCTAAGAAACTGGTTGGAGGACTTGCTGGGGAGACTGGAGCCTGGTGGATGCAGTCTGGTTAGACACAATGGACTAAATGTCTTGATCTGATTTTGGAAAGAAGAAAGTGGCATGATTTGGTGGAGGAATGGAGAGAAAGTCCTTTTAGACAAAGGACTAGATATGTGGGGGCTCAGAGTCTGGAGACGGTAGGGAAGTGAAGGTGAGGGAGGGCAAATGATAAATTGGCTAGTTTGGCTGAAGTAATCTTTTTTTAAATTTTTTATTAATTTATTTTGATTTATGGACAATCACTTCCATAAGCTTTTGAGTTTTAATTTTTCCTCCCCCTCCCTCCTCACCTCCCTCTCCAAGACAGCGTGCAATCTGATACAGGTTTTACATATACATTCCTATTAAGCATATTTTCACATTAGTCATGTTGTAAGGAAGAATTAGAACCAATGTATTTTAGAAATGAGGTCCTTATCAGAGACACTGGTTGTAAAAGTTCTTTTCCAGTTTTCTGTTTCCCTCCTAATCTTGCTTGCATTGAATTTCTTTGTGCAAAAACTTTTCAATGTAATGTAATCAAAATTATCCATTTTGCATTTCATATTGTTCTCTATCTCTTGTTTGGTTATAAATTCTTCTGTTCTCCATAAATCTGACAGGTAAACTATTCATTGCTCTCCCAGTTTGCTAATAGTATCAGCCTTTATATCTAAATCATGAACCCATTTTGACTTTGTTTTGGTATATGGTGTGAGATTTTGGTTTATTCCTAGTTTCTGCCATACTCTTTTCCACTTTTCCCAGCAGTTTCTGTCAAATAGTGAGTTCTTATCCCAGAAGCTGGGGTTTTGGGGTTTATCAAATAGTAGATTACTATAGTCACTGACTAATGTGTCTTGCACACTGTTCCACGGATCCAACACTCTATTTCTTAGCCAGTACCAAGTAGTTCTGATGATTGCTGCTTTATAATACAATTTAAGATCTGGGATGGCTAGGCCACCTTTCCCTGCATTTCTTTTCATTAGTCCCCTTGATATTCTGGACCTTTTGTTCTTCTAAATGCATCTTGTTATTATTTTTTCTAGCTCTATAAAACATTTTTGGTAGTTTAGTTGGCATGGCACTGAATAAGTAAATTAGCTTAGGTAGAATTGTCATTTTTATTATATTAGCTCAGCCTCCCTATGAGCAACTGATGTTTTTCCATTTATTTAGATATGACTTTATTTGTGTGAAAAGTGTGTTGTAATTGTGTTCATATAGTTCCTGGGCTTGTTTTGGTAGGTAGATTCCTAAATATTTTATAATGTCTACAGTAACTTAAATGGAATTTCTCTTTCTATCTCTTGCTGTTGGGCTTTGTTGGTAATATATAGAAATGCCGATGATTTATGTGGGTTTATTTTATAATTGGCTGAAGTAATCTTAAGATCATCATGTTGTTGTTCAGTCCTGTCTGACTCTTTGTGACCCCATTTGGAGTTTTATCGGCAGAGATACTAGAATGGTTGGCTATTTCCTTCTCCAGTACATTTTTAGAGATGAGGAAACTGAGGCAAAGAGGGTTAAATGACTTGCCCAGGGTCACACAGCCAGTAAGTATCTAAGGCCAGATTTGAACTCAGGTCTTCCTGACAACAGGCCTAGCACTCTATCCACTGTGCGACCTAGATGCCCCATCATAGATCAGGGTTGGAAGGGATCTTAGTTGCCATCTAGTCCAACTCTCTTATTTTATAGCTGAAGAAAGTAAGCCAAGAGAGGCAAATTTATGTGCCCAAGATCATCCAGGTAGGTAGTATCTGAGCCAGGGCGTGGGTGCAGCTTCTCTGACTCTGAAAGTGGTATACAGCACACTTTCCTTTATACACACTGCACGAATGGGGGTATAATACGTCAAGGGGCAATTAGTAGGTGTAGACTAAATCAGTCAGTCAATCAACAAGCATTTATTAATTGCCTGCTCTGTGATGGGCAACAGGCTGGGTGCTTAGGCTACAAAAAAAAAATCTGTGCCCTCAAGGAGCTTACATTCTAATGGGAGAGACAACTTTTGCATATATATAGATATATAAAAAGCATGTACAGTAGAAAGCCAAGGTAACTTGGGGAGGAAGGCAGCAGTATCTGGGGGACTAAGAGATGCTTCTGTAGAAGGTGGCAGGTTTGATTCTTGAGGGAAAGCAGGTATTCCAAGAGGGAATGCATTCTAGGTATGGGGAAAAGCTAGTACAAAGGTGGGACATGGAGTGTCATGTATGTATGAAGGGGAGTAAATGTAAAGAATTGTTTAGTATAATGTAGACAAATGTAGAAAAGTATAGTGTAGACTTACCCACAGTTAAGTATCAGGGTAGTCTATAAATGAATATGTAAGATATTTTTGCATCTTTCAAATGTAAGCACACATTTCAAACAAAACAGTGGTTGTCTGGTAACCAAATAAGGTACATGCAATGGTGTCATACCCTAGAGAGATTTCATCTTGGGTTTCTGGGGTCAAATGATATGAGCTTCACATTCCTGCAATTGAGCTGTCACCATCTTTACTTCAGATTTTCCATTAATTAGCACAACGTCATTGTTTGAAGACTATCCAGGGCATAGTTGCTTTAATTGCAGAAGAACTCTTGGGATATATGTATTTTCAGATGTCATATGCTACTTTCCTCCAAGGCCAAAATTATGTATAGGCACCATATTTTGGCCTGCCAGCCCCTGGGTTGTGTGGTAGCAATATCGGCTATAAAACCAGAAGCAACATAAAGACGGGACTGCAATACTTCTAGTAGTTCCCTACTGGAAACATTTGGCGAATGATCTTGGACCAGGATGGAGAAAACATTTTGAGAATTTGAAGAAGTTAAGTTTGTAGGGAGTTTCATTTTCCTTTTTCTCTGGTCTTTCAGGATCTCCTGGGGAATTGGGAATTCTTCTCAGTCACCCTGTCCTTTCATTTCCGAGGTGCAAAGAATAGAAATAAAATGTAAAAACTGAGGGTAGAACATTTTTCCCCCCAAGGATAATTTCCCCTCAAAAAATCTATATAGAAAAAGGGAAAGAGGGGTATCTAGATGGTGCAATGGATAGAGCACCGAACCTGAAGTCAGGGGGACATGAGTTCAAATCCAGCCTCAGACCAAACACTTGACACTTACTAGCTGTGTGACTCTGGGCAAGTCACTTAACCCCAATTGCCTTAAAAAAAAAGAAAAGAAAAAAAACACTCTTCTGTTCCCCCCCATCAGTAACTTCTTACTTTCTTCACTTTTAGGTCTTCATGGAGGTAAACTTAACAGATATGATAGATATGCCTATATCTTTCTTGGACCGCCATTTGTTGCTTCTCTATTTGTCCCACTTACTTGAGCACTTGAGGAGAATTAACAAGAATTTTTCATGCAGAAAAATTCAGATGAGAACTCTGGAGAACAAAAGCTATAATTCTTCTCTGACCAGTGTCATGCAAATCATAGGTAGAATAAAGTGGCAAGTGACAAGTGATCATGTGGAAAGGCAGTGGAAGTGAGGGTAGTAGGGAATGAAGGAGCCCCTAGTAGAGGAGGCAACTTATGTTGGCATCTATTATTAATGTCAACTGTATGTTAATGAAGAACTACAGATTTTCCAGGTTATGGATTGCTATGACCTATTTCTTCCATGCTTCTTGTATTCAGGTATCTGATATTCAGGGCATCTAAGTGGCACAGCGGATAGCATGCCAGGCCTGGAGTCAGAGTCATCTTCCTGAGCTCAAATCCAGGCTTGGACACTTACTAGCTCTGTGACCCTGGGCAAGTCACTTCATCCCCTTTGCCTTCATTTCCTCATCTGTAAAATGAGCTGGAGAAGGAAATGGCAAACTACTCCAGTATCTTTACCAAGAAAACCCTGAATGGGATCTTGGAGAGTCAAACACAACCGAAATGACTGAACAACATAGCTGATATTTGGTTTCTAACACATTATATAAGAAAATTTACTTATAAATGAAAAAAATAAGCAAGGATTTCAGGAAACGTTAGCAAACGTCCTATTCTTATGACATATTTTAGCTAAAAGGTAACTCAGGTTTCTCAGAGTTTATGCTAACTTCAGCTATGGCCCTAGCAAGAGACTTTGCCTAATCACTATGGACGAAGAGCAGGTTAACCACTAGGTGATGCATTATTTGGCTGTGGCAACTCATGAGCCAAATCAAAATACAGAATGTTTCTTAGTCCTGAGGAGCGGACTCCTTTAGCTTCCGCAATAATGGTGGTGCTGTAGTGGCTCTGGAGCCAGATGATACTGAAAAGTACACAACCTTTATACTCAAAGAGCTGGTGACCTGGGGAAAGTAAGGTAGAGAAAACTTTAACTATTTCTTAGTAATTCTAGTGGAAATTTTGGTGGGGAAGGTCCAAACTTTCTCTGTCTCTGTCTCTCTCTGTCTTTCTCTGTCTCTCTGTCTCTCTGTCTCTGTCTCTGTCTCTGTCTCTGTCTCTCTCTCTCTCTCTCTCTCAAGTTTTGCAGTTATGTGTGGATTTTGGAAGATTAAGTTTAATACCCAGTATTTGGAGAAAGAAATGCCTGAGAAGGGACGTTGACAGACTGCAGAAAAGCAGACTTCAGTTTTATGTAAAGACAAACTTCCTTATAATTAATGCTTTCCAGAAGTGGAGTGGGTTTCCTGGGAGCACAGCAGAGAAGTGTACTAAAATAGTTGAGCATGGGCCTGCTACACTGGGAAGATTAGTTTCGCAGCAAATGGTCAACTACTAAACCATCAACATAGCATAGAAGTGGTTTCTCAATACAAAGGTGTTCAAGCATGGCTCCTTGGCCATTTGTTGGCAGTATTATAGAACACATTCCTGTATAGGTGCAGGTTGGGTTAGATGGTGTCAGAAGTCCCTTCCAAATCTGAGACTGTGGGGTTCTCATGATAATAATACATACTCTTTGGATAATTATGTTTTCAAAAGCTTTCTCCACCCTCTTCTACTTGGTAGCATAAATATAGCCTTTAGCAATTGGAATCTAGGGTGCAATAGTCTGTATTCTGGAGTGTGGAGGTGATAGATATCATTTACTCTTGGAAATTTTTGGAATTTGGTGCATAGCTCTCAATTTAGCAATCAGTAATTCAGTTAACATTTATTAAGCACTTACTATGTGCCAGGTACATAGCTTTGTATGACAGGTGCAAAGAAAGACTAACAAACAACCTTGTCTCAAGCTCACCTGCCAATGGAGAAGATAAAAAGTAAATAAATACACACACACCCATCTTAAAGTTTTAAGAACTATGTGCTAGAAGGAATGGGTTATTTTGAATATCACTCTGTAGCACTTCTTTTTGATGCTTATCTTGATCTATAGTGAGGCTCAAAATATCCCAAGAGTTAACTTGAGTTAAGTTATTTTCGAGGGGATTTGGTGGCGTATAAAACTTCTCAGAAGAGGTAGACAGTAAAGTCATGGAGTGGTACTAGTTTGTGGGAAGTTTGGGGAAAGATAGGGAGTACAACCAGGGCCCTACTTTTCTGGCTCTTTGGGCTATGGCTTAGCCAGCCAAAGAATTTGTAGGGACACCAAGACCATTCAGTCAGTCAGCAAGTATTTATTAAGTACCTGTTGTGCCCGGCATTGTGCAAGGTGCTGGGGTTAATAAGTACAAAAAAATGAAACAGTCTCCGTTCACAAGGAGCTCACATTCTAATGAGGAAGCCAGCAAGGAGACATTTTATATGTGTACACACACACATACACACCTATGCACCTATATTTTTAGTTATTTTTCAGTTGTGTCTGACTCTTCGTGACCACATTTGGGATTTTCTTGGCAAAGATACTGGAGTGGTTTGCCGTTTCCTTCTCCGGCTCATTTTACATATGAGGAAACTGAGGCAAAGAGGGTTAAGTGACTTGCTCAGGGTCACACAGCTAGTAAATGTTTGAAGCTGGATTTGAACTCAGTTCTTCCTGACTTCAGGCCTAGAACTCCATTCACTGTATCAACTAGCTACCCATGCTGTGTGTGTGTGTGCACGCATGCGTGCACACACACACATAATAACCATATGCATACATGCACACACATATATGTACAGATATACATGCATATATGTATATATGCAGAATAAATATAAAGAGAATAAATACAAAAAATAAATACAGTATAGTTTAAAGAAAGAACAGATAGTAATCATCTGCAATCACAAAACATACAATGTGCCCTTCCTCAAACTTAGTAAAAGAGATTTAAAAAAATTTTTTTGCTATAGCAAGAATGCAAAATTTGCTGGGTGTAATCCTGGCAAACAGACAGACTGCATAACCACATGCATTTAGTACTATTTCTATTAATATCTACACTTCTCGGTATTAAACCTGACTATTTTATAGTTTGAATTGCCCTCTCTATGAACAGATTCCTGTTACTGTCATTCCTGCTTAATGTCTTCTGACAAATATCATTATGTGTTCAGCTCTCTGCTTTGTGTTCCACTGTTGGTGACTTCATGAACTCTTCTTTAAGCTTATTACCTAGGAAACTCATCTGTAATCATTAGCAACTTAAGTGTCAAAGTAGAGATGTTACAGCATTTGCTTATGCTTTTCCCTCTACAGATATATAACTCGGTCTACCATTGTAACAAAAATTGTCCTCTTAGACCTGGATTCCCTAAACTTTCACTCTTTTTGTCCCCCAAATCTGCATCAAAATAATTGTTCACTATTTGTCTTCCAAGAAGACTTTTCTAAATAAATCCTCATATTAATCACTTTGCCTCCTGCATTCCTTTAGCATTGATTTTTTACTTAAATTTGAACTGTATTAGCTTCTATTCCATAGGTTTTTTAAATTTGTTCAGTTGTTTTTCAGTCCTGTTTGACTCTTTCTGACCCCTTTTGGGGTTTTCTTGGCCAAAGATACTGGAGTGGTTTGCTATTTCCTTCTCCTGCTCATTTTACAGAGGAGGGAACTGAGTCAAAGAGGGTTAAGGGACTTGCCCAGGGTCGCCCAGCTAATAAGTGTCTGAGGTTGGATTTGAATTCAAGAAGAGGAGTCTTTGTGCCTCCAGCATGCTATCCATTATGCTTCCTTTAGTTCAATTCAAAAAGCATTTATTAAATGACTACTGTGTGCTAGGCGTGGGAGACAAAAAAACAAAACATAACCAGACATGGAGTTTATGTAATAATGTGGGAGGAAGGGGAGCACACATACTATTTTTTTTTCTTTCCACATACATACAAGAGGTAACCATAAAATAGTGAGACTGGTTGCCAAAGGAGGCTTGTGGGACTGTCATTGATTTATGCATACAGCCCATATTTTTGGATTGGACCTGTGATTTCCCTGATATAAGAAATCTCGAGAAGGAAATACCCTCTACCAATGTAGAGCCATATATGCTCCAAAACTTTTAGTCTCTGAGTTGCTGACTTAAAGGGATTTCCTTAGGGTCAGTCAGATAGCCAGTGTTTTATCAAAAGTGGCACTCAAATCCAGGTATTCCCAACTCCTAGGCCAGCTCTTTTTTCATTATGTCCTCGTTTCCCGCTGCATCCAGCACCATCTCTAGTCATCCTGATCCATATCTCACCACTGAATGCAGAAGACTTCTGAGGAGAAAGTGAGGCTGGTGACTTTGCATGGCCCTGTCTCACTTAAACCCAATTCACTTGCACGTCATGGCATCACCTCCCTGATATCATGATCCTCTTCGAGAATGAAGGACAAACAACAATGACAACCCTAGAGCAAACTGTTGGGTGCACCAGGATATTTAAATTTTTGACCCAACTAATAAATAGAATTGTCAAGTATTTCTTTTGGCTTAGAGCTTCTGTGGAAAATCACTGAGACACTAAGGGCACCATGAACCAAGAAAATTTGGGAACCTCTGTATTATACCTTCCTTCCTCTGAAGCTAGAATCCATAGCCAATAGCATTCAGTAAAGCCCAACTTACACAATGGACATTCAGTAAATGCTTACTTAATGAACTATTGAATGAATTTAGGTTTCATCATCCATAAAAATGAGACTAATAGAGCTTTTACTATTTACTATATTAGGTTGTTCCAAGGAACATGCTTTGTAAACTGTAAAATGCCACATTAATGTGAGTAATTGTTATTAATTCAGCAGCATTAAAGACCTTTTGGATTCATTCTTCTGGTTATCCATATTGTATTTCTTCTATCCACTCTTTTTCCATTCCTTCCTTGTTTCTAGGCCATAGAGGCAGAGGTTTTTAGAGTTGGAAGAGATCTTACAGATAATTTAATCTGTTCTCCTAACTATGTAGATGAGGAAACTGGGGGGAATCTATTAAGTGACTTTGCACACAGGCAGGGCTGGGATCTGGACTCACATTTTCTAACTCAAAAATCCCATGTTTTTTTTTTTTTTTCACACTACATGGACAGACCAGGGGAGCTGAGCTATAGTGAACACCTCCTTTTTCATGGCATCAGTTTGCCTGTATTCTAACACCTTACGGCTGCGTTTTGTTGTTTAATATTAAGCTTAATTTGCAGGTGAGGCCATGGACACCTCTTAGGCAGCAGATGAAAACTCTTGTAGATGCTAAGTGTGATTTGTATCTAGCAGGCGTACACTTTCCACTTGACTACAAAACACCAGTCTGTTCTATACTGCCACTGCCCAGATTTAGATTTACTTTTGAGCCTGATGCCATAATAGAGCTACACTGTGCTAGCCTTCCGAAAGACTTGCCCATCCTGATTTTAGTTTCAGCTTCTCTGGGGCATAGTGCCATATGGAAGAGGGCAAAGCCTCGGAACCAGAATTCGCTGATAGCATTGAGTCTGGCACTGCTGTGGAATTCTTAGCTTTTCAGCATAATTTCCCTGTTACAGGCAAAGAGAGAAAGTTAGGTTTATCACCTATCCTTTATAGAGTTGATGGTGATCTTTGGTATTCCTGCAGGTGTATGACTTTATGTATGCAGACACCAGGTTTAAGTGACTGTCCTGAGAACAGCTATTGACATTAATGATTTGTTGAGGTAGAATCATATCTTAAAGATTTTGATGTAAAAATGTCACCTTAACTTTGGAGTGCCTGGCTGTATAAAATAGATCAAATGAAGCTAAACTCATATTATCTTACTAATTAATTCCATTGTAATGTAGGATTCATGACAGACCAAGGGTGTTGACATCTCTTACATTTCTCCCTGTATTGACCTGTGACTGATGCTGTTGACTGAAGTCTAACCAGTCAGTAGCAGAGGAAGAAACAGAATAGTAGAATACAGGGATGTGTTGGATTTAGTCATAGACTTTAGAGCTGAAAGGGATTTTAGGTTTTATCTAGTTCATGCTTATCATTTTCTATTAGAAGAGGAAACTGAAATCCAAAGAAGTGACTTGCACAAGGTCATAAAACTCAGCAATTCAGGAGTAGAACCCAATTCTCTAGACTTTTAGGCCAAAGCTTCTGTCCATTGTTCCACTTTGCTTTCTTTCTTGTTTTCATCCGCTCTGAAATGACCTTCTATGTTGGAAATACTTATTTTTTTTTTGTATCATTGGCCCCTGTGGCAATCTGGCAAAGGCTATGAACTCTGAATAATATTTTTAAGTATACAAAATGAAATACAGATTATTATAAAGGAAATCAAATGAATTGGAATGCAATTATCAAAATCTTTTTAAAAACAAGTTTCTGAACCCCAGATTAAGAGCCCTTGATCTATACCATTATTGGTAAATATCAAGCAGGTACTCATTAAATCTTTGATCATTGGTTGGTTTAGGGATTAAATGACTTGCCCAATGTCTGAGTCCAGGTTTGAACTCACATTCTTCTGACTCTAAAGTCAGCCCTCTATCTGTTGTACCACCTAACTTCCCTATTGCCAATATATTTAAATATCTAATCATAATTGGTTTGTCAGATGTCATTACCATTATGATGAGGGTCTTGTGAACTCAATAAAAATCTTATTTTTTTCACTGGCACTAGCTTCTATGGGTAGCCAACTGTTGGAGTCAGCACATTGGCTTGACTGGGAGGTGTGTGAGATCCTAAGTTGGTCTCTGTGTGTCTCAGTTGTCTTTGAATCATTGAAACTTAATTTCAGATCCAACACCATTAAAATAAGAATATGTACAGACACAAAAATACACACACACACATATATATATCAGCAGTTCATTGACCTTTTCATTAATGTTAGTGCCTTCCACCAGTTCAATTTACAGCCCCTTAATTCAATTCAACAGTTCAGTTCAGCAAACATTTATCTGTCTGTCTATCTATCTATCTATTTATTTATTTATTTTGGCTAGGCAGTGGGGTTAAGTGGCTTGCCCAGGGTCACACAGCTAGTAAGTGTTATGTGTCTGAGGCCAGATTTGTCCTCAGGTCCTCCTGATTCCAGGGCCAGTGCTCTATCCACTACACTCAGCAAACATTTATTAAGCAGGTGCTACATCCAGGGCAGGACAACTAGATGACTCAGCAGCCTGGAGTCAGGAAGACTCATCTTCCTGAATTCAAATCTGGCCTTACACACACTTACTAGCTGTGTGATACTGACAAGTCACTTAATTCTGTTTACCTCAGTTTCCTCATCTGTAAAATAAGCTGGAGAAGGAAATGGCAGACCACTTCAGTATCTTTGCGTAAAAAATCCCAAATGGGGTCACAAAGAATCGGATATAACTGAAAATGACTGAACAACAAACATCCAAGGCACTGCGTTAAGCCCTCAGGGTACAAAGACAAAAAATCATAGTCTCTACCCTCCTGTTCATGGGAATTTTCCATGTGACAGAACATCTTTGAGAGTTCCTATTACTGAAAAATTCATCATGCTGTAGCCTATTGAATGATGATCTTTTTTTGAACCTAATTAAACTGGCCCTTGGACAACAGACATAAAGCCCATCAACAGGCCAACCCTTGAATCCTTCCCAGCTTTGGACAACCAGTCATAGATTATGTTCTACTGGTATAGCCTTTGACAACCCAGGGTTATCTCTATAACATAAAGACTTTAGTATTCATTATGTATGGGGGAGAAAATAAACATTTGTATAGTACCTATTATGTGACAGGCACTGTGCCAAGCACTTTACAAATATTATCTTCTGTAATCCTCATAACTATCTTGTGAGGTAGGTGCTATTGTTATCCCCATTTTCAGTTGAGGAAACTGAGGCAAGCAGGTTAAGGAACTTGCCCAGAATCACACTGCTAGTAAATATCTGAAGCTAGATTTGAATTCAGGTTTTGCTGACTCCAGCCATAGTGCTCTAACCACTACATCACCTAGCTGCATTCCAACCTCTGTGACCCCATTTGGGTTTTCTTGGCAGAGATACTGGAGTGATTTTCCATTTCCTTCTCCACCTCATTTTATACAAGAGGAAACTGAGGCAAACAGGGTAAAGTGACTTAGCTGGGGTCACATAGCTAGGAACTGTCTGAGAGCAGATTTGAACTCTGGAAAAGGAATCTTCCTGACTCCAGACCTGGCACTCTACCAACTACACAACCTAGCTGCCGAGAGAGAGAGAGAGAGAGAGAGAGAGAGAGAGAGAGAGAGAGAGAGAGAGATATCTCAGGATGGAAAGTATCTTTAGAATAAAACACGGTGCTTCATCAGAACGTATTTTCTTTCACTTTAGGGGTGCTGATATCTGTAACTTTATAGCTCAAATAGAGTTGATGTATTTCCTTTTGGATGATTGCGATTATAATCAGCTCATTTTGATGGCTGCATGATGTAGTTATTTTCCTTGTCCAAAGTCTCTTAATAACTGTCATTTTACTAATTCAGTTTGGAAATTATTTTATTCACCTTTCAAATATCAATGCTTTTCAGATTAGGCATACTGCCACCCAATGGTAGTAAGATGCTGTAACCATGTAGTGTGAAGAATAAGGGATAGTCCCTAAGTGTTTTTGATTGATATACAAGATAGGTTTTGCTTAGCTTTTTCTTTTTTCAGATAAAATATCTTTATTTTTATAAATTTATTGCTGAAAAGGTAAATTGAGCAAAATTTAAACAAAACTACTTTTAAAAATAATAAAGCAAACTAACTAAAAGAGTAATTAGGCATCTTTCTTCCCAATCACTTTATTGTGATTTCTGTCTAAATCTCATTTTGGAACAAAAAAAGTACATGTATATTTGTCTAATCAAGTAGTCTTTAAGACTGAATCATCTCTTTGACTTCTCCTTCTTCCTCAGTTCCCGTTTCCAATCAATCATCAAATAAATCCTCTTGGTTCACAATTTCTCTTGGGTTTTTCCCTTAGTATCCACTCCATGCTATTACCTTTATTCAGTCCTTTATTAAATTATGGCTGAACAACTGGGAGAGCTTCCTTCCCCTTCCAGTCTATCCCCTTTCTAATTCATCCTGTGCATTGCTGCCAGAATAATATTCTTAAAACATTGCTTTCATCATTTAATTCCTCTATTCAAAAGCATTCAATTTTCCATGACACCCCCCTCTCTTCCCCCATTGCTTAAAGGATAAAGTTCAAATTCCTTAGCTTAGTCCCTAAGCCTTTCCTCAGTCTGGCCCCAGTCTACTTTTCCAGACTTATTTACTACACAAACCCTCTACTCAATCCAAATTGATTTACTTGCCATTCCTAGAATATATGTTATCACTGCTATGCCTTTGCTCATATCTTTCCTCCTCCCTTGTACCTTCTTTCTGCTTATGCAAATCATATTTATCTTTTAAAGTGTAAATTCAATTATTGGGTCTTTTGTAAAACCTTCCTTGACTTCCTGAAATAAGAATTGATTTCTTCTTCATTTGAAATCATAATAAAGTGAAAAGAATGCTGAATTTGGAGTCAAAGGATATGAGTTCAAATTTTTGCTTATATACATCACACTTAAACCTCTGTGATCTTGAGGAGTTGTCTGGCACACACTTCTCTGTGTCTGCTTCTCATCTGTAAAATTAGAGGGTTGGTGTAGATGACCTTTAAGGTCCTTTCCAGCTCTCGAGCTATGATCCATAGTAATCCCTAGCAAAGAAGGTCCAAAATAAAACTCATTACCTTGCTCCCAAATCTTCCCTTTTCCTAACTTCTCTTTTTCTGCTGAAGGCACCACCATCCATCTAGTCCCTAAGGTTCAAAACCTTGGAGTTATCTTCAATCTTTTCCTCTCCCTCATTCCTCTTATCCTGTCAGTTGTCAAATCTTGTCAATTCTATCCTCGACTAAGAAGAATAGAACTTATTCATTGGTTATCACAGTGCATGGAACATAGTAGGCACTTATTAAATGCTTTTTGAATGAATGTCTAAACTACTTATCATTTAAGGCTAGTCTACAACTTCCCTTTCTGGATTCCTCTCACATTACTTTCTTCATCTACCCTTGCTGTGTGGCTAAACTGGGTTTCTTGCCCAACGTGGCAACACCTTTCCATCCACTGTACTTTTGCTTACACCGGTGTCTGAAATGTCCTGTCCTTACACTTCCCCAAACTGGAATCCTATCCAGCCCTCCAGTTCTCACTGAGGTGCCACCTCCTCTAGGTAGCTTTTCAGTGATCATCTTCCTTCCTAATAGGAAATAATTCTATCTTCCTTGGAGGTTTCAGTATACTTTGCACCTTTCTTCTACATTTGAAACTTTAATTTATGTTACATTTATTTGTATCTATCCACAGTAGTAGATCATGAGTGCCTGGAGAGTCAGCAGTGTTGTGGAAAGAACATTAGGCTTAAAGTCAGGAGACCTGGATTTGAATTCTAAGCTGTGTGAATATCAGTAGGTCATATAACCTTGGTTCCTCATCTATAAAATTAGGATATCACTTCCGTTACCCACCTTACAGTTTTGTTGTAGGGGAAGTAAGTTGTATACTTGAAAATGCTATATTTATTATTATTGATGTCAGGGATAATATGTTATTCACTTTTTTACCAACTTTAGTGCTTAACAGGGAGCCTGGCACATAGCAGGCCTACAATAATCATTTGTTGAATTGAACTGAAAGTAGCATGTACCAATTGTCTGGCCCCTCACCATGTACCAGAGAAGAAAAATGACAGGAGAAGGACTGAAAGTGAAGAGATTAAACATGCAGAATGAGGCACCCCTACCCTCTCCCTGCCCACTAGGGAGCCTTTTAGCCTCAGAGACTGCAGCAATGGGGAAAAATTCAGCCTAATGGAAGAGTTCCTGACCAGAACTACTGACCAGAGAGCAGAGGAGGAGGAATTTGTAGGATACATTGAGATCCTGGACCAAGCAGGAACCAAAGCTGAAAGGCAGTAGGAGGTAGAGCCACACAGAGAGAAGAAAATGTGGACCTAACTTTCATTAGGACTAGACTCACACGGGAGTCATATTCTGAAGAAGTGTTCCTCCCCTCCAACTGGGGCATGGAAAACAATATTAAGCCTAGTCTGTATTAACTCGGAGCTGGAGTTCTAGGTTATCGGTTACAGGGATTATACTGAAACTGCATTGGAAGACAGCTTTGAACTTTCTAAAGCATTTTTACAGTCATTATCTTCCTGGACATTAGCATTCTGACTATCTTCAGCTTACTGTATATTTGCTTATTTGTTCAAATGCAAACTCCTTAAAAGAATTTTTTTTAATTAAAAAAAAATGTGCTCCTACTTTCTATACCCAGAGCCTAGTACAATACCTTGCATATAGTCGGCTCTTAAAGTTTATTCACTTGACTTGAATTGAGTTTCATCTGTTTCTTGGTATATATGTCTTGTCTCACCTGTGGACTAATCTTAAGGCAGGAATTTTGTCATATCCTTTTCTTTCTATCTTTGTCAGCACCTGGAACATAGTAAACAGTCAGTAAATATTGATGGATTGATTCTAAAGCAGAAAATGGTAGTACACTGCCCTCTTTTTTTTTTCTGTATTGGTAATTTACCCAGTCATTTATATTAATGACTATAGACAAAGTAGTCAGAGATGAGTCTCAGATTTGCTCTTGCAAAAGAAGTGAGACAAAGGTCATCAGTCTTTTTGATCATCTCCAATTATCCTGGCTCTTGTGATTTGCGTATAGTAGAGGAGCATGATGGAAAGTTAATGGTGAGCAAAGGATGAAAAGAGTTTCCCATACACAGTTTCACTAAATATCTTTCTTGTTTAAGAAAGTAGTGTCTTGAGAATACTTGCCCACCCCTGAACCATGACGAGTATGATAAAAACTAAGAAATCCAAGGGCAGCTAGGTGGCACAGTGGATAGAGCACTGGACTTGGAATCAGAAAAACTCTTCATTATGGGTAAAATAAGAGTTCAATTGAGACAATTAGTGGAAATAGTACAGAGGACAGGAGCCCAAAGGACTGCTGTAATCTTAGCTTGGACTTCTGCTAGTTTATGTTGTAAGCTACAGTGTGCCTAAGGAGAACGGTGGAAACATTACACCAGTTTTGGAATAGGCTCAGCAGAGAACATTATCAGAACAGATTAGCAACTACAGCATTAGAAGCATGAATTGTCTCTCCATGCATGTGCCTGAACACACAGTTCCTACATTTATGTATACCATGCAGATACCTTGGCTCCATTTCTGTCCTTTGTGTGTGTGCCTAAGGCATGAGCCTAAGCCTTTGCAATCTTCCATGGATAGTGTGTGTACTTGTGAATGAGTGATCTCAAAACTGTGTGAGGGGAATGTTCTGTTGTTATTTCATTACTATGCTATTTCATTAAATGCTGTTTCTTTGAACTGTGCGTTCCCTGGCTGACTAATAAAAATCAACACACTGGCAGAAACTTGTGAGCTGTGACTTAAAGAGGATTCTGATTCACCAAGTACCAGAACCTGAGGACTAGTCTTCTGGGAGCCAAGGGGTGAAAGGTGCTACATATCTATATTAGAAAAGGGATTGATATGCTTTCTAATACTGCGTAAAACATTGGGACATGACCTATTCAGCCACTGGAGGGTAACTCAATCACAACTGCCACATAGTCCATTGAAAACTCCAAACTACTCTTGTAAAAAAAGAAAAAGCAAAGGGTATATGGGACATAGAATCATGGTATCTTAGCATTAGAGAGGAGCTCAGGCCATTATAGAGAAGGCAATTTTGATGACCCTTCTTGTCCTTGTAGACAGGAATTAATCTCAATCTGTGTGCCCTGAGAGTTAAGAATATATTCCCTACCTCTGCTTTAATTGGAGTAGACTTCATTATAGAATCAGAGGAGAAGTGAATTAAGGTGAGCTTTGAAAGAGGGATGAGATGTAGCTAGTTTGATGGCTGTGGGAGTAGGAGTGGGAGGTTGTTCTTAGGCATAAAGGATAGTAGCAGAGAAGGTTTGGCTGTTCTATTTCCGAAAATGGTGTATGGTTTTCATTGTTTAACACTTATTGGGCATCCACTAATCCTAAGGCTGTCCAGAAACATAAACACCACGTGTATAGGATATGTAAAAGAGAGGAAATGTATTCATTTCAGTGGCAAAATTAAAGGTCGAAGTCGTCATGTGGCTGAAAATTTAAATCTGCAGAAGTTAGAAAATTCAAAAGTTTAGCTACAAGCATGACTCAGTCCCTTGGGCATATGGTAGTAGTATTTTCTGAATTGTGGCATATTCTGTTAAGTTTCAGCCCCTGTATGTGCAAAGTTGTTGTTTTGAAGTTGCAATGAGAGCAAATAACTTTAAACTTCTGTGACTTTTTAAAAATTTTTCTACCATTCTCACCTATGACATTTCATGCCTTTGTAGGTTCATTTGTGAGGTGAACTTTTATATTGCTCATCACAAATTTTAAAATGAGGGAAATGCCCAGCCTGAGGGGTTTTCCATGTGATTTGCACATTTGAAATGTTAATGTGCTTATGGTAGCCCTCATTAGTGGAAAATGAGTGGGGCTTGAAGTTCTGAGAGACCTGAGTTTGAATTCAAGTATTAGTTATGTGACATTAGGCAAGGCAGTTAACCCCTCTGAGACTTACTTCTCTCAAATGTAAAATGGGAGTAATAATAGTTTCAATACCTATCATGTTATTGTCAGGAAAATGTTTTACAAACTTTAAATCACTCTACAAACATGCTATTTTTTAAAATACTTCTTTGTGTTGAAATAAAACAAAGCCATATTAATTTGAGACACTTTAATGCAAGGACTGGTAAATTCTTTATCTTCCTCCTTAGAACTCAAATTACTTCCACATTTGCATTAAGTTGCTCTAATTTAAAAATGCTGTTAAGAAATTACTGAGTTGTGCATTTCCTTTGATACCACTACTAGAAAACATATGTACATAAATATTTATAATAGTCTTTTTGTAGTGACAAAGAATGAGAAACTTGGGGGGGTTGCTTATTAGTTGGGGAATAGTTAAACAAACAAAGGTATATAACTGTGGTGAAGAGGATGGTTTCAGAGAAACTTTGGAAGAACATGTATAAAGCCATGCAAAAGGAAGTGAACAGTACCGAGAGAACAATTTATATAATAATGACAATATTATAAAGACAAAAATCTTTGAAAGTTTAAGATTACTAATTGATCATTGACTACAATGATCAATCACACTTCCAGAGGATTCTTGTTGAAATATTCTAGCCACTTTCTGAAAGAGAGGTGATAGATTCAGGGTACAGATTGAGAATTTTTTTTTAATAACATAGTTATTACCAATGCACGTATTTGGTTTACTCAAGTATGCATATTTGTTACAGGGGTTTTTTTCCCCCTTTTTCAAGTGGAGATTCTAGAAGAGAGAGAAAGAGAGACAGAGAGAGAGAGACGGGGGGGGAGAGAGAGAGAGAAGATTTTAATTCACTAGAAACAAAATAAAATTTTTAAAAACAAGTCATTGAAGCAATACTGTATAATTGTATAATGCTGGAGCTCTTAACCTGGGATTCATGAATGCATTTTAAAAGTATTTTAATAATCATATTCCAATATAATTAGTTTCCTTTGTAATGTTATATGTTTTATTTTGTGCACTTAAAAACCTTCTTCTGAGAAGGGATTCGTAGGCTTCACTAAACTGACAAAAGAGTCTGCAATCCCCCCAAAAATTAAGAAGCCCTGTATAATGAACAATAGGTAGCCTTGGGAATGCTGGCCAATGACTTCACTTCTATGGACTTCACTTTCCCCATTTATACAAAAGGAGAGTTTTAAGCAATGATCTCTAAGGTCCTTTTACTCTTTGATTAACATTCCATGATTCTGGGAATGGTGGGAAGGAAAAGAGAAGATCCTTAGAAGCCTAGCATGTTCTAATGGGGAAAATGTCTCTGCATATTTAGGAAATGTATTTATTAGAATTGAAATTCTTCAATTTCTCGGCCATGGTGGCCTTTTAGTTGTTAGAGAACCAGACTTTTAACCAAATTAGAATTCTTTTTTTTTTAAGTGAAAAAATTATGCTTCACTCTGCATTGAGAGCTGATCTGTTCTCTCTCTGGAGGTGAATAAGATTTTTCATCATGGGTCCTTTGGAATTGTCATGGATCACTGTCTTGATCAGAGTAGCTAAGTCTTTCACAGTTGATCATCATTAAAATATTGCTGTTACTATGTACAATGTTCTCCTGGTTCTGCTCACTTCACTTTGCATTAATTCATATAAGTCTCAGATTTTTCTGAATCCATCCTGCTCATCATTTTTTATAATATAATAGTATTCCATCACAATCATATTCCACAACTTGTTCAGCCATTCCCTAATTGATGGGCATCTCCTCAGTTTCTAATTCTTTGCCACCATAAAAAGCTGCTATAAATATTTTTGTCCAAATAGATCTTTTTCTCTTTTCTTTAATCTCTTTGGGATACAGACCTATTAGTGGTGTTGGTGGGTCAAATGCACAGTTTGGTGGCCCTTTGGGTATGTTCCAAATTATTCTCCAGAATCATTGGACCAATTTACAACTCCAACAGTGAATTAGTGTACCTATTTTTCCACATCACCTCCAGCACTTATTATTTGCCTTATCTGTTATGTTAACCAATCTGATGGGTATGAGGTAGTATGTCAGAGTTGTTTTAATTTGTGTTTCTTTAATCAATAGTGACTTAGAGCATTGTGTCATGTGACTATTGATAGCTTTGATTTCTTCTTCTGAAAACTGCCTAAAACTAAAATTCTTCCTGAAAGACCAAGTTTGTGGACAAGCCGATTTTGAGTTGGCAAGGAGTGAGGGATAAAAATACCTACCACTCTAATCATTTGAATAGTGTTTTCTAGGTGCCCCTCCCCCCAAAAGGTTTTTCTTAAGTTAGAAAAATGACATTTCATACTTAGTTAAGAACAGCCCCCCCAAAAAAACTGGAAAGCATTTTTCCAAAGTTTTAAGGTATATCATAACCTTTTACATGTATAATGTAAGAAAAAATGAATGCTATGTGATTCTATTTAAAATATTCTCTTATAGTATGAGTATTATTCTGGTAGTATAAGAGTTTCCCAAAATAATTTGACTACAGAACATTTTGGAATATATTGATGGAATTAGGTTTTTAAAAATTAAATTAAATTTTTTTAAATGAATGAAAATCTACCTTCTTTCTCTCCCAATCCCACCCACACTTGACTGAAAAAAGAAGAAAAAGAAAATCCTTGTAGCAAGTATCAGTTGGTCAAGCTCAGAGGTGGGAGGACGGGCATATGGAATACCCTTGGGTATTTGGACAAAATGGGAGTGAGGGGTTGTGGAGAGGAATACTTTGGATCAAAAGAAAAGTAAAATAGCCAATTTTCATATTGAAATATTGCCTCATATTTTTTTTTTACACAAAACACATATTCCTTGAGTTCAAAGATTGTCTTATTTCTGTCTTTGTATCCACATAACCTCGTACATGATCTTGGTTAATTAGCCAGCATAACACTGGGCTGCTACTGTAGATCATGTGATATGTAGTTGTTTAGCAACCCAGGCCTTTAAGTGTACAAATAACAATTCAGTTCAAACCATGAAAAGAACTCATGTTTGGTCTCTAGAATTAAGAGAAAGGGTTCTAACCTTGTATGTTCCATGACTCTTGGGCTCTGCTTCTATTCTTAGGGTGTCTGGTCTCTGACTGTAGCCGGCCTGTCTGACACTTTCCTTGAATTTGGCCACTGGCCACATCACTGACTTTGCTTGAATTGTCGCCCTGTCTATGGCCATTATCCCACTTTCTCAACCTAGGCTGAGCTTTCCGTCAGTGCTAGCTGCTTTGCTAACCATTGCCCAGTGCCTGCAGCTCTCACTGCTATAATGAGAAAAAGAAGACTCCTGCCCTACATCTCCCCATCTTTTCCAAGACAAAGGAAAAGAACCTTTTTGTACTCCTTTCCTGAATAATTATCATGAGTAACAATATTGTTTTCATGGAACTCATAATTATATAATGTTAAAATCTAGGGTCCCATGGAATTTTCCTATATAAATCCCAAGTACAGTAAATAATAATTATGATGGTAATAATAATAACAGAAATAATTGCTAACATATGGTACTTTAAAGTTTACAAAGCATTTTACATACATTATTTTATTTGATCTCGACAACTGTGTGGGGTAGATTTTATTTTCCCCATTTTACAGATAAATTGAGGGTAAAGGAGGTTAAGTGTCTTGGCAAAGGTTACATTTGCAAGTGTCCCATGCAGGATTCAAACCCAGATCCTCCTGACTTGTAAGAACAATATTTTTGCCACCAGACCACAGGGCAGACAAGTAAAAAGCAAAAAGAGGGCAGGCATAGATACATAGTTCCCCAGAAAGTTTTTATGAGAAATATTTTAAGCTGCTGAAAGTGGGATCTGTTATCAAGAGAAGTCAAATTTGAGTATCTAAATGGTCTTTGTTGTATGATGTTTGAGGGATGTTTGAATCTGACAGTACAAATGAAAAATAATTATTATTTTAAAATGAAAAAGTGACAAATGTACTGGTGCTCAGGTACCAAGTCTTTCATGAAACCTTTCCTTATTTTCTAGGTGGAAGTGATATCTATCCCTCCTTCCTCAGATTGCTCTTAGCATCATGTCCTAATTCCTACCATAGGACACCAGTCTGAAGGAGGAGAAATGTGTTCAGCTAGTAGACTTAGATAGGCAGCCCGAAACTGGATCAGAAACATAGCATCCTCATTGCTCAGCTGCCCTTTGTCTGGTTGACATGGTATGTGGCCTTTGCAGCAGCACAAACACACAATTTAGACAAGAACACCAATGGAACAAATTATACAAAAGACATCAAACCCCAGGACCTCCAACATTGCAATGGTGGTGCTACACTGCTCCTCTGAGCCCTGCTGGCCTCTGGGTCTATACTGTCTCTGCTCACCACCACAGATAGGCCCATTTGAGCAACAAATGAACCTGAATGGAGAGATGTACAAGAGATGTTGTAGAGGAGGAATCAATCAATAGGACTTGGCAACTGATTAAAGAGAGTCAAAGAAGACCAAAGAGATGAAGAATGCAACAGTTTTAAACTGGGATGACTAGAAGGATGGTGGAACCGTGGGCATCAATAGGGAAAGTAGGAAAAGGTCTGGATTTAGTAGGGGAGTGATTGAAATGAGTAACAATAGCCCACATTTATATTGTGTTTTAAGATTACAAAGTGCTTCGCATGCTTTGTCTTTTGATCTTTGCAAAACATTGTAGAATAGATATAGTTCTAATGAGTTTCATTTTACACATGTTGAGTTTGAGATGCTCATGGGAAAGCCAGGTCAAGAAGTGTAGCAGGCAGTTGGAAGATGAGAGACTAGAGTTTAGGAGAGAGATGAGATCTAGTGAAGTAGATTTGGTAGTCATCTGAATAGAAATTATCATTGAATCCAGTGGGAGTTGGTGATACCACCAAGAGAGAAAAGATCATAGTCATTGAATTAGAACTACAAGGGACCTTAAATGTCTAAATCCCTCATTTTACAGAAGAGGAGACTGAGATACACAGAGATTAAGAGACTTACTCAGCATCACGCTGCTAGTAAGGCAGAATTTGAATTCAAGTCTTCCTGACTCTAAACCTAGAGCTCTATCCATTGTGCCACCTAGCTACCACCGCACTCTATCATTTAAATAAGAGGACCCAGACATAGATCCACTTAGGAGCTGGAATGAAGCTAATGAATTCAGCAAAAGGGACTGAGAATAAACCAGCAGAATGCTATGAAGAGAGTCAATAGAGAGCAGTGTTATGAAAACCCAAGGAGGAGAAAGTATCCAGGAGAAGGGGTTGGTCAGTTGTATCAAAAATGTACAGATGTCAAGAAGGGAGAAGACTGAAAAAAAGACCATTGAGTTTAGCAATAAAATCTTACCTTATTATTTTATTGTAATTATTTGTTTCAATTTCATCTTCTCTATTTCCTTCACTTTTCCTTTTCTCCTCTTTTTTTTTCTTTTTTTGGTAGTACTCTTCATTGATTTTTATGTGAAATTATCTGCTGCATATGTCTTTTCCTTTTTCTTTTCAATCATCCTTTGTATGTATTGCTGAGTGTACCCTCATTACAAACAAATATGTACATCACTAGGGCCGTTACTGTCTTGCAGATGTGGGAATTTTCCCATGTTTCAGAGACAACTAAAACATTTACAATGCTTTAGCACTCCAGCTTTGTTTGACACTATTGTCTTAGCTCTTAGAGTGAGGTTGGAGTGAACAATATAGTGACTTTGGAACTGTGAAAGCGACAGGCAGGGAGAAGAGTGAGGATGATTTATAGATAATACACTCAGTTAGGTTATCTCCTAAATGCATGTGCCGTTATGCCACTGCTAATGGTATCTAATGACCTTGTGTTCTGTACATGCTTGGTCTTTGCATCAGGAATTCATTTGCTGCTCTATACATAGCTAGATTTATGGAAATGGTATGGCCAGTGAAAGTATCAAATAGTGGGGGTGCCTGGGATGTTTTAATTTATTGTTTTAATTTGTTTTAGTTTGTTTGAAATGCAAAAGTTTGCTTTGATATATTCAAGAGCTTCTAGGATTAGAAGCTGCATTTTGGTGCTTATTTGCAGAAATGTTAATAATTCCTTTTTTAATGGAATCATCACACTGGAAGTACCTTAGAGACCATGTAGGTCAATCCCCTTCCTTATTTCAGAGGTGAGGGTCCAGAGAAGTAAAAGAATCAGCCTATTAATGGACAAGCTGAAACTAGAACTCAAGTCTCCTGACTAAATGACTAGGGCTTTTTTTCATTGTAACACTTTGGTTCTTATCTATTCTTTCTCTTTTCAATTGACAAATCAGCAGGCATTTATTAAGCACCTATAGTATGCTCCAGACACTGTGTTAGTCACTGAGGGTACAAAGACAAAGAATCAGTCTCTGCCTTTAAGGATATTCTGTTGGCAGAGACATCATGTTCACATGTAAGTATGTGTGTATGTAATATGTATATCTATATACATTTATGTTCATATATACATATAGACATATGTATGTGCTTACCCATATACACACATACAAATAAATATATATACACATACATATAAACAGAGTACCTGGAACATAGTAAGTGCTTGTTGACTTGACTGAACTTACAAATTAATTTTGGCAGAAAGTAGGGGGAGGCACTAGCAGCTAGGGAAATCAGGAAAGGCTTCATATAAAAAAAATGGTACTTAAACTAAGCTTTGAGTAAAACTTGGGATTCTGAGAGTCAGAGGTGAAGATGGAGGACATTCCAGGCATGGGGGACATGCAGCCAATGCAAAAGCACAGAGATGGTCTATAAAGTATCAAATTTTTGAGGAAGAGCATGAAGAACAGTTTGGTTTCCCTTTACTTTATCCAGTAGCAACTTTATACAATATGTCACTCTAGAGAGGGCTCCTCCTGAGGGCTGTTTGTGGGCTGATATTCTGATTAACTACATACTGCTTTCCAACAGGTCACCCAGTTTCCTTTGGGAGTGACCTTTGCCTGGCCCTTGTGTTTAACTATGAAAAAATACTGGCAGATCTTCATTGATCCAGGTTTATATTGCACTTCTTCTCTCTAAGGGTTTATACATAGGGTCATAGAACAGTGATTTCTCTGAGTGTGTTTGTTGGGACAGAGGATACCTTCCTGTGGCCATTTTCCCCCTGCCCCCCAAGGCTCTTATTTATCCTCTTTGCTACCAATTTGGCCAAACCCCAAGATATGTGTCCTTTTTTATTGACTTGTATTCAAAATTTGGGGTTACTTTGCCCTCTCTACCTCCATTACAAACAACCCTTCTTTAGGAAAGTCTGATACATGGACATCTGAATTTATAAAACAGATGGTTAGCAATACAGAAGGATTTCAAGATCCCTTTAAAGAGTGATCTCCTCTAATGCATGTAAGAAACATAGACCAGACTATAAAGAGTGGATTTAAAACTTTCCAGAGACATTGCCTTGATGTAAAGTGAGGCACTTGGGGTTATATAATGGGTCTCCAAAGTACAGTACTCGACAGTCCGAATAGGTACAGAGTAGCACCTTAATGAAAACTCAGGCACCTTTGCCAGCAATAATAATGTTTATGGTTAAGAAGTGACACCCATTTTACCCTTTGCTCTCCTCCCACCGTCATTTGGTGACTGGGCTCTGGTTACTTATCCTTTGAGAAAATTTCTTCACCATATCCATTTCAGTACTCCCTCAGGCCTTCCACTTTGGAGATAAAGGATGCCAATGGATTTTGAGGAAACGAACAATAGCATTACATGTTTTCTAGCAAAAATGGGAGGGGAAAAGTTTCTTTGCCATATAAATGAAATGTGGTGAGAAGCAACCAAATAGAAGCAAAGTGCACATGGGCAGAGGTAGGTTGTGAGTCCCTCCCTCAGCTTCGTGCGGATGTAATCATGGGAGAGTGTTTGACTTCAGTCTGTACCCTTTTGCCTTCCAGACCTCAGTTACTGACAGCTGACCAGAGTGACTTAGAAAGAGAGTGAGTGAGTGTGTGTATGCTCTATCTGGGTGATGATTTCCCAAAACATCCTGGTCTTTAAGATCACAAACAAATCTAGAAAAGAGTGCCTCTCCTTTTCTCTGTCTCTTTGTCTCTGTCTGCTCTATCTCTGTATCCATGTCTCTTTATTTCTCTGTCCCTCTCAATGTTTTTTGTAATGAGAACTCTGTGGGTTCTGATAGGGGGATGCATTGGACGTGGTGGTAGTAGAATTCAGCTTCCACAATACAAGGGGAGAAATCTAAGTAAGTTCTAGCTATGCTCTGTTATATCCCTCTGATCTAAAGACACTTGAAATCTCAATTGCTCTAGATTTCCCTCTCTTTGTGTGGCATTTCTAATTCCTATGGACCATTGACCGTGGGACATCACTGTGTCATGCAGTCTTCATCCTACCTTACCTTTCAGCAGCTTTTGACACTTTACCCTTTTCTGCTGGACTCCCTTTCTTTCATTGGCTTCAATGAGACTGCTCTCCTTTTGGTTTTCTTCCAACCCATATGACTGTTCCTTCTTAATCTCCTTTGTTAATTCATCATTCACCCCTTGGACTCTTTCTTGTCCATGCTAGATATGTATGTTCATCCAGAGGTAGCTAGATGGCACAGTGGATAGAATGCTTGATCTTGAGTCAGCAAGACAGTTAAAAAATTAATCCTTAGACATTTACTAACTGTGTGACCCTGGGCGTCAGGGTCTTAACTGCTGTCTGCCTCAGTTTCCTCAGTTGTAAAATGGGGATGATAATAGCATCTACCTCCCAGGGTTGTTGGGAGAATCAAATGAGATAATATTTATAAACTGCTTATAGCACAGAACCTGGCACATAGTAGGCACTCAATAAATCTCTCCTCCCTCTGCCTCCTCCTTCCTTCCAAAATCTCTGTCCTTTGTCCTATGTTCTTTTCTTTCTGCATTCTTTCTTGGGGATCACATCTATTCTCCGGGGTTCAATGATAACCTTTAAATAGAAAACTGCCAGTCTTATGTATCCAGCTCTAGGTCTCTCCTGAACACTAATCTCACCTATTTAGTTGTTTGCTTGTCATTTCCAGTGGGATATTTGAGTATCACCTCCAATTCAACATGTCTAAAACTGAACTCATTATATGGTTTCAGTATAGCTTAAAGGCCTGTGGCCTCTTTTCCTCTTTACTGCCTTTCCCCACCTTTCCTTTTGCTTTCTGATGCCTAGAAGTTCTTTTATAAGTGTTTTTAAGTCTTTTTTTTTTTTTTTACTACAGTTGGAAGTAAAAGGTGAGTCATTGCTGGGAGAGGTAAAACAGTGACTGAAACTCATTAGAACTGTAGCCTATCCTTGACTTAGAGTAAGCAACAGATACCAGATATTTTCCTGTTTTGATGAGGGTAGAAGTTTGGAGAAAAGCTCTGATATTTTGCGAATATCTGAGAACTATTTGGCACTCAGTTTCTCTTATGGTTTCATTTCTAGATTATGAGGCATTTGATAGTTTTGTGGCTAGATTGACTAAGGGTCAAGTTAGTAGGCTATGACAAGGAACTTAACCTAGAAAACTATGAGGCTTCACCTTTCTTATCTCCTTGTTTATTCACGGGGAATAATAGAATAAGAGACTTGGGGCAGGTAGGTGATGTAGTGGATAGAGCACTGGCCCTGAAGTCAGGAGGACCTGAGTTCAAATCTGTCCTCAGACACTTAATAGCTGTGTGACCCTGACTAGTCACTGAATCCCAATTGCCTCCAAGAAAGAAAGAAAGCAGGAGAGAGACTTAGAAGGACGTTAGAGGCCATCTAGTTCTGTTGCCTCATTTTCTCTAATTTTTTTTTCTGAATTTACATCAGTGACTCATAGCTAAAGTAATGAATTTGAATGAACATTCATTTATATGTATACCCATATGGGTTTCACATCTATTAAGCATCTATTTCTAGTCCAGGCATTAATCATTTTGATTTGTGTGCATGTGTGTGTGTTGGGGGGTGGGGGTGGGTATGACCTGAGTTCAGATCCTATTTCTAACACTTTTCTAGTTGTGTGACCCAGGACAAATCACTTAACTCCTCGTGTGTCTCAGTTTCCGCATCTATTGAATGAAGACATTGGACCTGATAACTTCTAAGATCCCTTCCAGTTCTTTTTTTCCCCTTTGTTTATTTATTTTTAGTTTTCAACATTCACTTCCACAAGATTTTGAGTTCCAAATTTTCTCCCTATCTAGTCCTTCCCCCCCACCCTAAGACTGCATGCATTCTGAATACCCTTTTCTCTAATCTGCCCTCCCTTCTATCTCCCCCCTCTTTTTTTTTTGGCAATTGGGATTAAGTGACTTGCCCAGGGTCACACAGCTAGTTAGTAACAAGTGTTTGATCTGAGGCCGGATTTGAACTCAGTTCCTCCTGACTTCAGGGCCAGTGCTCTATCCACTGCGCCACCTAGCTGCCCCACCCCCCTCTTCTCTTATCCCCTTCCTCTTCTATTTTCCTGTAGGGTAGGATAGATGTCTATACCCCGTTGCCTGTGTATGTTATATCCCAGTTGCATGTGAAAACAATTTTTGACATTTGTTTTTAAAACTTTGGGTTCTAAATTTTCTCCCTTCCTCCCTCCCCCTATACCCTCATTGAAAAGGCAAGTAGCTCCATACAGGTTATACATGTGTAGTCTTGCAAAATACTTCCATAGTAGTCATGTTGTGAAAAACTAACTATATTTCCCTTCATCTTATCCTTCTGTCTTTTGACCCTGTCCCTCCTCATAAGTGTTTGCTTCTGATTACACCCTCCCCCAATTGCCCTTCCCTCTATTATTCCCCCACTCTCTTATCCCTTTCCCTCTTATTTCCCCATAGGGTAAGATAGCTTTCCATACCCAATTGACTGTGTATATTATTCCCTCCTTAAGCCAAATCCAATGAGAATAAGATTCACTCATTCCCTCTCACCTTCCCCCATTTCCCTTCCACTGTAAAAGCCTTTTCTTGTCTGTTTTATGTGAGATAATCTAGCCCATTCTACCTCTGCCTTTCTCCTTCTCCCAGTATAATCCTCTCTCACCCCTTAATTTTATTTTCCAGATATCACCACTTCATCTTCAACTCACCCTGTGCCATCTATCTCTCTATCCATCTATCTATCTATCTATCTATCTATCTATCTATCCATATAATTTTTCCATTCCAACTACCCTAATACTGACAAAGGTCTTGTGAATTACAAATATCATCTTTACATGCAGGAATGTAAACAGTTCAACCTTAATAAGTCCCTTATGATTTCTCTTTCCTGTTTACCTCTTCATGCTTCTCTTGAGCCTTGTATTTGAATGTCAAATTTTCTATTCAGCTCTGGTCTTTTCATCAAGAATGCTTGAAAGTCCTCTATTTCACTAAATGTTTATTTTCCCCCCTGAAGGATTATATTCAGTTTTACTAGATGATTCTTGGCTGTAATCCTATTTCCTTTGACCTCTGGAATATAATATTCCAAGCCCTTCTGTACCTTAATGTGAAAGCTGCTGAATCTTGTGCTATACTGTATTGTTTCCACAATAGTTCAATTGTTTCCTTCTGGTTGCTTGCAATATTTTCTCCTTGACCTGGGAACTCTGAAATTTGGCTACAATATTCCTAGGAGTTTTCCTTTGGGGATCTCTTTCAGAAGGTGATTGGTGGATTCTTTTAATTTCTATTTTACCCTCTGGTTCTAGAATATCAGGGCAGTTTTCCTTGATAATTTCTTGAAAGATGATGTCTAGGCTCTTTTTTTGATCATGGCTTTCAGACAGTCCAATAATTTTTAAATTATCTTTCCTAGATATATTTTCCAGGTCAGTTGTTTTTCCAATGAGATACTTCACATTGTCTTCTATTTTTTCACTCTTTTGGTTTGTTTTACAATGTCTTGATTTCTCATAAAGTCACCAGCTTCCATTTGCTCCATTCTAAGTATTTTCTTCAGTGAGCATTTGGACTTCCTTTTCCATTTGGCCAATTCTGCTTTTTAAGGCATTCTTCACCTCGTTGGCTTTTTGGACCTCTTTTGCCATTTGGGTTAGGCGATTTTTTTTTGTTGTTGTTGTTGTTGGCTAGGCAATGGGGTTAAGTAACTTGCCCAGGGTCCCACAGCTAGTAAGTGTTATGTGTCTGAGGTCGGATTTGAACTCAGGTTCTCCTGAATCCAGGGCTGGTGCTCTATCTGTTGTACCTCCTAGCTGCCTTAACCTATTTTTTAAGGTGTTATTTACTTCAGTATTTTTTTGGGTCTCCTTTAGCAAGCTGTTGACTTGTTTTTCCTGATTTTCTTGCATCACTCTCATTTGTCTTCCCAGTTTTTCCTCTATTTCTCTTACTTGCTTCTCACAATCCTTTTTGAGCTCTTTCATGACCCAGGTCTGATTCATATTTTTCTTGGAGACTTTGGATGTAGGAGCTTCGACTTTGTTGTCTTCTTCTGGTTGTATGTTTTGATCTTCTTTGTCACCAAAGTAAGATTCTATGGTCTGACTTTTTTTTGCGCAGTTTGCTCACGATCACAGCCAATTATTTGACTTTTAAACTCTTTGTTAAGGTAGAGGTCTGCTTCCAGTGTGGAGAATGTACTGTCCCAAGCTTTGGGGGTTTTGTGCAGCTGTTTTCAGAGATACATCTAGGGACCTGTACATTTTCTGTTCTTCCAAGGTGGTATGATCAAAGGCGAGGTGTTTACTCCTGGTCTGTGAGTGACCACAAGCACTGTTTTCTGCCTTGTTACTGTGAGGAATATTCCCTTTCCACCACCACTACAAGTTCCACCATGCTAGTGATCCTTCTAATCCCAGGACTGCAACCTAGAACTATTACCCAGATCCAAGCAAGGCAAAGCAAGAGATTCCTGCCTCAACACAAACAAAAGAGATCCCTGTAATCCCTCTCTGATCAGTCACTGGATTCTCCCTCCATCTGTGGGCTGAGAACTCCAGAAGCAGCCACTGCCCCAGGGCTGCACCAGGACTAGGGCTGGAACCAAGCTTCTCTCTCCCTGCCGTCACAGACCTTTCCTACTGACCTTCTAAGTTGTCTTTGGCGTTTGTGGGTTGAGAAGTCTGGAAAGCACCACAGTTGCTTGTGATTCAGTCCCTTGAGTCCTGCTCCAGATTCTCTGAGGCCTAGTCTTTGCCTGTGCACCCACACTGAACTGTGTTCCTCTCCCAGCCTGGCGCAATAGACCTTTGAATCAACCATCCAGGTTGTCTTGGGCTGGAAATTTGTTTCACTCTGTCTTTTTGTGGATTCTGCTGCTCTGGAATTTGTTTAGAGCCATTTTTACAAGTATTTGGAGGGGTTTGGGGGAGAGCTCAAGCAAGTCACTGCTTTTACTCTACCATCTTGGCTCCGCCCCCCTTCCAGTTCTAACTCTGATATTCTATATTCCTATGATATATTTGTATGTCAGTCTCCAATTTAGAAATGTTTTACATTCTAAAAGTCATTTTGCAGGTAGGGTATTTGAAGTCATAAACCTTTTCCCCACAGAAATAATATTCCCCCAAACTCAGCCCCCCAACTCTTTCTTCTTGACTTTTCATCATCTGAACCCACATACCTCAAATGTGCTCCCTCCTCATGTGTATCTTAGAATTCTTATCTTCATTCAAAGCTCAGGGTACTGCCTCCTACAGAAACTGTAGCTTGATCCAACAACTTAGTTGTTGGTTACCTCTCCCTTTTCATATTCTAATGTTTACATATCTGTGTGTATGCTAGACCATCTTGTGACTTCTCCATCTTCCTTCAAGTTCCAGCTAAAATCCCACCTTCAATAGGAAGCCTTTCCTTATCCCCCTGAATTCTAGTGGCTTCCTTCCATTGATTATTTTGAACTTATCCTATATATATCTTGTGGATATATAGTTATTTGCACATTGTCCCCTCCCCTGTTTCCCCTATCATTAGTCTCAGCTCATTGAAAGAAGGAACTGTGTATCGTCTTTGTATTCTTCTGGCACTTAGTAAGTATTTAATAAATGCTTATTGATTGACATGCCAGATCATCCTTTAAGAAATAAGATTTTGGGGGGAAGGGACTGTTTTTCTATTTTTATCTTTGTGTATCCATAACCTATTGCAGTTCCTTGCACGTAGTAGGTGCCATGTAAATGTCTGTTGTGATAAATTGAATACTCTAAATGGGAACCGTGTTCCCATCTGGCTTCAGAAGCCCAGTGAAGCTAGAATCAGAATTTTCTACTTATGAAATGTGTTTCTCCTGAATTAATGAAAAAAATTCAAATTTTAATAGTGAGCCTGTCTGATGATAGAGGCCAAACTATTGCCAAATGTAAGAGCTCATGTGATATCAGTGCTTATGACAGCTACTTGTTATTTAATTCTTACACTACTAAAATAGTTTCTGAACTTCTCTGTGGTCTCTGTCTCTGTTTCTCTATCTGTTTCTCTATATCTTTCTCTGTTTATCTTTCTGAATTTCTGTCTCTGTCTGTCTTGTCTGTCAATCTGTCTCTCTTTTTCTAGAGAGTTTTCCTAAAGAAAAAGACATCTAGTAATTAACTTTAAGGTCTAAATATGTTTTGTACTACTGACATTAACATGAATTCTAATATCAATACAACCTTGATCTTGTCAGGGACTTTTATAACAATGATAGAAATATGTTTTCCTGGACTTCCATTATAATTTCTGGAACAGACACACCTTGGTTTCTTTTCTTTGCTCTTATTTCACCTGGCCTAGATAACAGCCATCCCAAATTGTCCTCTTCAGCAGGGGGTGAATAATGAGAGAATATTCAAAGATGTTACCGGTATAGTCTGAGCCACTTGATTAGGAACTGAAGTATCTTACATCAATTTTCATGCCTGGTTGTGACTGACTGGAGTTGAATGATACTATTTCATCACCTTTATTCAGCTAGAAGACATTGTATAGTGAAGGAGAAGGAAAGCTGGGCTTGAAATAAGAAGGCATAGGTTCAAATCCTGTCATTGAATATTACTAGTTTTATAACATTGGGCAAGTCATCTAAACTCTGATTCTTGGTGAGATGGGAACAGTAAAATTATAATACCTATCTGATAGGTTTGTTGTAAAGAAAGTGTTTTGTAAGCTTTAAAGCATTTCATAAATATGGGTTATTATTTTCAGTATACATAGTCTACAATCTATTAAAAGATCATAAATTTAGAGGTGGGAGAAAATATAGCTGTCATTTAGTGCAATCTCGCCATTAAATAGATGGAAAAATAGAGACCCTGAGAATAGAAGTCATTTATTTAAGCTACTCAGATAATAGAGCTTAAATCCAGATCCAGGACCTCTGACTGCTAGTGTTCATTCCACAATACTACAGTTACAGAAGGGTATTAAAATGAGTTACATGCATTGCTAACATGTATTTTCATAACTATGTTTCTTGATCTCTGTATTTTGAAGATTTCTCTCCTAGAAGTAACAAGGTGGCACAGTGGACAGAGAGCTGGGGTTGGAGTCAGGGAAACCTTAGCTTGGATTTGACCTCAGATGCTTTGCTAGCTGGGTGACCCTGGAGAAGTCATTTATCTCTTTCTGCCTCAATTTCCTCAACTATAAAAAAAGATAATAATAGCACCTACCTCCCAGGGTATTTGTGAGAACCAAATGCAGTAATATATGTAAAGGCTTTGCAAATTTTGAAGTGTCATATACATGCTACCATCATCATTATCATCATTATACTAAATAATCAAATTACTGAGTTGATACCTCAGAAGGTACAGAGTTGATACTGTCTGATGAGATTCTTGTCAGGTTTTTCATGTGTCCTCAACAAGTCTTCTGTGTTAGGGGTTATCTTGAGTCTGAAGGTGGGGTTGGAAAGCAGAAAGGTAGGCTCTGAATTAGACTGAGCTCCAAAGACAAACAGTACTTCAACTATTTCATTTATTGCTAGCCCTGGCTAAGTGATTTATAGGGCCTTTCTGTCCTGCCCACAGGTCATCAGAATTTATAAAGGAAACAGTTGAAAAACAAAATTTTCATAAGTTGCATGTTGAAGAAAGCATAACTTCTCCCCATCCCCCTGTTTCTGCAGGTGTCAGGGAGCACAGCTGGTGAGTTACACCAGGACAGCTCATCTGGAAGAGACCTAAAAGGACGTGGGATGCTACTTTTTTTTTTTTTTTTTTTTTTTTTTTTTTTTTGTTGCACTTAGTGTAGGAAGGTTTTCTAAGTTCTTAATTAAACAGTTGACCTTATGGTGAGGCTGGTCAAAACTACAGCTAAATGTCATCTAAATGACTTTCCTAGCCTCTGAATTTGCATGTGAAGCAAGAGCAGCCCTAGGCAAAACTGAGAAGTAGACTGTTGTTCTTCTAGCTCCAAGGCTCTCCTTTATCACTCCCCCATCCCACCCAGGGTGTTTAAGCTCCTTCCATCTTCTTCCCTCATCAAAACTTAATCTCAGGTAAGGACTTTATAAACTCCTACATCTTAGATACACTGAGAGACCTTACTATATTACTTCTGCTAGGGGTTTTTTTGTTTTGTTTTGTTTTGTTTTTGTTGTTGTTTTTTGGCTTTACAAGGAGCTAGAAGCACCTTCTAGCTCACCTTCAGGAGGCCTCTGTCTCTGTCTCTGATTCTGCCTTTAACTTTCTCTCTCTTTGCCAAAAGCAGAGCCTGCTAATAATTTCTTGGATTGCCTTAATGATAATTTTATCCTCCATTCCTCCCATTAGAATGTAAACTCCTTGATAGTAGGGATTATTTCATTCTTTGTCTTTGTATTTTTAGCACTGAGCACAGTGCACAGAACACTGTAGAAGCTTAATAAGTATTTGTTGATTGATTGATTAATCAATTGATTAAAAAAAAAAAAGAGGAACCAACAAAAGCATGTGCTATGATGGATCTGATTTTCACCAAAACAGAGAGGCACTGATTGTTGGAGTGGGATTGTGATAGAGAAGAAAGAGGAAATTTGGGAATAGTCTGTCATGTGGGATGGATTTGGGGAGAACAGATTTCATTCAGAGAGGATGGATAGGATCTCATGCACCAAAATTCTATAAAGGAAGTTAGTCCAAGAAGGATGGGTAATTCTCAAAAATGAAAATCTGAGGTTACTAGGAGATTTTTTTTAATAAGGACAAAGGGAGTTGTCTAAAGAGACTGCTATAAATGAACAGAGAATTCATCAACTCACTTAAATTTTTAAATGTATAAAAGATGGAAGCAAAGGCAGCTAATGAAGGATGAATATTAAAGCATGACACAGTGTTGCAAAAAGAGTATCAAGAGTGCTAATGGTGAGAATGAGCTGAGGCTAATGAGGAGAACTAAGGCTATAGCTAATGGGAGCTTTTGAGCTATAGCAGGGAAAAGAGAATGAACAAAGGATGGAGAGAACTACTGTTTTGGGGTGAATGGGACAATGATAACCAACAATGAAGAAGAAATAGAACTACTGAACTATTTTTTTTTCCCTACCAAAAGATTGATCTTTGGACTGGAAAGGACAAAGTCAAAATGGCTTACAGGGACTTGATCTATCACCAAGATCACTAAGGAGATAATAAGAGAACATTTAGTTGACCCTGATTAGTTTAAGTCCCTTGACTCATGAAATCACATCTTTTGACACAGAATGAACTGGCAATTGTGATTTCTGAGCTACTGTTAGACAACTTTGAAAGATTGAGGAGAGCTAGAGGAGCAAAAGAGGATTAGGAAAGGGAAAATATTTCAATATTGAAAAAAAGGAAAAGAATGGATCCTGCATCCTAAAGGCCAATGAGCTGTATTTATTCTTGGCAAAATTCTAGAATGTGTTATTAGAGGGGTGGTTAGTGAACATCTGGAAAAGGAGGCAGTGGTCATAAAGAGATAGCATAATTCTTTTAAGAAGAGTTCATGCCAGACTAACTTCATTTCCTTTTATGATAGCCTTACTAGAATGATAAATCAGAGGAATATTTTAGTTATAGTTGTAGCAAAGCAATTAATAAAATCTCTCAGGCTATTTTTATGGACAGGTTGAGGAGGTATGAACTAGGTGAGAATACAATTAGGTAGATTTAGAACTGGTTAGATGGCCATACCTAAAGAACTGGTTTGATATTTACAGATAGAAAAGTCTTTGGTGAAGTGCCCCAGAGATGAATTCCTGGACCGGCTCTATTTACTACTTTTGTCACTGACTTCCATAAGAATATAAACATTGTGCTCATCAGCTAAGCAGACAATACAAAGTTGGAGGATTGTCTGATACACTGGATGACAAAGTCAGTATTTTGATAGGCTAGAACATTGGATCGATTCTATTGAGATTCAATAGGGAGAGATGAAAATTCTTATACTTGGAAATCAACTTATAAAATGGGGGTATAGCTAGAGAGTAGTTTATTTGGAAAAGATCTGGGGGCTTTAATGGACTGAAAACTCAGTTACAAATAAATAGTATAATACTACACCCAGGAAAGCTAATACAGCCTTAGAATGCATTATGAGAGGCATCATGTCTAGTCAGGGAAGTGATAGGTCCATTGTATTCTTCCTGATCATACTATACTTGGAGTGTGGTTTTCATTTTTGAACACCACTTTTCGGAAGGACTCTGATGTGTCCAGAAGGTAACAATGCTGGTGAAGAGCCTTGAGATGAAGCCATAAAAATATGGAGTGAAGCACCTATAGCCTTTATCCTAAAGAAGAGGAGGTGTCAGGGTGTTGTGTGATAACAACCTTTAGGTTTTTGAATGCTTATGGTGGAGGAGATGGATTAAATTCATTCTCTTTAGTCCCAGTGACCAGAACTAGGAATGCTGGGTGGAAGTTGTAAAGAGGCAAATTAGGTTTGATATGAAGAAAAAAAGTTCCCTAATAAATAAATATCCCAAAATAGAATAGGCTGCATCAGGAGTTGTGGGTTCCCCTTCACCTGAGGTCTTCTCATGTAAGTTGTGACCACTTAATGGATCTCTCGTCCCAGTTCTTGTCTGGGCATAGGCTTGAGCCTTTTAACCTTGGAATTCTCAGAACTTTTCAATCAAATGAATGAATCTCAAATTGTATAGTTTCAGGTACGGTCATGAAGCTAGAACTAGAAGGGACCCTCAGAGGCCATTTAGTTTAATCCCCTAATTTTTCAGTTGAGGAAACTGAGGTCCATGAAAGTTAAGGTAATTGCCTGAGGCGAAGGTCATAAACAGAAGAGGCAGGGTTTGATTCCAGGTACTCCGGTTGTTTCTGTTATACCATGTTATTTCCTTTTGAAAAAGTCCTATGGTGGACAGAGGTGACTTCCTAGGCACCCCAGGCCTATGTCAATGGCATGGCCACTTGTACTGCCTAAACTAAGTGTCTGACCAGGGACTGGTTTTGGATTTCAGTATCCTCCCTAGTTGCATATTCCTCATGTAAATTGAGCAACATGGCCCTTTTATACCACCTTTATAGCAGTATGCAGAGCTGCTTTTCTTTCCCGTGGACGGTGAAGTGTTTGTCCTCTCAAAGTTTCCTCACATAACCATTCTGTTCATGTTACTTGTGCCACTGCATGCCTGTGTGTAAGCCTGTCACTTTATCTATAGCCTTCCCCTCCCCTGGAATGGTTACTCAGCTCTAGATTGGGGATTGTAGTAATCCTTCATTGAAATAAAATACCCACCCACTGTGTGCATATGCCTATCTGAGATGTCCCCCTTTGAACTCCAGAATAGCCTTCTGCTTCTGCTTCTCTGTGGGCCAGCCAGGTAGGTCAGAGCTTGCAAGAGATTATGTTGCAAAGGCACATCATTTCCCCTGGACAGCCACTGGCTCTCCTAATTGCAGAGTCTGAAGTGCAAAGGAAACACACCCAGTAGGGCTGTGGAGTGTGGAGGAACATGTAGGTTGAACACCTTGGAGACATCCAGCTCTGACGAAGTTCAGGTTCAGCTTTCCTCCTTCCTACTGATGAAGTTCCCTGACAAAGCCCGAAGGAATTTTCTTTCCACCAGAGGTGTTTATAACCTCTAATTTGCTCACCCCTCCTAAGTTTTTTGGCAGACTGCCACCGAGCTTGCTGCACACTCCAGGCCCCAGAAAGGTGAGGCTCATCTCCCAGCTTGCCCATTGCACTGGATGCAAATAAGGCAGGAGACAGGCTTCCTGGCGAACGAGGGACAACCATTCTTTCCCGCACAGCTGCCCTGGATGTTTGCATGTTGGCCACCCAGAAAACCAATCAGGGAACAGAAAGGTGGTCACTGTTGCAGTAAGTAAATGAAAGGGATTGCTTAGATTCATCTGGGGGCAGCTGGCCCAGCTCATCTGAGCCGCTTCTTGGAAGCTTATTAATTTAAACACTGAGGAGCGCCTTGTGCTGTCGGGGAGAAAAGAAGGAAGAAGAATAGTCCTTAATGAAGATTCCTTTTTTATATCTGTTTTGAGTTTGGTAAGGGCTCCCCTTTGGAAGAAAAGAATTCGACAAATGCTCATATAGTATTTGATACAACCTTAGAAGGTTTGGTTCGTGCACTAAAACAGGTTCTGACCTCATTTCCCAGAGGAGTTATAAATGAAAAAAAAAAAAGGGAGTACTAATTAGTGCCTCATTAAGTACTTACAGTGAAGTATGATAATTCTCCTGAAAAGATAATCTAGTCGATGAATAAAAAGCCAGACTCACCTTTAAAATAGCACTAGAATACAAAGTCATTTTAAATCAAAGACTTCTTTTTCACATTGGTGAAAAATTACAATGTTTTAATGGGTCCTATACATAAAAGCACAAAGGGATCTTTCAGAACATGCTGATGTTAGAAAAGTTATCTATTTTGAAAGCTGTCTCATAGTCTGAGTTTTTTCACCTGAATGGTTCCAGACACAATTCCCCCCTTCCCCCTTCATGTTTTTAGGCGACAGCACCAAGTACTTTAAAAACAAAATGCAGTCACTTTGTTTATGTACCTTATAGCAAACAAATTGAAGCCTGAGAGCTTCCTCTTTTGAGAGGGGAATGTTCCCTCCCGTAGTTATTGTCTGGCTCCATTCCAATGGGTCTACCAGACTGAAAAGGGAAAGTACCAGTGATGTGATTAAATTGAGAGAGCCATATTGGAAAATGCTTAATTAAAACAGTGTGAAAACCTTACGGAACCCAGGATTTTATCCTGAATCCTCAGATAACCAAATTATTAGGCACCCAAAAAACAGGCATTAAAAAGAGGCATCGTGTAACGGGAAGAATGCTGTATTTGGAGTCAGATCCTGGCTCTGCTGCTTATCACTTGTGTGATTATGGCTTCACACTCCTCTTAAAATGATCACATTCTGGGACTTCGTCCACTGAGGTGAGGAGGGAACTCCTTTCTTATATCTGTGAAATAAAGGGGTTGGTGCCTGCCTGCTTTGGCAGTATATACATTAAAAAAGTGGGGGAGGGGGTTGGATATGATGATTTCCAAGGTTCCTTTTGGTTCCAAATCTTTTCTTTCCTATAATCCTTTTGTGAACTTTTCCAAAGGCAGATTATCCCAGTTCACAGGTTATCAGCTACTTTTCACTTTGCTGTCAGCCTATGACTGTTCTCCCTCCCACCTCCTCCATAGCAAGAAGCATTTCTTCTTTTGTGCACCCCTTGACTAATTGCAATGAAGAAGGTGCCTAAGCAAACCATAGTCTGAAAGGTAGAGCTACTACAAAATAGAAATCACATATGTGCAGAAGCCAAATAAAAGCTTTCTCTGAGGTGTTCTTGGTTTAGGATTGTCCATTTTTACTCTCCTCCCTCCTTTTTAATTTTAATAATCATAAATTGACCATATCTTATTTTATACTAGAGTTTTATACTCTTTGGGCCCTTATTAAATCAGTAAACCCTAATTCTTATTTGGACTCCCATCACATGGTAAAGTACCAAATGCTTTAAATTGGAGGTCATCTTAATCTGTTTTAAAATACATGGCTTTAAGTGCTACCATTGAGAATCAGGTTTGGGGAAGGAAAAGGAGGTCAACAAGGGAATCATTTCTTTTGACTCTTTCCAACATGTGTGGTGAAAGATTTGGTTGAGAAGAAGGTGAAAACCATTTGGTGAAGATATAGATATCTTTCACAAATACATTCCATGGATTGTCTACAGCTTCATTGATAGAGTGGGTGGGGCTATTTCTTTACCAAGATCTTTTCAAAGGTGTGCTCTACTCTGCTCTGCCCTGGTGGGGCCCTCCTTGTAACTGCAGCCTGAGTATCTAGGCTGTCAAGATTAGAATTCTGTGCGCCTCTGTGTACTTCCTCCTTTTTCTGTTTATTCCTTTCCATTTTTGCTAGCTCTGACACTCAGTTCTAGCAAATCAGGTCCACAGTAGGGAGATCCATATGGAGGCACCTAGTGAACATGGACCAGCACAAAGCTGAGAATTTTATCTAGGAGAAGATGTCCGTCAGCCTGGGGCTCTGACTCCTACTCTCTAATGGAAGGAGGGGAAGTACTGCTCTTTTGTGTTTCCCTCAAAGCTAATTGCAATGAAGTGCCAGAGCAAAACAAAATCTGAAGGATATAATTACCATAAAAGTCACATGTGTAAAGAAGCCAAACAAACCTTTCCGTGAGATATTCATTGTTTGGAATTATCCATGTTTCTGTTTCTCTCCTCTCTGTCCTTCTATCACCTTTTTTTCTTTTTCTGTCTCTCCCTCCATCTCCTCCCCCTCCTCCTTTTCTCTTTTCCTCCCAACTTTATCTCCAATCACAAATTGGCCTTATGATATTTTATACAATAATATTATACACTGTTGTTGTTGTCATTCAGTCATTTGATTGTGTTCAATTGTCTCTTCATGGTGTGCAAATTCCAGCATGGTCCCCTACCCCATAATTTTCTACATCAGAAAACTGAAATTTACAGAGGCTCATCTAACTCATCTAACATCAGAAAACTAATATAGGATAATTAAAGGAGCTAAAACTAGAACCCAGGTCTCCTAAATATCAGACCATAACTTTTTCCACCATACCTCACTGCCTGGGATTGGTCCCCAGTATAACCAGGAATTAATGGACATCATAAATACAAGGTGGACTTTTTTTAGATGTCTTACTGTTTTGCTCTCATTCTAGACTTCCTGCCCTCTTGTAGTGTTTTGTCCATTCAAAATCAAAAATAGGTTTAAGAAAAAAGCCCCCTCATATTTACCATATGGCTGGTGGTGAGAATAATGGTGAGTATCCATATTCACACTCTAGGACATAGGAAATGCCTTTATTTATATTCGTCACTCTGTGCCAGGTTTAAAGGTTTTTCTGTGTCATATAGAAAGAAAACAGTAACAGCTTAAGAGAAGAAAATGGATCTCTTGCCTCTTACAATGGTTCATCTGTGAAAAAATGAAAGGGTAGCCCAGAGTTTGCCCTTGGCCAAACTCCTATGAGTAAGTCTTGTCATAAAATAAGGAGTCCACAATCTTTTTGTGAAGAGAACTTTTAATTTATCTAAGGCTTTGCAATCACAAGGGGATGTGAAATAGGGTGGGGGGATGATGATAAAGATATGCTGGAAGAAAATCCTTAAGTAGTTAAAGTTAAGGGATACTACTGAAAGAGGGAGAATAGAGACATGGTTTAGAAGTGGCAGCCAATTTAGGACTCTGCCAGGTAAGACTTTGAAATCTACTGGAAGGAAGGAAACATACATTGATTAAGCTCTTACTGTGTGCCAAGCACTGTGCTAAACACTTTGCAAATATCTCATTTGGTCCTCACAACTTTGGAAGTAAGTGCTATTCTTATTCCCATTTTACAGGTGAGGAAACTGAGACTCAGAGTCACACAGTTAAGTAAGTATATAAAAAATTGAGCCTTTGGAAGTAAAAGTTGTGATAAAATGGAAAATATGAGTCATGCCATGGGTTCTGTAATTATTTAAAACACTGATGCTCTCTACTGGCAGATTAATTGTCACTAAGACACTGGGAAATATTGTAAGGGTAGAGGGAATTGACCCATGGATCTATGCTTATTTTTCATCTGCTAGTAAGAATAATGTGTGTATACAAATAGCATTGGATACATACTGTATCTTGAAACAGCGATGTGATGGAGGAGGCAGCATAGAGTAGTAGCTGAGCATTGACTGGGAGAGCTGAGTTCTAGTGTTGACTTAGACATTCACTTCCCTGTGCCTCAGTTTACAGTGTCTTCATCTGTAAAATAAGTGGGCTATACTAAATGAAAGGAAGGAAACAAGCACCTATCATGTGCCAAGCACTGGTGCTTTACAAATAGGATATCATTTGATCTTCACAACAGTTCTAGGAGGTAGGTTCAAATCATTACCCCCATTTTACAGTTGAGGAAACTGAGACAGACAGTTTAAATGACTTGCCCAGAGTCATACAGCCAAGTATTGGGATTTGAACTCTTTCTGTCTATGGGCCCAGCACTCTATCCACTGTACCACCTAGCTGCCACCTTCCAGCTTTAATATTGAGTAGTTTTGTTAAACTAATCTGAAAAAAATAAAAGGGGAACTCTACTTATCAGAAACAAGATGTGTATGTGCATATAGTTAAATACATTTTTTCGTCCTGAGACACATCCAGAGACCTGTCTGTGACTTGATGTTAGAATGTGTTTTTAGAAGGAAATTATACAACATGATTGTTTTAAAAAGTAATTTTAACATTTTTTTATGTAATCTGACATCTGGAAGTTAAAATGCTGAGTTTCATGCCATTAAAATAGAAATAATTATATTTTTATTGCTTTCTCTGACGATTGGCCATCACAGCCCTAGTGCTGTCAGGCCTTGTGTACTATTCTTAAAGTTGATCTAATTTTTTGCACCAGCATAAGTGTTATCCTGATGGAATTATTGGTAAATCTTTGTGGGGATTTTTTGTTCAGGTTTAGAGTTTTTCTTTGTAAACATTTCTGCAGTTTCTGTTTTTCTTTATTTGTTAATATGAGTGAGCATACCTTTGGATTTTCAGTATTTTATACTTCAAGCATATCTGATTTCCAGATGTGCATAATCCCTCTACTGATACAATCCTTACCTTAGGAGTGGCCTCCACATACAAATTGTGGCAGAAAACATTTCACCACTTGGTGGGCAAACTTCTTGTGATGAGCTTATCTGCTCTGAACTAGTCTGATCTCTAGACACCAGACCCATGGGCCTGTCCTCAAAGCCATTCTAACTTAGGAGAACTTAGGGGAATTTATGTTCTTCGGCGTTGACTCCTAGAACATGGGGCATCTTCATGTCATGCCATGAGGTGTGAAAGTGGGGATGTGATGTAGGCAAAATATATTACATTGCAAAATAAATATGACTACTGTATAAGGCCATGTTACAATTTAAAGGTCTGGTAATGATCTAGCTAGGGTCTTGAATTTGTTCTTACATAGCTTGTTTTCTCCTGTCACTCTACCAAATCCATAAAAAAAGGTATTAATGAACTAGATGAAAAATTGCTTACCTTGAGTTTTATAATTGAGCAAGTAGGTATAGAGGAGTCTTGATAATAATAATGATAATTGTTATTATAAATAACAACTAGCATTATTTTACATAGCACTTTAAAGTTTATAAAACTCTTTACATATTGATCTTCTTTACATTTGATCTCCACAACTCTGACAGGAAGGTGCTATTATTACTCCCATTTTACAGATGAGGAAATTGTGGCTGAGAGCAGTTAAGCAGCCTTCCTGAGTCACATGTCTAAGTGTTTAAAGCAGAATTTTAACTCGGGTCTTTTCTGTATAGCACTTTAAGGTTTGAAAAGCACTTCACAGATATCATCTCATTTTGTCCTCATAACAGCCTTGGAAAATGGGAGCTATTATTTTCCTCTTTTTTCTGATAAGGAAACTGAGGCAGGTAGCACTTAAGTGACTTGCCCAGTAAGTATCTAATGTCATATTTGAAAGCACCTGGCTGCCTTCTTAAGTAAAATGAAACAAACTATAGAAAGGAGAAAGAAAAAGTGGCATTAGTTTTGTAACCATGGCTCAAAAAAGGAGAAAAAGAAAGATTAATAAATCAGTAAAACATCTTGATAATAATAATTGGTCCTAACACAATTTTAAAATCTAAGAAATTATTACTGAAGTCATAAAAAAATCTCTTCATATACATTGTATGCATATGTATGTATCTATCCATATTTAACATTCTATGTGGTATACTGGGGGCAGCTAGATGGTACAGTGGATAGAGCACCAGCCCTGGAATCAGGAGGACCTGAGTTCAGATCTGGCCTCAGACACTTACTAGCTGTGTGACCCTGGGCAAGTCACTTAACCCTGCTTGCCTCAATTTCTTCATCTATCAAATGAGCTGGAGAAAGAAATGGCAAACCCACTCCAGTATATTTGCCAAGAAAAACCCCAAAAGGGGTCATGAAGAGTCAGACACGACTAATAACTAAACAAAACAAACAAAAAATGGTGTATCAGTTAAAGTATCAGACATAGAGTCAAAAAGACCCAAGTTTACAATTAATTCATAAAGTTTTATGGACTATTAATTAGACAAATAACTGAGTGACATTTATAGAGTTGCACTATTGTGGCCAGCAATCACTGGTAACTGACGAACATTGACCTCTGTTCTCTTTGCCTGGCAACAAAAACAATATATGGCAAACTTTTACAATTATTTGGGCTAAAAGCTCATGAAACTTGAATTATAATAACTCATTTCTGGCATTTGGATTTTGGCAGAAAGATTTTGGACAGTCAGTACTTCATTACTTATTCTTTCATGCCTTCGCAGGTTTTGTGAATTCCTGAAACAAGGATTTGGCCTTCAACTTTAGTGGGATAGAGTTTAATCTTATCTGAAGCCTTGTGGCTGCCACTCCATCCTTTATTTTTGTTCTTTGTTGTTGTTCAGTCATGGCCAACTCTTCCTGACCCCATTTGAGGTTTTCTTGGCAAAGATACTGGAGTGGGTTTGCCATTTCCTTCTCCAGCTCATTTTACAGATGAGGAAACAGAGGCCAGCAGATTTAAGTGACTTGCCCAGGGTCACACAGCTAGTAAATGTTTGAGGCTGGATTTGAACTCAGGTCTTCCTGACTCCAGTCCTGGCACTCTATCCACTATGCCATTGAGCTGCCCACATTAATAAGATCTTTTTAAAAATTTGTTATATGGAATTATTTTACTTAAAGCATTATTTTAAGAGGTTTCTTGTGATTTATAATCACAAGTGATTATAGTGATTTTTAATTCTTCTCCAGTAGGTCAAGAATCTCAGTTACATTGAGTGTGGAGACTCCTGCCTGTGATATGAGTCTCAGCTTGAGCCTATGGCTTAGTAGATGGTTTTGGAGAGTTGTTGTATCTGAAAAGTTCATCATCCTGTAGCCAACCTGGTCATAAGCCTCCCTGAACTTCTCTACAATGGGCCTTAAATGACAGACATATAGGCTTTCCAGTTTGATGAAAGCTGTGAGAGAGCTATGTTCCTTTGGAATATCCTCTGAGAAACTGGAATCACCTTCCTACTCTGATGAGAGGGAAAGAGAAAGATGGGGGAAGGAAGAGAGAGAGAGAGTCAGAGTCCAGCTAAAACCTGCAAGCTAAGTGTAATGAATTTTATTTTAGCTTTGTAATTCACTTTTTTTCTTTTGTCGTTGTATTTTACAGACTTGGGCAGTCAATATTTATTGAATTTCCCTTCTGCCACTGCTTTGTACTCAAGCAGCATCTGCCTGAAAAGACCTTCCAGGGAGAAAGAATTCACTGGTGATGCTCCCACCCTCTTCATCGTGATGAAAGCCCATCATACAGGTAACCCCCAGCCCTACCCCCACTCCAGCTCCGCTCCAGCTCTAGGCTACATCGCCATTTTGTTGTGATGACTTTGGTGTGCTAATGTAAAATCTTCCAGATGTACCACATTGATATCAAACATGGCTGGTAAAAATCAAGGGGAACTGATTTTGAGTGGTTAGATAGGAACGTGGCTGATAAGTCAGAGAAACAAAAGGTGTTTTTCCTCTTTTCTCAGCAGTGCCTAATTCTATATCCTGCGTGTCTGCGATAATAAAATTTTACTTCTTTTAAAAGTGATGGGCAGAATAATAAAGCCCATTACTAAAGAGCATCAGTGTTTGTTTATGCAAACAGTTTGTTTATGCAAATAGTTTTGAAATCTTTAGTCAGTGGCAGTTTATGGGACCTTGAAGGTAAGAGAGTAGCAATGCAAACAAATTTGTGATTGATCCTCAGACTCTGTTCCTCCTTGACCCTGCACAGGTCTATCCTCAAATCTAGATTTCTCTCCCTTCTCATTCCTGCCTGATAGAATCCTTTACTTCCTTCAAAGTGTAGTTTCCATATCAGAGGTATTTCCTAATCTACCCCTCACTGCAGTTGTTAAGGTTTTCTTTGGGATTATTTTATATCACTTTATATATAGTTTGTATTTAAAAATCTGTATAGATGTTTACTTCTCCAGTAGAATGGAAAGTCTTTGAGGGCAAAGAATGTTTCATTTTTGTCTTTGGGCTGAGCACAGTGCCTGGTTCATTGTTGGTGGTCAGTAAACATTTGCCCAATAGAATGGAAACTTCAGAGCATTTCAAATAGAAATAGAAGCAGATTTTTCATTTGGCATATTCTTGATTTATTTTCTAGGGTTTCTTTCAGGACTTTCAGGGACTGTATCTTGACTAGGTCTGCTGTCTACTATTTTCACCACTGTGCCCTTTAAAGCACCCAGATGGGTAAATGATGGAGTTATTGATCTAGTCACTGTGGTCAACCTTTGAGAAACTTCTTTGTACAGTTTCCAATGACAATTCAGACTTGGCCTGCTTGTCCAAGAACTCTGGCCATCCTTTCAACATTCTTCATGCTGATTTCTTACTATCCAAATAAACAAACAGAACAACCACAGAAAATTAAATTAATGTATTACTTTAAGTCTCAAAATGGAGGAAATACAAAAGTTGAGGCTATCCTAGAGTTATTTACTTTTCCATTATTTACTGTGCTTATTATGAATTGTTGAATTTGGAGGCACACTTACTAATTAAAGTCAATACAGAAATGTGAGGAAGAGAGACAAACATTCATAAGTATAAGACTAAAGTTCTGAGATCAAGATCTCAGTCAATCAATAAGCATTTATTAAGCACTTACTATGCCAGGCACTGTGCTAAGAACTTGGGATACAAAGAAAGGCAAAAACATTCCCCACCTTCAAGGAACTACAATCATAATAGGTGAGACAGCATTCAAATAACTATGTGCAAACAAGACATAGACAGGATAAATTGTCTTCCTCTGTAACTCTGATTTCTTCTTCTTCTTCTTTTTCTTCTTCTCTTCTTTCTCCTCCTCCTCCTCCTTCTTCTTCCTCCTCTTCTTCTTCACCTGGACCTCTTTCATTGGTCTACAAAACTCCCTTTACCAATACAGATCAATAACTGTTCCTTAATTTATCAATCCTAGATTTCTCCGTGGGACACTGTGTGACTTGTCCAGGGTCACACAGCCAGTGTGTCAGAATCAGGACACTTTCTAATTCCAAGGCCTGGCCTCTTACCTGTTCTGCAAAGTTGTGTCTGACTCTTTTATTATAGTATAATAGTGGTTGTTCCTTAGCTTTCTCCTGACCCTGCTAAGGTAGTATCCATTGCAGGGATGAGTGGTACTTTTAATCCTGACTGACACTTATGGAGCCAAGCAATGCCTGGGACTCAACTGACAGGCATGAGATTAAAATGAAATGCCTCACTTTGACTCTGGGGCATGGAGAGAGAGCCAGAGAGATATACATACAGAGACAGAGAGAGAAACAGAGAGACAGAGAGAAAGAGGGCGAGGGAGAAAGAGGGAGAGGAAAAAGGAGAGAGAGAGAAAGAGTGAGTTGGCTGCATGGTCAGCTCTTCAGAGTCGCCCATTGGATGGAGAAAAGTAAAGAAAATCTTGGGTAGGATAGGGTTAAGCCTTGAATGCTACTCTCATACCTGCTAAGAATAGTTCTTTACGAAGGCAGTATATGAGAGGAATCACTGTGTGGTAGAAAGAAGATTTACTTTGGAGTCAGAGGACCTGGGTTCAAATGTTTCATCAGTTGCTTGGTAAAACATTTCTTGTCCTCATTTTCCTCATCTGTGCAATGAGGAAGTTGGATTTGATAATGCCTAAAGTCCGTTTCACCTCTAACTCTATGATCCCGTGAAGGGAAGAGAGAAAAAAAGGGGGAGGGAAAAAGGGCATAGCTGCAGAGAGGAGGTGAAGTGGGTAACAAGAGAGGTGCAGAGTGCTACCTATAGCATCATAGAGCTTTTGAATGTTATACCCAGAAGAAGAATCCTTCAAGATTCTTTAATCCAGTCCCATCATTTTACTGATGAGAAAACTAAGAACCTGTGACATGATTACACGATCTTAAGTCTAGTGGTCACAATCTGCCTCAAATTTAGGATATCATATTTATAATTGCTGTGGGTAAATCCTCTTAACACGGTGATTTAATATTTGTTTGACAGTGCTATTTCCTTCTTATCGTGTGCATTTGTTAATGAAATAAGCTTCCAATGATATCTTAGTATCCAGAGATTATCTCATATGTCTCTCATCATACCTAAATTACAGCTTAAGTTTGAGGAAGAAACAGACCCCACTTCTGCAATTTACATGTTATACATGTCATTCAACATCCTATTTATGTGTGTTCCCTAAGCCTGTCTGTCCCCCATTAACTACTATGTATTGCCTTCTCATCTCTGCCATTCAGAATCCATAATTTTCTTCAAAACTCAGCTCAAATGCCACCTTCTCAATGAGGATTCCTCTTCCCACAGCTGTGGGAGCTTCCTCCCTTGAAATTACCTTGTATTCATTTTGAATATAATTATATTTACATGTGGTCATATCCTATAAAATGTAAACTCCTTGAGGGTTTGTCTCGAGGGCTGAGTTGGCTTCCTTGTAGGAGATACTGTGAAAGAGAATATGAAGAAGGGTCTTATAGACACCCTTTTGCATTCAGGGAAGTCATCATTCTCCTTCCACCTACCTACACATATAAAAGGGAAAGCTGTGTAACTACAACTCATTCATTCATTCATTCATTTATCCGACAATTATTAAGTTCCTGCTGTGTGTTGAACACTGTGTTGGGGAGGGGGACAGGGGGAGAAAGATACAAAATTTAGATAAGACACAGTCACATCCTTCATGAAACTTGTAACCTAAACCAGGAGTTGATAAACTCTTGCTTTAGGACCTAAAAAGCATTCTTAGCTAGTGGCTTCTATGAAAAATGGGTAGGGGGTCTAGATTTGGCTCTAGGCTTATACCTTCCTGACCTCTGGTCTAAACTAATGGAGTTAGATCATATTTTGGTTGTTGAAAAATGAGAGAAAATGGTTAAATGGTTAAATGTTTATCTGGCATCATGATGGTCATTACATATGGCATTTTAATATTTATCTAATGCTTTCTGCACAATAGCCCTGTGAAGGAGGTATTGTAAGCATTTTAACCTCATTTTCCAGATGAGAAAACTGAGGATCAGATTGCTTAAATGCAGAGATCATAGATTTAGATCTTGAAGGGGTCTTCGAGGTCACTTCAGCCAAACCCCAACAAAAATTTGCCAAGGTCATACACACCTAGTAAGTGTCAGTTAGGATTTGAACTTGTGTTTCCTGACTATAAGTGCAACATTCTTGTCATGCTGCCATGTTGCCTGTATTCAGTTATTTTAATTGAGGAATTTTTCCCTTAATGAAGTCAGTCAAGGGGATTGGGATAGGGACTAGATCTGAAATTAAATTGTTAAAGGAAACTCCCAGATGAGGAAACTCTCTGTATATAGAGGCAGCTGGTGGCACAGTACATAGAATGCTGGGCCTAGAGTAAGGAAGACATGAGTTCAAATCTGACCTCAGACAAACACTGGCTATGGGACTCCAGGCAAGTCATTTCATCTCTCTGCCTCATTTTTTTTGCCTGGAAAATGGAGATAAGAATAGCACCTACTTTACAGGGTTCTTGTTTAGATCAAATGAGATAAAGTATTAACACAGTGCCTGACATGTAGTGGGTCCTACATAAATGCTCATTTCCTTCTCTTCTCCCATATCAGTGATGATTGGTACCTTTTTTGCAACTTAGAGTCTTCATTGCCTGTACACTTTAAGTAACTTGCCTAGTCACACAAGTCATTATAGGTCAGAGGCAGCACTTGAACTCAGGTCTTCTGGGTCCTGAGGCTACTAGCTCTCTATCCACTATATGTCATACTTCTTTGTAAAGTCAGTCAAACCAGTTCTAAATACAGAAGCTTCTTTAGTTTGGCCTAAGATTCAGCTCGAACTGAAAACAACTGCATTTTTTCCTTTGCATTAAAACATTAACATTTTGATTCTTAATTTAAAAGCTATATGCCTTCATTATTCCTTTTAAGCAGAATTCTGTGACTTTCTAGGTCACAAATCATTCTTTTTTCCTAGGATCATTATAGAAATTGAAGATCAAAAGCGCTTTTTTGTACTTAAATTCCACTTACATCTTTTATGTTACTATGGCAAAAATATCACTTTTTGGACTCTTTTTTTTCTTCTGACTCTAGCAACTCTTCTTGTATCCGTCTCTCACCACTTTCTTCTCTTTACCTTTCTTCTGTTCATTCCCCTATATTGCTTGGGAACACCTCCCAAGTTATGACACCCTCTCAGTATTAGAAGGGACCTCAGAGACAAGCCAGACTTGTACCTGAGCAAGAAGCCTTTCCAACAACATGGGTGATACTTTGCTTCAAGATCCCCTAGTAAGGGGAAAATCCATTTGCCTTCCAAGGCAGTCTTTTCCACTCTGGTACAACTAATTGTTACAAAGACTTTCCTTCCAAAGCTGTATTTGCCTTTATGTAACTTGCAGTCATTGCTTCACAATCTATCCTTTGGTGTCAGGCAGGACAAGTCAGATCATCCTTGCAGATTATAGCCTCAAATACTGGCCCCTGCCTAGAACTTTCCTTTTCTTGGCTAAACTTCCTTATTTCCTTCAGTTGATTCTCACGTGGCATAATTTTGAGGCCTTCAACATTCTAATTGGCTCTCTTTGGACATTCTCCAACTTATTCATGTCTTTCCTGTGATGAGGTGCCCAGAACTGAGCACAATACCACAGGTGTGGTCCAGCTGGGGCAGAGTGCATTGAAACAATCATCTCCCTAGGCCTGAACACTATGACTCTATTTACATAGCCTAATTTTGCATTGAGTTTCTTGGTTTCCGTATCTAGGCATTTTGGTGTCTGAGTTGATTTACATTATGAATTCATATTAAGCTTGTAGTCCAGTAAAAACTCCAGATTAACATTCAGTCCAGTCTATTCTCCCCCTTGGTGGAGGGGGCATGATACCATGTTTTGTGTTTTTTGACAAGTCTGTTTCTCTAGCAAAGTGAAATTTTCATATTTGAAAAAACTTTGGTACATATGACTCTTTCCATGAAGGCACAACCTTTACAAACTGTCTTGAAATGTATTTGAGGTTTAAAATAATTTGCCAGCTTAGGTATAAACCAATTTACTCTTTGAAAGTTTTGTACAAGACATAATTGACCCCTTCACTAATGCACACAGAGCCACAAAAACTCATATAGGATAATGTAGATCATTTTATCACTTACATAGTAAAACATTATTGAAAGATGGTATCTAAAGCAACTTTGTTGGCCTTCTGCATGGACCTTAATAGGCAGAGAACTTCAGTGATTTTTTTTTTCCCTCGGATCCAGTCCTGCTTTATGTATTGACAAACCTCATTATTCAGAGCAAAGGGCATTGAGCACAGATTGTCCACACGGCAGTTCCTGTACTTGGTGTTGCTTTCCAAAACCATGCACATCTTACAATAGTATCTTAGGGCTGGAAGTGCCATTAGAGGTGTTCTAGACAGAACCTTCTCCTTAAACCTGCTATGGCACTTCTACTCTTCATTCTGCTAGTGACCTTGCCTCTTACTTTACCAAGACAAATTGTTGCTGTTGTGATTGTTGTTCAGCCGTTTCATTTGTGTCTGACTCTCAACAAGAGCTTCCTCTTGGGGCAGCTAAGTGGTGCAGTGGATAGAGCACCGGCCCTAAAGTCGGGAGGACCTGAGTTCAAATCCGGCCTCAGACCAAACACTTGACACTTACTAGCTGTGTGACCCTGGGCAAGTCACTTAACCCCAATTGCCTTAAAAAAAAAAGAGCTTCCTCTTCAGCCCTCCTTGTCTCACATCACTCAGACATCTTCCCCCCCCCCCCAATCCCTTCACTCTAGTTTCAGATGAAGGGGGTAATCCATTCTTCAACTTGCTAAAGCAATCCTGGACATGTACTCTCATTCCCATCTCCTTCCATTTTCTCCACCAGATTGCCCCAGCTATCTTCTCCACTCTCTCTTTTCTTCAGTCTTTCCTTATGTACTGACTCCTTCCATGCTGCCTACAAACAACCTTTGCACAACCTTCTGTTGACTCTGTATTTATCTTGTATGTACTTGGTTATTTACATTTTTCCCCTCTTTAGAATGTGAGCTTCTTAAGCGGAGGGACTGTTTTGACCTTTCTTTGTATCTCTAGTGCTTGGAACTGTATTTGGCACATAGTAAGTGCTTAATAAATATGTTTTGATTGCTTGATTGGCTGGCCTATGGCTATCCAACTTTTCCTTCATCACTTAGTTTTGTTGCTGTTGAAATAAGATATCAGTCATCAATTTTTGACAGTCATTGTTAGCACATACTTTGAAAATAACGTAAAGGGCTTGTGGTTTTGGGGTTCAGACTATTAGGTCTAAGTCATCAAGAAACAATAGTCTTATGCCCCATGGGCCAGTTGGTGCTCCAACAAAACTGAATCGGTGAATATATGTGCTCACTGACCTTTTCAGTAAGGTTAATCAAGGCAGCACCTGTTGCCTATGGTCTGCCCAAAGGCTGTTGCTGCTAATGATATTCTCCAAATTGCATCTCTTCCCCTACCCATTCCCACCAATTATTTCTCTGCCAAGGACCATTTGCTCTTCTTCACTTTTCTCCCCTCTTTCTATTGCCTCTCCTTTACTTGGGATCTTAATAAGGTGTAACAGCACCATGGTTCCAGGTTGAAACTTTTATCTGCCAGTACAGCATGATAGAGTATCAATTACTATGAATCTTCTAAGTGCCTTTTTGGAATGCCCAAATATTTGATGGTATTGGGCCAGGGTTCTTACCTTGTGCGTCTTACCCTGTGATCTGTTCACTTCTTAAGAAACTTTTTTTTTTGATAATGTTTGTGATTATAATTTATTTCTGTGTATTCTATCAATTTTATTTTATTCAAGCCTATCTGTTTCATTTTATGCATTGAAAAGCATTATTCTGAGAAGGGGTCTGTAGGCTTTATCAGATTATCAGATCAAGATTGTCCTTCTAGTAAAACACGAAAACTCCTGACACGGTGAGAAGAGGTGGTCTTGCAAGTAGGACACTTGGGTCCTGTCCCTGCTTTGGCCATTAACTGGTCTTGTGTTTTTATACAAGTCATTAAACCCTCCCTGAGCCACTGTTTTCTTATTTATAAAAGCAATAATAAATAATAGTTAGCATTTATACAGTACTTTAAAGTTTGCAAAGTTCTTTACAAATATGACAAATAGAATTTTATCCCCGCAACAACCCTCTGTGCATCCACAGAGCATTCCTCAGTAGTGCCTTCCCATTGTAAAAGGATTAATAATAACACAGGTAGGTGCTATTGTTACCCCTATTTTATGGGTGGGAAAACTGAGTCAGACAGAGGTTAAGTGACTTGCAAAGGATCACACAGCGATTGAATATACAAGGTCAAATGAACTCAAATCTTCCCAACTCCACATTTAGCACTCTAACTACTATGCCACCTAACTGCCTCTGAGTATTTATTAAGCACCTACCGTCTGCCAAGAACTGCGCCAATTGCTAGGAAAACAAGGGCAAAGAAAGGAACAGTACCTACTTTAAAGGAGCTTACATTCAGATGGGGAGATGAAAAATAAATATAAAAATATATATACAGTGTGAATAAATACAAATATGCAGATAGTCATTAAATACAAGTTTGGCAGGGAGGGCACTAGAGGTTGGGAGAATCAGGAAAGACTTCAGGCAGAATATAAATCCTTGAGCTGTATCTTAAAGGTGGGTTTGGGAGGGGAGAAGGAGAAACTTTATGAGGTAGAGATAAAGAGAGAGTACATTGCAGGCATATGGGATGACCAGTGCAATGGGGATGAGTGGAGTGTCATGTGTAAAGAACAGAGAGATGGCCAGTTTGGATAATAGAGTGGGAGAAAAGGTATAGACAAAGAGTAATGCCTAATAAAGGAGGAAAGATCAGTTGGAGTCCAATTGTCCATGGCTTAAAAAGATGACTTTTTTCAGCTTGAAAAACTATTTATTCGTGTACTTCTGAGGCTACTTCTAGCTCTTAAAAAAAATTCCACGTTTTCTGTTTTGTAACTCTATTCCTTAATGTTTCAGGGTCCTTGCAGAGTATTGTTTATGTAACTTCTCTCTGCATTTTAGTTTGTTAGGTTTTTTTTTCCCCCTTCTTTGTTTCTTTCCTCCTGCATGCTCAGGTGGAGCTAATGACCAGCTTCTCCCAGGATGATGATATAAATACTCCTTTCAATTGCAAATCCTCTTCTCCCCAAGTACTTGAGATTGTAAACTGATATACAAACCATACAGAGGGATCTTCACTTCCCTTGCCACTGAAATCCATCCATCTCTGGAGTAAATTTGGCAGTTGTTTAATAGCCAAGCTGTAATACTCATTTTGACAGTTTAGGCAAAGGAGTGAAACAGAAATAGCGGTTTCCAAAATAAATCCAATTAAAACAGAAGGGAGAGTTAAGTTAGGGAGAGGATGGTGTACCCCCAAGTCAGCTTCTCTCTTTTCTGTTTAAATTAGGTAGATTTCAGCTTCAGAAGCTTTAATGAAATCCTTTTGCAATGGGAAGGCACTACTGACGCAGGCTGTGGGGATGCACAGAAGGCAATTTGACCTCCAGTCAGGAATCTCTCATATATACCAAAATATTCAGGCTCATCTAAGATCCCATAGTACCATAGCTTTTGTTTTCCCCATATCTTTTCTGTGTGCTAATTATCAGGTTCTGTGTGCACATAAATAGCTCCTATTTTTATAACCAGCCTCCTCCCCTTGCCCGATGCATGCAATATTGTCACCACTGAGTATTTTAGGACATCAGGATTCACTGGCATAGAGGTTGTGGGTAAGTATCGCAATTGTAGGAGGGCATCATTCGAATTTGGTTCAGTGCGGAAGAAACAGCAGAGTAGACTGGAGAGCCTTCTGTTTATATGTTTGGAGATTCTGGAGATCAGCTGTGAAAGGAAAGGAGAAATTGGAGGAATTCTGGGAAAGGACGATCATGAAAAAGTACCTGACAAGTTGAATGGAGCTTGGGTAAAAATTTCGAATTCTGCTGGAGTGTGACCAAAATGCTAGAATTATGGTACAATTTAGAAAAAAAGAACAGAACTAGTCAAGGGTGAAACTAAAAAGATTTTAGTACAGGTTATGGGAGTCTTAAAAACCAAAGGAAAGCTTTAGCCTTCTAGTAAACACGAAAATACAGGTCCACAAAATCATTTTACTAGTAACATAAGAAGGAATAATGAAGCCCTGTTTCAAAGTCTGTGAATACTGCTCTCTATTTTAAAATGAAGACTTTAGGGAAGAACGAATGGTAAGGAGAATAGCAGGTGAGGGAGTAATATTATTTTTTACACTGGAGAACTATAAGAGGAATTTGGAGATTGTAAGATACAGGCAAAATCGGCAAGGAAGTATGCATAAATCTGTTTTTGATCCAGTTGTGAAATGCAATCAGAGTAGATTCAAAGCAGAATCAAGGAAGGAAGATGGTGTGCAGTTTAAAAAATGTCTGCAAGGTCCATTAGTGTTTACAATAGACTATTAGTGACTGTAATAGAAACCACCAAAGTAAACTTTACCTTAAGTCAAGATCTAAATGCCTATGCACAGAACAATCTATTAAAGATGACTGCAAAATCAACGTATATTTTTGCATACATTTCCTTTTTTCCTCAATTTTTATTCCTAAGATGTTAAAAAAAGGTATTCTGTTGAGTTTTGTAACACAGTGTTCTGTATGTAGTACCCACTCTCCTACTGAAATAGAAACCAAATTATTTGATGGTGAATACTGCATCTGTATAAGTCTTGAATTACAAGATGAAAGAAAGTGGAAGAAAGGCAGTTGATTCAATTTTTACTTATGATATCATCTGGCTTAATTGAATAATCCTCATTTAAAGAGGTCTGAACAGGAAAGGGTGGGGTACTGTGAATTATGAACAAGAGTTAAATTGAGTAGGATGCTGATAGATATAAAAATTGAAATGGAGAAGGTACAGCCCTGTAGATCTTCAGAAAAAAAAAAGTGTGGGCTTACAGGCTGAGGTTCTCTTTTATGCATCAACCCATCTGTCTCGTTAGTTTCTGTCTCTTAATCACAGACTCCATGAAGTGTCTACTTGTCTTTTTTTAGCTTTTTATCTTGATCTCCCACAAAAGTTAAGGAAAGGAAATCAGTTCAGTTGGATTACATACTGTGTGTGTATGCACGTGCATGCCAGAGAAGGGAAACTAATGTTAGGAGTATGTAATCATATCCATATGCTAGTGCTTGCATATGTGTTCAAGGGTGTTTATAGGTACGAACGTTGAGAGTCAGCTGTGAGGGGATCTCTACTTTTGAGTCAGACACTGGGTTCTGATTCTGCCCCTTCCACTTATCACTTGTGTGGCCTTGGGTAAGTCACAACTCCTTTGGACCAAAGTTGCCACCGCTGTAGAATGAGAGATTTGGATTAGAGGACTCCAAGGGCCCTTTCAGCTCTAAATCTATGATCCCTACAAGTCTGTAATACACTGCATAGGTTGAGTCTAATGAATGCATTGTGGCAAGGCAAAGACTCAGGCTGACATTCATTAGGAATTAGCCATGTGAAGCAGAGAAAGCAAATGCTTTCAGCATTTACTATCATAAAGTACATGATGATGTAACATGCTGCCTGTGTGTATGTGCAGAAGAGTTTGCTTATTCATCGTTTAGAACAATAGTGGGAGTTAATATTTAACAGATTTAAACGTCAATAAAAGCCTGAGAGTACAAATTCTCTATTGTGAGGAGCTCGGCAGTAAGGTACTGTACTTTATTCAGATGTGTCTCTGCTTGCTTGGAATGCAAAATGCTTTGAATAAAGGATGGTACAGAATACAATTTGTGGCAGAAAATTTGCCCCATCATTCAGGATGTTATCATTTGGGGTGTTTGTGGGGTTGAACTATTTGCCTGTAGAAAAGCACAACTGTTAGCAAATTAGAGTAGAAGTACATTAAAATGAAATTGCAGAAGAAGCTCAGTGAGTTCTTTTCTGATTGAGAATACCTCTTATTTCCTCTTCATTATTCCCTGTGAAGGAAGAAGAACTATAGAGTTTGGATTTGAAAATTGGATTAAAATAAATGACTTTTGAGAGTGTTTTTTTAAATTATTATTAGCCATTTCCTGCTTTTCTATTAAGCCATACAGATATTGAAGGCTGTCAGTGTTTAGAATATTCATTCATTCTGAAAGTCGAATAAATATTTGGCTTGTTTAAAATGCTTAGGATTGGCACAGGAATTGTCCAGTGGGTCATTAGCAACACTTAGGCTCCATCTCTTTGAGGCAAATGAAATACAGTATAGAGCAAAGGGGCTGTAGTTTGTGGTCAGGGGAATCTCAGTTTGGATCTTGGCTTTATCACTTATTACCCTGTGTGACCTTAGCCAATTAATTTTACTTTTCTGGACCTTAGTTTCTTCATCTGTAAAATGAGAGAGTTGTTAGGCTTGATGGGATTAAATCCCTTCCAGCTCTAAATCTGTGATCTCATGAAATGTATGGTATTACCAGACTTCAGATTTCTTATTTGCCCTGTTATGTGGAGGAGTCACTAAAGGACTAGTCTTAAAGTCAGGAAGATCTGGGTTCAAGTCCTTGATTCTTCTACATACCAGCCTTGTGATCCTGGGTTAGTTACTTAACTTCTCAGTGGCCCCCAGGCAACTCTAAGATGATAAGTGACAGAGAAGGTACTGTTCTGCATCTGTGGGTAGTATTTTCATATGGGAAGGTTCCTAAACTAATGAAATTACAGATCTGGGCCAATTTACAAAAATATATACTTATCTCTTCTACAAGCAAGGTAGATTCATGAGACCTGGCTTTTCATCATGGTTCTCGACTTACACAATGGAGGACCTTCTCTGGAGCTTTTGCAGTAGGTAACTACACCAGTCATCTAGGGCTAGGTTGATGGGTGTTTGGGGACAGGAGGTGGTGCTTCCCACTTTAACCATATAGTGACTGGGAAAGGAGAGCAGAGTAGGATGGCGGAAACTCAGAATAGGACTAGACTACGTAACACCAACTAAGCAGTTCCCATTGACTTCTAGGAGAACCCATAGCACTTGAGGGTGCTTGTATGAAGGAAATGGCCTTAATTGAGCCCAATGTTAGCGCTAATTCGTACTACCTACTCCTACAATGGCTCCCAACTGTTTTAGATAGAAACTACCCTAGAAGAAATAAACTTGCCTGAAATAATCTTTTCCTTGAAACATCTTGTCATGGAGTTCCATTTTGAATTCTTAGGGATTGTACCTATATAATAATATCTCCATTTCCTGTGTAACTGATTCTTAATTACCAAAAGCTTGACAATATGTAGCATCTCTTGTTTGAGGCAGTACAGTATGGCAGAATCATCTGTAAGATGAAAGGGATGGACTAGAGGATCTTTAAGACACCTTCCAGTTCTGAAACCCATGAGCTTACAATCTGAACCTGAATGGAAATTTTGAAAAATAGTCTATAATTTTGGATTGTTTAGCTAGTTGCCAACTCAATATTTATTTCTCCTACTTGTTCAAAGCTTAATACATGGCCTAACCTGATTCCTGACTATCAATTCAGTTACAACATAAGCATGATTCCTGTGTTGTTGTGCAAAGACCACTGGAACTGAGTTCAAATTTAGCCTTCACACTCGCTGGCTCTGTAACTTTGGGCAAGCTAATTTCTTTGATCCTAAGATTCATTGTCTGCAAAATGAAAATAATAATGCTTACATTACCAATGTCATAAGGTTGTTGTTGGGGAAACAAGGTAAACCTTAAATGCTATTTAGATGAGTTGCCCTAATTGATAGCTACATTGTTTCAGCAAGCATTGATAGAAGCACTATGGGGAAAATGAGAGAAACAGTAGAGGCCTTAAACATGGATTTTGCTCTCAAGAAACTTATAGCTTAGTTAAGGAGACAAGAAGGACCCATATAAACAAGACAATATGTAATCAAGTGCTGAATGGAGTAATATACCCTATAAATGGAGTAGTTCAGAAAAGGCAGAGTTGAGTTTAGAATTGTAGTTCCTTGAGTGCAGAGATTTTATTTTATTACTTTAATCCCTTCTTAGAGGCTATAAAACTGATCTCCGTCTTCCAGAACGAGTAGGATTTTGATAGAGAAAAAGGGAAAAGGAGATTTCAGTCAGAGAAGGAACATAGACAAAGACATAGCAGCAAGAATTAGCATGGAGAGGAAATAATAAATTGGAGAATATTTTAAAGGAAGAATCAACTAGTCTCAATGGCAGCCTAATTATAGGTTATTGAAGGAGAGGGAAAGCAATTTTTAATGATTACAATACTTTTAGCCCAACAGACTTTTTGCTTAATATGATGGTCAGATCCTGAAGTACCATTGGATTGGGGAAGGACAAATGTCTGGATTTTCAAAACAGGAAAGAGAATTGAATCAACATAGTGGCAGGGTCGGGGAACCTTAGGCCTGGAGGCCACACATGGCCTTCTAGGTCCTCAGATGTGGCCTTTTGACTGAGTCCAAGTTTTACAGAACAAATCCTTTTATTCAGGGGATTTGTTCTATGAAGTTTGGATTCAGTCAAAGGGCTGCACTTGAGGACCTAGAGGGCCACATGTAGCCTCAAAGCCACAGATTCCCCATCCCTGGTTAGGCACTGATTCCTGGTAGGAATCTTAGAACAGATCATTAAAGAGATGGCTCAAGAACACCTAGAAAAGGAAGAAGGAATCACAAAGAGCCAAGAAAATGTCACCAAGAACGACTCTTCACCAAGAGAAGGTCATGTCAAACTACCTTTATTTACTTTTATTGACAAGACTGTTAAAACAGTAGATCATAGGAATACTTTAGAAATACCCAGATTTTAGCAAAGCATTTGATAAAGTATTTCATGCTATTCTTTTAAGAAAAATAGAGAGATGTGACCTGAATAGGAATACAAGATAAATGGATTCAGAATTGGTTGAATCGCTAGACTCTGGATAGCAGACAAAGTCACCTTAGCTCTTTCTGTGCAGCGACCTTTGGGTTGCTCCTCACTGTTTGGTGGCCTTGAAAAGAAGCATGTTACAGTGGAAAGAGCCTTGCCTTCAAACCCTTCTTCATATACTTGTTGTGTAACCTTAGACGTCATCTAACCTCTTTAGGCCTCAGTTTTTTCATCCATAAAATGAATGGGTTAGATTAGATGGCTTCTGAGGTCCCATCCAGGTCCAGACTGTAGAATCTTGTGGTCTGTGGATAAGGATGTCAGGGGTCTAACACATCCTTGTCTTCAGATAGGAAGGGAACCCCATGCCCCAAAGGCAAAATGCTTGCCTACTTATTCTGTAGCAAATGAGACTTTGGAAAAATGGTCCTCCTGTTGCTACCATCTGCTCCAGTATTGTAGGTACATACACATTGTGCACAATCATTTTGTGTAGATTTGGATATGTATCTATTATAAAGACTAGCAATGATATGATTTTCATATTGATATGGTGAAATGAAGTTGAGGACCAATTGGATAATGGAGAAGTGCCACACATTACAAATGAGGAACTGTGCAGGAGAAGAGGGATAATGTATGACTAGAAAAGAAGATAGACTGGTCATGTAAGGAGAGCTGGGGAAAACCAATGGACTGCCAAGTGCTTCAGTGGTATCTGTGGAACATCAAGAGAAAACCTAGATGTTCTTAATGGAACATCATTGAGAAAACCTCAATATATTAACTTGAGTCCATTATATTGCTAACATACCCTCCCCTAATCCCTTTTGGCATGATTTTGGGGAAGATACAGATAAGACTCTCCCCAGATCATCAAGTATGTGTGAGTTAGTCTTGATCAAATGAGATAATAATTGTAGAGTATTTAGCACAGTACCTGGCATATAGCACTATATAAATGCTAGCTATCATCATCATCATCATCATCATCATCATCATCATCATCATTAGATTGCAAACTCCTTGAAGACAAAGATTGTCTTTTGCTTCTTTTTGTATTCCCAGCAATTAGTTCAGTGCCTGGCACATAGTAGGTGTTTAATAATGTTTATAAATGGATTAAAAATGTTCATTATTATTATCATCATTGTCATTATTATTATCTGTCATGGGAGAGAGTACCCAAATGTATGAAAACATAGATCCATTAAAGTATGTTAGTAAGGTTTGAAGTACTTGCAGAAACATGGAAAAAGTCATTCTCCCACCCCAACCCCACCCTATCTCAGTTAACATTATAAATATCTATGTCACTTGGTATGAATCAGATACAGTTTCTTCTACAGTTTGAGCCTAACATTCAAACCCAAGCACTCTGGTTACTTTACATTACTCTCTTTCATGTACTGTATGATGGAACTTCTAGCTGTTCTCTGAAATTGACTTTCTTGTATTTGTACAAGTTGATCCCTGTGCCCGTAGAAGAAGAGTCCTTAGCCTATGGCACACAGACTTAATTTTTTAAACATATTTTTATTAATTTTTGTTAAATATTTACTAATTACATTAAAAATTTTTAACATTCATTTTTAAAAAAAATTTGGAGTTCCAAATTCTCTCCTCCCTTCCACCCCTTCACCAACCTCTTGAGAAGGCAAGCAATATGATATCAATTATACGTGTGAAGTCATGCAAAATGTATTTCCATATTAGTCATGTGTGCTATTTCAACATAATTGATTTTCTTTGTAATCATATGCATCTATGTTATGCATTTAACAACATGATTCTGAGAAGGGGTCTGTAGGCTTCACCAAAGTGCCAGAGGGGTCCCTGACACACAAAAGGCTAAGACCTTCTGCTCCAGAACTTTTCCACTCTGCCCTCTGCTTCTCAGAAGCCTTATCATCTTTCCCTTCAGGAAGTCTACCCAGTCCTGTCTTCAGGCCCCCTCCCCAGTTGTTAGTATTCTTTCACCTCTAATTACTTTGCACTTGCCCCTTTACCTGTGTAGCTATTATTTTCCTTGCCCCCTCCACTGTCTAAGCTTCATTAGGCTGTTCCATTTTTGTCCTTGTGTTCCCATTATTTAATCATAGTGTCGTCTACCTAGTAGTTGCTTGATAAATGCCAATTGAATTGAATTGACATTTATCAGTTATTGGCATCAGTAAGCATCTATTGATAGCAGGCACATTTCCTGAAAGTAGTATCTCCAGTGCAGCTATTCCAGGGAATGATTTTATTTATATATATATATATACTTTTTTTTTGGCTAGGCAGTCAGGGTTAAGTGACTTGCCCAGGGTCACACAGCCAGTAAGTGTTGTATGTTATGTGTCTGAGAGTGGATTTGAACTCAGGTCCTCCTGACTCCAAGACCTGAGCTCTATCCACTGCACCACCTAGCTGCCTCTCAGGGAATGACTTTAGCTGAATACTTGGCAGAGTCAGCATGGCCTCTTAAAACCTACAAGCCCTTTGTTGTCAAAGCTCCCAACTCAATGAGAATTAACTGTGTGGCATATTTTATTCCCAGTGTGTTTTAAATGAAGGTGTCCAGAATAATGTTAATTGATTGTAACTGTGACCAACTTCAGGGAGAAGTACTGTATATAGATGGTCTATTGTCTCAGAAAAATGCTTTCCGAAGTGAATATTAGAATTCCTCCCTGTATGCTTACTTTGATGGTATGTATAATACAACTGAAAGGATGCAGAGGCCTTTCATCTCATTTTTATTTATATACCAGGGCCAACATTCCTGGCCCCTTGGCCCCTCCCCCTTCTTCCCTTGTAGTTCAACAGAAAGGGCATTGAGCTTTAAAGTCAAAGGACACAGGGTAAGTCCTGTCTTTTTGACTTGCACCCTCTGTGACTTTGGACAAGTTGCTTTCTCTGGGCCTTTGTTTCGTCATCTGTAAAATGAGAGGTTTGTTTTAGATCATTTCTTCTAGCTTGAAATCCTTTGATCTTGTATGTTCATGGTTATGATGGTAATCAATAGGAAAATATGTTTCAATATAGAAAGATTCATTTTCTATATATTCTTTGTAGGAAGGACCTGATATACCTATGGTCCATCTATAATTTTCTAATTTTTAAATGTGGTTTATTGAATACTCCCATGTATTTAGTTATCTGTTTAAGTGACCTATCCCTCAGTAAAATGCAAACTTCATGAAGATACTTTGTTTTTTGTCTTTGTATCCCGAGTGCTCCGCACAGTGTCTCTCAAACAGAAGAATCTGTGAATCACTCAGCATAAGGAACTCCTAGCGTGGGAAAACCCTTCACCAAAAGAGATCTCAACTTTTTCAACCCGTTTAAAACTTGATGTATAAGCCTTTAGGAATTGCCTGAGGTATTAGTTAGGATCACAATCTGACACGGGTAGGGGGCTGTGTGGAGAGTAGAGTTGGCTGCTTAGTACTCAATCCTTTCTCTTTCCTTCTTCCTGATGGATAGAGCAGAGCTAAATCCTTCATAGGCCTTTTCTATGGCCTACCTGGCATGGAGGTGGGATAGTTAGGGTATATGATCTTTTCTCAGGACCCTCTCCTTCTTATTTTCTTCTCTTTGGAGATTGAATCAGTCATACTTTGTTACAGTGGTCAGTTTGCTTGTTAGCCAGTGTGCTAGAGTAGGGGAAATAGAATAGCCCACAGGTCCACGTGGTACTTACTGTCTTTTGCTATTTTATGGAGTTTATATCAGTTGGAAAAAAAGATTTTATAATCACAATAGCTCAGAGCCCCCAGTTAGGGAAATTCCAAATATTAATGCAGATATTTGAGTCTATATTCTTTTTTATTTTATGTTTATTTACTCCTAGCTTCTTTATATTTAAGGAGAAAATTAGGATACAGAAAATATTTAAGTAAATAAAATCAGCAGTATATATTGCAGTATCTGTTATTGGATAGATACAGAGAAAGGAGGTTGAGGAAAGAGCAGACTTTTAGGTAGGTGGGTGCAACCAATAGCTTCAGCCCAAGTCTTCTTCTTAAGATGCCTGGAGGGGAACCAGTGGCATCCCCCAGTCTCTTCTCTGCTGCAACTCAGCCCTCCTTTGAGTTTTTCCTTTTGTCTATTGCTCTTGTAATGTGAATTCTTCATGATTAAGTTATTAAATTCTGGGTGGGAGACATACTGTCTTCCTACTGCAGATGCTGCTCCACTCTTAAAAGTCTCCATTCCCTCCTTCCTTCCTCTCCCTCAGTGTCTCAAAGACTGTGTGTGCACCTCTAAAATCTCATAGGAGTGACTCAAGTCCACCTTCTAGCTCAGAGATTGCAATGTTCTCAAATTGCTTTCAAGGTTGAGAGGGATTGTCTCTTTGAACTATAAGTCCCAGGATGCCAGTCAGTTTTCAAACTCCTAATACAGTAAGATCATAGATGGAGGACTGGAAGGGACTTAAGAGATCATTTACTTCAACTAAATTGCCTGGGAGGATCTCGGCCACTTGCCCTACATTCCCTGCTACCCCTAATCCTTATCTTCACTCTGATGGAACACCTTTCCCTGCCTTTTCTTTCATTGAGAACTGTGTAATCAAATCACCACCATGGTTGCTGCTAGAAAATGTGTTAATAGACCACCATATTGTTCCACTCACCTTCTTTGTACCTGCCAGACTGTGACTTCTTTCCTTGTCCACCATTCCCGTGTATGTGTATTCTCCCCATTAGAATGGAAACTCTTGGAGGTTAGGGACCATCTGCCTTTGGTACTTGCATCACCAACTTTTAACACTGTACTTGACACATAGCAAGTGATTTAATAAATGCATTTTATCCATTCAACTTTCCTAACTTTATGAATGAGGAAACTGAGGAATGAATGAATGAGGAAATGAGGAAACTAGAGATGTTAAGTGACTTGTCCCAAGGTCAGAGCCGGGATTTGAACTCAGGTCTTCCTGGGATCATAACCTAGCCTTTTATCCTCTATAGCATACTTCCTCTAATACTGAGCATGGGTTATAGGTGCTCAGTAAATACTTGCTGAGTTAAATTGAATTATGATGGTAATCATCAGTGAGTTCTATAATGAAAGATGGGAAATCAGAAGACGTGAATTATAGTCCTATTTTCACCCAATAATTGGTTTTATAGCCTTGGACAAGTCTCCTTAACTTCATTTACATTGTGTTCCCTGTCATCAAAGGGAGATAATAATACTTGAAATTCTGACCTCAGAGTTATTTAATGTAACGAACAAGCATATATTAAGTACCTACTGTATGGAAAGCACAGTGCTAAATGCTGAGATGATAAAGTACAGAGAGCTTTGCATCAAGATTCAGAGGATCTGGATTCTAATCCTGGCCCAGTTGTTTACTACCCTATGTAACCTTGGGCAAGTCATTTTACTTCTCTAGCCCTCAGTTTCATCATTAGATGAGGGGACTGGATTTAGTGGCTTCTATGTTGCCTTCCAGCTCTAAATATTATTATATTAGCAAATCAATTTTAAATCTTCATTTGTAATGGCACTCAAATGGAAAGCTTCTACTCATTGGAAGGACAAATACTGAGGCTGAAGTTTATACACTTTGGCCACATAATGAGAAGACAGGACTTATTGGAAAAGACCTTGATGCTGTGAAAAATTGAAGGCAAAAGGAGAAGACGACAGCAGAGGATGAGATGAATAAATAGTGCCATGGAAGCAATGAACATGAACTTGGACAAGACTTGGGAGATAGTGGAGGACATAAGGGCCTGGTGAAGGGTCCATCGAGTCGCGAAGAGTCAGACATGAATGAACTAATGAACAACAATGGCAACAAAAATGGAAAGCTTCAGTTATCTGGAAGAATCATTTAAATAAAGTATGGCCACCTTTTACAGTATCATCTAAATGAGATATAACTATTATGTTTAGTGTATCGAATGTGTCAATTTTACATGTCTGATTTCCTCTCCTTTTTTTTTCCTTTTTCTACATTTAAGCTCGTATATCCCCTTGGATTATTTCCAGAAACAAGTATTCATTTGCTTGACATAGCTTCAGAAATGGATGAAAAATAATTATCTTCCGGGAATATGTTTCCTGGAGTGTAGACAGATAGAGAATTCAGTGATAGACAGAATATAAGTATTCTAAGAACAAAGTCTATTGCTTTGAGTATCCATGGTTAGGTGCTTGTTCTCAGGCACTAATTAACCAGTACAGGAAGTTCCTGAATTGAAAATAACCCCTGATACAAATAATTACCTTTCCCCCCTACAACCTTAAGGCTTTGAGTTCAGTTTATTCCTTTGTCTCATGTAGTTTTCCTTTATGATTTCTTGAAATATAGCTTGGGAAAACCAGGTTTTGATAAAGTCCATAGGAATTCAAATGGAGCTACTTGACTATCCCTTTAAACCCAAATCACTCTGGCTCTCACTGATTGGCTAGTAAAGCCTCACTTGTTCATTGTTTGGGTTTTGATAGCTCAGAGTAAATAGCAATTGTTTCTGTTTAGGCTAGAAACTTTAAGGGTCTTCCCCTTCCAGATTGATTCTTCCCTGAAGGCAAATAAGGCCATCTTTTGCCTCAATTCTTGCCTAGCCTTTATTCACTGAATGGGTGTTGTGTCAGACAAACTGATACCTGGGAAAAACCTTAGCTTAAAAAGGCCGAGGTCTCCCACTGCATCCAGAGCCATCAGCAGTCGTCCTGACTTATGCCTTGCCACTGGACTCTAGTGACTCTGGAGGAGAGAGTGAGGCTGATGACTTTTCACGGCCCTGCCTCACTTAGATCAAATTCACTTGCAAGTCTAGACATCACCCTGCTGATGTCATTGGTCTTCCTCAAGAATGAAGAAGAAACAACAACAAACAATTCACCATTAGAAGAAGGGGATACCCTGAAAAACATGATCAGCTTTTCAAGACTCTAGGGGCAGGCTCCCCATAGAGAATAGTGTTGCTGCCCCAAAATATCTTGCCCCATATCATTTGAGCTTGTTTATTTTTGCTTTTGTTATGTGGTCTGAAATCCCACTAATTAGAGGTCTATTTAGTGTTATATATGTTTATATATATATATATAGTTATATATTTTTAGTTATATAGTTTAGTTTACTTATATATAGAGGTTTAGTTTATATAGTTTAGTTATATAGAGAGGTCCATTTAGTTATTCCATATGGGACTCAGTTTCTTCATCTGTAAAACGATGGGGTTGAATAGTTGGCTTCTAAAGTCCTTTCTGCTTCTACACCTATCAGGAGCTGAACATGAGGTCTGTAAACTTGATATTTAACAATATTTTGATAACTGTCAGAATAATTGGTCTAATTTATAATTCTACATATTTTGTTTTATACATCTTATATTACTTGAACATATCATTAAAAGATTTTAATAACTCTTGCTCTACCTTATGATCATGGGACCTTAAAGGGTTCAGGGGCTGTTTTTCATTTATGTGGTATTGTCCATTTGCTTAATCAGATTTCTGTCTTCTTAACATCTGACTTAAGTTAATTGCACTGAAGTTTTAATTGCAAGACAAGGAGAGGACAGGCTACTGATACTGGACATTGAACATTTTGGGGACGTGGAAACCTGGAATAGGATGACCTGATTGGGGGAAAGGGGGATTTGAGAAATCTTGAGGATACTGTGTCTGAAGAACTGGAGAGATAGGTAGTAGTAGGAACATGAAGTAAAAAGGAACCAAATAAACTTTGTTTCAAAATTTTGCCTTTGGCCATCACTTAGGCAAGGAAAGGGGAGCAAATACCTACCCTACCCTGAGTATTATGGCCGTTGTTCTGACATCCCAGATCTATTTCAGGATAAGTTCTCTTTGTACCATATTTCCATTATTGGTAAAATACAAAAGATCCCCAGAGTATCTGTGATTTGATCAGTGTAGGAAAATCCTGTGTGGGAACTTCCTCCACCAAGGCAGACCATAGCCTGCTAAAGACTTGGTGGATCAAGTACTATGAAGTTCCCTTATGCTCATAGAGAATCTTCAGATCACAAATTTTTAATTAGAAGGTCCTTGAGGGGCCATCTGATCCACCCTCTGTTTTTACAGATGAAGAACCAAGGCATCTAGAAGTTAAGGTATTAACCAAGTAGTAAGTGAGATAAGTTAGTCAGTCAACAAGCAGTTATTAAGCACCAACTATGTGTCAGGCCCTGTGCTAAAAGCTTAGGATACTAAGAAAGGCACAGAACATAATAAAGGGAGACACAAAAGGATTTTTCTTTTTTACACCTCTTTAAAGACATCTGTATCCATTTCCCTCATCCCCCCCCACACACTGGAGGGTTTTTCTGAACAGTAGCAGGCAAAAGGGGAAGAGAGCTAAAAAGCTTTTGTATCTTATGTAGATGTAGTGCAATGGAGAGAGAGCATGCAAACAATCATGTACAAATAAAAATATACCAGATAAATTGGATATAATCGACAGAGGAAAAATACTACCATTATCCAGACAACTAATAAATGTCAGAGCTGGTATTTGAACTAAGGACTTCCAGATTCAGCTCACTCTTCTATCCATTATGTCAAGTGCCTCTTATTTCTGATACATTGTGGGTTAAATAAATAGGTTTTTGTTGGCTGGCCTGGGAACCTTATAATCTGTAACAACTTTATGTCATACTATGTTCTGAGTTCCAGGCAACTTGCTTAATTAAGACCAATATTTGGAACACACCTGTTTATAAGTTGATTGAACTAGAAATGTAGCACAGGGAAGCATTCATTTACCTGTGTTTTAAATCATTACAAGTTTTTTGTGATAATTTTAAATTAATTTTTAAAAACAATTTTTGCTTCCTTTAATGACAGACCCTCCATTGACATTTAATATTTTCATTCAATAGGGAGGTACGTTTGCTTTGAGGACACTGCCCAACTGTTGTAGTTTTACATGGTGATTTCAGTTTGTCTCTGAGCAGACTTCATTCACTATGCCCAGCTAGATAGTAAATTGTAGAAAAACATGACAGCTGTTTTAAAGAAATAAGAAAAGTATTCCTTTGGTTTTTCATGATTGTTAGGTTTCTTGCTCTGTAATTGCTGTGGTAAATTAAAGAACCTTGAATTCTAGTTTTCCTTTTTTTTTTCCCCAAGTAGATGTTTTGCATTTATAAGAGGGAAAAACCTGACACTTCAAAGCAAAATACATTGTTAAAATAAGACTACAGAATATTTAAATGGTTGGCAATAAGCAATAATTTGGAGAGATTTTGTATTTGCTTTTGCAAATATCTAAAAACTGAGCTAATTGTTCTGTGGGATTAATCTGCATATCACATGTTTTGTTTACTCAAGAGTTTGAGCTATTTTTGAGTGATATAGAAAAGTTATCAATATCACGGCACATGTGGTGTACCTAACAATGTTTCAGGAGTTCTTGGGGTAAGGAAAGTAAGAAGGAACTGCCCTCGAGTTGGCTTGTCCTCAAGACTTAGTAGTTAAGGAATGCTAGGTGGCACATTGGATAAAGTGCTAGACCTGGGGTCAGGAAGACCTAAGTTCGAATCCAGACTCAGACACTTATTAGCTGTGTGACTCTGGATAAAGTCACCTAACATCTGCCTGCCTCAGTTTCCTTATCTGTCAAATGGGGTTAATAATAGCAACCTACTCCCAGGATTATTATAAGGATGAAATGAGTTAATATTTGTAAAGTGCTTTGCAAAGCTTAAAATGCTATCTATTATCACTTATAAACTAGTTTACATTTTTATTTAATTTGAACTTCATGACAATTTCATAAAGTAGATGCTCTGGGTATTATTATTCTCATTTTATAGATGAGGAAATTGAGCCTCAGAGATGCTGTATGATTTGTCCATCGTCACACAGCAAGTGCATTGGATGTGAGATTCAAACCCAGGCTTTCCTACTATACTATATTTCCTCTTTCGATATATTATTTAAAGGGATATATTCTCCAAATTTGTTGTAATTCTAAATGAAAACATGGAAATTGGCAGACTATCATGTCAGATTCTGTGGCTTTGATCTTCTGTTAGAAGGTTAAAATAGAGCACTTGAAACTGTTCAGATGTCAAGTGAATACCAGGATAATCTGTTTCTCCATATGGAGAACATACAGTTTCTGACATTGGTGATGAACCATCTCTCCTCTGTTACTCTGACCTGCGTTGAAAGACTTAGGTTTTGGCTCTAAAGTAGTTAATGTTTAGTGAATAGGAATAAACAGTTTTATGTAATGACCTCTCTTTGCAGTTTAAAACAGTACTGCAGCTAGTGAAAGAATTGTTCCCTTTTTATTATAATTTGATGTATTATGGTTAGGCCTTTTGATGGGTTTACTCCATTAACAGAATGAGGACAGTAATCTTTTTAATGCCATCATGGATTCATCACCAGGCTAGCACCATTTGAACCCACGTTGTCCTTGCAAGTTCTATAAAACATTCGTGTTTGATTTTTTAGCATCTTAAAAATTACATATGAAAGTACTTTTATAAGGCCTCTGCTGAATGTGAATTGCAAATGCTTTTAATAGAAGGAGATATTAAAATAGAGGAAACCTAAATTGAAATCCACTTTGGCTATAAAGAATATTTCTAAGTGGCAAACATAGCCAGAAACCCTGAAAAATTCCGTTTTCTCATAAATGGAAATGTCAGAATCTATCACTATCAGAATGTAGAAAGTGACCTCTATGATTCACCCAAATTGTTTGGGACCCAGGACTCGGATAGAATATTTGTTAAAAAATCATTGTGGAAGTTAAAATTCTGAAGCCAGTGCTTTAATCTCCTCAAAAAACAGGCGCCATCAGTATGTCTTACTTTATAAAGCAAGCACAGAATACTATAGTATCATACCATGCAAAGCAGCATAAGGCTGACAAAGGGTTGGTTATAAATCCATAAATTCCATAAGCCCACCTTTGTCAATCCACTGAGGTTCATAAATTTCTTTTGCTTCAATGTTTGGTAGCTTTAATTGTGCCATTTAGGCTAAAAGGCTCTGTGATCTACCCTTAATTTGGTTTTAAAAAAATGAAGAAAGAATGTGGGAAAATTACCCATTCATTCTGGTAAGTTTCTATCCAGTCTATGCCCAGACAACAGATAGCTGCTTGCCTCCAGCTTCCCTTTCCAATAGCTGTTGTATTCATCCGTACATTTTGCAGACCTAACATGTGGTTGGCACCTCTTCGTGAAAATTGCGCCCAACGGGCTCCTTTATAGTCACTGAATGTGCTCGGCTCAGTAGTTTATGTTTTGCAGCTGACACCCTACTGACCTGAGTAACCTGTTATAAAACATCATGCTTTATAATTTGGTATGAAGCCGCACTATTTAAAATTTAATGTAGGGATTTTTATTAACCTTACACTTAGAAAAGGTTTTACTTGTAAATTCTTTGCTTTTTTCATTTGATTTGTGAAATGTTAAGGCAAGGAAAATAATACACTCACAAATAAATATTTTTAAGCCGCTGTCACATAAATGTTTTTATGGTTTTATGTGAAGGGAATTGATCTTTTGGACCTCACAAAGTTATTATTAACATTAATATTAATTGGTCCACTTGTAGGCATGGTCAGGAAAGAGACCATGGAAGGTAGAGATGGATTTTTAGTACTTTCTTCCTTTGAGGTGGTTGACTTATTAGGCAAAGAAGAATGGCAAAGTATGCATTGCCATCCAACCATCCCTATATGGGGGCAGTGATAAATAGAGGATCTAAGCGTTACAAGGACTATCAGCCTAGCTTTGTTTATAAGACTGAATATATGTGTGAAAAGTGTGAATGGGAGCCAGCAGTGTGTGACTGTGAAATATTAAGTAGAGACTGATTTATGATTATGGTGTTCAGAAGAGTAGAAAACATGTGATAGCCCAGATTGGAATGAATCTGCTAAGGAAGAAAGGATTGGGGAAATAGCTTCTGGCACTTAATGAGCTAAGAGTTTCTCGGGAGGGAGAGGATCAATATCTTCTCAGATTCATTAGTGAAGGACAGATTGGAATCCTACTTTTTCTATAATCCTTCAGTTCAAGTCATATCATCTCAGATTTTGAGTCTATTGACAGGTTTCTTATTCATAAATACTGGGCAGGAAGGGCCATGAATTGTGTAGCTTACTTTAAAATAATCTGAAATGAGACAGCATCTTGTAAACTTAGCCATCCCATATTTATTCTTCCTTTCCATGAACTTTTCTGCCACATAATTTTCCATCCCTTTCTTCCTCCTTCCACTGTCCTTTACCCTGCTCCAGATCAAAAATTACTTGGAGAATAAAGTTGTTATGGGGGAATATATTCTGGAAGACTATCCTTCCCTTACTGAATTCTATTTATCTTTAGGGGAACTCTCCAGTTTCACCCTGAAAGGTAAAAGAACATAATATACAACTATTTCTTACAGTGAACCAACAATGAGATTGGTTACTTCTTAGATAATATCATTTTAAAATTATGTTCCCATTTGTATTTATAACAAGAATACTGAAAATATGGCCAAAGCTGACTTTAATATGATGTCAAGACATCCAAGTCTTCTCCAGGGTAGCTCTCTGGGACTTGATACCTGTTTACAATAGGTCATCTTGCTGTTGAGAAGGAAATGGAGCTCTGGGAGATGGTCCATTTCTCTCAAGGTTTTTGGTAGTTGGCTTCCATTCTGAGCTTAAACAGCTCTTGCTACTAGGATACATTTCATGGGTTCATCAATTGCTAGAGCTGAGCTTCCTCATCTGTAAAATAAGAGGGGATACTTGAACCAGAGAATCGTTAAGGTTCTTTCCAGATGGAAATTCAGTGATGTATACTTTGGGTTCAAGATCCCTTTTGCTTAGGATTCCTTTTTTTTCCTTGCCTTTTGTCATCCTTCTAATAAAACACGATATCCAAAATGATAAACTAGAGCTATAGATGTTTTTGAGTACTACCATAGGTGAGAATGCTAGACTAGATAACATCTGTCTCTAAATTTGCATCCCTCCTTATCCTCTCAAGAAAGTGTTGTGCTTGTACCCTCCCAACAGGGCATCCTTCCAATGGCAACAACAACAGTAGCTGAGTAGACAGTGCTGAGTTGTTTTCTGTTGCTTGAGTGGAGGCAATGAGACAAGAAAGCGTTCTGGGTGGCAGCTAGGTGGCACAGTGAATAGAGCCCTGGCCCTGTAGTCAGGAGGACCTGAGTTCAAATCTGGCCTCAGACCAAAACACTTGACACTTACTACCTGTGTGAGCCTAACCCCAATTGCCTTAAAAAAATGTTCTGGAAAACCTGAGTTTCTTGGGCAGCAATCTGGAGGGTGCCAGTTAGCTGGCACTGTGGATACAGTGCTTGAGCCTGTGGTCTAGCCTCAGACACTTACTAGCTGTATGACCCTGGGCAAGTCACTTAACCTCTGTTTGCCTCCATTTCCTCAACTATAAAATGGGGTAATAATAGCACCTACCACCCAGGATGGTTGTGGGGATAAAATGAGATGATATTTGTAAAGTGCTTAGCACAGGGCCTGGCATGTAGTTGGTGCTTAATAAATGTTTGTTTCCTTCTTTCTTTCCTACCATGAAAAGAAGGGATGGCCATAGTGCTAGAGTGATCTCTGGACATTTTCATGAAGCAGCCAGATGTTACATTGTGTGGTCTGCAGAACCTACTGACCCTTGCAATCAAGGTTCCATTTCCTATTTTTTCTGTATCTTCTAGACGATTTGGTTAAGCTTGTGCCGGATATCTCCTACAAATATTTTGAGCGCCTATTGTTTGTGGTTCCATGCACTATGCTTCTTTGTATGCTGTGCGTTATAACTGGAGATATCCTGGTGGATGCCCTGCCACTGTTTTTGGATGATCAGGAGATGGTAGAAAGGTTCAGATGCATGGTGTCACATGTGTCATAGATAAACAAGGAGCCAGTAGGCCACAGGAGAAGTTCTGTATATGTAGTTGTGGTTGCTTATTTGGTTGCCAGTATTCTTGGGCCATCAGCCCTTATCAGATAAGATAGCTTTGACTGGAAAGATTAAGCAACTTTCCCAGGACCACAGGATGCATCAGAGGGCACCACACGACCTCAAGTCTTCCTGGCTTGGAGACTGGCTATCTATCCATTACATCAGGATGCTTCTCATAGGACATCATACTAAATAGAATTGAACTTCTTGACTGGGAATGGAATTACTTCCCCAGTGAAAGATGCTCCTATTCAGTAGTAGAAGTGAATTAACAAAGTGTTCTTGTGGCCAGCACAGTACATGTGAAAGAGATTCACTTTTAATGCTGGAGCCAGATTGGAACTTTAATAAAACTTCTGACCTTTCTCCTCTGACTTGTTATTTCTTAAATATGACAGTGACAGAGATTAAAGAGATGTTTATTGGCAAGAAAATTGTTCACAGGGTAAAGTGATAGAAAAATGTTGCTGTATCCAGAGTCACTCTTCCACTCTTAGTACTATGCTTTGTTTACCTGGCTGGTAGTGCAGAAAAGGGAAGCTGGCTAGATTTATGTTTTACATTATCTAGCCTAAATAAAAATAATTAATGCCCACAACAGTGTTAAAAGATCATCATTCCCTAATGTGCCATTATCCCATTATCTCACTAGTTTTAAGGTAATGCTCAAATTACTCCCAAGCTCTGAAAATAGCAAATAACAGCATGTAAACAGATTACTGCCTGGAATTGCCTCCAGAGTGCCCTCCAACTATCCACTCTGGCATTCCAAAGGCTGCATGGATTTGTTAAGGGAATTGGCAGGTCAAAACAACTATACCAAGGTCAGTTATATGGGAAGCATCTGTTTTGTAGACTATCTTATCTAATGTTCTTTAAAATTATTTATTATTTTGTGGATTATCCACCCTTAAGAGTCATCTCCCCCCTTGCCTCATGGGCTCCAGTTTGCTTTCTGGTGTTTCTTGAAGAAGAGTTAGGAGCAATTCTGTTGGCAAAAGGGCTGTCTGGAGAACAAATTGAAAGCACTGGTTAAAATGACGATTTTCAGTTAATTGTGGATTTCAGCTGTCCCATATACCACATGGACCTGTCACTAAAGATAATGGAGAGTTGGCTAAAACGGGAAGGTCACCCGTGCAGTGTGTGGTCAACCATGCTGTCTTTCAGAAACATAAACTTGTATAAAAGGGTCTACTTGTCCAAAGAGTTGAAAACACTGATGAATCAAGTACAGAAATCTCTGTGGGAGGGCTAAAAGGAAAAGCTTTGTATAGACCCATGTTCTTTTATTTGTACCAAACCATTACAGGCTGGCCAATTTGTACAACTGGCATTAGTAGCTAAGATTTCTTCTGCAAAATAAGAAATTAAGGAAGATTGGTCCACCAAAATTCCTTATTTTTTTTAAAGCACAAATACGTGATGTGGTTAATTGATGAATTCATTCCTGTGATTGTCAGAGCATTTTACAGATGCTTTGTTCTAAATTTGGATGGTGGGCAGTGGGAGAGCTGAACAACTTAGGTAAGTAGGTGTGAAATAAAAAAAAAACCTTTCCTCTCTGAGTCCTCCAAACAAATCTAACTCCCCTTCCTTTGACTTGGCACTTCTCCAGTCCCAGCAGAGGCCATATTTGAGTGAGTTATAAAAACTGAATTACTCTCTTAATCCTGGAGGTGGTCTCTCCCTTCATCGCTGTTAGAGCTCAGGTACATTAATCTGTGATGTGTATAGTAAGCTTGTGCTGTTCCTTAACTTGTTGCATGTGTTCCATGAATAGCAGAGATTGGTCTCCTGGGTGGCCCATTTTGGTATCTTTTATGAGAACAGAAAAGACTTAATTAAAACACACACACACACACACACACACAAATTTAAGAAAAACTCCACTCAAATCAGATTGCATAGTTTTCTCAGTTTGGATTTCAGGGCCCTTGCCATGTTTTAGCCTCTTTATTTGATTTTTATAGGTAGATATGTTGTACAATTAGAGTTTATAATGAGTGATAGGCATTTTGTAAATGCTGAATATAATCGAGTAGTGCAAGGGTATGGCATGATATGCTAATTCTTTTGCAGAGATAAAATAGTAGACTGATTTTCCTTGCTAGCACTGACAGGAGTTTATGAGTGGGAAGTCCAGGATATAAAGGAAGAAGTCTGCAATTATCTTTTAATTTCATGCCATTTTCCATTTGCCAATCAAAGGAAAACAGTCAGAAGTCTATGGAAATATGTAGCACCCAGAGAATCATCAAGACTTTTGCCAGGGAAAATTCCACAAAAAAAGGGGGCAAACCAAAGTATTTGGGAGTTACTTTCTGCCTAAGATAATGTCATGTGAAACCCACAAAGTAGTTAGCCTAAAGAAGCTTACACAATGGCTAAGGAGACAGAAGTATTTCCCTGCAAGAATACTTAATTAGTAGAAATAAGGCTAATAAAGGGTTCAGCATGTTGAGAAATCCATTCATCCCTGAAGGAGAAAAGAATGCCTGCAGAAATCATGAATATATGTTTGTTCCTTTGTTGCCTTCATAAAAAGTGTTTTGATCTCTTCCAAAGAGATCCAATCCAGAGAAGTATTTTATGTGCTAACCCCAAACCTGACATTACTCTAGTAATAAATACTGGAACAGGCCGTCCCTCGCCATAGCAGAACAATAACCAAAACAAACCCAAAAACCCCAGCAACAATTGAAGCTTTGATGCTTCTTGGAAACAGCTAACATCCAGCGTTGGTGTATAATCTATCCTGTGTTATGACTGAAAACACAAGGTGCTAAAGCCAAGCCTTTGCATGATTCATACACATTTTAATGTATGACATAGTGTGGTCTGTTACACCATACACATTGGTCAGTTGGGCATCCAGTGAAAAAAGTACAAGAGAAGAACCCTTCTTCATGGCTGTGCTTTGTCTTACTGTCCTCCTGATTCCGTGGCACATGCTTCTTCTGCATATCTCCTTACCTGCTGGCTTACTTCAGTGCCTACTCAAGAATAAGACATTAAATTAACATTTGGTGTGGCAATCCCCATGAGGTCACCTTTGAGGGCATTCACGTCACTCAAGGCAAATATTCTTCTTCATTTTCCATTTTTATGATATAAAAGTCTCTGCTTTTGTTTCTGGCATATATTAATAAAGAATTTAATTAAAAATAGGTATCAGCGCTTGGATATCTCATTTCATGCAAGATGACAGAATTTAAGAATTAGAAGGGACCTCAGCGGCCATCTAGTCCAAGTCATACTTAAGAAAGGATTCCCACTCAATAGACCTAGTACATGGTTGTCTAGCTTATCTGTGAAGACCTCCATTGGGAAGGAACGCATTATCTTCCACAGCACTTCATTCCACTTTTGTATAGCTCTTTTTGTTACAAAGTTTTACCTTACATCAAACCTTACATCAGACTTAGATTTGCCTCTTGGCAACTTCTGTCCTGGTTCTTGTTCCTGGTTCTTCCCCCTGGATACCATACAGAATAAATCTAATCTCTCATCCGTATGACAACCCTATAAATACTTAAAACTAGCTATTAACCCCTCTTCCTCCAAGTCTTTGCTTTTCAAGGCTGAAGCTCTCAGTTCCTTCAAGTGAACCTCATATGGTGTGAACTCAAGAGCCTTCACTATCTTGGCCACTCTTCTCTGAATGCTCTCTGATTTACTCTTGTCCATCCTAAACTCCGTTACTCAAACTGACCAGGGCAGTACAGCCTAGAGCAGAGAAGAGTAGCTTATCAGTATTCTTCTTCTAATAAATCTCCCTTTGCACATAACTTTTTATAATGGGTAAGAGTACATTCTTCAAAGATCTCTCTGTTTCCAGAGATTTCTGGAATTTATCTCTAGGGAACTGGGGGCAAATGCTACATAGTTCTCTGAAGCAGAGAGCTTTTATTCTTTCATCTGTAAAATGATAAGATCATACTCTTATCTTTCTAACCTTTTTTTGTGTCTTGTACCCTTTTGACAGTCTAGTGAAGCCTATGGACCACTTCTCGTGTAGGTGGGATAGTGAATAGAGCACTGGGCTGGGAGTCTGAAAGACCTGAGTTCAAATCCAAGCTCACACACTTACTAGTTGTATGACTCTGGGCATATCACTTAACCTCAGTCTGTAAAATGAGGTGAATAATAACATTTACCTCACAAAATTGTTGTGAGGATCAAATGAGGAAATATTTATAGCGTGTTTTGTACATATTAAAGTGCTATATATGCTAATTGTTATCATTATTTTATTATCATTAATGTTTTTAAATGCATAAAATAAACTACCTAGATCCCTCCTAATTTCATTATTACTGTAGAGGGTAACACCATCCTCTCAGTCTCTCAGGCTCAAAACTTAGGAGTGTTCCTAGATCCCTCACTATCTCTCACTCCCACCCCCCCGTATACAACCTGTTGCCAAGACCTCTTGATTTCACCTTTGCAATCCCAGTATGTCCACTTCTCTCCTCTGGCATTGCCCCCACTCCAATGCAGACCCTCATCACCTCATACCTTGGTTATTGCAATAGCCTGCTGGTGGATCTGCCTACCTTGAGTCTCCTTCCACTCCAATCCATCATTCAACCACTGTAGTGGTTTTCCTGAAGAGCAGGTCCAATCATGTCACCTCCCTACTCAATGAACTCCAGTGGCTCCCTATTGCTTCCAGAATCAAGTACAAAATGGTCTGTTTGGTGTTCAAAGCCCTTCATGATCTAGTCTTTCTAGTCTTCTTACATCTTATTCCCCAACATTAAACCTTTGATCCATTGACACTGGCCTCCTGGCTATTCCATGAACAAGGTACTCCCATCTCTCATGTATTTGGGCATTTTCTCTGTCTGCTCCCCATGCCTGGAGTGGTCTCTCTCCTCTCACTCTGCTCTGACTACTGAACTTCCTGGCTTCCTTTAAATCACAACTAAAATCCCCATAGTGTTTAATTGATGTAAGGCCTAGAAGAGATCTTATACCCCCATCCTGAGACACAAGATCTAGGACCAAATCCTTTTTAGTTAGAACTTATCCTAGAGCAAGAGGCTGTGTGGAGCCCCAGAGTGACTTAAATAGATGTCGTGTTTGCCTTTTGAAAGCCTGTAACCCCAAATGGACAACGTTGGCAAGAACCAACATACGAAAAACACATGGAGACACAGAGCTACACATGCAGAGACAACAGTGTGACACAAACCCAAATCATTGCCGAAATAAATAAAGATGAGTGTTTGGGGGTGGTTAGCATGCTGTGAAAAGTGTGAGGAGCTTTGGGGAATTCAGTGGAGTGAATATGTATGTAGGAATCAACACCTCATTTCCTCTGTTTAGGAAAATCAATTCAAAATAAGACTGTGAGGGAAGAACTCTGTGCTGTACCCAGAAGTAAGGGAGACTGTCTTACTGACGGCTTCTTCTTCCTTCCCCTTATCCTGAGGCCCTCGACTGAATCAAGGAGCTGTGTAGGTAGATTGTGGAGGATTCCGCTTATCTCTTCTTTTCTGCCAGAGGGAGGGTTTGCATGCTATTGTATCTGTTCAGCAAGTTAAAGGGGGGCAAAAGTTAAGGGGAAACTTAACTCAGAGGCATCTCAGGAGCCTTTCTACTATCCTCAGGGGAAAACAAATTACCCAGAATCAGAATAATTCACCTATTACTTGGTTGATAGAGTTGGGGGGGGGGGGGAAGAAGAGAATGTGTTATTTTTAGTACAATAGCATTGAAGATTTGAAAATTTCAGCAATTCAGGATTTTATTCTGCACATTAAGTTGTTGTTTCTTGAGCCGGCATCTATGAGAGCAGGGTGGCAGCTCTGAGTGACAGTGAAAGTCATTCTGGCTTGTAGTTAAGTGCACTCAGACAGCACTTTGTCAATACCCTCCCCTTCCCCCCTCACTGTATCAGTCTAAGAACCCAGGGATAGGTAGGATGGGGGCGGACAAGGAAGGAGTTGACTAAAACGGTTTTCTGCACAGTTTGCTGCTCTCACAGGTTTTTCCCTCTTCATGTATAAATTCTTTTTTTCCCTTATCCATTTCCCCTCTCCCCAGTGAAGAGAGTACAAATCCCATTAGACCCTTTTCCTATCTGAACAACCTGTACAAAGGAGGGCTTAGAACAGCATCCCGCTGGATTGTATCCTGTATGACAGCAGTGTTGCCCAGGTTCTGTACATCCTGAAGTAATTGGACTGCATTGCCTAATGAGTAAGCCAATGACAAATTGAGGACAGATTTCTGTAAGCTCTAAATGTTTAACACCTAGCACCAGATTTTCAAGTGTGCAGTTTAAGGATATGCTACCACCTGTTATCTCTTTCCATATGTACACCACAGGGTGTTAAAAATGAGCTTGTAGAATATTCGGATTCATAGGTAGTATGGGATTTATTCATTCTTTCCTTATTCCCTCCTTCTTCCCCAAAGTCTAATCTATAACAGTTAACAAGTTTTGTTGGATTTGTTTCAAAGGATATTACTTCCTTCCCTCTGTAGAAGATCCTGTTAGGATATCATGTTCGTCCAGTGGAAAGAACATTGATCTAGGAGTCAAATGAGACTTGAGGTGCCGTTATTCCCCTGTTACTGATTCATTTTGTGATCTTGGACAAGCCATGAAACCTCTTCCTGCCTCAACTTCCTTGGCAATAAGATGGGAATAAAAACAATTTACAAGATGATTGTAGATATAACATAATAGGTTTTGTATTTTGAAAAAAGAATTTTTGAAAGCTGTATATAATTAGCAGCATGTAATGAAAAAGATCTGGCTTTGGAATCAAAGGATCTGGGTTTGGAGCCTTACTTCACCTGTACATGTGCTACTTACCCTCTCTGGACCTCAGTTTCCTCTGCTGCAAAATGAAAGATTTGGACCAGATGATCTCAGAACTAGCTCACTTTCACTTTTAAGTTATGTGGTTTTATGATCATGGTAGTAAGGGTATATTGCTTACAACTGAGAAGTTATTTTCCATCTTCTTTATCCTGCTTTATTTTTGTAGTCTAGGCTCTGTTATTTGATCATTTGTTTCATATTAAACAATTTCTCTTTTGATAGTGCTCAGCTACTGCTTTTCTTTGCCAAGGAGCACAATTGGAAAAGACAGAACAAAAATGGCTAAATGGGAGTTGATAACCAAAGTAAGTAAGGAGATGCTAAGAAAGTTTCTGACTGCTTTTGATAAGTCCACTTCATCAGTCCAGAATAAACCACTATGTCCTTGGGTTTTTAAGAACTGTAAGATAGTTGGTGGACTTAGAAAAATACGAAAAGACTTGGACTTATCAAGGAAGATGTTATCCATCCTCAGAGAAACAGAGGCCAAAAAAGTATAATATGGTCTTACATAGATGCATATGAATGTATATGTCTATATATGAGTATGATTATAGCTAAGTTTATATATGTGTATGTATATATGTTTGTGTGTATAAGTATATGTGTGTTTATATATGTATATATACATATATATGTCTGTGTGTATGTGTGTATGTGGCTCTGTGCTGAATTGTAGCCTTTTTGGGGGAGAGGCAGAGGAAGGGGGAAAAAAAGAAAAAAGGAACAAGTGCACAACAGAGAACAAAAGAAAACTTACAAGGAAGCAAAGGAAAGATGGACAGCTGTGAACACAGTGTGTAGTATTTATTATATAGGCTTTCTTGAAATGGAAATCTGTTGTATATTTTGAATCCTCTCTTAAATTCTGCTGTGCATATGGAAATGCCTTTTTTTCCTTTTCTTATTTTGTATTTAACTTTTAGTATTCAAATTTATAATGTGTTTCTTTTTCTTTTCTTATTGTGTATTTAAGTTTAAAATAAATTAATTTCAAAAATAACTAAGATGGAACTGCTCAACCTCTGTCAATGATTTTTGTTTTTTAAATATACTGGAGAGCAGGAGTACTGTTGGTTTAGAAAAAGGGCAAATGTCTCTACTTTAAAAACTCTAGAAGAGAATAGATTCTGCAAGTCACTGAGCTTCCTTGTATTTCTGGAAAAATTCTAGAATATTTTATTAAAGGACTAATGAGTGAAGAGCGGGGAAAAATGAAGCAGTGATTACCAAGGGCCCACACTGCTTCGAGAACAGGTCATGCCAAGGTCACTTGCTTTCCTTTTTCCATTTGACTAGGCTATTAGACTGATAGATCAGGAGAGTGGTATATAGTTTATCTAGATTTTATCAAAGCATTTGACAATCTCATATACTATTCTTGTCAACCAGACTCTAGCTGTTAGATGATAGTATGGTTAGCTAGAGTGGACTTAGTTGAATGGGTTTGACCAAAGGGAAGTCATTAGTGATATTAATGATTTTAGGTCAACTTAGAAGTTTTCTAATGGAGTTCTCCAGGGATCTCTACTTGGCATTGTACTGTTTAACATCTTGAGAAGTGATACGAATATTGGCATGCTTGTAGTTCATGTAGCACAGCAAATAGAAGGCTAGACTTGTATTCATATAGACATGAGTCTACTCTTACCTTATGTGTACTAGCGATGTGATCATGAGAAAGTTACTGATTTCTACAAGCTTCAGTTTTCTCAGTAAAATGAAGATAATAATTATACCTACGTCACAGGGATGTTGTCATCAAATGAGGTAATATGTATAAAACTCTCCGCAAACCTTAAGGTGGCATATAAATGTGAACACTCATTATCATTGTGGTAGAGTCCCTGCATTTTGAGAGGATAGGAGGGATAGCTAATCCATTGGAAATTACAGTTAGGATTCAAAACTATCTCTAGAATTTAGGACCAAATCTGATAAAATGGAATTTGATAGGGGGTAAATATTAAAGTTTGGACTAAATAAAGTCATTGCAGGTTAGAAGTTCATAGGAAAAACATCTGGGATGTAGGGGTTAGTAGATTTCAATCTCAACATGGGTGAAGGCATCCAGGAAAGCTACTGTGACTTTGGGGTACAATAAAAAAGTGATTCTATGTAAGACTAAGGAGATGTTTATCTGAATGTACTCAGTTTTAGTCAGACAGCAACATATGCACCAAATTTCAAGAAGAATGTTGATAATTTGGAAAGTAACATGAGAGTTTCCACCAGGATGGGCAAAGGCCTAAAGATTATGCTACATGAGTATTAGAATTGGGAATGTTTAGCTAGAAAAGAAAAGACTTTGGGGACATCATTATAACCATTTTCAAGTACTTGAAAGTCTGTCATGTGAAGTTTGGTTGACCACCAGTCATGTATATTATAGAGGATATTCTTATTTTCTCTTGCTTCTAGGAAAAAAATGCAAATTCTATGGCTTGGGATTTAAAGTCTGGCTCTAATCTATCTTTGCAGACTGGTTTCACATCATTCTTCCTCATGTACTCTTAATTCTGGCCAAATTAGCCAGTACTCCAAAAACAACATTCCATCTTCCACCTCCATGTCTTTGTCCTCCATACCTGACATGGCCTCCTTCCTTACCTCCACCTCTTAGAATGCTTACTTCTTAGCTCAACAGCTGTCTTCTAGATGATACCCTTGTTCTCTCTTAGTCTCTCCAAATTTCTTTGTACTTCAAATATAATTTGTTTTTACTTATCTGTGTACACAGATTTCTACCCCAACCTAGCCCCCCAAGTAAAACGAGGTCAAGATCTGTTTTGGTTTGGTGTTTGTATTCCTAGCACCAAGCCCAGTGCCTGGCAGAGAGTAATTAGTTAGTAAAGACTTGTTGAATCCAATGGAATTGAATGTACCTTCCTTTTGGCCTCACCCTGCCTACCAGGTGATAAACCTCTGAGGTATCTGGGGTGGAGAAAGGGGATATTTAGGGACTGGGTGGTGTCAGTACATCATGAAGATTTTACAGTCTCAGATGTTATGAAAGAGCTTGTACAGTTTAAATTTTGGCCACCTGGGAATGTATCTCCCAAATTGTGGCATTGTTTCTATTAAACTGGATGCTGCTTCTAATATTATTTGACCTAATATTGTTGAAACCCATTAGCTCTTTTAAGTGGGACTATCCATGTAAGATAGAAATTCTTCTTGATTTTCATCTTAATTCATGTTTCTGTCTTGCATTAAAGGTAGAGAAGTATATAGGTGAGTCGTTAATGTGAACATGTAGAAAAGGATGCACATTTGGGAGAAAGGCTTTTTGGGTTGAGAGGCCATGAAACAAAATCAGTGAATTAGGTGTTTAGACAATAGCAGAAATATGATACACAGCTTCTTGGCAACTGGACCAGACTTGGACATAGCAGGCTTTTTACAAAGCAGTATTTCTTACAATAGGAGTAATTGGCACAATAGCCATTATGAAGGACTATTTTAAACCTGTGTGGACACAGGATACACAAATGATGCCTCACTGTTCACTCTGAGCAGTAGCCAACACTAACTCTTGCAAATCCTAGGGGATGGGAGGAAGTCAGGCACCTAATGCATACACATGGCAATATAGGACCACTCTATTACTTATGGCTTAGTACACCTGTCAGATTTTCGTTACCCACCAGTCTTGAGCTATGGCAGGTGGTCTTCCAATTTGAGGCAATAAACTAATGGCCATTTCCTCCAAATCCCAACTGCTTCTCCGTGGCATTTGGCACATAGTTTAGCTTTTATAGCCATTGTGCACATGGCACCAACCTGTGACTCAGTGTGTATTAATATTGACAAAATTTACCTGTGGTTTTACATTTATAAGTAAGTGCATTTAAAACTTAATCCCAAGGTTGATTTAGATCAGGCTTTTGCAGACATTGTAATTACATTTCTTCCTTGGTCCCCAGGTTGCACACTCCCCCCCCCCCCCCAGTGCCATATCCTTAAATGGTATGTGCTTCTAAAGGAAAATGAGCGTATTGGAGCAATGTATTTCAGTCACATGTCCAAGATGCTGCTAGGCTTTTTCTTCCTATGCTTGGTCACTTTTGCTTTAAATTACAGCTCGAGAAAACAGGTGGAGGGGATAGAAAGAGAAGGAAAATTATTGAGAATTTTCAGTGTTCTGTAGTAAGGTTTTCAGAAAGCTTCCATTTAGGTTCAAGGTTTGGCAAGTCAAAGGCAAAGAGAAGGACTTTTCTTTTTTTTTCTTTCCTTTTCATTTTTCTCCTTCCCCTCCCTCCCTCCCTCCTTTCCTTGGGCTTCCTATGAAAGAGGTTGGAGTTCCCCCAGGGAGAGGGCCTGCCTTCTTCTTCAGGAAATGTTGATTTTTATTATATGAAACATTTGTTTTTCATAGAGATTTCCATTTCGGCATGAAAATGTTGAAATAGTTGGTTCTAATTTATATGTGAAAAATAAATAAGCTTTGCATGGAAGTGCTCTCAGGGTGCAGTTACATAATGATGACTGCCCTGTACTAGTTACATAGACAGCATCATCTAACTGAAAGCATCCTTTTTTCTTTTTTTTTTTGGCAAAATTGATGGCTTCCAACTGCTTTTTGCCCATCTCTCTGTAAAAGCAATTGGTTGTTTCAAGTTGAAAGTCTTACTGTTAGAAACAACAAAACCTTTAAAAGTATCACTTGTCATTAATAACCTAGGGGTTTTTTGTCTGTTTTGTTTTTGTGGAGTAGGGGTGGAGAGGCCTTGATCTGTGATTTCAACCCAGTTAAGGAATTTCTGGTGGGGAAACTCTCTAATGCTCTGCAAGTTATGTTGTTAGAGAGCATCCTGGGGCACTGAGAGGTTAAGTCATTTGCTTGTGGTCACATAGCCAGGATGTTTAAGAGTCAGGAAGAAACTAAAGCTAGAATTTCCTGACTCCCAGGATAACCATCTAAGGCATTGCTACACTTCTTCTCTACATTGGATTATCTCCCCACTCTATTATCTGGGGAAATTAAGTTCTAGAGATTTTCAAGAAGCCCAATGCTTTGACTTATGGGCCATTCTGTGAGAATAGACAATAGAAAATAGAAAATTTTAATGATGCTAAGTAGATAATTTCAAACTTTAGGATATTAAAATGTATGCCTTTAATCCCTTTGATTCCCTGTTCCATTCCTCCCCGTCCCTCCTCCATCCCTGCTAGACTCTTAACTATATTGACCATTTTTATATGCCCCCCAAAGCTTCTCATTTCACAAACCAAAGTGTCTTTTCTCCCCCTACCCCAAATAAAAGAGCATATCATCTTCTTCCTCAGAAACAATATATTCCTCCTCATTGGCCTCTGTATGGTATATATAGTATTATAGATGCCTTTAAAAAAAGTATAATAAGATGACAGTGTTTCCATAATGAATTCAGTAGCTGCTTTCTCTTCCTCACTAGTCTGAATTGTAGGAAACAGAATACAAAAGATTAGAGTGCTTTTTAAATAAACCCTAGCTAATTACACATACAACCGCATTCACTAAATGGGCATATTTTCAGTGCTTTATTTGCTACAGAATGCCACCTGTTCAAGATCTAAACTATTCATAAGTGCAGATTTAGCACCCATTTAAACATACCACCACAACTTTTGCATGTTCAGTCCAAGCCTCCTTTTTGTTCTAATTTAAAATTCAAGTCCTAGCCCAGAATTCATATTTTAGCCTCCCGTGATGTGTCATGCCTTGCCACAGGGATGTTCATTTGAATCTTTGCTTCCTTTGCTTACTTGGCATTTGGTTCAGTTCACCAGGCATTTAAGTTCCTACTATGTGTCAGGCACTGTGCTAGCTGGTGGGAGTGGAGATACAAAAACACAAACCAAAGTCCTTAAATTATACTGGAGTGGCCAGAGGGAGATTTGATGAACCCTGAGTGCAGATTGAAGCATACTTTTTCACTTTCTATATGTTTCTCTCTCTGTTCTTTTACAAGATGGCAAATATGTTGTACATGACTTCACATGTATAATTGGTATCATATTGCTTGCCTCCTCAGGGATTAGAGAAAGGCAAGAAGGAGGGAAAGAATTTGAAATCAAAGTTAAAAAAAAAGAATGTTAAAAAATTTAAATGTAATTGGGAAATATTTAATGAAATAAATAAAAATTATACTGCTGGTGGTGGTGGTGGAAGAGGAAAGAACACCACTAGCAGCAAGGAAAGAGTGCTGAGAGAAAGGAATATAAATACAAAAGTATATATAAAATTATCTGGGGGTAGTTATTGCTAACCCAGGAAATCAAATTTAGGGGAGTGAATAAGCATGTATATGGTGTCTGCTATATTTCAGCACTGTGCTAAGTGCTTTTTATAACACTGGGGGTAGAGATGCTATTATTTTCATTTTTAACAGTTGAGGGAACAAGCAAAGAGAAGTTAAATGACTTGCCCAGGCTAGTAAGTGCCTGAGGTTGGCTTTGAGCACAGGTTTTCCTGCCTCTAAGCCCAACTTTCTATCTACCATGCCACCAGCTGCTTCTGTTTAGGATATTGCATTTAAGCTGAGCTTTGAAGAGAGTAAGAGAGTCTGAAAGGTGGAGACAAGGAGGGAGGGCATTCCTGGCATAGGGAGGGACAACCTGTGCAAAGATATGGATGTGAGGATTGTAATGCTGTGTGTAAGAAACATTGTATAGATAAGTTGGGCCAGAATGTAGAGTAGATGAAGCAGGCTGATATATAATCAGACCGGAATAAGGGTCAGGAATGAGACTAAAAAGTCAAGGATGACTAAGGTATAGAAACCCAGGGCTCTGGAAGGATGAAGTTGGAACTTAGGAGGAGGGGAGAAAATAGGAGCAACTTTGGTTGTCTTTTATTTTTATAATGGTATTTGGTCCTCCTAAGGCAGTGTTTAAATGCAAGATTTAGAACAGGAATTGGCAAACTCTAAGGCCTGAGGGTCAAATCTGGCCCACAAAAAAACACAAAACTTTACTTAAAAATCTAAAAGACATTTTTTTAGTTGGTGGTCAGTACAAAAACAGGAGCAGCTTGCTGACCCCAGTTGTAAGAACATTTTCACTGATTTGAAGGTTTCAGTTTTATACTGTATATAGCTCCATAAAATATCTTATCAGTAATCATTCCAATGAAAATATTTTCCTCAAAGAAGTTAGGGTTTATTTAGTTGGTTTCCTGGTTGAAAATAGCCTGTAAAGGGGACTTTCCAGAGTGACGTGTGTTAGATTGAATTGTTCTGATTTTTGAGGTGATTGATGGAGATGGAGGAAAAAAAAATTCTGTTTGGTTCTTCTACCACATCCCAGACTGTGGGTGGGACAGGCAGCTTAGTGATTGCTGATTCCGCAGGGGTGGAATACTGACAACCTCACCAGAGACATTAGGAAGATTCCTAATTGGCTTAGAATAAGCCTGGGATTTAAAAAAAAAAATGAATCATTGAACCCAGAGGGATAAAACTCACAATTAGTCCTAAGTGTGTTCTTGCAGTTCAGATACTATCCTTTTCCCACCATAGGTGTGGGGTTTTAGTTAAGGATCAGATTTGAAAGTTATCTGCCACTCACTTTGGAGCTGGGTTGCTTTTAGTTGCACTTCTAAACGACCTTATCCTATTGTAATGTTTCTGAATTTGCTTGTATTATTTTCCCTTGAACATAAATCCTAGAGAACACTTTTTTTTGGTTTGTTCTGGAGAATACAGTTATGGGTTCTGGAGCGTGTGGAGACAGTTACAAGGAAAGGAGGAAATGGGCGCTAAGACTGAGCTCCTAGAGATTGAGACAAGAGCACAAGGAAGAGGAAAGTGATTGATTGGGTTTGGGGTTGGCAGAGTTCTGAATTCCATGGATCATGCCAGCTTGGCCTTCAAAGGATACAACTCTTGGTTCAAAGGTAAACGTCTCCTGGAACAATTCCAAGAAGCAGAGAACCCAGTGTCTTCAGAACTGAAGATTTAAGAAAGATGTAAGACTCAGGATTGCATCCTTGACATAGGTTTAACAAGTTATCTTTTCTTTAAATAAGTGTACATTTGTTTAGCACTTTGCAGTCTACAAAGTACTTTCATATATAATCTCATCATTCCTAATGTTTCACTTGTCAGAAAAATCCCCAAAGATAGGCAACATGGCATAGCTGACAGAGCATTGGGTAAATCAATAATAACAATGGTCAATAATAATATTACTTCATACTTTATTACCTTAAGGATGACAAAGCACTTTTCTTAGAATAGCTTTTGAGGCAAATAGTTTAACTCTTATTACCTCCATTTTAAAAATGGGGAAAACTGAAGCTTTCAGAGGTTCTGTAATGGTTCCTATTCTCTTGGCTGGCCTCAGTGGGAGTCAGTGTTGTCAAACTACTCCGCTTTTTTGAGAATTATTTGTTTTCCTTTAGAATGACAAGTTTAGTAAGGTTTATTTCATTAATTTCTTTTAATAATGAAGTCTATCCGTGTATGCCATATTTATAAATTCAGGTTGAACTGAATTGTTTTCGGAGAGCGTATTTCTTCAGTGATGAGGAAAGGGAAATTAGAATTTTAAATGAAACTTGAATCACCCAGCTCTTTTCTGAAAGATTCTCCATTTGCAAAAGTTGGTGGGAAAAAGCTGTATGAAATAAGGTGGTTTCTAGGAAAGTAGTCAATTAGGAAAGAATATTTCTTAGTTGTGCTGATGGGATCTCGTATCTTCCTTCAAATTATGTTCAGTCTGCAGTTGTCTGGTGTTGAAGATATTCATCTGGTCTTATCATAGCAGGAAGTTCTGGTTGAAGTCATATAGCAAGATATCAGGAAGAAAACACTTATCTGTCCTGAAAGTCTTTATTTCTTACTAAGCTTTGACACTATCTCCTTTTATTCATCCCTGAAATTCCTTTCTCTCTTATCTCCTTTGAAACTTCTCCTTCCTGAAGAATAGCTAATGATAATAGTAATGTTTTCTATTCAACCATCAATAGTAGGACTTCAGATACATTTTTCTTCAAACTCTAATGGAACTCTATTGCTAAGGAGAACTCTATTGCTTGTTTATCCAAACGCAAGTCATCTTCTTTGTATACATCATCCTTTTATGTTGGGGGGCAGGGTAAAAGAGGAGTAAAGTGAGTGTGCTGTTTATGCATTTCCCCATTTGAATTATTTCATACTATGCTCATATACTTGTCAAAATAGTTTTATTATAGGCACTTTTTGGCAAGTAAAAAAAAACCATAGGGGGGAGCAGCTAGGTGGCACAGTGCATAGAGCTTTGGTCTTGGAGTCAGGAGGACCTGATGTTCAAATTCGGCCTCAGACACTTGACACTCACTAGCCATGTGACCCTAGGCAAGTCACTTAACCCCATTGCCTAGCCAAAACGAAACAAAACGAAAATAACCCCAAAACAAACAAACAAACAAAAAACCCATAGGATTTTAGAGATAGAAAAGATTTTAGAGATTATCTTGCTTTGCCTAGGGCTAGCCTGAGACCACACGGAGCCACAAAAAGCAACAATATAACGATCTCTAGAAAGAGAAAGGACCACAATTCCCTTAGTGAGTGGTCAACTCCCCTCAGCATTTTGCATTTTCTTACCTAAGTAGAACGGAGGTATCAAACTTGCTCCAGAGGCAAATGCCTACAAAGCTCCACTGTGCAGCTTGAAACAGATTAAAATGTAATTGGGAAATGTTTAACAAAATAAATAAAAGTACAATAAAACATAGATAATGTTAATTTATGGTTTTCTGTGTCAGTGCCAACAGGGATCTGTTTCTGTTTGAATTCACTGGATGGTGTTGTTTCTCCCCAGCAGACTGTAAGCTTCTCCAGGGCAGGTATTGTTTAATTTTTATCTTTGTATCCCCAGAGAGCCTGGCACATAGTCAACACTTAAATGTTTTTTGAATAAATTGGCTCTAGGATATGTAGGGTGTGAATTAGAGAAAAAAAATAAAGAAAATTTCAGTAAGAGCAGGAAACATACAGGTTTACAAAGACCATGTCAGTCCATTGAATGAGGGGGTAAGGATCAGAACATAGTGAAATAGAAGCAGAACCAGTAGGAGAAGTTGCATTTGCAGATCTTTACACATAACATCAGGGTAGCTGGTTTGCCTTCTTATTAGGGTGACCATGGAAACACCTACAGTGTTAACACTAGGGATAAGTAGAATCGAATGTCCTGTAGGGTTAAGCATTGACTGGAGTCACTGGTAGAGAGATAAGCGTTGAGCTATAGAATCACAAATCTAGAGCTGAAAGGGAACTCAGAGGGCACCTAGTGCAACCCTTATTTTACAGATGAAGAAACTGAGGTCCAGGAAAGTTAAATGACTTGCCTCAAGTCAAACAAGTAGTAAGTGTCAGAGGTGGGATTTGAACTCGGGATTTCATCCCAGCAACTTGAGGGCATGAACTTTTATTGGGGAAAAGGTAGAGATTGGACCTGTGATTTCTTTGATAGGGAAAATTCAAATGAGGAAACTCCCTTATGGATGAATGTCAACACATTCCCTACTGCCCAGTTGGAGAAATTTGCCTAGAGCAGGGTGGGGAACCTGTGGTCTTGAGGCCACATGTGGCTTTCTAGGTCCTTGCGTACAGCCTTTTGACTGAATCCAAATTTTACAGAACAAATCCTTTGGATTCAATCAGAGGGCCCCACTTGAGGACTTGGAGGGCGCCATACAGCCTCCAGGCCACAGGTTCCCCACCCTGGTCTAGAGCATTTTTAAGTGACTTGCCCAGGGTCATGTAATCAATATGTGTGGGGTGGGACTTGACCTCTGGCTGTCAAATCTGTCCTGAGATTACCCCCTTACAGAACTCATGGGAAATTTAGAGCCAAAGACTTTGCCATGGTCTTGCTCTTCTCAGAACATTTCAATCTAGAAATAATGGAACTGGGGAAGGGCTGGTTTGGTGTTGAGGTGGAATCCCTCAGTATTCCCAGTTATGAGATCATATGCACTAATTTGGACTGTCTGCCCTGACAGCTGGCTCTGGTAACTGTGCGAACAGTGTCAGGAAGGTCTTTGTCACATTCTTCAGGGGTCAAAGGGCATGACTTCCCTAGCACTTTGGGCCCTTGCTGGCGAAGAAAGTGAAAGATTATTTTGGAAGAGCAAGGAATGATCTTAAGACGATCCACCCTTTCCCACCCCCATTTTAGAAATGAGGAAACCAAACTCCAGAGAAGTTCAGTATCTTGCCTTCTCTAACTGCTCGTGAGCCCTCTCCCTAACCACCACAACTTACACAACCACCTTACGTTTATGCTGTATGTAAATACACACATATACACACATATTATCTTCATTGTTATAATATGAGCTCATAGAAAGAAAGGACTATTTCATTTTTTGTCTTTCTGTCCCCAGTGCCTGGTCCAGTACCTGATACATAATGTCTCTTAATAAGTACTTGTTGATTGAATGAATGATTGCCTCATATCACATAATTAACTAGTGACAGAGCTAGGGAAGAACCTAGGTCATCTGACTATCCAGTACATTTTCCACCACACCATACTCCTCTCCAATCAATTGGGATTTCCATGAAGAGTGGTGAAACTGATTTTGCTGAAAGTATTTATTTGATTTTATCATATGTTCATGTAGTAATTGAGGAGTTGATTAGGCCCTGAACAACTGGATTTTCTCCCTTCTGTTCCCCATGCCAATTATGTTAACAGAAAGGGAGGGTTAGATAACAGAGACAACAAGGTATTAAAGTTTTAAACAAAGTGTAGAGGGCAAATTACCTATCTTTGTTATCTCCTTATGAGGAATAAAGGACTTATTAGGAACAAATTTGTTGGAATTAGAGGGTAAGTTGCCATTAGCTAACAAACAATTGACCACACATTGACAAGCAAGCTTGCCAGCTCTAGAATCAGTCAAGCCCTAGATAACCTAGAATCAGTGTGGTCTTTTGCAGCAAAGAACTGACCCAGTTATAGATTTTAAAGAGAATTAACCCTAGGAATTGCAAATGGAGCTACAAAGAGGAACAGGGCCACAGAACCAACTCAGTAACTTGCCCAGCAGAGATGTTTATATCTAGTAGGGAGCATCCTGAGGATACCACGAGAAGAAAAAGGACATCAGAGTCCTTTGGTGCTAGAGACTTGAGTTGCCTTGGCCGTGTGTTCCCTATAAGAATACCATACTACTAAAGTGCACTCTGTGTCTGCTTCTCCCACAGATATTATGTATTGGTGGGTATATATGCCCCAAGTTTAGGGGAGAAATATTTCTAGCTACCATTCCTACAGTTCTTACCTCAGATTATAACCATTTGAATGCCTGGCATATCATTCTTGACTACCACCACCACCTCCTTCCCACCACTGTAAAGTCTTTGGGGGCAGAGACTCTGTTATTTTTCATCTTTGTAACCACAGTACCCAATAGGACCATGTACGTAGGATAAATATACACTCCTTTGTTTAATTTTTAAAGTCCTTAACAACCTGGCTCTAACCTGTTTTTCATGGTTATATTGTCATTTAATCCCCCTCCCACACTTTGCAATCTGCTCAATTGACCTTTTTTTGTTCTTCGTGTGACACTCCCATCTCTTTACTGTTGCACTGTCTTTCTGTAAAGAATGTATTCCTTCTTAACCTCCAGCTCACAGAATTCCTTTTTTCTCTCAAGATGCAACTCAGGTATTGCCTTGTACAAAAAGCCTTTCCTGATTTTCTAAAAAACCAGTGCCTTCCCTCCCCAAATCTCTTGTATTTTACTAATTTGTATTGTGTTTTATCTTATCTATATTTACAAACTATAAGAATATAAATTCCTACAGAATAAGCCCGGTTTATTTCTTTACATTTCCTCAGCCCCTAGCCGAATTAGTAAATACTTAGTAGGTACTTAAGAAATGCTTGTCCTTTGACCGTTTTATTGATTGACAGTAGGTGCTTAATATATTTGTTGAATTTGGATTTTCTTTCTTCATACCCATGGTTTCAAAAATAACAAGCATTTTTTCCCCTTTCCTCCTCAGCTGAATAGAATTAGAATCAGTACTTGTGGGATATAAACTACTAGATGATGCTATCAATTATCTTTTCACAAGGCTGCACAATAGATTACTTTCCATCAAAGGAAAAACTGTACTCCAGTGACATGCAGCCTCCCCCACGGAACCTGGTGGTAGCTATGAGTGAGCAGTAGAGGACTGGCAGAAATGCAGCTGGGTTTGGGACTTCGTTCGGTTTTCTGGTCTCCCATTTTATGAACTACATGTCCTGTCACTCCCAAAGATTATTTGTGGACATACTATGTTTTAATGCTTCATTATCTGTGAAGAATTTGTTCTTCATTTCTCTGTGAGCTTTTCCAAGATCACAGAGCATTTTGTGTGCAAAATACTAAACTCTGAGCCACACACATGCTTTTATAATTTCCTCAGTATCTTTTTTTCTCCCCTGCTTATTATTTTTATTTAACTGCTATGGAGATGCTCATCTTCAACTAGGACAGTACTTGGAGAAATAAAGTGGTACAGTGGAAAGTGAATTGTACTCGGAAGACCCAAATTCAGATCCTCATTTTGCTGCTTACTACCCATGTGACCTTAACAGAACTTCTCCTCTCAAAATCTCATTCTCTATATCCATAAGATGATCTGGTTGGGCTAGATGAATTATGAGTTTCCTTCTTTACTCCTGTAATCCTAAGATTGAAGGGTTGGCATACCTTAAAGATCAAGTTGATAACCTAGTGCATTTCTACCAGTAAGTTCTTTGTCACTGTAAACGAAAATTGGGGACATGTTTTGTTACAGTGCTTCTTAAACTGTGGGCAGTGATCTCATGTGAGGTTGAGAAAAATTTGGCAACAGTAAAAAGTTTCTGAAAGTGCAACAACCAAAAATTAATTAAAAATCAGTGATGAATCCGAGACGTTTCTGGCAGCGCTTACCCGTGTTGCATCTCACAACTTCACTGCAGCCTTGGTTCTGAACACAAAGCGTGTGCACTTTGCACTGAGCATGCTGTCATGCTCACATAGCAACAATGAACTCGGCCGAAATGAGAAAAATGGTATGAAGTGGAAAAAGTTCAAGAAGCCCTGTAGCATCCTGAATTCTAGGTCAAATCTTGACAAACTGAGGCTGTGAGATCTAGCCTTGAAATAGCTAGGATAGAGTGCTGGACTTGGACTCAGGAAAACCTGAGTTCAAATCCTACCTCAGAAACTTACTAGCTATGTGAAGAAGGGCAAATCACTTAACTTCTGCCTACCTCAGTTTCCTAATCTGTAAAATGGAGATAATGGGACAGCTAGAGGGCACAATGGATAGAGCGTCAGGCCTGGAGTCAGGAAGACCTGAGTTTAAATCTGGCTTCAGAAATACACTAGCCGTATGGCCCTGGGCAAGTAACTTAACCCTGTTTGCCTCAGTTTCCTCATCTGTAAAATGAACTGGAGAAGGAAATGGCAAACCACTCCAGTATCTTTGCCCAAGAAAACCAAAATTAGGTCACAAAGAGTTGGACATGACCGAAACAACAAAAATGGAGATAATAGCACATACCTCAGAGGATTGTTGTGAGGATCAAATGAGATAATATATGTAAAATGCTTTGCAAACTTTAAAACTCTATGTAAATTCTAGCTACTGCTACTACTACTACTACTATTACCACTATTATTATTATTATTTTCTATGCCCTGCAAGGCAGAAAGGAGTATGAGACAGAAACGCATCACAACTTAGAATGATGCTGTTTCTTGCCCATTAAAGATGCATAGTATATGTTGCTATTTGAAGAGAGCAATTTAGATTTATATTAAGGAATGAATAAATATGATGTGGTGATGAAATCTCATCTAGAGTGCATGCAGATTTATATGCTAATGATTGTGTGTATGAAGATAGCAGTGCTTTACTACTGCAGTGCAGTGAATGATATTATCTGTGTTTAAATGAAAGCCCTCACTAGAAGTCTAGGAGTCTGAGGGGGAGGGAGGAACAACTCATGTGTCTCCCACATTTACCATTGGGATGTGATTTAAGCAATGAAAAGAAATTGAGCCATATTGCAGCTTTTTTGTACATCTTTCAATAATCCAACGACTTCAAAGCACTTGACAAGAGTTAAGACAGTTCTGAAAGATCAGGTTTATTTTCTGTTGGGTTCATAGAGAACCTGCACAGGTACATGCAGGGTATCACTTAGACTCGGTATGTCTGGATGATTAGATTTTTCCCGTTTCTGGAAAGGCGTTGCGGTGGAGTGGTTAAAGTGGTGGACTTGGAGTGAGAAAGACTTGACTTCCAATCTCCTTTCTGATGCATCCTAGTAACCTCTCTGGGCCTGATCCTGTCATACCTCTGCTCACAATCATTCTGTGGTTCCATGTTGCCTAATTTAATAAAAGTCTACACACTTTAGCCTAGCATTCAGGTATAAGCTGGCCCCAAGTCTTCCTTTCTGATTTGATTTCACATGACTCCTCTTCAAATATCTTTTGCTCTCCAACTGAGTAAACTACTCAGCATTTCCTTCCTCAAACTGTGCTCCATATTTTCTCTTTTTCTGCTGTTGTTCATCTCATTTCTACAGCCCCAAATTCCCTCCCTCCTTTCCTGACTCTCTTTGCTGAAGTCCTGTTTATCTTACAATTCAGCTTTTCTTTTTACATTTAGCCAGAAGTTCTCTTTCTTATGAATTTTCATACCACTTTGAAAAAAAATCTCTTATGACACCTTTCCCGTTCTGCCATGAATAATAGTTACCTGCATGCATATTTTATCTCCTTTATTAGGTCATACATTCTTTTAGAGCAAGGATTGTGTCTGATTCATATTTGTAATGCCTGCAACACCAATTTTTGTTGAATGGATTAATGAGGTCTAATTTTTCTACTTATTCTTTCACATCCAGAGATAATGCGGTATTTTGGAAAGCATTTGGACCAAGGGTTAGTGATGGATTCTAGTCCTAATGCCTCCCCTAGTAAAGTGTGAGACTTTGAGGAAGTTGTTTAACTATTTCTCTGGACCTTAGTTTCCACATGGTATTATAGACTGAGGGATAAAAGGGATCTCAAAGCCATCATGTCAAAGCCTCCATTTTACAGATGAGGGACCAAGGTGCATATTGGTTAAGTGACCAGCCAAATGCTCTCCAGGTAGTCAATGTCAGAAGTAGGATCCAGAGGCAATGCTATTTCTAGTATGCTATGCCTCCTACCCTTACCCTCAGAATGAGGGTTTTAGATGGCATCTCTTGCTGCTCTGAATTTTTTTGAATTTAGGTATCCATGCCTGCTATGGTTCGGCAGCTGCAGAATTTAGATCCAGCTACGGTTTTTGTCCCTGGCACAAGACCCTAGAAGAATTCTGCTATCTCCTCATATTTAGCTGCTTTTTTTTTTTTTTAAATAGCTGAGTCAATCAGGATTCCTATTTTCAGGATCCAAGTACTAGATCAGAAATAGTTGGGTATTACCCTAAGCAGCAATATCTTTTTCGATTAACACCCCCCTGGAGTGTTCTATCCTAACTTGTAACTGCATAAAGTACAAAATTTTTTTAGCCCCTTTTTGCCTGCTTTTGGTCAGAAAACCCTCTGAATTAAGTGAAAATGAGGGAAATGGATATAGGTGTGTTTGAAAAGAAATTAAGAAAAAGCAAACACTTTTTGTCTCTCCCTCATTAGACCGTGAGTTGCTGGAAGCAAGGCTATCTTTTGCTTTTGTTTGTCGCCCCCTCCCCCTAAGCACTTAGTACAGTGCCTGGTAACACAGTAGCTGCTTAATAAACATTTATTGACTATCCCATTTGGCAGTGTAGTACAAAGGAAAGAAAACCAGATTTGGAGTTAGGACTTAGTGCTAATCTTCTTAGTGTCTGTGGGCAGGTCACTTCATCTGTCTGAGTCTCAGTTGCCTCATCTGTAAAATGAGTTTGAATTCCTTTGAGGTCCCTACCAGTTCTAGATCTTCAGTTTTGAGACTCTCTGCTTTTCATCTCATTCAGGCAGAAGAGGAAAGGGTCAGGGGTGCTGCTAGGGCAAAGGAAGGTTGATATCCTTTCACTGTGGCCAAAAGATCAGCATCCAAGAAAAGTCACTTTTTGTTTAAAATTCTAGTCCAGTGGCTGCCACCCAGTAGCCTTGGGTAGGTCACCTCATGCTGATATTTCTAAACTCTCCCAATTTCATGGTGGCATCAAGAGAATTGATATATGAGAATGAAATTCTTGGTGAAGGTGCCAAGTGTCCTTGTCCCCTCATTCTTCCTTTTACAAGTTAGTTGTGGTAGCTCCTTGCTTATCTCTCCTTTCGGGTTCAGGTTCTGCACTGCCTGTGATTCACCAGACATATAACCCCTAGTCCAGAGGGTCAGTGTGCACATCTATCTGGACAAAGGAAAAAGGGCCAAGAGAGAGAACCTGTGTAAAGGTCCCGAGATTTCTGCAGACTCAGGTTTTTTTGTTTGTTTGTTTGTTTGTTTTCCCCTCCAGCTTGAACTTGGGACTTTTCCCAAATCGAGCTGTGGCTTTACTTGGTGAGAGGATATTTTGTTTTCAGCATATGATCCATTTTTGAAGTTGTAATTTGATTCTGATCTATGAGGAGATGTTCCTTTGAGATGATGTCTGTTGATACTGTGCAGAGATCTCCTGTATCGATTGATGATATGACTTCTATAGTGGGAGGAATGATGTAATCCTTATCATGTTACTCAAGTCCATGACCTTGAGGCTGATCAGTTGACCCAGCAACCTAGGTGAATCACTGGTTACAAAATGTCTACATTTAAAGAAGGATAGATTTTGTTCCTGCTAATATTTTGTTTTAAAAGAACTGACTACAAACACACTAGATGAGCCCTAGTAATGGTATCTATTAATATTTATGGAACCATCTAGGCCTCAGTGAGGATTTTCAAGCTGATTTTCAGCTGTCTTTGTACTGCCCTTTATCTTTTTTTTTTCTTCTTTTGGTCCAAATTTTCTTTTAAATATACCATGTCAATGAAATTGTTGGTGTAAAGTTCATAACATTGCATATAGGCTTTTTATAGCAAGTTTGGCTGAGTTTTCTTTTTTATAAAATACACACATGCACACCCATGCATGCATGCATGAATGCATATAGCTAGGTGGCTCAATAGGGAAAGTACCGGACTTGGAGTCAGGAAGACCCTGAGTTCAAATTCAAGCCTCAGACAATTCCTAATTTGAGCAAGTCCCTTCAACTTTCTTCGTCTTGGTTACTTCATGTGTAAAATGGGGATGATAGTAGCATTTACCTTGGAAGTGTTATAAGGATCAAATGAAATTTGTAAATATTAAAATGCTATGTAAATGTTGACGACAATGATGGTGGAGAAGAAAACATCTCTAATACAAATAAATAGAGGAAATAATCATTGTGATAAAAGTCTGTTTATGAAGAGGCCTTCTCAAAAGAGTTAGAAATGGTCTGTATATTTAATTAAAAATTTGCTTTAGATAAACACATTGTACAATCAAATAAGACTTTTCAATATTATCTGCCAGACGTTCCTGCCATTTCCCCATCTGACTTCTTCCATGCTGGAAGTGGGCTTAAGTCTTGGGTGGAGGAGATTCCTAGGGACAAGATGGGAGTAGTTGATGTCGCCATTTTAAAAAATAAATCATGGTTTAGGTTTAGGCCTGAGGCGACACAAAGTGTGTTTTCCCTGTGAGTACTTCCTTTTAGCGGGCAAATGGAATAATAATAATGTTCAAATATTTTTGATATAGGCTTGAGCCTCTATTCTTCCCCTCTCCCCCTATAGTGACCTGGATTTGAATCTTGGCTCTGCTAACTAGTGCCTGTGTAACCTTGGAAAAATCATTTAACCCCTTTGGGCCTCAGTTTTCTCATTGGTAAAATGAGGGAAATTAACTTAGATGAGCTCTCAGGTCCCATATAACTTTACATCTATGATTCAATGATAGCCTTAAATAAATTTATTGGAAGATGTTGAGTGTAAGTCAGGTAATCCAAATCCTCTACCCCACCCCTCGAAAAAACCCTAACTTTAAAGTGAATTAGCACAGGATTTGGCTACTATAGGTAGATGATGGCACAGTGGAAACAGCACTGGGCCTGGAATCGTGTAGACTTGAGTTCAAATTCAGTTTCAGATGCTTATTTACCTTAGGCAAGACAGTTAACCTCTGTTTGCTTTAGTTTCCTTAACTGTAGAATGAGGTTGCTGTGAGGATCATACGCAATAATAATTTAAAAAAAAAAACGAACTCTTAGCACAATGCCTGGCAAAGAGTTGGTGCTTAATAAATGCTTATTGCCTTGTCTTCCCTTCGCAAAAGCTGACAATGGTTGAATCAAGATAATTCAATAGAATTTAATAAGCATAACATAATTCAGCAGGTGCAACAATCTCACCACATTTTTCGGACATCCACGATAGGAAACAGATTGCTAATTTCAAGTAATGCTTAAAATAGATCAAATGGAGTAGCAGTTTTAATGAAGACTTTCTGAGAAACCAACAAGTAGAAATGCATGGAAGTTGTGGATATTTTAGTGTGCCATCCTTTTACTGTGTCCGTTCAGTGGAGCAATAACTGTATATTTCCTATTGCAAGGGCAGGTGTTGAAACCTTTCCAAATCAACATTGAAATATTGGATAGAGTGGAAGCCAATGTGCTCTCCGTAACGTAGAGACTGGTGACCTTACTGAACTGAATAGATTCCCCAGCAGACACTGAATTTTACCTTTTATGTACTAATATCCATTAGTGTAATGCTTATTATTTGATAGAGTACTTGAGGGATGTACAGATAAAAACTTTGGCAAAGATTTTGTCTTTCTTTGCCAAAGTGGGCAGTCTTTGCAAAAGAGGATAAAAAAGAAAAGAAATTATGTTTTAGGTCTTCTGTAAAATATATCCTTGCATAAAAAATGATGCCAGAAATAATCAGACATATAGTTAGGCCAGATAAATAAATGCAAAATTTTATTATGATGATGGGTGATTGTTTTTGGTTTTAAGTAACTTAGCAACCATAGAACAAAAATCCATTGTTGATAGGTTTTCTGAGAATATGAGATTGTTACTAATCACTCTCTAGGAAAATTTATGGCTGGATGCTATAAAGCAGAGGTGTCGAATGGCACATGTGGCCTACAACCACCAATGTCCTGAACCAAATTAAAATGTAATTGGGAAATATTTAACAAAATAAATAAAAACACAATAAAACATAAGCATTATTACATTTTAAAGCTCACAGGGATTCTTATGTAGGGATTAATGGTTTCTTTTTCTATTCTATTTACTGCTATAAAGGACTTTCAGTTTTTAAAAACAATGAACATTTGATCAGGTGCCCCTGATTCTAATGGTTAATCTTGGAGGTGCTACTCTTCCTCGCATCTCTGGTGTTTCTGTAATGCCAGCAGCTTTTCCCATATGATATCAGTGCCTTTGGTGAAAGTAAGCTTGTGTGAAAGGTTCCTATGGCCTTGGGATATAGGGGAGGGTGTTGATGGGCTCTGCCAGGAAATATTTATGTGTCTCCAAGTAGATCAAGACAGAGAACAAGTTAAAGCTGTTCTTAAATGTGTTAAATGTCCCTTTTTGTTCTTTGTTGTCCACTGGAAAGGCTTGAGTTATTTCAGCTTGTCATTGACAGGCCCAGGCAGAATGGAAACCATGGATGGAAGTATATCGATGACAGTGGATGATATGCTTTAAGAAGATGATATTATGTACTAATACTTCTATTAAAGTACTGAAAGCAGCTATTTTATTCACTTTCACAGTAGTCTCCTGAACAATGGGATGGAAGAGAATGTTAAAGCCTTTATTAAGTGCTTGGTCTGTGCCAAGTACTGTGCAAAACACAGGAAATACAAAGAGAAGAGCAGGACAATCCCTTCTTTAAAGGAGCTTATATCATAATTAGGGGAGACAACACATATGCACAGATACATGTGCACACATGCATAACACATATTAAACATAAAAAACCAGTAGTGGGGTAGCTTTTTGTCCTAGGACCTTTTTTTTCTGAACTCCAGTAAATATGAGGAAGACAAAAACAATTATAATAATGACAAACATATGTAGTGCTTTAAAGTTTGCTGAAGGCTCTACAGCTTCATCTCACTTGAACCTCATGACAAGTCAATAAGGTAAGTGCCATTATTGTCCCCAGTCATCTGCCAGGTGCTCACAATTTGTAGGCGGGATTCTAACCCAGATCTTCTAACTCCAGATATATCCACTGCGCAGGAACAGCTGCAGATCTTTGGTGATTCACCATTGACCAGTTATTTAATCCACATATTCCATATATTTCTATGTAAGTTGGCGACTCCAATTTAGAAAAAAAAAAGCCATCGGTGGCATGGATTTTGGAGGGTGGCCTTATTCTAGGCATGGCATAGTAGTAGAAGTAGATGAAAATAATATTAAAGTGGCTGAGTATCACCTTGTTGGACAAATGTTGAACCTGAACCTATGGAAAACTGTTGGGGGTAATGCACAACTGAAGGACATAATTATGGCCTTATATAAGCCATCATAGATCTGGAAGGCCATCTTTCATTCATCAGTTTTATATGAATCAGATTATGTGCTCCTTGGATGTTCAGTTTGGCCCGCCAACCATTCCAATTAGTTGCATGGCAGAGGGATTGAAGAGTCATGACATTCAGAACTATTGTGGAAGAGCCTTAACTTGACACTGTTTTTCTTAAAAGATAGTATGGGAGCTCTAGGGAAAGATATAGAGAGCTAGGTGGATCCCTTCTTCAAGTTATTTTTTAGAAATTTCTTCACAGCCAAATTTCTAGGATAGTCAACAAATAGATCCAGCCAACTAGGATCAGTGTTCTGATACTAGGTTACCAAAAAATTAAAATTCCTCTCTCTTTCACCTGTATTAAAAACATCATGAAAGTTCCAGTCCTAGTGAGATAAGTCTGGCTTAAGGTCTAGCATAAGCCATTGCCAGAGAGGGCATGTATCTGCTACATGGCACTACTTCCAACAGAATCTGATCTTACTCAAGTACCACTCAATAGTTGTAATATAAAACACCAGGCCCATTGGAAAGATTGAGAATAGAATGCTCAGAGTGAATACTACCTAGTAACTCCCATTCTAGCCTGCATGAGCTTGGTCTTTTGGATCACCAGTTGAGTACAGACCAAATTGGACACTCATCTACTCTTTCAACCAATACCATGGAGCCACAAGACTGTAGAGATACTTAGTCTTGCTGGGTAGTGACTGAGTTTATCAAATTCACAGTGGCTACCAAGTCCACCAAAAGTGGAATACTGTGTTTGATTTTGGCGGTCAGGAACAGATGGACTATAGGTTGGACTGTAACGATAAGTGTATGTGGGAATACTTTGAGAAGAATTAAACATTTATTCCCTGTACTTATAGGGGCAGGTAGGCAGGTTCATGGATGTCACCATGACAAGGTGGGGCTTAGAGTTTAGTTGAAAGGATGAGTTGGATGCAATATTTTCCAACCTGTAAACTCCATATTAAAATTTCTCCTGCTTTCATGATGCATTGAGATCCTTGTAGGGGAACCAGAAAAATGCCAAAGAGACCATAATAGTTTTAGCCTTGACTTGATGCAACTACATTTCTGTACAAGCATGGATAGGTTGCTGGTGTTAACCAGATTAATTTACTGCAGGTAAAGAATTACCAATATCAGTGCTTTAATACCAATAACCTCATAAATATGGGTACTCCTTCCAAGGGTGTAGATCACAATATTATCCATACTTTCTTGTATTTGTCCATGCCATGACATAAATCCTCCATAGAACAGTAAGCTAAATACCTTCCTGAAGGTCTCTTAAAATTAAAAGAATACCAGTGCAAACCACAAATTGTCTTATCTGTTATGCCTTTCTCTTTCTATGTGCCTGGCCCACTTTCTTTTTTGATGATTTATCTCTTTGAAGATATACTTTATACCACTTTCTGCATGCAATCTGCCAGCATTGATAAGCTGCAGCCCATTTCCTCCTCCACCATTTAAAACTCTCCATTTTACCTTGTGGGTGGCCTGAAATTTTGATTCTCCAGAGATTATGGTCTTCCATGATTTGCAGCCATATCGTATCACTGGAAAGATATTGATGTTTTTTAAAAAAGGATAGACTTTTGTTTCAAGGAGAAGCTTAGGGTCATTAAAAGGGCTGTGTAGTTTCCCAAATTCAGTTCAGGCTGCTACCTTCCTTCTGTTTTATTTGGAACCTAATTCGTTGTCTGTTTGTAGCATCTGTTCAAAGTAAATGTACTGGTGGACTAGCTCAAAGGTAATCCATCCAACTATATATCATAGATAGTCTGTACAGCAGACATTCTTCATCTACTTGGTTTTCCTGTGTGAATTGTTAAGCTGTTCTCTTGAGTGGTTGTAGATATCTTTTGGGAGACTGTGGTGTTCTTGGACTTGAGCCAACCATCACAATATTATCTGCAAATAGAAACATCTGGAGAACTTCTCTATCTATAGGAACTTCTATTTGGACTCTGTGCTTTACCTCCTCTGTGATAATGGTAAACTCCTTTGGTGAGACTACCTCTCTTTTTCTCCCTTGATTTTAATGACTATCAATTAAACTTGTCTCCATTGTTGTATCTCTCAAGGAATCTAAGATGATTTTAAAGCATTCATAGCAGACACCCTGTTAGAGGATAAAGTCTTAAAGGCTGCATTTTATTCTCGTGAATCAGTGATTTTTAAATTATTCTTTTTTAAAGTCAACAAACAGGGAGTGCATATTTTGTATTGGGATTTTGTATTCTCTGCACATTTCAGTCTAATGTGTGATGATAAAAAAATGTTCTTGTATAGAATATTGTTTGCCAAGGCCTGTGTCTTTCCTTTTCAAATATGCATTAAGCATGCCCTCCTTAAATGTAAGTCAATGTCATAAAGATTTGTGGAAGTGAGAAACAGGCAAACTGGGCATAGGGCTTGGGGCATATTTCCATCATTCTTGATCACCTTGTTTTAGTAATAGCATAGGGCTATCTTCTGCCCTTTCAGATAAGTTGAGAATCGTTCCCTCAATATCCTCAAAATTATATGTCCAACACAGACCACCTATTGAACTTTGGCTGAGATGGCCAAACCTTTGAAGTATTTGTTCATCAGAGAAGTTTCGGGAAAAGTCCTAATTTAGAACCCAGAAAGAACTGGGATATGTGGTTATGGTTTTTTGCTTGTGAATAAGGGAGTGAATTTTGTCATTGGAAAATTTTTATGTAAGATTTATTTTATTTTACTTTTTTAAAAAAATAATCATTTATTTTCTTTTTCCTACCTCTAATTCCTCGATTTAAAACAGGTAAAAATGAAAAAAACGACAAAAAAATTAAAAAAACCCCAGATCCCCTGTGACAAAAATTGATTGTCAAGGGAAAAACATTCCAACATTGCCCACGTCCAAAAAATGTATGTGTCATTCTCCCCCTTAAGTCCATCACCTTACTGTAAGATATTATGTAGCATGCTACATCATCAGTCCTCTAGACCTGTATTTGGCCATTGTACTGATTAGAGTTATGGCTTCCAAAATTCTTTGTCCTTACAGTGTTGTTGTTATTGTGTCAGTCGTTCTGGTTTTGCACACTTCTCTCTGCATCAGTTTATACAAGTCTCAGGTTGGGGCAGCCAGATGGCACAGTGGATAGAGTACCGGCCCTAAAGTCACGAGGACCTGAGTTCAAATGTGACCTCAGACCAAACACTTGACACTTACTAGCTGTGTGACCCTAGGCAAGTCACTTAACCCCAATTGCCTAAAAATAATAAATAAAAAAATAAACAAACAAATAAGTAAATAAATAAGTCTTGGGTTTCTGTGAAATCATTGCACTCATCATTTTTTATGGCATAATAATGTTCCATTAATTAATATGTGATCATTTATCCAGCCATTCCCCAATTGATCAATGAATATGTCTGTACAGTTATGCAGGTCTGACCATATCACTTCCATACTCAGGAAACTCCAGTGACTCCCTGTTACCTGTAATATCAAATGCAAAATCTTCTCTTTGGCTTTCAAAGCCCTTCATAACCTAGGTTCTACTCTAGTCCCAACCTTTTTGATTTTCTTATACCCTCCCACATGCCCTTTGATCCAGGGTTACTGGCCTCCTGGCTGTTCCATGAACAAGACACTTCATCTCTCCCCTCCAGATATTTTCTTTGGCTGTCTCCCATTCCTGGACTATTCTCTGTCCTTATAGCCACCTCTTAATTTTCCCGGCTCCCTTCAAATCCCAACTGAAATCCCACCTTCTACAGGAAGCATTTCCCAGTGCTTCTTAACTCTAGTGCCTTACCTCTGTGAATTATTTACTATTTATCCTGTATATGGCGTCTTTGTACATATTTGGTTTTGATTATTGTCTTTTCCATTAAATTATAAGCTTCTTGAGGGCAGAGACTATCTTTTGCCTTTCTTTGTATCCTCAACACTTAGCACAGGGTCTGACACACAAGTTCTTAATAAATCCTTATTGACTGACTGACTGAAATGTTAGTAATTTTTGGGCATAGTTCCAAATTGCTTTCCAGAATGGATGGACCAATTCAATACTCCAACAACAATGCATCATTGTACCGGTTTCCCTGAAGCCCCTCCCAACATTTGTCATTTTCCTTCCCCCCCCATCATCTTTGTCAAGCTGATGAGTATGAAGTAGAACTTCTGAATTGCTTTAATTTATATTTCTCTAATTATTAGTGATTGGGAACATTTTTTCATGTGGCTGGTTGATAGCTTGCATTTCTTCTATTGAAAACTGCCTGCTCATATCCTTCTACCATTTTTCAGTTGGGAATTGCCTGCTGCAAATTCTGGATCAAAAGCATTTGCTGAAGGTTTTCTTGCTCCTGCAGAATACCCCTCCTCCTTTGACTAATAGTGCTATTTCCTGTGAACCAGGGATGGCCCAAAGGACACACAGTCTCTCCTACCAGGTGGCCTACTTTGACATGAGATGTGGGGAGTCCTCAGTCCATAAACTGCCATGTGCCAGAAATCCTGGGATGTTCCCAGCCTACTAGATGAAAGAACTTATAATTCTTTCTAAATACCCAGAGCATCTACTTTTGTGACCAGTTGTGGGATTCTCACAGAAGCTTCTTAGAGAGTCACCAGTTCTGACACCAGGCCCTTGCTTCTCAGGACCCTGTCTAGGATAACCACTGTTTCTGGCATCAGCAGGAAAAATTCTAGTAATGAGGTTTATTGATGAGACCTTTGGATTAGTTTAAGCTTGAGTTGATAAGGATATGAAATAGGGTACTGGCAGGATGAATGGAGAAGAAAGGATAAATGTGAGAGAAATTGTTAATGAATCAGCTCTCCAGCTCCTTTTTATTCTTGAAATGTTTATTAAGAACCTATTGTTTGCAAGGTACCGCAAGAGATACTTTCTGAATGATGTCAGGCAAGTGCTTTCATCTGGCTTAGCGGTGGTGTTCTCCAGTATAACATGAGGATAAGACTACTTGTACCATCTCCCTCACATGGTGGTAAGAAAAAAGTATTTTGTAAATCTTAAGGCATTATATAAATGTAAGCAGTTGTTATTGTTAACACTATACAAAAATGCATGGTCCCTGCCCTCCGACTTACAAGCTGGTATTAGAGGAAACTTTAATGATAGCAAGATTATAAAAATGGAATTACAATGTATGTGTTAGCATTTTCTTTCTGTTTAAAAAATCATTTATTTGAATACTTTGATCTGTGATCTCAGTGTGGGCAACCCTAGCACAATGCAGTTCTCAGTCTTTTTATCCTTCTTGTTCATGTGCTTCCATGAATCCTTGGAGGGAGTGTGTGGGGTGATGGTGGGGAGAAGGATCCACTCAACCTGCTGAGGGTGGAGGAAGCAAAATTTCTCTAGTTCTCCTCACATTTTGTCAATACCAATGGATGCATTTGGGCTGGCTATCAAAAATAGCTTGCTCTCATTAGAGAACCATTAAAATTATGCATAGGTATTGTGTACATTATGTGATCATTAAAAATTGGATCTGACTAATATTAAGAATATTAACACTTTGCTAAGTCTTGTAAAGCCCTTAAGGAGTGTGATACTCTGCTGTCCTCTCCACCATCCAGCCTGCCCCCTTATACACCTACAGTGCTAGAAATGATTCATAAATAGTGAAATGAAGTAACAAAATACTGCAGTGATTTCAATTTGCCATTAGAACAAGGCATCTCAGAGAATTGTGGAGCATGTTTACTTTAGGTAGCTATGTACTAAAATTGAATGTGGCAAGAAGTCCGCAACGGGTAATCCGTCTAAAAGTACTACTGGTGTAGTCTTCATCCAACCATAGGTGATCCAGCTAGGCAGTGGTCACGAAACAAATGAGGTCAGAAAGTATTGATTAAGCTCCTGCTGGGTGTTAAGCACTGCTTTAGCCACCTTAGGGGATATATAGAGGGCAAGTAGAAGACAAGGATTTACCCATGAATAACTGTGGGAGGCAGGATAATGGTGGAGAGAGCCATGGTTCTGAAGTCAGATTAATGGGCAGGTTCAAATCCCACCTTTGATGCTTGATAGCTTAATATCTGAGTGATTTTGGTCAAGTTTCTTAACTGTTCTGGACCACTGAATCTTTATGCGGTTTCATGTACAATCATCTTTTTTATTGTACTATGTCATGGAAATGCTTGATTTATTCCATAAATTAAAAATAAAAATTTCAAAATGTAAAAAAAAAAACCCCAACTAGGGGTTGGACTACATGACCTCTAAGATCCTTTCCAGCTCAAGATCTATTAATGACCTTGTAATCTAACTGAAAAGTGTAAACAAGTGCGGAAAGGTGTGGTATAGACATAAGGATTATAAGGGGCTAGTAAATGAAAATATTTAAAAATGAGGTATTCAGCAGAGGCTTCTTGGAAGACACCGCTATGATAGCTAGGTGTCACAATGAATAAAATGATGGACTTAGAGTGAGGAAGAGTTGAACTTCAATCTTGCCTTGGAGAGCTACCTCACCCTGGGTGTAGGTCCCTTGACTTTTCTCACCTTCATTTTCCTCATCTGTAAAATGGGGATAAAAATAATATCTGTATCCCAGGGTTGTTGTGAGGATCTAATGGGATAAGGTATGTAAAGGGTTTCACAAACCTTTGAAGTGCTAACTTCAATACTAGCTGCTAAGAGAATGATGATGGTAAAGATGATGATGATGAACTAGGCTTTGAAAGATATGCAAATTTTGTTTTAGTTGAAAGAAGAAACTTTGTACTGGGATAACAGAATGAGCAAAGCATGGAGGCAGTAATGGGAGCAAAATGTAGGGTCCGATGGGATCTCTGAAAGATAATAGAGCCTGATAGTGCTTTAGAAATGATGCAATGTAATATCCACATTTTACACTTGAGGAAACTGAGGCTCAGAGTGGTAAATAACATGCCCATTTTCACACAGCTTGAAGTGTGTGAAAGAGTGGTTACTAGAACTCAGGTTTGTTTACTTCTAGTCCAGAGTTCCTTCTTGATATGCCATGATGTTGTCTTGATTATAGGAAATCTCATATAGTCCTTTGGTTGGTTGGTTGTTTGTTTTGAAGAGGGGCAGTGGGGATGCCAGGAATTACTTAGCTATATAAATCTCAGTTTTCTACCTTGAATTTTCAAAAATCTTTAGCTCACACATATCCACAGGTATGCACATATGTCTATTATATATGTTACGTATATGTGTTCCAATCCTGCTAGTTCTCTCCCAGGTATAAAGATAGCAACAAAAATCATAACCTACCCTTTGTTCACAAAATGTGAATGAAAATTCCTTGTTAGTGCTCACTGGCCATTGCATTGCCAGCCAAGCAAATCAGAAGGTTCTGCACTTACCCTGTGAATTTGGGACAGTCTCACAACCCATCTGGATAATTGAGTCAGAACCATATGGTCTAAAATTTCCCAGATAATTGTATAGCTTCCTACTTTGTTTTGATTTCGTAGACATAGCCTCACAATAGACAAGGTGTCAAAACAGAGCCAATGTCACACGTGGTCATTGTTTATTTCAAGGAGCAATTGCCCTCTCTTGTTGAGTTGATTTAGAAGTGTGCATTTGTTTCCTTCAATATTGTGTAATGAAACTAGAAAACCTGCCTTCCAGTTGACTGACGGATGGATAGTAAGCATCTTTTTGCATGATAATAGAGACAGCCACATGCTTTATCAGTTTGACTTATGTCTTTGTCCTGACTTAAGAAGAACTGTTTGTATGGAAAGGGTTTATTATGTAGCACCTGTAAAATAGAATGTCATAAAATTAAAGGCTCATAACATTTTAATGAGATGACAGTGTAGGTGAGTGGATAGATAACTGGCCCTGAAGCAAGGAAGACCTGAATCTCAGTCCTGCTACCCACATGTTTATTGACCACTGGGGAATCATTTCATCTCTTAGTGCTGCAGGCAGGTGTCCAAGACTTCTAGAAAACCATAGACTAGTTGCTGATTTGGATCACTGGAAGGTGTTTCATCATTTGGAATTCCCTACATTGATGATATCACAGGTCCAGATCCCCGCAGAAACAACAAACAGATGATCTCCAGGCTATCTGTATGAAATCCAGCTGCATGGAATCAAGTTAGGTGTGATGCAAGGTTAAATTTGTAGAAGTTTACATTTCACAATTTAGGATTTAAAGTTGAAAGGGACCTTAGATATAGTCTGATCCTCTTGATTTGATTGAATCAGCAACACACAACTGTATATGTATGTTCATATATATATATATATTATATATGTATACATATTGATATACACACATTCACGCTTCTACGAATATACTCAAGTAGAATAGTATGTCCAAATGTAGGAGTAATGGGAGTTAAGGAGAAGAGTGAGAAAACTCCATTTCAACAGTAGATGATGGTTTCTCACTTTAATCTCATGAGATACCAGGTCTTACCCTCATAGTTTATAACCCTTAAACTTTGGTCCACCCAAGGAATATGCTTTCCTCCCTTCACCCAAGGAATATGCTTTCCTTCCTTCTGTGTCATTAGTATAATAATTTTCACCCTTCTGGAATGTTCTTGCCAATCTACGACTCTTCCCGTCATCCACATTTGTCCCACCTCCCCGTTCCACCACAAAGTTGAGACTTTGAATTGCTTTAAAAGACTTTAAAAGAGAGACTTTAAAAGAAAGCACTAAAAACAGTCAAGCTCATTTTACTGAGACATATGCCAACCTGTGGCCATAGTTCTACCTACTTCTCTTCTCTCAAGCTTTTCTGTGCATGTGGGTATATGATATATGTTATCCTTCCATCACAGTTATTAGCTACTGCCAGGCTGGGGCAGGAAGAGAAGAAAGAGGGAAGAGGCAGATAATATCAGAGTCAGATGGGACCTTAGAAGTCACTAATTTAACCTTGACCTAGATTGTAGTCTTCGTGCAATTATGCCTAATATGCTTTCTAAACTTCTCATTCTAGCAGAAGTCACCTTATAGAGAATTGGTAAATCACTACTATATAAATGCTGATGATATCTTGGTCTAACTCAAGCCTAGGTTCTAGTAGAACAAGTAATATTGATAATCCCTGAAGGTTATGTTACTGGATGTTTTTAAAGTCCATTGACACACTTGCAAACCTCCTGAGAGGTAGGTAGGTATTATTATTCCTGTATTTTACCTGAGGAAACTGAAACAGAAATGTAAACTGACTTAATCTAGTTCATTGATGTTTTCTACCTCTTTTTTGCCTGGCAGAGTGCTAAATACCTACTTCAATAAACAATTTGTCATTCAGTTAGTCAGACCTGCAGAACACACTCTCTTGGGCTCTACAGCAGTGCTCCTCTGCCACACACTACAGGAAAACCTAATAGTCCTAAGAAGACTTTATTAAATTGTGAAGGACTTATAACTGCTACATGAGGCAATGGAGCATCATTTTGAAAGAGATTTGGACCAGGAATCAGATAGACATAGGAGACAGATATTCAAAAGCTAGTTTTGATATTTACTATGTAGCCACTCTGAACCTTAGTTCCTTCTTTTATAAAATGGAGATAATAATACTTTTGTTCTCTTCCTCACAGGGTTGTTGGAAGAGTATTGTATATGTAGCAAGGCCATACCCCACAGGTGTCGGGGGGTAATGTTGTATGGCTCAAAGGGAGGTAGAATAGACATCTTTAATGTCTACTCTCCCTCCCCTTCACCAAGGGAGTCTTTAATTCTTGCCAGGAGGTGAAGAAGGAGGTGGAGAGCAGAGGCCTCCACTCTGCCGTCCTCAGAGAGAGTAGGTGCTGGCCTGGAATTATATCTGTCCCCTCCGTTAAACATTATTCATCTAGGAGATATGGTTTTCGAGTTGCCTCTGATCACTATTTATTAATAGGGAAAGGAAGATGCAGTCTTTATTTTTTTCTTTTTTTTTTTTTTTTTGGCTAGGCAATGGGTTTAAGTGACTTGCTCAGGGTCACACAGCTAGTAAGTGTTATGTGTCTGAGGCCGGATTTGAACTCAGGTCCTCCCGAATCCAGGGCTGGTGCTCTAACCATTGCGCCACCTAGCTGTCCCAAGATGCAGTCTTTATATCCAAGGCTTGGCTTCCTTCCCACCAAATACCAGTTTTGCAATGAATACACACATAGAGAGGAGCAAAGACACTCATTCATCCAAGTTGATAGCAAAACAGAAATCAGAGAAAGTATACATGAGAACATATATACCCCACAATATAGAATGAAGGAAATCTCCCATTGAGAATGAGATAACTAAGTTCAATCAAGAAAGAGCATCCCACCTCTCATCCAAATGGGAAATTCCCCAAAGACTCTAGTGTAGCAAGGTATGGACAGTGACATGGTAGAGGCTGCCAGCACCTCTCAGGTTGGCTTCTTCCAAGAATCTGTTCTCCCATCAGCAACCTGAAGTGAGGGTAACATGGCTCATCTTCTCTCTTGAAGTATAAACCAGATGCACATCAAGTGACTGCAGAGCGTGGAGACACTCAAGACACTCAATGGATCTGAAGAGGCTTCCCCTTTCTTCTCCCTCACTCTTAGCAATTCTGCTCTGCTGGTGCTAGGCATTGATTTCTATCAGTGAAGAGAAAGTTACACCTTAATGGGACTTGAGACTAAGGTTATATATAAAAATAGCTGTTATTTTAAAAAATGCAGATTCAATAGTTTGAATTCACTTCAGCAACCATTCATTGGACACATGTTTTGTGCCTAGACTGTGCTTTTCTAACCATTCTGGTTTTTATTGTCCTCTTGTGGCTTATAGTCAGTCAGTAACCACGTGCTTATTACGTGCTTGTTATGTGACAGGCACTGTGCTAAATACTGGTAATGAAAAGACAGTCAAAGACAGACCCTACCCTCAAGAATCTTACATTCTAGTGAGAAAGAAATACATATCGCTGTGCATACAAAATACATACAGAATAGTTGGAAAGCAATGAGAGGAGAAGATACTAGGAGCTGGGGAAGGGGAAGGGAGGTCTGAGCAAAGCCTCCTGCAGAAGAAGGGGTTTGAACTGAAACCAAGGGGTGGAAATGAGGGTTTACTGCCTTCCAGGCTTTGAGGACAGCCAGTGTGAAGGCATAGAGGCAGAGATTCAGTGTCACTTTTGAGGAACTGAAGGTAGGCCAGTGTAACTGCATCATAAAGTACATGGAGAGGAGTAAAATGGAAAAAGACTGGAAAGGTAGAGACCAAATTATTAAGACCTTTAAATGCCAAAGACTTTATATTTCAGACTGGATATTAAATCATTAAATAATATTACTATTAAATATTATTTACATTTATCATGTAATATATTTGTATGTTTGTATTGTATAGTATAAGTGAACTAAATAATAGATAAATATATTATTTCTTATATTTATATTTAAGAAATTGAATATTACTGGATATTAAATAGGGAACCTCTGGAGCTCACCGGGAGGAGTGACATGGTCAAACCAACACTTTAGGAAAATTGTGGAGAGCTCCTCCCAGATGCTTCATTTAGGGTTTGGGGCCATAGCAACCACATCATCATTTCCCACCTGACTGCTCTCTTGGACTTCATCATTGTCTCCAGGAACTCATTTTCCTGCAAGATGACATCAGCTCTGAAACACACAGCTCCTCAGTATCCCCTGTCCTGGGTCTACTCTCTCCCTCTGATTTGAGAGGATAGAGGATAGACATTGAAAAGATTCTCCCAGACCCTCTATTTAAGAAGGGCACCTAGGGCAAGAATCTTATCATTTCCTACTCATCTGCAGGTCCAAAGTATGTCTCCACACTGAGAACACCCCGCCCCCAACCCTGCCAACACTTTTCAGCTTCTTTTAACATATTGTCTCCTCCATTAGATTATGATAGGGGTTGTCTTTTGCCTTTGTTTGCATTCCCAGCACTTAGCACAGTACCTGGTACGTTGTACGGACTTAATAAATATTTATTGACTGACTAATTAGAGGATGGATTTGAATGGGAAGACTTGAGGCAAGATCACTTACCGTAGTAGTCCAAGGAAAAGGTAATAAGGGCTTTTGATGAGGGCTTTCTTCCATTTTTGTGGCATTGTTGATAATACAATGGCCAGGTGAGATGCAGATATTCCTTGTATGTACACTTTCCCTTTCCTAAATAGTACAGATCACTCAATCCTTGACAATCTCCTGGACAGATTGTATATTTCATACTAACCTTGATTGGAGCCTAAAACTTTAAGCTAAGATGGAGGAAAGAAAGGAGGGGAGGACATAGCCAAAGAGATGGCATTGAGTAAGGTGGGCTGTGTTGTGATAAACAACCTGCTCCTATGGAGCAGATACTGATACCTATCTCCTTTGCTCTTGGAGAGAAACAGGGTACTATGGAGGTACTACGGTATAATGCTGTGTATACTGTCAAACATAGTCATTGCGTTGGTTTTTGCTGAATTGTTGTTGTTGTTGTTGTTGTTGCAAGGGAGGGATCAATGCTGGGGTTAGGAGTGCTTTGTCAGGAAATGACTGTGATATAAAAACAAAAGATAGCAATAAAATTTATTTTAAGGGATAGTACTAATGTATGCTTTCCCTTATTTGCCTAGAGTGGGTATGAATTTTTTAAGACAGAGATTTTCCAGTTGTTTAGATTTCTGATACAAGTCCTTGGAGTAGTAAAGAGATAGCAGATGAAATGTATTGACTTATCATTTATTTTTGTTGATTACATAACACTTATTCCTCACCCCTTCACAAAAGCATTATAGAGAGCAGATATAATGTTTAGTAATAAAATAGATTAAAATTAAGAGAGTAAACAACTAGAGATATCCTGGGATATCTCAACACCAGATTCAGAAATGATTATTCTAAGAAATGTAGTTTTTTTCCTTATCTAGTTGTAGAACTCTTCCAAATTCTAGCAGTGTGGTATTTATTGTTTTGAAGAAGGATTTGTGGTGATGCCATGAGATTCAAATAGAATCCATCAAAGATAATGTATAATAGAAAAAGAATATGGGTTGCCCATGTAGCAAAGGCAAAGGGTGACAGATGGAAAGCCTGTGTGCTCTTGGATCTTCTCAGGGTCAGGAGAAAATGAGAAAGGCTTCTAATGCATAGAGTGAACTCTCTGCGCTGTACTTATGGGAGAGCACGGACAAGAGTCATATCAGATGGTCATGCACTGATGGCTTGCTATACTCCTTTTCTGCAAACTAAACATCTCCAGTTCATTCCATCAATCCTCATTTGGCTTAGAATTGAGTTCACTTATTGTCCTAGTTACCCTCTCTCAGCTTCTCCAGTTTCTTAATGTCTCTCTTAAACTGTGCTACTCAGAACTGAATAGAGTATTCTAGATGTGTGATCAAAATATACTGGAATTTTTTACCTCCCATCTTCTGTATGTATCTTTGAAAGCCTGCTAAGATCACAGTAATTTAAAAAACAAACTGCTTTACCACATTGCTGACTCATATTGAACTTGTAGTCCACTAAAACATTCTCGTCTTTTTTACATGGACAGTTATCTAGCCTCCCTCCTCTTCTACAGTTGTGCAGTGAATTTTTCTTTTAACCCAAGTGTAGGACTTTACATTAATCCCTGTTGAATTTCATCTTATTAAATTCAAACCACAGTTCCACTCTGTCATAAACATGAAATTTTAGGTCCTAATTATGCTGCTCAGTCGAATCCAGCTTCATATATTCCACAAATTTAATAAACATAAAATCCCCTATCTTCAGCTAGGTCAGTTATTAAAAATGGTGAAGAGAATAGAGTTGGTCAGGGGTCTGCACTAGAGGCCTCTCTCTAAGTCAGGAATTCTTAATCTTTTTTGTGTCCTGGACCCCTTTGGCAGGCTAGTGAAGCTTGTGGAACTTTTCATTCAATAATGTTTTTAAATGCACAAAATAAATTACATAGGATTACAAAGGAAATGAATTATGTTGAAATATTTATCAAAATACCAAAAGAAGAAAAAGCAAGTCCAGGGGCCACAAGTTGAAAAGCCCTGTTAGAAAACCATTAGTCCATTTAATCAACATTCTTTGGTTCTGATCATTTAACCAGTCTGAATCTACCTCATTGTGCCATCATCCAAACCATATCTTTCCATATTGTAAAAAATAGTATCGAGGAAAGTTTTATCAAATGTGAATCCAGTTCTATTCCTTCTATAGAAGGAAATCTAGTCCTTTTCCTTCTTTAATAATCCTAATTTTTAAACTCTCCTCCCCCAGCCTTTTAAATACCTCTTATGTGCTGTCTTCAGGCATTAGAATGTCAGCTCCTTGAAGGTAGATCCTTCCTTTCTTTTTTTGCTTGTATTTGTAACCCTAGTACTGCTTAGAACAGTGTCTGGCTCATAATAAGTGCTTCTTGACTAGACTTTAAACTTTTTATTCTAGGTTTGATGTGCCAGTACTTAAAAAATTAGTTACATTTTTCTTTGACTCTTTCCCAAGTTGCCATACCCTTGAATTATAGGCTATATTAGAAATGACACTTGAGCTAGTCCTGGATCACAAGCTACCTGCTAGACAGTTTCCTTGTGTATATCCCATTAGAATCTCAAACTCATATGTCTAGACTAAACTTGTAACCTTTCCTCTAAACTCAACTTTCTTCCCAATTTTCTTATTACTGTTGAGGGAACCACTGTTCCCCTTGCTTTGGAACCACAATATCACTCTCTTTCACCACACATTGAGTCAGTTACCAAATCTTGTAGCTTCTCCCTTCATATTATTTCTCACATACATCCTTTCTCCTCCCTAGTCACAGTCACCACTCTAGATAAGCTCTTTGTCCTACTTCATTCGTCTGTTGTGGTAGCCTTTCGGACTCTTTGCCTCATAATCTCTCCCTGCTTCAGTCCATTTCCCACCACAGCTGTTTAGTGATTTTCCTGAAGCACAGGTCTGATCAGCTCAACTAACTCCACTGACCCCGTCTAGGAGGCAAATGCCTATTTGGCATTTCAGGCTTTTCACAACCTGGCCCCTTCCTACTTTCCCAGCATTCTTGCCCATTACCTTCCTTCTTGAAATCTACCATCCAGTCATTTTAGCCATACAGGACATTTTAGTGTCCTTTCTCTGTGCATTTGCACAGGCCGGCTCCTCTGACTGGAATATAGCCCTTCCTCATCTACATCTTTTGAAATTCTGTGTTTCATTAAAGACTCAGCTTAAGTGCTGTCTTTTACATGAAGGCTTTTCTCTTAACTATCTGATGTGAATGTGTATATGTACCCATACATAAAATATATCTACACATATGTATATATACATATGGACATATAGAATCTTATTTGTAACAATATGTTATGTGTGTATATTAAACACAATACATGTAAATTCATATGTACACGTATATATGTAAACACATGGATATTTATACAAATACATCTTTTCTCTCCCATTCCAATGTTGACTCCATTAGGGCAGGTATTGTTTCACTTTTATCTTGTCTCCCAAAGAACACAGTTCTCTGCACGTAGTAAATGCTTAATAAATGCTTGCTGATTGATTCCCCTTTTGCCCATCTTCCATACTAGCACATAGCTAGTTGTTCCCTATCATTTATTTTTATATGATGTTTTTGCTTGCTAAAAACAGAGCTCTAAACTTGCTTAGACTCAACTTTATTCTATTTATTACTAATAACTTATCCAATTTATTCTGGCTATTTTGAATTCTTAACATGTCCTCTGCTGAGGTGCATCATCACCTCTCCCAACTTGATCTCGTGTATGAACATAACGAGCAAACTCTCTTGTTCATCACCTAATTATTAGTAAAGATTTTAAGGACTCCTGTATTTTGCTCACACACTCAATCAAGTTATTTCATTCCAATCAGTGCATTGGTCTGTGGGAAAATCCTTCAAATGATTGGATGTCCAGAGATATGTATAAAAGTCATTCACTTGTGCTGAGGGTCTGACGGTACAGGCAAGGGAGATATCGAGTGTACTTACTGTGACTAATGGCATCAAATGAGGCCAAGTTCTTGCCTTGTTGGTGTTTACGACTTTCTCTGAGCCCCCTTGAAAGACTGTGCTTCAATGATTAACTTTGAGTTTAGGTCATATGAGAATGTGTTCTGTCTGCCACGCTCTGATAGCTTAAGCAAAATATTAATGGGCGTTATTCAAGACCTTCTATATGCTGATTATAGGACTGTGCGCTTGTGACACTTAATCAGAAAGATGCAAAATAATTGAGAGATGTTTGCCAATTTGTTCTTGTTCTGGTGGGGCTGTCAGGACTCTCATCTGTGCTGCTGTGCCTGTGCTGCCTGGATGGTTAAGACCTACTACCTGTTGGCTGTCTCAGTGACTTCCACTGAATGTCACGGATAGCTCTTACTCTCTTGGGAATGACCTCTCTTTTCTCATTAGAAAGACATAGACTTGATAAAAAAAAAATGGCCAACTGGTGACTATTGATGCCATTGGCAGCTGCTTCACAGAAGAGTTGAGATGAATCTTTCTGTGATGCTGAATTCTGGAGTAGAGGACAGAAAACCTCTGGAAAGGCACAAAGATGAGAGATGGAATGTTGTGTATAAAGAGCACCAAGTGGCATAGTTTGTCTGGAACTTAGCACACATGAAGAGGAGTAGACTGGAAAGATAGGCTGGGGCCAGACTGTGAATATTCAAACAAAGAAATTTATATTTTATCCTAGAGGCATTATAGAGTTATTGGAGCTCTTTGACTTTTACATACTTCAGCAATATTGTTTTGACGTCTGTATGAGGGATTGATTAGAGAACAGAGTCTTGAGGCAGCAGTGTTTCAGGTAAATGTTTATAAGGGCTTGAACTAGGGTGGTGGTGGTATAAGTGGAGAGAAGGTAATGAATGTAAGGGATATTATGGAGGTAAAATTGCAAGATGACCATTTTTTTTAATATGGCAGTTGAGGGAAATTAAAGTGATAGAGATGACTAAAGATGGAAACTTGGGCAATTAGAAGGATAATGGTATCCTTTGCAGAAATAGAGAAGTTGGGAAGGAGGATTTTCCCCAGGAGGGAGAGAATGAGTTATATGTTAGACATACTGAGTTTGATATGCTTATGGAACATCTAGTTAGAAATGCCCAATGTACAGTCAGTGATTAAACACTAGAGCTCAGGAGACAGAGCAAGATTAGATATAGGAATACAATAATTATCTATCTATATTAAGACAATAATTCAACCATGGGATCTTATGAGGTCCTCAAGAAAGCTGGTATAGACAGAAAAGAACCAGGACAGAGTGTTGGGTTATATCCACAGCTGGAGGACAGGACATGAGTGATGATACTGCAAAGGAGATTGAGAAGGTACATCAAACAAGTAGGAGAACCAAGAGAGAACAGTATCATGAAACCCCAGAGAGGAGAGAATATCCAGGAACAGAGAATAGTCAATGAGTGCCAAAGGCTGCAGAGAGGTCAAGAAGGATGACTGAGCAAAGCCATTGGATTTGGCAATTAAGGGTCACTGGTAACTTCAGAGAGAACAATTTTGGTTGAGTGATAAGGTCAGACGTCAGATTGGCATTCCCCAACCTGTTGCTAAACCTTTCTACAGATGATATTTTCTGATATATTTGATGAAGTTAAGACACAGAATCCAGAGTCTTGTGAAACTCAAAACATATTACATTGATTGATTCCACATCACCTACAAACCAGCCAATCTTTTTTGGAAGAAAATTAGACTGCCCTGACAAAACGTGTACTTCAAAATGTACTACTTGGCAATCTTCTAAATAGTCTGACATCTTCCAGTGTTTTTACAGGTATCCAAGTTTAAATGAAAGGTTTATATAATACCTGTGGTCACCCAGGGATGTGTAATTTCTAGCTTGCCTTCTACTATATCCTTTAACTACTTATGCCTGCTTTGTATGTATGAAATCAAGACGGTCACTCATCTTCCTTAGCTGCAAATGCATGATTTCATGCTTACCAGGAATAGTCTTGTCCAAAATTACCATTAGCCTCTAAAAATATCACTTCTACTACTATATATCTGACCAAATGAGATAATAAGGCCTTTCCTGATTCTCCTAACTACTAGTACCCTCTGAAATTACTTTGATTTTACTTTGAATTTGTAACAAGTTCGTGTGTGTGTGTGTGTGTGTACATGTGTAAACAGTTATTCCTTGTTTGTTTTGTCAGGCAAGTTGTATAAGCAGTAGAATTGGGGTTTGAACTCACAAATTTTGAGTTTTGAATATAGGATGCTTACCATTATGTCATAGTGCCTCATTCATCATTTATTTGTTGAGCCCAAGATACTCTACTTTGAGGATACAAAAAGGCTTAGAATATGGTCCTTACCTTCACGGAGCTTTCAATCTCATTAGGAGAGAAGATAAATGACACACTACAAAGTAATGACATATGGCAACATAAGTGGTCTATAGCAGTTAGCACAAAATTCAAAGGATTGGAACTCAATAAGTTTAAAACAGTTGGAGTAGGCCTTACAGTAGAAGATTTGAGCTAGGCCTTTCAGGAAGGGTAGAACCTAGATAAATAGAAAGGGGTGTTTCAAAAAGGAAAGAGGATAGAGGGGGACATGAATACAATGTATATATGGAGATATCTGGTACCCAGACCTTTTCTCTGAAACAGTTTTTTTAAGGTTGATCGTTCCTCCTCCAGTCAACCAGCCAACAAGCATTTATTAAGGGATTAGGATATGGTAGGCACTGTGCTAACCACTAAGGATACAAAGAAAGGCAAAAACAATATCTACTCTTCAGGAGAACCTCACTTTCTAATGGGGGAGATGTATAAACAATTAGACACATGTGAAAAATGGAGAATGGAAATGGAAGGTAATCTCTCTGAGGGAGGGTATGGAGGGGGCTGAGAAAGGCTTCATGCAGAAGTTAGGATTATAGCTGAGACTTGAGGGAAGCCAGGGGAGGAGAAAGAGATGAGGAGGGAGAATATTCTACACAAGGGGGATGTCCAAGGGAAATGCATGTAATTGGGAGATAGAGTATTGTGTGCAATGAATGATGTTTAACCAAATCTCATTATCTTTTCATAGACTCAAAATTGTAAAGAGCTTTAGAAACTGCTAGAATAGACCTTGGCCTATATATGAATCATTTCTATGACATCCCTGACAAACGGTCCAGCCTTTGACAGTCTTTATCTATCTTGCCCTTTCTTCTGTGCTTGATATTTTACATAGGTGATTTTCCTCCTTGGTCCTTTGGCTTCCATGACATCCTTTTCTGCCTAACTCGCTGAACTCATTGCCTCCTAACTGGAGCCTCTTCTTTCTGTTTCTTAATTTCTACTAAGGCTCTTTCCCCCCATCTCTGTTTTTCTTCCTCCAAATTAACTCCTTCAGAGATCTCATATGATATGAGATATCTCATATATAAGATATCAGATACCTACCATCAACTGTTAGCTGTGTGTTACCAACTTTTTAACTCAACTTCATTCCCTCCACCATGTCTCCACTTTTGTATCCATCACTTCAAGTTCAGCATGTCCAAGACTAGATTCATCAGTTTTACTGCAAAATCATTTCCCCTTCCCAGCTTCCTGTTTTCTGTAATCCCCTTCTCTGGCATCAGCAATTTATCAGTTCCTGAAATGGCAAAAAAATAAAATAAAATAAAGAGGCACTATCATGTTTAAAGTATGCTTTAAAAAAAAACCCATGGGTATATCTGAAAAATGAACCAGCAACAGTCCATAAAAATATTTCCGAGTCTACAATGCTTTTTCTTCCCTGCTTTATAGGGTCATAAGAAAGGTGTACCTGAAAGGTAGTTTGGTGCTATGGAGAGAACAATGCCTCATGGTGGTATCAATAGGCCAAAAGGTATGCACAGTTTAGTGACTTTTTGGGTACAGTTGAAAAGTGCTTTTCAGATGTATTTACCAATTTACAGCTCTACCAACAATGCATTAGCATGTACAGTGGTTTTTATTTTTTTTGTTTGTTTGTTTTTCTTGCTATCCCCAGACTGACTTCATTTAGTTTTGTCCTCATTTCATTTAGGGTTTCAGGACTACTGACGTGCAGTTGACTTGCAGAATCAACTTAAAAAACAACTTGATTGTTTTTAATCTTATCTCTTTTTTTCTTTCAGTTTTCCAAAGAAGTTAGACCTGTTTCTTGGTGAAGAGAAGGCAAAGTGCTTTTTCCATAAGGTCAGTTTTCATGTAAACCTTACAGCTTTTTTTTTAAAACTTCACAGGAAATGTTTGTTCAGATACAATTCCACAAAAAAAAAGTTCTTTTTAATAATGCTTTCTAGCTGAGTTGCTTGAGTAGGTTTTTTTCCCTGTACTTTTGCCTTCAGTATCTAGACCTATAGGTGACAAAATGTATTTTTAGCTCCTGATTCCTCACTATCAGAAGTTCTCACAGAAGCAGGATTTTGTCCTTAATGGTTAGATTTTTGTGCTGTTTTTTGCTGTCCATATGTTTCATTGTTAATTGGCATCATTGTTGCCATCATTCTAGAATCATAGACTCTTTGGTTAAAAGGGAACTTTAAGGTCAGGTAATTGGCCAGTAGAACTAATTGCCTCTAGAACAATCCCAGACAAGTGATTATCCAGCATTTGCTGGTATACTTCCAGAAATGGAAAATTCACTAACTCTGATAGCAGCCCATTCCATTTTTGGATAGCTCTAATTGTTCATAAGTTCTTAGCCAAAATCTGCCTCCTTATAACTTCCCATTAGTCCTACTTCTACCATCTGGAACCATACAAAATAGTGGCTATTTAACATAGTTCCTTATGCAATACAGATGAAACAGTCTGTTCTGTCTTGCTTCAGTAGCCCCTTATTGTCCTTTGGTCCTTTCTGTTCATCGTCTTCATCTTTTACACTTCCTCTTTCCAGAAGACAGTCCTTCAGATATGTGATAACTGTCACATGCTCCCTAGTGAGGTTTGCTCCAGACTATGCATCCTCAGATTCTTAAATTGTTCCTCAAATGATATCATTGTGAGTCTCAAATACTACTTGATTCTACTTGTCAGCGCCCTTCCTAAATGTGGTATCCAGAACAGAAGCTGTTCAGGGGACGGTACAAGACAACATTTCTCTGATTCCAGACTGTTCCTCAACACATCACATTGGTGGCTCATCTTGAGCCCTCAGTCCATTAAGTCCACAACCCGTACAGCCTGACAATTCTGTTTGGGGAAGTGAGGTGATTTACAGTATGTAAATAGATAGGAATATGTATGATCATTAGAGGAGAGAGAGCAATAATGAGAGGCATTTAGAAAGGCTTCACATCAGAGCTGGTGCATGAGTTCAACCTTTTAAAGATACAAAGGTGAGAAAAGAATAAATTTCAGGTATGGAGGAATAGCTTGTGCCAGGACATGGAAGCAAAGAATGGAAGGTTGAGTTCAGGAAATAGTAAGAAGGCCATAGTGGTTAGAATGTAAACCTGAAAAGGTGGGCTACAGATAGACTGTGAACAGCTTTAAGTGTTAATCTGAGGCTCCTGTATTTTATCCTAGTGATAAAGTAGCGAGCCACTGAAGATCCTTGAGTAGAGGAGTAACATGGTCAGACTTGTGTTTTAGGAAGATTATTTTGGCAGCTGTGTGGAGGATGGATTAGAGAAGTGAGAGGCTGTAAGCCAGCTTCCTGTTGTAGTCCTCAGCACAAGAAGCAATGAGGGACTGGACTAGGATGGTAACCACATGAGTGAAGAGAAAACGACTGATGTTATGAATGTCGTGGCAGTAGAGTTGACAAGAGCTGGCAATTAAATGAATATGGAAAACAAAGGGAAGAAGTCAAGGAAAATGCCAAGCTTGTAAACCTCTGAAGCATGGAAATCATTTGAAGGAGAGAAGTGTTTTTAAACAAATACATAAGTTAACAGATAGATGAATGAGTAAATATGTGTGTTTTATGTTTACGATGAGTTTTTAATTCCTGTTTGAACACGTTAAGTTTAAAATACCTTTGTGATAGCTTTTTAGAGATATTCAACATCTAGTTGATGAAGTGAAACTAGAGAGCAGGTGAGAGATTTGGGCTGGAAGTGGTGATCTGATAATCACTGCCACAGAGCTAATTAAATCCATGGGAGTTCATAAGACCAAGACAAAAGAGAGAAGAGAATAGAGTGTAAGGAGAACAGAGCTAGAACAAGACAGATCCTGGGGATGGATATATATATACACATATATACATGTACATGCATACATATATATGTGTATACCCATGATTAAGAGGTGGGGCATGCATGATAATTTTACAAAAGAGCCTGAGAAATAGACATAAAGGTAGGAAGAGAACCAGAAGACAGAAGTATCATGAAAACCCAGGGATGAAGATTAGGTCTCTTGTGGAAGGATGAAATTCATAGTATAGATAGTGTGAGGGAATGGTAGAAACAAAGTAAAAGAGGTCAGTAGTCAGTAAACATTTATTAAGCACCTAGGTACCATGTTAGATGCTGGGATACAAAGAAAGGGAAAAGATAGTCCCTGTCCTCAAGGAGCTCACAATTCAAAGGGGGAAAATAATGTGCATAAAAAGCAACTGAAAATGGGCAGTGACTTGGCACAGGGACATAATGAGGTCTTACATCCAGAGTGGAAATGATGAGCTCTTGCTTTTTACTTAAATGGTAGAGGATCTGGGATGTATAGGGTGTTCAGGGAGGACTAGCTCCTCTGGTGTGAGAGCTTGTGAACTCTTCTCAGGGTTGCTCATCCACCTTTGGCGTCCACCTTCACCCAGCTCTCACCTGTGGCTCCGAGAAACTGTAGCATGCACAGCAGCCGTACCCTGGTAAATTGTCTCAGTAGCTGGGCTAAACCAGGGTGAGAGTAATGCATAGAGCTTAAACCTATTGGTGAGGTAGGGGGATGTCTATCCCAAGCATGTGAAGGCGTACCCCAGCAGAATGGGTAGATGTGAATCGTTTGTTCCCTTTGCCATGAAGGTGGCTAAACCAGGCACTATGGGGCGTTTAGAGCTTGGTCAGACCTCAAAGACTTCAAGATCATACATTACACTCCAGTACATCACCAGTAGTCTTGACTTTGGGCCTGCCAGTGGACTTGAATGACTCTGGAAGAGAGAGTGAGACTGAAGACTTTGTGCAACTCTGCCTCACTTAAAGCCAGTTCACACACAAGTCAAGATGTCACCCCGTGATGTTATTGGTCCTCTTGAAAAGGAAGGACAAACAATAACAGAGGATATGGGAGGAGCCCCCCAATGGAGGAGCTCTCTAGTGGCCACCTCCCACCCTCTCTAATTAGAAAAAGGGAGATCCACAGGGGCAGGAGGTAGTGAGGAGGTGTGTTTCAGAGTTGATGTCATATTGCAGGATGATGAGTTTCTAGAGATCAACAAATCCAGGAGAGGACCCAGTTGGAAAATGATGGGGGAGTGATGTCAATGGATATTAAGGTATAGAATATGGTACATGAGGGGGTTCATGCTAGATGGCCTCTATTTTCTCAGTAAGATGTGAGGCAAAGTCTTTTGTGGATGGGGAGTGGAGAAGAGGTGGTATAGGTGTCTTGATGTAAGAAGAGAAAGTGTGAAACAGCTGCTTTTAGGAGTGTGATAGAGAATAATAAAAAGATACCTGTGCAACAGTGAGAACCCACTTGAGATTAATATATAACTTTATTGTAGACCTAGTTGACACTGGCATGTGATTTCTTCTGGCAACCTTAAGTAGTACCTGAGGAAGAGAGGAGGAGATAGGTGGTGGGGAGTGACCTGGGATTGGGTTTTGGAAAGGCACCAGCAGAGCAAGGTAAAGGGTACTATTCTTCAAGAGTTTTCTTTAATTATAGGATCAAGATTGTGAAGGGAGAAAAGTGAGGCCAAAACAGGGATGTGGACCCAAGAAAGATTAGGAAGAGATAGAATAACTAAAAATCATGGTGAGGAAAAAGAATAGATGTAGAAGCAGTGAGGCACAGGAAGATGTGGAAATTTAGGAGGTTATTGTCAGAATAGTTTAGGAATTGTGGGTCAGATTTGAATATTTATGAGTAATAGTGAGAATAAGGTTATGACCATCCCTATGTGTGTCTGGGGTGGAGTGAAAGGTCAAGTCATGGGAATTGACCTAGGAGACCAGTATGTTTGAACTGACACCAATCTGTATATTAAAGTCTCCAACTATAAAGAAGGTGAGATGGAGAGGAAGACTGAAAGCCAGTTATTGAATACTGTGAGGAAGGAAGGACAGTAACCTGGAGATAACTGCTGTCAGAGTGTGGTTTGAGTTATATTTCAATGGAGGAAACCTAGTGGAAGAGGGAGAGACTGGAGGTGGCCATAGGGAGTCAGGAATATGATTTCTCTCTTCGCCCAACAAATTGGGGCTACATGATTTAGTACTAAAGAGGGTGGCTGGGGATACAGTGTCTTCCAGAGGAATTAAAGTTTTGGTGAATGCAAATAGAGTAGAAAAAAGTCTAAGGTAAGGAAGTTTTGTTAACCATAGTATAGGAGTTTCAGAGGGCACAAAGGAGGAAAGAAGAACCAGACTGAAACATTGAAGGAGTAGAGTTGAGATGGGTGCAGAGTGAGAGATTTGGTAAGTGGTACCAGAGGAAAGGTTTTTTTGTTTTGGTTCATTTTGCTTTATTTATTTGTTTTTGGCTAGACAACCTACCACTGGTTCACTAGGTTTTGGGGAGCAAGAGTAGGAGTTTTTTAGCCATAAGATATATCACTATTTGATTGGGGCCTACTCTTAGATAAAGACCTGATGGCAAGAGGTCAGGTTTCTGAGACTCTCTAGTCCTGGTCAAGGTTCTGGAAATGAGAGTCTATTGTCTGGGACTCTAGTAATACAGGTGAGAAGCCTGGTAAACTTAAGTTCTAATTAGTTCAAGAAATGAATCTCATGCAGTGGTGGTATGTATTCGAATTCACACTGTTCGACAGTATAATTAGGTAGGATAAGATAATTGGTTCCAGGTCTATAGAAGTATGCAGTGTAAATTCAAATAATGTGACCCCTTGTGATTCATTATTTTTAAAGGGATCCAGCTATATTGGAGGCTGAGATCCTAGGTCCCTGGAGGAGTTCTAGACATAAATTGCCATTTCTTCCCCATGCTATTCTTTTTCAGTGTACTCTAAAAATAAACAAAAAATTAAATGCAGCCTTTTGCATTTGTCCCTATCAGATTTTGTCTTCTTCAGTTCATCAGTTTAATCTACTGAGAACTTTTTGGATCTTAATTCTATTACCCAGTGCATTAGCCTTGTTATTTTGGTGCCTGCCAATTTGATGATCATGCTTTCCATGTCTTCATCCAAGTCATTAATGAAAATGTGGATTAGAACAGGAAGGTGCTCCATAGTGTGCCACTAGAAACCTCCCACTAAGTTGACAACAATCCATTAATCAGCACTCTTTGGATACAATTTTGGAACCATGTATAAATCCACAGGATTATATCACTTCCCATCCAATATTCTCCAAACCTTCCTCATCCTTTCTTAATTCTAGTGCCTTCCCTCTGTTAATTTTTTTCTTCTTTATCTTTTAGCTTTTTTTGTATACATTTGTTTGCAAGTTGTCTCCTCCATTAGATTGTAAGCTCCACGAGGGCAAAGACTATCTTTTGCCTCTTCTTGTATTCTTAGCGCTTAACATAGTGCCTGGCACATAGTAGGTGCTTAACGAATGTTGATTGATTGATTGATATATGAATTATCATGAGAGATTTTATCAAATGGCTTGAAATCCAAATACACAACATTTATACAATTCCTCTTATCTTTTACTAGTCCGGTAATCTTTTAACACTATTAAAATATAAACATAACTGTTCAAAGGAACTAGAAACCATTTCATATGAAAAACAGTTGAAGGAACTGACAATGTTTAGACTAGAGAAGGGAAGACTTAGAGAAAATGGAGTAAAAAGAATTGGGATTGAATCTTGGCACTGGCTGTGTCACCCAGAACAAATAACAACTTTTTTGAGCTTTAGTTACCACTACAAAATTGAGATAATAATACTTTCAGGGACTTCCTTTAGAGAATTCTTGTGGGAAAAGTTTTTTGCACATGGCAAATGTATCATTTAAATGTGAGCTATTATTGTCATTACACTGATTTTTAAGTCAATATAGTATAGCAGAAACAGCATTAGATAGAAAGTAGGGAGGCTTGGATTCAAATCCTGCCTTGACCAGCTGTGTGACCATAGGCATGATATATCTCAAACATCAAGTCCTTATTTATAAAATATATATATGTATGTACTACCTCTACCAGGATTCTCAGAATCAAATGACAGAATATATGTAAAAGACAGCACTGGACATATAGTACACTCTTAATAAATGCTTTTTTCTTCCCTTCCCATCTCACCTCAGTGTTCTAAGGGTTGGCTTTCTAGGACCCCTTCTACCACTAAGCTGGTCAGATGCTAAAATACCTGTTTTAGAAATGGTTTGCTTATACAAGCCTCAGAGGAAGAGACTGAGTTTCCTCAACCAATCCCAAAACATTTCCTGTGTAGTGTCATTTTATTTTATCCAGTGTTGGCTTCCATACTACTTCCATAAGGACGTTTCACACCTAGTTTAATACCTTTGGTTAATTCAGTAGGGGTATTCTCACATGATAAAGGTATCAAGGTATAGATAGCGTCTTGTTAGTTACTTTGAATGAGGTAGGGTGATTGATTGACTCGGAAGAACCCTACCCTTACATGGAGGTGGCACAGGAATGGAAAGTATGGATGGCTTATCCTGAAAAATGGCTACTTCACCTTGAGAGTCAGTGAATGGCTTATTTGATTGAGTGGCTTCTACCCCCTACCTTAGCAGTCCCTAACTGCTCAGATGAGGTAGAGGATGTTTTATATGTAGATAGTAGGATCTCTCCCTCTAAGCACTGTGAAGTGCTTAGAGATTAGTCAGACACTAAAGATGCCAAGATCAACCACTGCATCCTGGGCCATCGCCAGTCATCTTGACCTTTGTCTTGCCACTGCACTTGATGACTCTGGAAGAGAAAGTGAGACTGAAAACTTTGTGCGGCTCTGCCTTACTTAAAGCCAACGTATGCATGAACCAAAACATCACTCGGGATGTCATTAGTCCTCTTTAAAAATGAAGGACAAACAACAGCAAACATCTATACTACCTACTTAAGGGATTATGGAAAATAAAGAACTTTGTAATCCTTGATGTGATGTATAAATATGAATAATAAGTATTATTATCGTTTTGGCAGTAATCATTTTAACTCCCACATCTACTATGTAGAATTTGTATTCATTCACAGCACAACAAAAATGACATTTAATAATGTTATCCATCTGCTAATGTCATTATTATTAGTTGGTATTGTAATAATAATATGAAAACTGATCTTAAATAGATTATCCTCATCCAAAAGAGGAATTACACTTCTATTATTTAACTTTTAATTGAAAAATTAGATTAATTATCTTTTGTCTTTCTTTGTATCCACAGTGTAAGCACAGTGCCTGGCACATAGTAGATGCTTAGTAAATTTGTATTGACTTTGTTTTTTTTATTGGCTGACTAGATGACCTCCAAATTCCCATCTAGCTCTGAATCTGTGTTAACACTGTGTAATAAATAGCATAATGGAGAATCATAGAATATCAGAGCTACATCTAGACCTAGACCGGGCTAGAAATGGGGAAGCTGAGCACTAGAAAGACCAAGTGACTAGCCCAAAGCAACGTAGGCAGTTAGTTGCAGACCCTGAATTAGAATCTGGTGAACTTGACTCCCATCCCAGTGCTCTTCCCATAACAGAAAACCATCATATATATCATGAACTGATTTTCCAAGGTATAAGATAACAGCTGGTATAATCTATTGTAGTGTTAAGATAATAATAGCTAGCAATAATAGCTAGCATTTATATAAGCACTGACTGTTCCAGGCACTGTGCAAAGCACTTTACAGACATTATCTAATTTGATCCTCACAAGAGCCCTGGGAGGTAGGTGCTATTATTATCCCCATTTTACAGTTGAATAAACTAAGGCAAACTTGCACAGGGTCACATAGCCAGTAAGTGTCTGAGGCTGGATGCCAGGCCAAGTACTCCATCTACTGCACCACCCTGCTGCCTATGGTATTAGGGGTATTTCTGTTTAACTGGGTTGCCATTTAACAGAAGAGATTTACCAATTCCATTTAGCTGTTAGTGTTTAATTGAGAGCTTCTTTGTGAAGAGCCCCTGGATTTCAGAGATATGCAAATATGGCTGTTGTGCAGGCAGAAGACATCCTGGGATGTGTGTGTGCGTGTTGTGTGTGTTTGTGTGTCTGTGTCTTGCTAGAGCTGCTTAGCTGCCAGACTGCCATCTCTGAGCTCCTACTCCCCTGCTGATTGTCCCCAACACTCATTATCAGGGAGTTTCAAAGTTTATTCTAGTGTCACAGAGGCAGTTTTACAAATATACTACCTCTTCACCAGTCAGTGCACGTTAAAGAGAAGATGTAATTTAGCAAGACTATTAGATCATCAAGACCAGGGCTGACCTAGGGAGAGTTGGATCAGTCAGCAAGAAGCAAGTCAAACCTCAGAAGGAACATAGAATTTAGAGCTGGGAGGGATACTAGACAGCAAATAGCTCAATCTTCTCAATTCATAGATGAGAAAACTGATATGCAACAAGATGAATGACTTCTCCAAGGTCACGCACATTGCTACTAACAGAGCTGATCTTCACATCTGGACTTTTTGAAGAGGTGGCTTACTTATTCTAGCTGTAGACCATTCCCAGTTAGGATCCTGAGAAGCTCATTCAGCTTCTAAGAGAACTGGAGAGAATCTGTTCATCTCAGCTCGTGCTTCCTCTTATGTTTGTGAGATGCCCAGCTTTGCTTGCTTTCCTCCTTAAAGGCTATGTGAATGTAAACTTTCTGTCTAGTTCTGTTTTAATATAGCCTCTTCATCTCAACAAATGGTACAAGTCCTCCATGTTAAAGCACAGTTACCTGCATTAACTGGAGCAATTAGAAGGGGCCATGACATACCCACTTGTTGTCTTATGAGAGAAAGAAGACAATATGCCCGTTTGCCTATGCTTTGCCCTAGAGCAGGCATAGGTGATTCACCTAGAAACGTTTGTATTTCTGCAGCCCTGGGCAGCTCAGTTTGCACATATGTTCAGAGTCATTAGAAGCATGAACATGTGGGACTCCCCTGCTGTCAATAGCAAACCAAGAGAAACCTGAGATGATATAATTCCACAGCAAACATTTATTAATCAACAGTTGTGTGCAGTGACATCATAAAGAACCTGCCCTGAAGTCCGGAAGACATAGGTCCAAGTCTTTTCTTTGACACTGGCAACATGATCCTGGGCAAGTCATTTAATGTCTCAGGGCCCATAGACATTGGTCTGCATTGATAGAGGGAGTTTCTTCATTGGTAGCTTTCTATACCAGTGAAATGAGGTTCATTCAAAAAAAAGTGTAAAAATATGCACATGAATATAATATATATTTATAATTATATTTGTGTGTACATTATGCACATATATATATATATATATTCATATGTAGGTAAGAATATGTGTATTGGATAAAGTAGAGTCTGTGGGATACATTACTGCCTGGATAATTATAGGAAACTCTGGGAAATTATGAGTTGAATAAGGATGAAATTAGAGGAATGAATTAAGGGGATTAGGTGGCCATGAGGCAAAACATTATTAATGGTGGCCAGCTGCCCAATTTAAGTGCTATATGTTGAGGTGATACTGAGAATTTGTTTTTAGTTAAAGAGGTGAGGGAGGAAATGAAGCATAAACAAAGAAAGTCAGGTATACTAGAGCCATCACAGGTCCATTGTGGCTCATTGGACTGGAAGGGTCACCAGTTTTTCCACTTGGGTAATCTGCATTTGCTCTAAGGGAAAGCTTTTCGAGAGACCCCGAATTCCTACAAAAAGTCCTACAAGTCAATTTCTGGATCCAAGTTAGTGATAACAGAAGGCACAAGCTTGTTATCTTTAGAAAGACACTCAGAAACCATGATTCCAATCATGGATACCACATACATATGTACCACATGCATACACAGTTCATAAAACATATGGCATTGAGTGCCATTTGGTAATTGAAGATTGGTCTAGATTCTAGGAGAGATGTTGATATTTTCTTAGGACCAGCATGAAGCTCAGCTAATTTCAGCAGTTCATGCTGGGTGTTTTGGACAGCAATTTAATAACATGTACTTCAGCTTCTTAGATTACTAGCTAAGCCTAGTCTATGAACAGTTGATGATATCACTATAAAAAAAAAATCTAGGCACTATTACCAGTGCTATCTTTATTGCCATTGCTCATTTTTTTTTTTGGTTTATTCCTTTTTTGCCAAAGACCAAGACTGTGGCATTCCTTGGTTCCATGGTAGCATCTGGGACACTTTGTGGTACAGTGAAAAGAGTTCTGTATTCAGACGATCTGGGATCAAATCCTACCTCTGACTCATACTACTTTTTTGTGATCTTGTACAAGTCACTGTGGGCGTCAAGGGCTTCATCAGTAAAATGATGGGTCTTAGAGTTGATGACCTCTTAGGTTCCTTCAGCCCCTAAATCTTTGATCTGTGTCTATGATCTCTGCAAGAACTATTGAAAAGCTATTGAAACTGTTAAACTTGAAAGAACCATATGTTGTTGTTCAGTCATTTCAGTCGTATCCAACTCCTTCTCACCCCATTTGGGGTTTTCTTGGTAAAGATAGTAGTTGCCATTTCCTTCTTCAGCTCATTTTACAGATGAGGAAACTGAGGCAAACAGGGTTAAGTAACTTGCCCAGGGTCACACAATTAGTAAGTGTCTAAGGCTGGATTTGAACTCATGAAGATGAATCTTCCAGATCCAACATTCTATCTACTGAGCAACCTAGCTGCCCAAAGAACCATATAGATCCATGTAATCCAGTACTATCAATTTGCAAATATGAAAACTGAGACCTGGAGGGGTGAAGTAACTTGGCCTAAGGTCATTTGGGGGGGTGTAAAAGGGGAAAGGAAGGGAATAAGTATTTATTAAGCACCCACTATGTGCCAGGTACTGTGCTAAGTGCCTTACAAATATTATCCCATTTAATCCTCATAACAACCCTGGAAGGTAGGTGCTATTACTGTCCCCATTTTACAGTTGGGGAAACTGAGGTTAAGTGACTTTTCCAGGCTCACAAAGTTAATATATGTCTGTGGCTGGATTTGAACTCAGGTCTTTCTGACTCCAAGTCTAGAATTCTATCCATTGTGCTTCCTAACTGCCAAGTAGTGGAAGTGAGGTACCTTGGAGCTCCAAATGTATAATCACCTAATCCCCTGATCATGAATTTCTGGAGTCCCAGGCTTTTTCTCTGCCCTGCATAACATCTTGCCTCCATGCTGTCACCAAGATAAAATGACCATTGGTCACTATACCTTTAACAGAATGTTGTTGTTCAATTGTTTTTCAGTCATGTCCAACTTTTCATGACCCTGTTTGGGGTTTTCTTGGCAGAGATACTAGAGTGGTTTGCCATTCTCTTGTCCAGCTCATTTTACAGATGAGAAAACTAAGGCAAACAGGTTTAAATGACTCCCTCAGGGTCACACAGCTGGGAAGTGTCTTGATAGAATGGGTCCATTCCCATTCTTCACTCATCCCCTGACTTACTTGGTACCCCTTTTTATGCTCTCCTCTCCACCATTCCTACTCACCATGCTTCTTAACAGGCTTCTGTATGGGGTAAGAACTTAATAAACATTGTTCTTAACATTAGCCTGTGATACCCTACCTTTTCTAGAACTGTGTGAACCTTCTTAAGCTGTTTGACTTGGAGGAGAGTGAGGAAAAGGCGGTGTCTACAATAAAAACTTCCCTCCTTTGAATGAGCCAGGACTGGCAAAGTCAGCCTGTGATAATACAGTCAGCAGATGGACAGGATGTGCTCTCAGTCATCACTGGGGCAAGGCAGCTCAGTGAGAGCAGCACAGTGGGAAATGCATTCCCTTTGCTTCACGGTCAGCCGCCCCTGTTTGGAATGCTGACTGTTGTTTTTAAAGTGAAAGGGAACCAAGGTGAATTCTGGGGGAGTGAAATACTGACACAGGGATCATTCATTCATTTGAGTAGCTCATTCATTCTATACTTTTTTGAGCAATTGGTACCTGGCACTTTATTAGATATTGGGGGGAAGGGTGGGACAGGCTTCTAACCATTAGTGCTCTCTCAGTCCTCAAATTACCTTGTATTTACTTAATTGTGTATTTGTTGTATCTCCCTATTAGAATGTCAAGAAGAACTTCCTTGAGGTCAGGGACTGTCATATTCCTAGCACCTACCATGATCTCTTTCATGTAGTAGGTGCTTAATAAATGTTAAATTCAGTCAAATTGAATGATACACAGCACCTCCCTCAAAGAACTTATTGTTTGATAAGTGCTTTATTGTTTTACAACTCGTTTTCATGTAAACTTTCTTACCAATCCTCACAGCAAGCAGGGAAGATGGAATCCCAGAATCCCAGAGTTGGAAGGGACTCTAGAGGCCATGCAGTAGATCTCCTCCCTGAAAGGCAATCCCCCTTTTAAATCTCCCCCACAAGTTGTCATCCAGCCTGAGGATGAATGATGATAAATCTGTTATCTCTTGAGAAAGCCCACCCCATTGTTGGACAATCCTCATAGTTTTTTCTTCTGTGGCATTTAAAAAGTTCGAGAGACATAATTTCTGAGTAATTAGTCATTGTGTTAATAATGCTAGCATTTTCATAAAAGGTCAGTGGCACTCTCAAATGCCGAAGACAATCATGATGGTGGGCTCACAGCTTATGTGCCCTTGGAAGAGGGGTGTTCCTGAGGGTGACAATCAACTCTGCTTGGTTAACAATTAATGAGAGAATGAGTATTATAATTAGGGGCTAAACTACTTCTAATGAACTTTGATTATGTCATTTACTTCTAAGTTACCCTCAGTCTTGGGCAATCTATTCAAAGACTTTATCCTCACCGAAACCTGAGTAGAATACAATGGCTTCCCTTCCTGGGTGGAGTCTGAACGAGACTGTTAAAAAAGTTAATCCAGTCTCATTATCTGCTGTGTCCTTTGAGAGCCTGAACTTTGAAATGAGGACTATAGAAAAAGGGAGAACTGTGAATCTCCCCAAATCATTGGTTGTTAATAATCATTTCTCTCATTTCTTTTGAGCCACGATTTACATCTTAACACTCCTACCTAGGATCTGCCCTTTGGGTCCAGGAGAAAAAAAAAAGTCTAAGCCCTTTCTCATATGACAACCCCTTCGATCCTGGAATTCAGATATTGTGTCTCCTCTAAAACCTCTATTCCAGTCTTAATACCCCCAGTTCCTTCAACTGATTCTTTTTTTTTTTCAAAGCCTTTCATGGCCCAGCCCCTTCCTACCTTTCTTATCTTACTCCCCTTCCTGTACTCAGAGATCCAATGACTCTGGCTCCTTGCTCTTCCTCTCACATAATATTGTATTCACCTTCTTGGAGCCTTTTCATTGGCTGAGCCCCATGCCTGGAACTCTCCCTCCTCATCTCCTCTTCCTGGCTTCTCTGGCTTCCTTCAAGTGTCAGCTAAGGTCCCACCTTCTACAAGAAGCCTTTCACCGTCCTCCTTAATGTTAATGCTTTCCCTCTGAGATTCCCCTCAATATATCCCGTATGTATCTTACTTGTGCATGATTGTGTGTTGTTAGTCCTTGAGCTCCTTGAGAGCAGGGACTGGGTTTTTTTTTCTTTTGTTTTTTTTATTTGTTTGTTTTTGCCTTTATTTTTGTCCCCAGGGCTTAGCAAAGTGCATTTGTTGTTGTTCAGTGGAGTCCAATTCTTCATGACCTTGTGGACCATAGCACACCAGTGCTGTCCATGGGAATTTCTTAGCCAAGATACTGGAGGGCTTTGCCATTTCCTTCTCTAGTGGATTAAGGAAAACAGAGGTTAAGTGATTTGCCCAGAGTCACACAGCTAGAAAGTTTCTCAGGCCAGATTTGAACTGTGGTCTTCCTGCCTCCAAGCCCAGTGCTCTATCCACTGAGCCATCTAGCTGCCTCAATCTAGTGACCTGGCACATAGTAAGTGCTTAATAAATGCTGGATAATTAATTGACTTTTATGGCATGATTGGTCTCCAGTCCTCTGACCATTCTCATTCTTTGTATTTGCTTGTTAGTTTTCTTCCAAAAAAAGGTGTTGGCCAGAGCTGAACCTTTCTAGTGTGTTATAGGAGTATCATCTCCCTCATTCTGAACACTGTCTCTTTTAATGCAACCTAAGATTATATTAGCTTTTTCAGCTTCCATGTGACATGAAGTAGGCAGGGCAGATGTCATCCCTATCTGCTCTGCCTGTTTCAGACTAAGGAATTAAAACTCAGAGAGATTAAGTGAGTATTTAAAGATCACATAGCTAGTAAGGAAAAGAAGCAGGATTCAGTCCCCAGACAAGGCTCCTTCTAGGTGATCTGGCTTCTGAGTCTTAATAACGTGAGCCTCAACTCTCCAGGTCATTTGATTTTAAATCTTGTATTCTCTTTACAATACCACACTGTAGGAAGAAGCGAAATGTGTTGATATACAGGGTATCCCATAAATTTTAGTGCAGTTTTAAGCTAAAGCTACTGTTGTTAGAACTGTGAATTAGTCCAACTATTCTGGAAAAGTTTGGAGTTATGCAAGACAGGTCACTAACCCTTCGACTCAGAGATCCCACTGCTAGGTGTGTACAACAAGGAGGTCAAAGATAGTGAGAAAATTCCATATATATCAAGATAGTCAGAACATTATTATTTGTAGCAGAAAAAATACTCTTTAGGTTTGCCTGGAGTGGGTAATGCCTGAACAAATTATAGTATGTGAATACTGAATACTACTATACTCTGAGAAATGACAGATTTGGGGAATCCAAAGAAACACAAAATGACTGGTATGAATCAATGCAGAGTGAAATAAATAGAACCAGGAAAAAAAATATTCAATGACTTCAATAGTATAACATAAAAATATAATAATAAGAACACTAAAACTAAGCTGAAATGTGTACCTCTGACATTTGTATGGCCTTGGACAAATTCATTGATCTCCCTGGATGTCAGTTTCTTCATCTGTAAAATTAAAGCGTTGGAAGAGATAACTTCTGAAGTTCCTTGCAGTTTGGGAGCTATGATCTAGTTATGACCTATCTTGACTCTGGAGAACCAGGTTTCATTTTTGGGACAGATAGATGACTGCATGTGAGGTGTACTGCATAACACTATTAGATGTGGTTATTACATTGGTTGATTTCACATATCTTTTTCTGTTACAAAGGAAAGCTCACTAGGTGGTTATGGAGGAAAGCATATTGGGAGAGTTATTCTGATGAAAAAAAAAGGCATCAATGAAACTTTGATATAAAGAAAGAAATAATGTGATTACATAAATAAATATGCACATATACATATGTAATACATGTGCAATATATATGTGCATATGTATGTATACATGCATTGTAGACATGTGCATAGATAGATATATGCATGCATGCATGCACGTACATCATATGTGCACACCGCATGGTATACAAAGGAGATACATGTAGTTCTAGTTTCACTAATGACTTGCAACTAGCCATGTGAACTCAGGCAAATTTTAGAAACTCTGCTCTTTCATTTTCTTCATTTGTAAGGAAAGCTTTGCTTGCTTGGCTGCTGTAGCCCTCAGTGAACTCTGCCTACCCTGAATTCATTGAACACTTATTGCCAACATCCTTCATTGATGTCGTATATTGTTATTTATTATGTTCATTATTGATATGGCATGACTCCCCAAGTCTCTTCTTGGGGATGCATGCCCTATAAATAAAGTGTTAATTGTAGGGCATGCTGGCCCTGCTGAGGGAAGAAGATTTGCCTTCTGTCTCTCTATATCTGAGGTGCCCAGCAATAGGTATTGGGCTCAAGAGGGTGTTCGTATATATTTGCTCATATTATGATGATAATTATATTGATACTTCATCTTCCCATCTCACAGAGAAATTTTCAAGACAAAATAAGAGTATTTGTAAAAATACTTTAATCTCTTTTTGGGGGGAAGGATAAATTTCAGGTATTATCATTTTGTTGTATATTATAGATGATAGGACAGTTAATAGTCACAGAGTTTAGAGACAGATAGGTGGTGCAGTGGGTAGAGTGCTGGGCTCAGAGTCAGGAAGAACTGAGTTCAAATCTGGCCTCAGATACTTACTAGCTATGGGACCCGGGCAAGTCATTTAACCTCTGGCTACCTCAGTTTCTACAAGTACAAAATAGGGGTAATAAATAGCACCTACTTCCCAGGGTTGTAGTAAGGCTAAAATAAGATAATATTTGTAAAGCACATTGCAAATTCTAAAGTGCTCTATAAATGCTTGCCATTATTAGGGGGGTAACTAGTGGATGGAGCACCAGGCCTGCAGTCAGAAAGACCTAAATTCAAATCCAATCTCAGACACTTACTAGCTGTGTGACCCTAGGCAAGTCACTTAACCCTGTTGGCCTTAGTTTCCCCATCTGTAAAATGAGCTGGAGAAGGAAATGGTAAAACATTCTAGTATCTTTGCCAAGAAAACCCTAAATGTGGTTACTATGAGTCGTATACAACTGAAATGACTGAACAACAAATTATTATGTTATTCTGTCATTTCACAACTGAAAGGACTGAAGAAGAGATTATGTAATTTAAGATTTGGAAGGTTTGGAAGGGCCCTCAGTGGCTATCCAGTCCAAACTATGCCCCAAAAGAATCCTCTCTACAACATGAAGGTAAAGCTCGTCTAAGCCCTTGTTTGGGGGCTTCTGGACACAAATCACTTAAGAAATTGGTCCCTCTTACTAATACTAACCAGTGGGGAATAGTGTGCTAGATGAATGAAAAGGTGTTAGTAATGCCATTTCAAGATTTTCATTCCTTGCATTATTAAATGCACTGAAGCCATAAAAAAGTGATAGTCATTCATTTATATGAATGTGTTGACTTCTGTATGATACAATTGACTTATTTTTATGCATAATGTACCCCTTATCACTTTCTAAAAATATCCAGATTCTTATGTTTCAGCACTGACAAGACAGGATATGTTCCATCTTGATCATGCCAATATAGTGGCTTTTGTAAACATTCTCCGTTTCTGCTTAGTAGCCAATCAAAAGCTCCTCTTTTTCATGTGGGAAGCATATAGAAGAGTATACCTGTGCATACTCTCAAGTCTACCTGGGGTTTAAATCAATAAAGCATGCAGTGCACACTCCTAAGGACTGATCCCATTGGCCAGTCCCCTTGTTAGACCTGTAATTCACTTAAATACAATTTTATATGTTTTACTTGTTTATACATGTAGAACCTATATCATCTTGCTTTTACTTTGTAAGGGAGGAATAGAATTTAGAACTTTAAAAAAAGAATGTTAAAAATTGTTTTTACATGTAATTAGGGAAAAAATTAAATATTATTTTTAAAATGCTGTTTCAACAGCAGCAGCAAATTCACTGTAAAGGGCTTATCAGCATGTCTTCATATCCTGTGCTTTGGGAGTATATCATTTTTATAGTCGGAGAACTTCAAATATGCTTTTGAATTCATTGTTTTTTCATTGACTTTTTAACTTTTAGTCAGTGAAGCATTCTATTTTTCAAAATTATTCTTCTTTCTATCTGCATTACCAAAGCAATAACCCCATTCAGTGCAGGAAGCTTATTTGGAAGTTAGGTTGTTTTTTTTTTAACAACACTATAATAATAGCATTTTATATAGCACTTACTGTGTTCCAAGAAATGTACAAATATTATCTTGTTTGATCCTTACAACGACCCTGGGAAGTATATGCTGTTATTATCCTCCTTTTACCAATAAGGAAACTGAGGCAAAGAGAAGTTAAGTGACTTGGCCAAGGTCACACTGCTAATAAATGTTTGAGACCAATTTTGAACTCAGGTCTTCTAACTCTAGGTCCATATATATCCACAGTGCCACCTAGCTGCCTCTTTTTGGAGGATGAGGGAGATATTTGTGTCAACCATTACCAACAGAGTGACCCCAGAATCCTGGGTCTGGGGAAAAAAATAAGTTAGGCCTAAAATAAATGAGACTGCAAGTCAAGGACATTAAAGAAAAGGACACTAAATTCAGTAAATTTATTAAGTGCTTACTATGCATGCACTTGGATAACAGCTATTTTCAAGTGCTTAAAAAGGAATGTCACATGTAGGACGGCATAGACTTCTTAGTGACCAGAGCAGAGAGAACTGGGAGCATTGACTATCTGTTGGACAGGTGCTGATTTCAACTTAAAATTGGGGGGGGGGGAGACTTCTTCACAGTTAGGGTTCTCCAGAAGTGGAATGAATTGCCTCAGGAGCAGCTGCAGAGAGGTCTCAGCTCTGGGTGTATATGGGTGAAGGCAGAATGACCCCTCCTCATCTTGCTGACAGGATTTTTGTTTAGATAAAAGTAAGAAAAGCTGACCTTGCCTAGCAAACATATTTGTTGAGTACCTATTATAAGATATGGTCATAATAAATCACCCAGCCTCTGCTTAGACCTTCCACTTAACTCTTGATAATTCAGAACAATAAAAGAATGTAGAATAAAAGCAAATAATCCAGAAATAACTTTTTTAGCCTTTATAAATGCATCAAGTAATTGCTTTTGATGGATTCATTTTCCTGAGTATGTTTTCTTCCTTATTATGTGGATGTGTATTATGTATTATGTGTATCATGTATTATTTTTTATTCTTCATTATATATAATGTGTCATGTTGAAGGTGAATGTTTTATCTGTTTTCATTTAGAGCAAATCTGCAAAGCAGACTTGTTACTAAGACCTTGAGACCCCTCTTGGGAACAGCTTTCCTCCCTTGGACCTCATAAACTGTTCTGAATCTTTCTAATGCATTTACATAATACATAATGCACTTCATATTATATGAAATTATTGTTGTTTAGTTGATTAGTCGTGTCTAACTCTTCATGACCCCATTTAAGGTTTTCTTGGCAAAGATACTTGAGTTGTTTTCCATTTCCTTTTTCAGCTTTTGCAGATGAGGAACTGAAGCAAACAGGGTTAAGTGACTTGACCAGCATCACACAGCTTGTAAGTGTCTGAGGCCGCATTTGAACTCAGGTCCTCCTGACTTCAGACCCAGCATTCTGTTCATTGCACCACCTCACTGCCCCATGTATGAATTTATGTCACATGAAAATGTCTCATCCCCCTGCTAGCCTGCAATCTATGTGAGAATGGGAACCATGCTTTGACTAAATTTATATCTCCTCTCAGTGAGGGCCACCTCCAGTTGTCCTGATCTATATCTGACCACCGGACCCAGATGGCTCCAGAGGAGAAAGTGAGGCTAGTGATTTTGTACAGCCCTTCCTCACTTAAATCCAGTTCACTTGCATGTCATGGCATCAACTCTCTGATATCATGGTCCTCTTTGAGAATAAAGGATAAACAACAATCTCCTCTCAGCACAGTGTTCTATACAGTGATGCTTAATAAATATTTATATATTAAATGAATTGGACCACAATGGTTAAGGAGCTGTGTTAGACTGGCATGAGGGATGTAGGGGGTAGACAATGATTATAAAATATAGTCCCTACCTCAAGGATTTTGGGAAAACAAGGCATGAAAAAAACAGAAATACGCAAGTATATGCTTAATTTATAAATGATTAGTATAGACAATTATTGCTTTAAATAAAAAAAGACATATAATTGAGGGTTAATATGGTCTAGAAAGGTTGTGGTGGAAGGTTTAGACTGAAGCTTGACTTTGAATGATAGTAGAGCCTAAGAAAAAGAGAAAACATAGTTGAGGGAAGGGGGAATTAAGGAGTGATGGGAAGTAGTGAAAATGAAGACAATGAGGTAGGAAATTGTAAGAAATGTTTGTTGGGATGGGAGGAGAGCAGGAAAGAATGTTTAGCAGACCAGTTTGGCTTGCCTGAATGGTTCACAAAGGAAAAAAAAATAAGAAACAATACTGGAAATCTAGGAGGGGCCAGACTATGGAGGGCCTTGAATTAGTAGCCTCCATGGTTTAGACTTGTGTAGTGAAAGGAGCCATGAGCTGGAAATCAAGGGATCTTGGTTTCTGTCCCAGTTCTACCCCTGACTAATAAAGCACTCTCTCGATGCATTTCCTCATCTTGTAAAATGAGGCTGGACAGTATGATCTCTAAGGTTCCTTCTACTCCTTAATTCTGTGATCTTAACATTTGACTTGCTTGAAAATTGCTTTCATTAAAAAAGAACGTTGTCATCATTTCTTGGCCTTCTAGACGAAGTAAAATGGTTTAAAATATGGACAGGAGAAGGGGAAAAGGTAAAAGATAGATGATCCAACCCCTCTCCCCATCCTCAACTATTGAGGGTTCATTGAATAGGCTGTGGAACCATGTGCAGGTTCCTAAGGTTGCTAAGGGATGAATCTAAGCCTGTGATCTTTAAAATTGAGCCAGGGAAGTATTGTTGAGCGCAAGTTGACATATTTTTTTTTTCTTTCTGAGGCCGTTACACATTGCTTTCTGGTCAGATGAGGAGGAGCCAATTTTGATTTCAGAGAAAAGAGACAGAATGTCATTGGATTGAGGGGAGGGGAGGGAAGCAAAAACTTATTGCTTTCGTATTTTCGTTTACAACTGCTGGCTGTGTGGCAAGAGGAAAGATAATGAGAAAAGCAATGGCCATTTGTAGCCTGCGTCCAAGACAGGGAATCTAAGCTAAGTCACTCAGGTTTCCAGTGATTGGGGTGTGCCTACAGCTTCTAATCTCCCTCATTCTCTTTCCTCCAGGGAAAGATCCTTACAGGATTATGGAGCTGAAATGAGTACACTTGGAGCAAGAGAGGCTCTCTATCTAACCCTGCATTTCCCTTTTCTGCTTCCTTGCTCTTTGGGGGAGAGTAGGAGGTCCTACCACCCCTTTGTTCCTCCTGGCCACAACCATAGGAAAGCACCATAGATAGGGCAGGAGAGGTGGGAAAAAGAGATGGTCCAAGCACTTGTCCTGTCTGACTGTGGTTCCTGTGGAAACCAACATTCTTCTTGAAATGCTTTTCCTTGCCCAGAGCCTTGAGCTCTTTGCACAGAGTTCTCCACTGAGCAAAGGGGAAGGAAGCTTTGTATTTCTGACTGAGCTCCTATGAAACTTGCCCTTTAACATATCACCGAAATCACCGGGCTTTGTGAGATTAATTTATAAGGGCTTTATTTGCAATGGCTCAAGAGGAGAAGATGCTATCTCTTTCTGGAGGACACATGTATTTAAACCAGAGGCCAGTCTATTTATAGGCCTTATAGAGTGTGTTGTAGGAAGAAGGTGGAGGTCGCTGTTTAATGCTTTGTTCCTCATTTGCTGTGGTTTCAAGAGCACTTTCCCAGTAGTACTAGAGGCTTAAAAAAAATTCCAAATCTCCATTGATATGTATAATCTTTTGATGTACTTTTCACGGAAAATAAAGCAGGAAAAAGGGTTCAGTGTAAGCTAGCCAAAGGATCTTGGGTCTTTTGATCACTTTCCATTAGCATTAAACAGTAATCTCTGTCCTGTTAGATTTTGTTTGAAAGGAAGTTCACTGTTTAATGAAGATAAACATGTTGGTTGATATTTAATATGTCTTCGCAAGTCAGGGGCTGAAAGGATTCAGGCTCAGAGTTGAGCTCTGTTGGCAGATACACCTTCTTTGTGTGAGGGGGATTTTGAATGTCCTAAACATCTTATCAGCCAGTGGCCAAAAGATTGAAATATGCTTGCCGAAAAGAAAAGAAAAGAAAAAAAAAGAAAAAAAAACTGTAACTGAGAGAGGTTTGCTTCGGATCTCTCTCTTTCCACTATGAATCAGGCATGTGTTCTAGGGGCCATTCAGCCATATCTTGGTTCTTGTCACCCAATCCTGTGGCCAAAAGAAGTCTGAGTGTGAAGGTACACAGAACCAAAGTGACAGGGTCATTCGTGGAAAGTAGTGGTGAGTTTGTTTTTCGGCTTTGGTTGGGTAGGTTAGGGCTAGGAAAATTGGTGTAACTGTGCTTGGAGTATCTTGAAGCTGTTGGTGGTTCTGCTGGCATTTCACTGTGTTGGAGGCAAGGCCTGACTTCTTTGGGCTGATGGTCCCCACGGCTTTGTATGGAAAACACATCAGGGAGGTGCATCATATCAGGATTGTTTGCAAACCTTTTTTATCCTTTTTGGCTTGAGTACTGCCTAGGATTCTTCAATGCCTCTTTGGCATGTTCATGGGGGAAAAGCATGCCGTAGACTAGAGTCATTTTATTTTAGAAGAGCATGGCTCTTAAGAACTTGGAATAAAGAAAACCTTTGTAGAGAAATTGAATTTGGTACTACAGAAACTGCAGCGTTGCTGGTGTCTTGAGAGTATGAGTTAGAATTGAAACGTCAGAGTTAGAGGGGACAAAGGTCCTAAGAATGAGAGCAGCCCTTTACACTTTACCAAGCACTTTCTTCACAATGACCTCGTGAGGTAGATGGTGTAATTATTAATGTTTCTATCCTTATAGATGAGGAAACCAAGAGTCAAAGGAGATAAGAGGCTTGCTAACATTCACACAGTTATTAAGTGCTGGAGGCAGGACTGAAACCCAAATTTTCTAACTGCAGAAATCATCTGATCCAACCACTACCCAAAGCATGAATCTCACCTACAAAAGTCCCTTACAAATGGATAGACTACCTCCTCTTGAATACCTCCAAAAGCCCCCAATTCCATTTTTAAAAGACTATCATTGCTGAAAAGTTTTTTTTCTTTATCTGAACCTTAAATATGCCTGCTTCTAACTTCTGCTCATTGATTCTGCCCTCTAGTTTAGCAAAATCAAGTCTAATCTCTCTTCCACATATCAAAGTTTTAAATATTTGAAGACTAAGATTCCTTCTCAGTCTTTTTCTTCTCAGGGCAAGTATCCCTCATTTATTCATCTGATCCTAGTGATGTCATTTCCAGCCCCTACACCCTCCAAGTCACCTTCATCTTCACATTCTCCAGTTTTTGATAAGTGGCACCAAAACTGGACATATTTCTGGAAGTGCATGCCCAAGGCAGAGTGCAATGGAACTTCTCTCTGCATACTTTACTTCTATTAACTTAGCCTCAGATTGCATTAGTTCTTTTGGTTATCACATCACATCTTTGTATCCCCAGTGCTTAGCACAGTGCCTGGCATATAGTTGGCTCTTGATAAATACTTGTTGACCGACTATTCCGTATTAATCTTATTCAACTAAGACTCTCTGATTTTTTTTCAAATCAGTAAGAGTCACATAATGACTTTTTAGCCAAGACTTACCACTGTCTACCTGTGGAGTTGATCTTTTGAGCCCAAGTGCCAGGCTTTGTCTTGTTAGCTTTAGCCCACTATTCCAAGGTATCAGCCTATTGTTCCCAGCTCCATTCAGTGAAAAAAATTTGCCGTGTCTGTTACTGATTATCATGCCCCTGTAAAAGTCATTGATAAAAATTTTGAATGGAACAGGGACTTTATGAAATAGGAAATGGACAGAGGACAGTAAAATGGAGAAACACTACTTTGTCCTTAATTTAAAACTCAGAGTTTCCCTGGAGGTGAAGAATGATTTGAGAAGCCCTGTTTTCATATTACACAAATCCCTAGTTCTCTAATCATAATAAGTTCCATCTGTAGCTTCAAATTATTATAGCAAATTGTGTCTTCTGAGAGAGTTGCATATAAGACTGTGCTCAAAAGACAAATTGGGTCTTCTGAGGAAAGGGAGTTATAGATGAATACTGTACACTGCAGGAATCGCTAATATTAGCTTTAGTGGCATTCATAAGGGAGGGAGTTATTGCAGTAATAACAGCCCCTCTCCAAATCTGAGATGGAGGAGAAGGCTTGTGTGTTTTGTTGCCAATCAACACCTCATTTCCTTGTAGCATCAATATGACTTAAGAGATTGATAGGGCTTGTTGAGGGGAGAGGTGGGGCACCTAAGAAAGAGGACAGAGTGGTTAGGCACTTCAGGCTTTTATTAAAGAAGCTTCACTAATTAGAGTGGTAACAGTCAATCAGTCAGCCAAGAAACACATCAAAAACCTATTCTGTACCAGGCCCTGGGGATATAAAGACAAAAATCAAGTATTCTTTGCCCTCAAGGAACTTATATTCTTTAGGAGGGTACAATATTTACATATAATCTGTGCTTGAATAAGTAGAGATAGGACTAGACTTGTGTTTTTACTGATACACAGAACTCCCAGTCATTGTAATTGGGCTGCTAAGTGGCTTGGTGGGTAGACTTCTGGACCTGTAGTCAGGAAGACCTGAGTTTAAATCCAGCCTCAGATACTTACTAGCGGTGTGACCCTGGGCAAGTCACTTAACCTTGTTTGCTTCAGTTTCCTCATCTGTAAAATGAGCTGAAGAAGGAAATGGCAAACCGAGAAAAAAATCAAGAAAATCTCCAAATGGGGTCATGGAGAGTCAATCATGACTGAAATGACTGAACAACAAAAGTCATCATAGTATGTGTCAGAGGTGGGATTAAACCCAGGCCCTCCTGGCTCTGAATCCAGTTCTCTATCTTCTATGATATACTTCCTCTCCATAAAGTAACTACACACAAAATAATCACTAAGTACATAAAACATATATATGCAAAATGAATACAAGATAATTGAGGGGGGAGGCACTAGCAGCTGGGGATGTTCCTCTTGGGATGAGTTTCTCTTGGGGATGGCATTTGATCTGAGCTTTGAAGGGCATCAGGGGGTCTAAGAGGCAGAAATGCAGAGAGAGTGCTTTCTAGGCATCAGGGGCAGCCTTGGCAAGGGCACAGAGATGAGAGAGAAAATATCATGTGTGAGGAACAGCAAGAAGTCCAGGTTGACTGAACCAAAGAGTATGGAATAAAGCTGGAAAGTTAGGTTAGATCCAAATTGCAAATGGCTTTAAAATATCCAAAAGCAGAATTTATATTTGATCCTAGAGGTTATAAGGAGTCAGTGGAGTTTATTGAGTAAGACCTGTGTGTCAGGGATATCATTTTCACATCTGTGTGGAGAATCGATTGGAGGAGAGAGAAACTTGAGGTAGGGAGACCAAGCAGGAGAATTACATTAACAATCATCCAGTTAGCTTTGGAATGACTGGCCAATTTTGGGCTGATGCTTCCTGCTATTTCCTTCTTACTAAATGAGTCTATTGAGCTCCCTTTTCTCCCCTCTCCTGCAATATAGGGGGGACACTTTATCTAGAAAAAAGGTCAATTCAAAGTCATTTTTTTTTTAGGGTAGAAACTGAGGAAGTGTGTTGAGGTTTCTGATTGTCTAGTAGTAGTAATAGTAATAGTAGTAGCAGCAGCAGCAGCAGTATGATTTCATCATTGTTGCAGGGATGATACAGAGGGGGAAAGATTCATTGTATACAGCTGAATGCGTGGAGGTGACTCACTTGAATGAAATAGAATGTATCAATAATAGCTGGCTGGACTGGCTTGGCCCCTTTGCACGCTTATGCGTGCTAACAGAAATCCTGAATATGTTGCAAGTAAAAACAAGTTGTGACTTACTCCTGTATGTCTTCAGTCAGAGGGAGATAAGAAGAGCCGGACAGTTACTCTTTGAATAAATATAGAAAGCCATCATTTGTTTTCAAATAACCTAGGGATAGCTGTTTTCCTCCCTTGTTACACATCCCTTTGCGTGTGAAACCATTAATTCCCTACCTTTTCCCAGTGAAATAATGTGCCTAATTAACTGTTTTGTGTTTTCTTGACCATATTTTCTCTGATGTGATTAGTACACTTGGCTGTTGGGTGATGAAGTGACTAGGTGGTACAGTGGATAGAACACTGGATTTGGGAGTTGATAAGTCCTGAGTTCAAATCTTTCCTAAGACACTTAGCTGTGTGAACCTAGGTAAGTTACTTAACCTCAGTTTACTCATCCATAAAATGGAGATACTGTGAATAGCAAACGAGATAATATTTATAAGGTACTTTGCAAACTTTTAAGAGCTATATCTTACTGTTGTTGTGTTGTTTCAGTTGTGACTCTTTGTGATCCTATTTGAGATTTTCTTGGTAAAGATACTGGAATGGTTTGCCATTTCTTTCTCCAGATCATTTTATAAAGGAGAAACTGAGGCAAATAAGGTTAAGTGGCTTGCCCAGTGTCACACAGCTAGCAAGTGTCTGAGGCTGGATTTGAACTCAGGTCTTCCTGACTCTATGCCTGGTTCTTTTTCCACTGCACTACCTAGCTATCCCTAAAGAGCTGTATAAGTAGAAGTTGTTTATTATGTTATGTAAGACAAAAGGAAGGATATCCTGGTCAAAAATGACTGTTATATAAATTGGAGAATAGATATTTCAAAAAAAATTATCTTTCCAAGTTTTACAGATAACTATTTTTGCTCTGTAACCATTTCCCTTTATTAGGCCTCTAATTGAACCCTCTTTTATAAAAAAGACAAAGGATTTAAGCAAAACCAACTGGTCCAGTGACCATGACAGGAAATTAAGCACCAGAGAAGTTAAGTCTAGTGGGTTCTGAGGTGGTATTTGAACCCAAGTCTTCCTTATTGCCAGTGTTATTGATTCCTTTTGAACTGTGACATAAGTATTTTCATAATAATATGGCTGCAGAATGATTAATAAAAATGAAAGATTTGTAGTAATGACAAGAACCAAGCATCCTGCAGGGCAGGTCTTACGTTGTAGCTTCTGACTACAGGCTGGTTTTCTTCTGAGCTTTACAGAAACCCAAATTGCTCTCAGGCACCTACCTGGCCATTTTTAGACTTAGTCTGCAATGTCCAAATATGTGAAAGGTTGATACAATGCCCCAATATTTTTTTTTTCAAAATTCATCTCTTACGTTCTAGTTCACTCCCCTCTTCATGTTCAGAAAAACAAGAAAGGATAATGAAGAAAACACTTGAGATAGGTGAAAATCTATCTTGGCCAAAGCGATGGCCAAAAGACTTCTAGAAAAGGGGAATACGCAACCCCATCTCAGAAGCAAATCTGATCATTAGGAAATCTTATTTCCTACAAACTCAGTTCATCAACCAACCCAAATGGTTGAGTCAGTCATCAGATCAGAACAGCAATAGCAGAAGAGAATTGTACTTTAAACTTAGCATCAGACTTAAATTAGGTATTAGAGAGAACTTCCTTAATCTTGTCAGGGTTAATTACCTAATCATTTTTCTTGCATTCTTTGCAAGATTCATCTCTACCTCTTCAGAGTTGCCTTTGCTTATTACTTTATTCTAACTTAAGGGCTCCATAAATTAATTTATAATAATAGTTAGTATTTATACAGCACTTTGAAGTTTGCAAAGCATTTAACAAATATCATTTGATCCTCACAACAACCCTGGGAGGTAACTCCTATTTTTACCCCCATTTTACAGATGATAAAAACTGAGGCAGTCAGAGGTTAAGCAACTTGCCCAGGTCTTGTAGGTAGTAAGTGTCTGAGGCGGGATGTGAACTCAGGTGTCCCCTATTCCAGGTCTTTATTATTAAGAATCTTGGAGTCTGTAGGAAACCTTGAAGGTCACCTACTTTAACTCCTCACCCCTATGAGATTCCTCTAGATAGGTGGTTTATTATCCAGCCTGATTCTTGCTTATTTCTCAGTTTACTTACTTACCTACACACACACACACCCAGTAAGATTAAGCTCCTTGAGGACAGGGACTACTTTATTTTTTTGTTTTTTCCTCCCTAGAACCCTTTCATAGTGCATAGCACACAGTAGGGGCTTAATAAATGTTTGAATTGAACTGAACTGAATGGGTTATTAGAGAGAATACCCATTTTGTCAGGGATGTTTGAAATGTAATCGTTCTTTGACATGAGTAGTTAATCCCTTCAGTTTCCTTTTGACCTTTTAATTCCATGATTGTTTTTGTCTCATTTCCCTATAGCTTCTAAATGTAGTGCAAATGGGATATTTGATGGGTTTGGGTATCTTGCCAGAGATGAAAAACAAATTTTTATTTAAGCCAAAAGATCTTCATTACCACAAAATAACTTGACTCTTTTCTTGGCAAGCTCATTGGGAGTTCCAATCTGGAAGTCTGATGGATATGGTTAAAAAAAACAAAAAAACAAAAACAAAACAAAACCAAAAAAAAAGCAACAACCCTGAAGTATGTTGTTCAGATTAAGCATGACAATTTGGTTTTCTGGTGATGAGATGGAGAGGGAGGCTTCATTTCAATCAGTCAGTCAATAAACATTTACTAAGTGCCTACTCCACTTGTGCTAAGCTCTGGGGAGCCAACAGGAGGCAAGAGACAGTCTGGACCATCAAGGAGCTTACAGTCTAATGGGGAAGGCAAATAGATATATGCAAAGCATGCTATATACAGGACAAATAGGAAATAATTAACAGAGGGAAGGCACTGGAATTAAGAGGGACTGGGGAAGGCTTTCCTTTAGAAGGTGCAATTTTAGTAGTTCTTTTAAAGGAAGCCAGGGAGGTCAGTCACCAGAGTGGGGGAGGGGGAACATTCCAGGCATGAGGGACAGGCAGAGAAAATGCTTGGAACCCAGAGCTGGAGTGTCTTGCTCCTGGAAAGGCCAGGAGGCCAGTGCCACTGAAGTAGTCTTTGTTCTTAATGTTTGCCATGCTGAGGTATAGGAGTACTTCCCTATATCCTTCCTTATTGTATATGTGTTTATGTGTATGTATTCTCTAGTTTACATTTAACAGGGTGCCACATGGTGTTGAATACAAGATCAGCAATCACTGCCAGGTTTCTTAGTCTCTTAGCAGAGGAAATAAAAAAGAGTTAAGCCTAAGCAGGTACTGTTAAATCATATTCACTTATTCCAAAGACACAAGCAACAGCCTCATAATTATGCCCACCAAACTGCATTTCTTCACTGAGCCACTGATAGTAGTAATGACAATAATAGTAACACCTGGGTATTGTAAAGCGCCTTGCAAGCATTAACCCATCAATCCTTCCAACATCTCTGGGAGAGACATTAAAATTTCCTCCCCGTCCTGTAAATTGATGATATGCCTCACAGATTATTTAAATAACTTTAACTATGGTTAAAAACACTAATTTAAGGTCCAAAGCCAAGGCTTTCTGGTGCTCAGGCTCTTTTGCCAAGAGAGCAGATTTTTTGTTGGCTAGGGTATATAGTGAAGATTGGCATTATGATTGTTGCTTTTTAAAATGTCACTCAGCTGCCTAGATCAAGGGAAATTCCCTGGAACCTCCCAAATGATTCCATTCCATGAAACATTTCTTTTATTGATTTTTGTGCTTAACAATATGATTAGCTTCAAAGATGGTGCCATAACTCCCTGGAAAAGCATCCGATTCTTAAAAGCTAAGTTTCCATTTTACCTTACAAAACAGGTCTTGTTTTTTTCCAGTGCCTCTGATGCCCTTATATTCCTGTTTGTCTGCTGCTGAGGCTGGTAGTAAATGCCTCTGTTGAAGCCTCCTGGGAATTTCCTGACAAACTTCAGTTGTTCTCAGCTCAGAGTTCTCCTCTTAGTGAAACTGTAGTAAAAAGGAAAGTAGCAGCTGGAACATACTCTCTTACAGCCAGAAAGTGGGCTTCTGTGCAATAATGACATCACTGGCCATTCCTCCGCTTGTGGAAAATAGAAATTGTAAGATTGTTTGGCAGACAAGGAAGGGCACCATCAGTCTTATGAAAACATTTAGATGGTAGTAGCCATATTTTAGATGTACCATGATTTGCTTTCATGGGTAACTTGGGTCATTATTATAATCCTCATTTTCCTTTTTTCCCCCTAACTTGTGAGACTTAGTACTAGAGCCTTATGTCAGAGTACATGGGTCAGTTTGGTAATACCATGTTTAGTGTACAGTTTTGCAAGTATATAAGTATTTCTTTAAAAGCAAATCTGGTCAAGGTTTATATTTGCATTCACATTAAATCCTTATGTTTATTGAATGTAGAGAATAAAACTCAGAAGCTCAGTCCTGTATTTAGCAATCTATTCTGATGCTCTCAGTTTGCTTGCCCTCATAAAGTATATGTTAGTTATATAGCTCATTAATTCCTTGAGTTTGGGAATTCCTGATTGGATCTAGTGATGGGAAATGCAAAATTAGCACTATAGCTGGCACCCTAGATAGAGAGTTAAATTAAACAAAATGGGAAGGGGTATTATAGTGATTTGAATGTAATGGTGTCTGGTTAATCATGACTGCCAAGGAGATAGGGTTCCTCGTTTGTCAGAAAGGCTGGTTACTGATATATTACCTTCTTTCAAGCAAAGCCTCTATTTGGATTTCTGATTCATGGCTGGGTCTTTGAGCAGGCTGGAGTTGGAAAGAAACCTCTCTGGCATTGCTTTGATGAGATCCAGTCTTCTAGGCAGTGGACACACTTGCCTCAAGAGAGAATTTATTATTAGCTCTGGTGAGGTAGACAGCAAGGGCAATTATCCACGGTTGAAAACAGAACTGGAATTAAAGAAGGGAAAAAGAGAGCAGCATGCCTGGGGTTCTGAGATGAGGGGAAGGCTCTTTCCTATACCATAGAGTCACAGACCAGTTACCCAAAGAGGAAGAGGGAAAGGTGTTTTTCACTATCCCTACTTTTTGACCTCATAAAGAATAAGTCATTAAAAAAAAGAATAACAGTCATAGAATCTTAGAACTGGAAGGGTCCTTGGAGGTTGTCTGGCCCAACCAACTTGATGAAGGTCATATAATTAATTTGTGGCAGAACCAAGGACTAAAATCCAACTCTTCTGCATGTCAGTTCAGTCATTGTTCTATTACTCATATACAAAGTCAACCTCATTTCAGCCTCTAAATCAGGAGTTCTTAACCTGGGATTAGATTTCTAGGGGTCCATGAACATAATTTATTTCCTTTGTATGTGTGTTTTATTCATTTAGACAACAAATCAACACACATTTATTAAGCAAGTGTTGTTCAGTCAGGTCCAACTCTTTTTGACCCCACTGGGGCTTTCATGGGAAAGATATTAGAGTGGTTTGCCAGTTTGTTTTACAGATGAGGAAACTGAGGCAAACAGGGGAAGTGACTTGCCTAGGGTCACACAACTAGTAACGATCTGAGGCTGGATTTGAACTAATGAACATGAGTCTTCCTGATTCCAAGCCCAGTGCACTATCTCCTGGGCCACCTAGCTTCCCTGTTATTAAGCAAGTACTAAGCATTTATTAAAGCACTGTGCTAAGTGCTGGGAATACAAATACAAGCAGAAAAAAGGCAGTCCCTGCCGCTAGGGATCTTACTTTCTAAATGGGGAAGACAACACATAAAAGGAATTTGCAAAGGTAGAAGGATGGAAAGGTACCAGGAGATTCATGGTAGAGAACATCTGGAGAATCAGGAATGGAACCTGGAGAAGAATAAAGCTATGGTTGCCTTGGGCATTTTCCTTAAATGGACATTCTGGGAGGAACCAGCCAATCAAACCAACTTAGCTTCAGAGAGTACTTCCAGTGTGAGAAATTTAAGTGGAGTCAGAAGTGAGGGTTTATGTTTAACAATTGGCTGTCCAACCCTACCCCCCAACCCCTTTACCCAAAAATGTACCCATGACACACTTTTATGTTTAATTTGCATTTTTCACATCCTCTCCATCACCTTCTTGAGTCTAAACAATCAACAGAACACTAACTCAGACCCTGATTTGTAGTGTTTGCCATTTTCTGAGGTATAAGTGCTTACATTGAAAATTTAATAGTTAACTTTCTTGAGCTAGTTAGAGCTGGCTCTAGCATACCCTGGTTGCAGTGAACTTTCACAATGAAGAAGCTTCCATGTCTAATGGTATACAGACAGTCTGGAGAGTCAGGAGTGGACCCTGGAAAGGAATGAAAACCTATTATTCTGAGGTCCCTAATTTTCACAAGACTTCCAGAAGGGTCCATGACACACACAAAAAATGGTTAAAAACTCCTCTAAATCTTAAAACTTATTAATATACCTTCTTTCCCTAAGCCACTACTCCTTTGTAGGTGTTCCATTCCTGAAATCCATAACAGTCCCAAGAAGACTGAAAGACTACATTCAACTTCCAACAATTTATGTTAAGTGAAGCCAGAGAGAACATAGGGAAAAACTAGAAAAGTCCCTTTAGGTAACAAGATATGCTACAAAATAGCCAAGTTTGGTAGTTTAAGTAAAAATTATCTATCCATCTTTTCTTTGCCCATGCACCAACAGATATGCCAAGAAAAAAGTGAAAATATAGGCAACAAGAAAATCAGAAGGGGGAAGGGAAGTACCTGAGTGAGCAACAGAGTGGGTGATCAGTCCCTGTTGAGTTAATGCTCCATAGTACTACCAAACTCTCAGATCAGATGGTGGCAAGCCAAGCCACCATGACTTTAGGCCATTCTGCTGTGTCCATGGCTTCTCTTTGCTATGCTGCCTGAGTAGAACAGACCTGGGACAATATATACTAGCTGTGAAGGGGATTTCACAGACCTTTGTATATTCAAGGATATGATTGATGTGCTGTGACAATGAGGGATGGATTTAAGGGCCACATCACCCAGTCTGTGCGGGTAAATGAGGATTTGTGGAAATCTAATTCCCTGAATTGTCTTGTGTTATTTTTCCTTATGTAAGATTGGTCTACAGTAATTACTTTTGTGGTGTGTTATTATTACCTGTCAAAGTTTTTGAGACATGGGAGTTTTATGATTTGATGCCTTGGACTCAGTTAACAACTCTCGTTCTTTGTGAAGGATTGAGCCTCATGAAAAATCATAGCTAATCTCATTTTTTTTTAATGCCTACAATGATATGTGGGGTAAGTTTGGATTCTTTGTGGACTGAAGCCAGCAACCTACTGTTTTGCAATTTGTTTAAACATCACAGTGTATACAACATATGTACATGTTCCATCAAATATGAAGGCTGTTGCTATTTTTAGCCTATCACAAAGAAATCCACATTTTCTGTTAAATGTCTTGATATAAAGTAATTTTGAGCAAAATTTCTGCACAAATCATTTTTCGAGAGATTGGCTGTCAAGTGTATTTTTTTAAGTAGCACTTTCATGAGAACCAATGAGACCTTGAAAATTCAGATGTATTCTGAGCATGAAATGTGGTTGAAGATGTCAATTTTTAAACGGCATTTTGAGAAGTAGTTAGCTTAAAAGTGTAGCAATTCAGAGCACACAAGGAATGATTTTGAAGTGTAAAGTCTTAAAACAGGGGAAAGAAATTTGACAGTTTCACTACAATTAGGACTGCATCAGGCTCAGCTCCCACTTGTGAACACTTTTTCATCTAACAGCTTCCTCTGCTGGTGTAGAAAGCCTCTAGCAGAGAATCTAACTGCCTTACCTGCTGACCTAGCCTACTATATTGAACTGAATGGCTATCTGGGACTAAAGTTCTGCCATCAGGTTATAATAGTCCTCCTAGAAAGGTCATAATGCTTCAATATGTGTGTGTGTGTGTGTGTGTGTGTGTGTGTGTGTGTGTGTGTTTAATGAATACTAGGTTAAAGGAGAGAAACAGCAGCTTAGCCTTCTCCCCCCCCCCCATATTGTTACAGAACTACTCACATTTGCTAGTATTCTCAGGCTAACTTTCTAACAGGTGATCAGTTGCAAATATTCTCCATCAGTTGTCCCTCCTTTTACTGGGACTCTTATAACCTCTCACTACAATAGAATGGCCCACGAAGTAGAAAGATCTAGAGGGAAATAGGGTTCCCGTTAATTAGGAAAGGGCTAAAGAAATGGTATATGAATGTAATGTAATGTTATTGCATTTGTAAGAAATTATGAATATTAAGATTTCAGAGAAACTTGAAAAGACTTATGAACTGATGCAGAACAGAAACAAGAGAACAACTTACATGATATCCACAGTAATGTAAAAGAAGACAACACTAAAAGATTTCAGAACTCTGATCAAAGTAATAACCAATTGTAACTTAAGAGAAGTAATGAAATAGGGCAGAAAAGTGCTTGATTCAAGATGTGGGATGCTTTTTTTCACTCATGACTAATTGTTTGTTTTGTTTAACTGCACTTTTTTTTTTTTTACAATGGAGGGTTCAAGTGGTTGGTATAGCAGGGGAGGGAGGGTACCCCAGAGTAACAATGATATAAAAAAATTAGCATCGATAAGACCTTTGAAATTAAGGATTGAAGTTGTTAGAACCCAGAATCTTTAGTAGTTATATACTTTAAAGTCAGTAGGGGAACATATTTGAATTAGGGCCAAAGAACTTGGGGTCATTCACTAGGACTGAGGTAGGAACTAAGTTAGGGCATAAACAAAGTCCAAGGTAGAAAGTGAAAATTAAAACCAGAACTGAGTTCCTAGGTTATCGAGGAGTTACCCTGAAGTAAAGTTAACAAATTCATGGTGAGCAAACACAGCCACACTGCTGTTGGAGCTTACCGGACATTCATCTCAGGTCAGGGTAAGGGCTTAAACTACAGACAGCTGGGTTATTGGTTTAGGCAGCCTTCCAGGCCTCAGGAAGTCACGTACTGGCCCTCATACTGTGTAGTACTGCCGTATCAGTTCAATTCAATAGATACTATTCATGCACCATCTATGTACCAGCCCCATGCTGGGTAGATGAGATATAAATATGAAAATGAAAAAGTCCTTGCCTTCAAGGAATTACATTCTACTAGAATTCTACCTCAGTCTGGGGATGGGGGTGGGTGGGATAAGGATGAGGAGAGGAGCAACTTTAGGGTGTGGGAGCAGAAAAGAAGTAGTGAGCTCTTCAGTTTCTTTCTCTTTGCCTCAGTTGTCTCATTGCAATGAATATTTCACAGCCTTTGTCAGTCAGTCACCCAAGTTCAGCCTGCCCTTATATCCCACCTACACCATCCTTCTCCTATCCCCACACAATCAGACCCTTCTTCCTTCTTTCTACCATGGTCACCTCTACCCCAAACCTCCCTTTTAGCAAAATTTAGCAAAAGAGAGTCAGGAAACCTAGAATATGTTTAAGATACTTCAGAGTGTCATGATAAGTAGTGTTTGAGCAATAGTGGAACCAATCCAGGTTTTTGTTGTTGTCATTACTATTGATTTTAATCAACTGAGAATTACAAGTAACCCCTCTAAAACACCAAAGACAGCAGTTTCAAAACACCGAAGATGTAGGAAATATAACTTGTAAGAATAGGCATTTGTTGATTTACCAAAAATCAAGGCTTGAATGGTAAAAAGAAGATAGATAACTCCTTTCTTTGGCAGATGAATAACATCACCTTTTTCTCTACAGATTTTGTCTCTCCACCCCCTGTTTCTCCTAAATGAATTTTTGATTTTTAAGCTCACTCTCTGTTTCTTACCTTAGGTTTCTGTTTCAAAAGCCCAATATTCTTGAAGTGCTCACCCCCAATTTACCACCTTGGTACAAGTAGGTTGCCTGGTAGGGATAGCTTTATGAATAGACAATAGTTTCCTGCCAATAGGAGAATGATATAGTGAAAAGAATGCAGAACCTAGATTCACTGAAGCAAAGAATCTCTGATTTGAAAAGGACCTCAGTTACATTGTTGAATCATTACCTAGATCAAGGTATATCCAGCAAAAAGTCGAGGGTGGGGGTAGGGGATGGGGGGTGTCTGGAGTCCAATCCCATCTCTGATACTGGTTCCCTGATCTTTGGGCATTTCATTGGCCGTGTCTAAGTTTCTTTATCTGAAAAATGGGAATGAGTAATGATAATTAGGATTGTTGTGGTGAAAGCATGTTGCAAACCTGAAAATATTTTATCACTGTAAGTTATTATTCAGTGGTTAGATCTCTAGGACATCAGAGACACTCCCTAGCCAAGATAGCTGATAGCCAATATTCCTTAATTACAGTATTATGCTATTAGCTTAAGCTGAATGGGGTCAAATGGAAACATAGTAAGCCTCATTTATATATCAATGTAAACAAATTTGTCATCTGCTTTCTGAGATTTCTATTAGAAATGGAAAGAAAAATAAAGGGAGAATGTGTGAACAATAGATGCCTAAGGTTTGAGAGATGTGGTTTAGTTTAGGGCCAACTGGCTACTGACGTACAGAATATAGCCAAGGAAACATTTCCTAAATGGAGTATCTCAGCTCCATAAGGAACAGGCAGTTTGTTTTAAACTCTTGAATAAAGTAAAGATAATTTTACAATTTTGAATAAAAGATAAATAGGAAAAATTATTTTCTTTATGTCCATTTGAAAGAAACTTATTACATCTTTGTTTCTGACTAGGGAAACCTCAAACTTTTTTTTTTTTAATAATGTCACCATTAGCTAATGAGAATAGTTTAAGAGTTAAGGGTCAACTTGTACCAGTTGTACTGAGTGAGTTCAACAGATTTGAAGTTTCTTCATTTTGTTCAAGGGTTCAAAACAAGTGGTACTTGAAGAAATACGAAGCAGTTTTGAGCTATTTGCTGCTCTTAGAAATTAGTTCCTTGTAAGAAAGCAGTAATACTAAGATAGTTGACTTATTGAAATGGAAAGGAACAACTTTCTTGATAATATGCAGAATCAGACAAAGTAGCCAATCAGAAAATTGCATGGAAAATCCTCTTTTTTTTTTTAAACAAAAGCATGATAATTAAAAAAAAACAAAATGTTTAATTAAATGAAAACTCATTTAGAGGGAAGGACTTTTTAAAGGTTGCTGTTTTGCAGAGACAAGGGAAAATTAATTAAATTAGGCATTAAAGATGATTTCACAGTATAACTTTGTCCCAGAGAAAGGAACTGAATGGGCTCTTAATATTTTGGCAAATGAAAGTGGCAATCAAAAAGACGACTTTAGAACCACATTAATGAAAAGGTGGATAAATTGCTAAGTCAATTGAGAGCTTTTTCTCTGGACAAGTTTTTATAATAATCTTTAATTGACTGGAGTTCACATTGCTTTAATTTTTTACCTAGTTAAGTGGGAGAAGGTTTAGTCCATGGCCGCTTATATTCAGCAATCATGTTTCCACACAGGCTGCTTAAAAAAAAAATTGGACATTTTTTTTGTTACTGGCTGTGACTTAACCAATTACTTAAAAGCCTTTGGCCTGGTTGAAAAGATTATTATTTCATAACTAGCACTTCAAGTAACAAAATATTATAATTATTATGCAATGACTTCACGTGTATAATGGGTATCATATTGCTTGCCTTCTCCATGGGTGGGGGAGGGGCTTGAGAGAGGGAAAGAATTTGGAACTCAAAATAAAAAATGAATGTTAAAAATAATAATTGTTATTATGCAATGACAAAGTATTTTATATAGTTGAACAAGCAAATGGATAAATGAAAAAAGCATTTATTAAGCTCTTGCTATGTGAAAAGCACTGTACTAAGTAAGTACTATGTATAGAAATAGAAAAGACAGCCCCAGCTCTCAAGGAATTCACATTCTAATAGGGAAGATAACACATATGGGAGGTTTCAGATACAAGTCAGATGGAAAGACCCTTCCTATCTTGCCCCCCCCCAGTCCTTAGCAAAACAAATTGTAACACATCTTCTGTAGTATCATTTATATTGTTGCTTATCATATATCACATCATCATAATAAATAATACCTAGTATTTATATAATATTTCACAGTATATGGACAGTGATTTACATAGTTTCATTTTCTCATCTGATATCTACGCTAACTACAACTCTGTAAGATAGACGAGGATACTCATCACATTTTACAGATGAGAAAAAATAAGGCTCAGAGAATTTACTGGGGGTGAGACTCAAATAATTTTATCTCAGATAAGAGTCTGTGGGCCAGGGAATCTATAGTTTCCAACATACATTCAGACAAGCAGGGCCCAGAGGCACTGTACTCTGAAGAACCCAAACATACAGTATACTCATCTGTAAAGTCAGGGGATTGGTTTAGATAACTTCAGGGCCCCTTCCAGCTCTAGACAAAAGATCCTGTGATGAGATCAATAGGTCCCCTGTAGCAATTGCCTGCCATATGGGTAGGGCCTGTCTTCTGGAATTTAGGGACAGACATTGATTATCTGGGCCATGATACTAAGTGGGAGAAAAAGCTAGTTTGTGAATGTGTATGCCAGAAATCTTCAGTGAGCAATTACTTGGTGACACTTTTAGAACAAGTGTGGCCAAGGGAAATTGGGCACATATCTAACTGTGCTGCTACAATAAATAATACTTAAAGAACTGACACGGATCTTTTATAAGTTCTTACGCTTGGTAAAGCATGACTTGATTTTCAAAACCCACCCATTCATTCTCATCCTATGTGATTTGTTTTGATGTTCTCCCAGAAATTCTCCACAAAATAGCATCCAACCAGCATCTATATGTACATATATATTTTTCCCCAATTGTGTGTTCAATCAATTTTTAATATTTTTTTAAAGTTTTGAGTTCCAAATTCTGTATCTCCCTTCCTCTCTTCCTCCCCCTCCCTGAGATAGTAAACAATCAGATATGGGTTATACATATGCAAACATATAAAATATTTCCATATTATTCATTTTGTACAAGACGACTCGAATAAAAGAAAAAGAATGAAAGAAAGTGGAAAACAGCATGCTTCAGTCAGTGTTCAAACACTATCAGTTTTTTCTGATCCAAGAGGTTTTTAACCTTTTTGAGTGAAATTCACCTTTGGCAATCATCTGGTGAAGCCTATGGAACTCTTCTCAAAGTAATGCTTTTAAATGAATAAAATAACATACACAGAATTACAAAACAAATCAGTTATATTGGAATACAGTTATAAAAAATTTCTTTTAAGTTCATGGACCCCAGGCTAGGAAACCCTACTTCAGGTTTATTTTGTTTCCACTGGGGGTGAGAGATGGGGTGGGGAGAAGGGATTGTTTCTATTTCGTGAGCAGGGTATTTGGCCTGTCCATCTATTGTTCTTCATTCCTACCACTTGTCTAGCCTAAATTATTTTCTGACATATTTCCTTGACATCACAAGTGCCTTTTCTTGAGTGTAGTTCATCATTAAAAATATGCTGCAGCATACTTTAGCCCACCATGCATCTTTTCATTGTCCTTTAGATGAAAACTTGGGTTCTTTGAAGATTGTGATTTTCCAATGTTCACAACCATATCAGCATTAACAGAGCATTTGTGTTAAAAGGTTAGGTTTTGAATTTGGGAGAAGCATGGGATCTTTAAAAGCATTCGTGCTGGCTGTCCAATGAAAACCAGCTTTTTTTCTCTTCCTCTCACTTAATTCTGAGTCATATTTATTGTCCTTTGCCAGTGCCTGTCTCAAATATAGGTACTATTAATGTACCAACTAAAAAAAAACTGACCATCTAAGCATATGTTATCGTTTCAGCAATAAGTACTTATCATCTATTTGGTTACTCCAGTATGGATTTTTAGTTTGGATGTATAGTTCTTCTCATAAAAATCTTACAGAGATGAGGAAGTTTAAATATGGGTCATTACTGATGTTCCCCTCATTGCCTTTTTTGAGGTAATAAAATCATCTATGATTTTCCCTACTCTCACCATCTTAGAAAAAAATTCCTGAATGCTTTGAATATTATGTTGCTTCTAACATGGATTTCCTCTTTCTAGTTGAACCTCTGTTATCATCATCTTAAGTGTCATTTAAACTTCCTTGTATAACTTACAGGAGATTGAGATCTTACAGCCCAAATGTAATGGTTCCTTTGTCACTAATGAGGAAACTAGATCATCATAGAAAGATTGAGACATTTGTTCCATTTTCCATCCATTTGTTGTCCTCTGCTTTCCCACCTCCCACTCATTGCCTCCACTTTCTCACCTCCTACTCACTTTTCAGCCCCCATAATCTGGCTGCTTGACTGAATCTGCTTTCATGGAGCTTACCAACAATATCTTAACTGTTAAAACCAATGGCCTTTTCTCAGCCATTATACTTCATGGCCTCTAAAGTTTTTGACAGGGTCAACCACCCTCTCCTCCTATTGTGCTCTTGAGAACTTTGACTGTTCTACTTGTCTGGTTGCCCCCTCAGTGGACTTTACAAGATCATCTTATATGTCCTGCCCCTTGAGTATAGTTGTCTTTCAAGGCTGTGGCATGAACCTTCTTTTCTCTTTCTATACATTCTTTCAGTGAGCTCATTAGCTCTCATGTATTCAATTATCATCACTACCCACTGACCCAAATTCATAATCCAATCTTAATTTTTCTCCGGAGTTCCAGGCTGCCATCACTAATTCTTTGTTGAAAATATCAATCTCAGTGTCACAGTTGGTATGTGAAATTTAGCATGTATAAATCATAGCTTATCTTTCTCCCTAAACTACCCTTCCTTCAAATATCCTGATTTCTTTTAAGGCAGAGTTCTTTTTTTGTAATTTTTTAAAAATTTTAAACAAATACAAAATAAGAAAAAAAAGCAAACTTAAATACTAAAACTAAAATAATACAAATGAAAAAAAGCATTGTCATGTGCACAGCAGAACGTGAGAGAAGATTCAAAATATATAGCAATAAATTTCCATTTCAAGAAAGCCTATAAAATACTATGCATTGTATTTAGAGCTGTCCATCTTTTCTTTGCTTATTTGTAAGTTTTCTTTTGTTGTCTGCTGTGTGCTTTTTACTTAGTACTTTTTTCCTCCTCCCCCCACCCCAAGGCTACAATTAAGCATAGATATATTTATACACACACACACACACACACATATACACATAATACATATATAGATATATATGCATAAAGATATACATAGAAACACATACACCTGTACATACATATGCTTATTTGCACAGACCTATACTTAGATATTGATAATCATAGTCATACAGAAACATATACATTCATATGCATCTATGTAAGACCATACTGTACTTATTCATCCTCTATTTCTCTGAGGGTGAATAACCTCTTCCTTTATAAGTCCAAGTCTTTCCATATTTTCCCAAGTCCACCACCTTGTCATTTCCTACACCACAACAACATTCCCAGCTTATACTGTCTAGCTGTTTTAAGTAGTCCAAAACAACGTTGATACATATAGCTGACACATAGTGTAGTTTCCTTGTTTTTCTCTTTTGATTAAATCTATTTTAGCCTTAACTTTGTCCAAGATCATGATTACTACCCCTGCTTCTTTTTCCCTAACAGGAATTCTTAACTTATGGTGTGTTAACTTGATTTTTTTTTCTATTTTGATAACTGCATTTCTATATTATTAGTTTCCTTTTTAATTCTACTTATTTTAGTTTATGCATTTAAAAGTGATTGGTCAAAGGAATCCATAAGCATCACCAAACTGCCAAAAAGTTGCATGACACCCAAAAGATTAAGAACCCCTGTGCTAAGAAAAACACCATATTTTCAATCATCCAGATTCATAACCCAATTCTTCCCTCTCCCTTACTTTCTATGTACAGTTAGTTGCCAAGTCCTGTCAATTCTTCTTCCATTACAGCTCTCACATTTATCCCCTTTTCTCTGCTCTGACTAGTGGAACAAATAACACCAACAATAAATTTGCCAATTTAGTATAAATTGAACTACCACATACATGGATGGTCAGGAAAGCAATTAGCGCAATAGAATACATGTTTATCAGTAATGGCATTGCTGTAATAGAAATAGAATCCTTAATAATCATGGAATCATAGACTTCGAAGCAGAATAGATCTCAGAGGTCATTGAGTCTAACATTTCATTTTACAGATTAGGAAACTAAGGCATAGAAAAGTTAATTGACTTGTCCAAGGTCATATATACAGAATATGGAGAGCTGACATTCAAACCCAGGCCCTCTGACTAAAATCCAGCACATTTTCCCCTGTACCATGCTGCTTCTTTTGGAATAGATTGCTGAATTGAATACCATCTCTCCCTTTCCTTCCACTTCATCATTGTTCCTGCTAAAGTGTTGTTTTTTGTTTTGTTTTGTTTTTGAGAGGAAGAGGGGTGACTCCATAGGACTGGCATTCACTTTTTTCTTGTGTTCAATAGATTACTATACCCAAATAATTCATTACCTAGTAACTTTTGAAGAGATTATTCTTTTATTGATAAACTTCTCTGTGCCTAACTGGGTTAATTCTTAGAAAGGAAACTCAGTCTAGTTCTTAGCTTTTCCAAAATGGCAGAGCCTACCATACCCTGCCCCCTGCTGGCAAAGCTTTAGAAAGCCAATGTCACCTCCACACTATGATGATATGGTAGTGACTGACCCTTTGGTGGACCATCACATTTCTCATTTAATTTAATAGTACATATTTTATTTGTAGAGTCTTAAGATTACAGAGCACTTTTCTCAGAACCCTGTGAGATAGGTAGTGGAATCCCCTTCATTTCCCTTTTACAGGTAAGGAAATGGTGGCTGGACAACTCCTCACTCTCTATCACCTCTCTCCTCCAATCTGTTTCCAAGACTGGTCGACTTTACTGTCACATTTCTCACATATACCCCCTTCTCACCTCGGACAGATGCTACCACCTTGGTGTAGGCCGTCATCACCACACTCCCGTCCGTCCTCCACTCAGCTGTCAAAGTGATCTTCCTAAAGTTTTGACCCAACTACTGAGTAAACTTTAATGGCTCTCGATCACCTCTAGAATTAAATACAAACATTTCCATTGGACATCCATCCCTTCATGACTTCACTCTCCTCCCCACCACTTTTCAAGTCTTCTTACACCTTATATATACCCCACTACATACTCTGAAATCCAGTGACGTTGATCTCCTCCAGACATCTTCACTGACCATACATACCCCATGCTTGAGATACTTTCGTTTCTCATCTCTGCCTCATGGCTTCTCCAGCTTCCTTCAAATCCCAAATAAAATCCCACCTTCAAAAGGAAGCCTTTCCCATTCCCTATTAATCCTAGTGCCTTTCCTCTGTTGATTATTTCCTAATTATCCTGTACATAGCTTGTTTGTATGTTTGTTTATATGTTATCTCCCCAGTTAGACTCTGATTTCCTTGAGAACAGGGACTGCTTTTTACTGTCTTTGTATTATCTGCTCTTAGCACAATGCCTGGCATTAATAAATGTGCTTAATAGATGTGTATTGATTTAACTGACTGATAAAATGACTTAACCACGGTCACACAGCTCAAGAGGAAAATGCAGAATTAGAATTCTGACTTACAGCTAGTAACTCTTTCCACGGTAAATATTTATAGACAGCCTCCTGTGTACAGGCACTACACAGAGAATACTTAGGACCATACGCGCTCCTTCCTGGGTGAGACAAAAATTGATGAATGCATGACTGCACATGGAACAATTTGTATCCATGTGCTTTCATATTTGAACAAGCAAGATCTGCATTCACCCAAGCAGATGCCAACGTTCCTGCATCTTTTTGCTTATCTGAGTCATCCTCCTGGTGTTTAAATTAGGCATTGGGGTTCCATTTCTGTTCACTCTGCAGCTAGTTTCATCCATCAAAAGCACTCCAAGGCATTACTTAATTCTGGGTCTCATTGTGAGCCTTGGGAACAGATCTAGGATTTCTCTAAGTTTTCCAGCCAGAAAAAAAAATGATTCTTCTATCCACTTAGTCTCCCTTACCCCCACCCCCACCCTGGCCCATGTAAGATTTTTTTTAATGCACTCATTGTATAGAAAATCACACTTCTAAAAATGCAAATTTGTCCAAGGAAATACTTTTACTAGCAGAATTTTAAATGTTTTAATTGAAAGTATAATGTATAGTATAATTTGTAAGGCTTTCAAATTGATCTCCGAGCTGTAAGAATTGTCACTGAAATGGAAGGAGGCTGGTTTAATCAGTTTTTAAAAAAAAATTTCCCCTTTCCTGCTGGGGTCAGCACAAACAGGAATCCTGTTTTTTCTTTCTTTTTCTTTCTTTCTTTCTTTTCTTTTCTTTTTTTTGTATCTGTGTTATTATTATTATTATACCAGAAGACCTGTATGGGAGGAATGCTGAAATCTGAATTAAAAATAGCATTTTTATGTCCTCCCACTCACTGTACTTGAGTGCACTGTGAATGCCTTTTATAAATGCAGACATTCTGCCTGGCTAGATAAAAGAAGCTGTCACTTCATTTTCATAACGAAGTCATTCCCAGGAGAATTTCATTGTTTTAGCAATAGAATTTTTCTAAAAGGTCTCTTATTTTGCCTGAAAAAAGTAACAAAAATGAACTTTTGAGAGCTCATTCTACAAAACAATTAGGAAAAGAGGTTCTCTCCCTTTTGATGTGTTGGGAATTGTATGTGGGAGAATCCCCTGAGACCTGATATTAGGGTAAATCTGGAAGGTTGAGCTTGGGGAAGGAGGAAATCAAACCCATTAGCCTCCCTAGACAAAAGATAAGAACATACCATTTGCCATGTATATGTGTGTGTATGTTCTAGAGCTATTTAACAAAAACCAATTACTATTTTTAAAATAGTTTAAGTATTGATTTATTTTTAAATTTTAAGAGATGTAAGAAGCATCTTGAACAGGGATTTTTGTCTGGGGTCTGTGAACTTTTTAAAAAATTGGTAACTGTATTTAAAAAGAATCTGTTTCCTTTGTAGTTCTATGTATTTTATTTTATACATTTAAAAACATGGTTTTGAGGAGTCCATAGGCTTTACCAAACTGCCACAGGGGTCCGTGATACAAAAACAAAACAAAAAAAGATAACAAAATGTTAAAACCCCTTATCTAGAATAAGTATGATGTTGGGAATTACCTGGTTGTTATTGTTAAAACTTTGAGTTCAACCACTAATGTCAGTTTCTTAGAATAGAGAGGACTAAGGAAAAACTTGCTTATTTCTTGCAATGGTTGGCCTGTAACTCTTCCATTGCCTTCCATTCATTGACTGTTCTTTTTCAGCTAGTCCCATTCCTTGGGCTTACTATGTACTACTTTCCCAGGATGTGCTGCAGGCTTCCACATTGTAGACTTATTTAATACATTCTCCAACAGGCATGTGTGCACATGCAGGAACACACATAAATGGACACATACTGATCCATGCCCCAAATAGTGAATCAGACCTTCCATTCATAGAAAGGAAGAAGTAAAGAGTGAATGATCACATTTTTTGGCTTCTGTACCATACCAAGCAACCCACATCAAAGTATATCTGCCTTTACTGATTCAAAAGGTAATCCCTGCACTTAATGCCAAGTGGTATTTATCTCTATTACATAGCGTTGTTGGTTGGCCCTGTTGAAAACTCTGCTTTGTGCTAGAATAGTTTTATTAAACCACTCTGCGAAGGAGAGACGGTTTCAATAGAGCTCTTGTTTTAAAACACTCTTGTTGCAGTTTTCTTGGAGAGTCATAGTACTTATCCATGTAGACTCTCTCCCTAATGACAGTAGGAAAGAGGTTAAAATATAACAGATTTTCCCATTTGGTTGGTTTTGACTTCATGAAAGAGAAAAAAAAAAGGACATGAGGAGGATCAATTGAGACTGATGTAAATGAAACTGCAAAATGCCAACTGATCACTGATTGTGTTTGAAGTTACATAATTAAAAGTGTTGCTAACTTTATATTTTAGACAATATTTCTGTGCTTAGTAACCTTCAGGTGTCTATGTTCCCTAAGTCATTAACTACTGCTTTTCAATAAGAATTTGGGTAATAAGATCTCACGAAGTGAAAAAATGGTGGTGAATATCTAATTTTTCCAGAATTGTTTATTATTGTTCTTGTTTGTTGTTATTAAAGAAACAAATTCCTCATAATCATATTGTGAGCTCTTTGAGGCCAGGGACTGTTTTGCATTTCCCCCCCACCCCACCCTGCCCTGGTCTTTCTGTGCAAACAGTGAATATGTATACTGAGCTTCTAGCTCTCCTAAAGATTTTATTGACTTTCTTTCTTACAAAAAGGGAGGAAAAAATTGGGGAAGATAGAGAGCCATATGAGGAAATTGAAAGGACCATTTATATTTTTTGACCAGTAAACCTTTAATTTAGAGATGCCTATAAATGAACATAGCAGGATACCTAAATACAGCTCTATTTCTGGATTGACAAAACATACTTCTCCAATACTCAGACTAAATGATAATGTTTTCAAGTAGAGCAGGAGTTTCAGAGTGTACCCTAAGGATAATGTGTGTGATAACTCCTACTGGTCTAAAAGGAGGTAGGTAACCCAATATAATGATGCATGCTAAGGTAATTTGTGCTTTATTAGTATTCCTCATCTCTTCTGTAGGCTTTTTGTTTTGTTTTTTGGTGAGGCACTCAGGTTTAAGTGACTTGCCCAGGGACACACAGCTAATAAGTGTCAAGTATCTGAGGCCAGATTTGAACTTAGGTCTTCCCGACTCTGAGGCCAGAGCTCTAGCCACTGTGCCACCTAGCTGCCCCCCACCTTCTCCCTCCAGACCTTTTAATAACCTTCTTGGCAACATGGTGGTTAAAGGGACAATGTCCTCAATTGTCAATGAGGAGTTAAATCTTCTTCATGCGTGCCTTTTAGGAGACCCAAGGTTGAATTTAAAGGTCGTCCAGTATAGACTGAGTCCATCTACTACATAAGTCACTTACACCAACTTTCATCTCAGCATTGTACATAAGCAAACTTTTTACTTTTCCTCCCAGATTTCCCCCTTTCCCTAACCTCTTCATTTCTTTAGATGGTACCACCATCTAAAGACGTATGTTTATAATAACTTTGGAGGTATCTTTGGCTATTTCCTCTCTTTCACTGCCTCCTAATGTCCTCCAGCCCTTACCACATGCCCCTCCCTCTATGCCCTTCAGACCTCCAGCATTGTCATCTGATCTGCTGCCATCACCTAAGTACCCCTGGGCCGTGCCATCCGACATGCTACGTCACTCTTAGAATTCCACATCTTTCCATCTACACTGTAGCTGAAACTTCTCATACGTGCTGTCTCCTTCAATTAGACTGTGAGCTGCTTGAGAATAGGGACTGTTTTGACTTTCGTATTTGTATCCCAAATGCTTATAGCACATAGTAAGTGCTTATTAATTTTTTTATTCATTCATTCATTTCCTTACTCACAACTGTTATTAAAGGTTTGTGGATTCTACCTATACTACATGTGCCATACTAATTCTTCCCTTTCCACTCACACTGCAGCCAGTTTAGTACAAACCCTCATTATCATGTACCTGTGCTATTATAATAGCTCCTTCACTGGTCTTCTTACATCTAATATATTTCCCTTTCAGATCTAGACTTCTTATACTTTATAACTCCCCGACACACACACACACACACACACACACAGACACACACACACAGACACACACACAGAGCTATCCAGAGACATCAGCTTTTTTATTCTTCCTCAAATGAAACGTTCCATCTTATGACTTTGGGCATTTTCACAGCTGTCCCTCATATCAGAAATGCTCTCTGTCCTCATCTCCACCTTCTGGCTTCCCTTTCCTGGCTTCCCTCAAGTCCCAGTTAGAAATTCCACCTTCTACAGGAAAACTTTGCCAATCCTTCTTAATCCTAGTGCCCTCCCTCTGTTGATTATCTCCAATTTATTCTGAAATTATCCCGTACATAGCTTGTCTGTACATAGTTGTTTTCATGTTGTCTCCCACATTAGACTGGGAGATGCTTGAGATCAGGACTGTCTTGCCTTGTTTTTGCATTCCCAGTGCTTAGCACAGTGCCTGGCACATAGTAAATAATATAAATGTTTACTGACTGACTGCTACCCTAGAAAGTAATTTTCCCAGTGAATTAGTTGTTCCCTTCATATGACTCATTGATTCAGAAACATCTGGTGAATTCCTATTGTCTCTGGAATAAAATATAAATGCCAGATATAGGCATTTAAGGCTTGCCACAATCTGCTTCTCGTTTACTTTTCTGGGGAATCTCTTACTACTTTCTTATGTCTTCCTTATTTGATTGTGAGTTTCTAGTGAGGAGGTGGAGGAAAAGGAAGATTGATTTTATATTTGTATTACCAGCAGTTAACATAGTGCTTCATATATATGCTGAGGGTTTAATTAATGCCCTCTCATCTATTTATTTATTTATTCCTTTATTCATTCATTCATTTATGTATTCATTTGTTTATTTATCTGTCTGTCTCTTTGTGTATTTACCTTCATATTTGTTATTTCCCTTCATGATTCTATAAGCTTCTTGAAGGCAGGGACTGTTTCATTTTAGCTTTCTCAGGATCTGGCACAGTTCCTGGTACTCCCCCCCCCCATCTTTGATTTCTTCACTGTGAGAAATTTCTTCACTATCCTTCTTCCCAAAGGAATTCCCTTTTCCCCATGCAAATCAGCACCTCCCCTGCAACTTACAGTCAGAGAGGGTTGCCTGCGGCCACTGAGAAGTTAATCAACTTGCCCAAACCAGTGTGTATCCGTCAGGACTTGACCTCAAGCCTTCCTAACGACAAGGCCGCTTCTCTATTTATAGTGCCACACTTTCTTCTCATTGCTGGCACACATGAGTTGATTAATTAAAAAAGGACTTTTAAAAATGAATATATTCACTATTCTCACCAAATTGGACTGTTCTCATCCCCCGTTCTCATTCTCCCCTTTCCCTTATTCCTAGCATGGGTTTTTTCCTTATTTGATTTTCCTCATTGTACTTGAGCTGATACTAAAATTAATTTCTGTTCCATGAGCATATTCTAACTCATAGCAGGGAGAAGATAGCCCAAGGCATCCTAGAGGCCAGCAGACTGCAAATCTGGGAAGAAAACATTGCCATGGAGATAATCAAGATTATGGATATCAATGATGGCTTAATCACGCCTTTCAAATTAAGTTAAATGTGTGACCTTTATACAGAGATACTTTCTGCCTTTGCTTTCCCTTCTCTCCCTATCCCAATGGAGTAAACAGCTATAAGATCTCTGTCTAGGAATTTGTCCTGTGCTAAATGTCCTGGACTCAATGAATCTTTCCCGGGAATCTGAGTCCCTGGCCACTGTGAATGACATAATTTATCATTCTTTTGAATCAAATTCTCATGTGGAAGAAACATTTCCCAACATGGCAGTTACCAGCAGTCCTGTCTATTTCTCTTAGGTCCTTAGGACAGCTTCAGTTCTGAGTTGAAAAAGGAGATTCTTATAAAATCTTTTTATTGACTTATTAGTATTTCTATAATGATTTTTATGCAAGTAACTGGAGAGAGATTCTCCATATGATGCCAGTGGGGATCGAGGGCAAGTAAATATGTACAAGTCAACGTGCAACTGCTACACCAAGTTTTCCAAAACTTAACAAAATGTTTCCTTATATTTTAAGTATGTTCTTTCTCTAGTGGTCTATCATCCTTTAGGTTCATTAATGTTATCCCTTCCTACATGCATACTGTGACACTGTGATTATATGCAGCATGAAATACTGAAGACCTCTCAGTTCAGCTGTTAATAGGTATTCTCCTGAGGCTCTTTCCTGAGTCCTCTTCTCTTTCTATACTATCTCCCTTGATGGGCTCCTCAGCTCAGTGATCATCTCTATGAAGATGATTCCCAGACCTGTATATCCAGCCCTAATATCTCTTATGAGTTCCAATGTTGCACCATCATCTGCCTTTTAGACACCTCAAATTAGATGTCCCATAAGCGTTTCAAACTCAATGTATATAAAAACAGAGCTCATTTTGCTTCTTCCCAAAAGAAAACCTCTTCTAAACCTTACTGTATTGTCGAAGGCACTACCATCTTCCTAGTCTTCCATGCTCTACATCTCAGTGTCATCCTTGACTCTTCTTTCCCATGGATTGTAAATATCCAATCTGTTGCCAAGTCTTATCACTTCTGTCTTCATAATATCTCTCATACATGTTTTCTTCGGGCAGCTAGGTGGTAAAATGGATAGAGTGACAGGCTTGGAATCAGGAAGACTCATCTTCCTGAGTTCAAATCTGGCCTCAGGCACTTACTAGCTGTGTCACCTTGGGCAAGTCACTTCACCCTGTTTGCCTCACTTTCCTTGTCTGTCAAATGAGCTAGAGAAGGAAATGGCAAACCACTCCAGTATCTTTGCGAAGAGAACCCCAAATGAGGTCACAAAGAGTTGAATATTACTAAAAATGACTGAACAAAAAAAGTGTTCCTTTCTTTCCCTGTTCGCAGCCTACCACCCTGCTGTAGGTCTCATCACCTCACACCTGGACTGCTGAACCAGCCTTCTAGTTGGTTCCTTTAATAAAGTCTCTACCCTCTCTAATCTATCCTCCACTCTGCTGCAAAAGTGATTTTCTGAAAGTGAAAGTCTAAATATATCATTCCCTTTCCCACTCAGTAAACACCAGTGACTCTATTTGTTACCTCTAGGATCAAATACAACATGTTTCATTTGTCGTTTAAAGCCCTTCGCAACTCGGCTTCTTCCTCCTTTTCCAGTATTCTTGCACTTTACTCCCTGCGCATAATCACTGGCCTTCCTTATTTTTTCACCCATATACTCCCTGACCCATTGGCAATGAGTCTTCTGTTCCCCCATGCCTGGAATGTGTTAACTCCTCACCTCCATCCTGGCTTCCCTGGCTTCCTTCAAGACTCAGCTCAGATCCCATCTTCTGCAGGAGGCCTTTTCATGTATTCCCACTCCCTTTGTTTCCCACCTTCTCTTTGAGATTACTTTCTGGGGCAGCTAGGGGGCACAGTGGATAGAGTACCGGCCCTGAGGTCAGGAGGCCCTGAGTTCAAATTCATCCTCAGACAAAACACTTGACACTTACTAGCTGTGTGACCCTGAGCAAGTCACTTAACCCCAATTACCTTTAAAAAAAAAGAGAGATTACCTTCCAACTCTTCTAAACATATCTTATACATCCAGATCTGTTTGCACATCGACTCCTCTGTTAGATTGTGAGCTCCTTAAGGACACAGAGCCTGAGTTTGTCTTTCTTTTTATCCCAGGTATTTATCACCAGTGCCTAGCATATAGTAAGCACTTAATAAATTCTTATTGACTGCTCTGTAATTGACTTTTCTAGCAAATAAAGATCTTGGTTTCTCAGAGAAGTCACACTCTGGGAACATTTAAAATATGTATAAAATTGCAAAACAGACTTCCAAATAAAAGTTTAAAGTAATTTAGATTGCTTAGTCTAAAGAAGGCCAGCCTAAGAAATAACATGACTCCAATTATGTGATGGACTGTTATTCAGAGAATGGTAACTTGATGTCCTCTGATTTGTTGTCATCTTGGGGGATAAAAATGGGCATAAATTATAGCAGTAGAGATTCCTGTAACATGTTTCTCAAGGAGTTTGGGTAATTTCAGTTCAACAAATATTTTTTAATCACCCACTGTGTGCTTAGACCCATGCCCAAGACCTTGCCACCAAAGTACTTGTATCTCCTTATCCTAGAATTTGGTTTACTTGCCTAAAAACAAGAACACTATAGTACAGTGTGGATATATGTGTGTGTTTACATGAGTGTACACCAAGAGGACTTCTAACATAGTAGATATACAATCATACAATCAGTAAGACCTGAATTCAAGTTCCATCTGTGACACACACTAATAACGTGACCACAAAGTCTTTAAGTGCCTCGGGCAGCTCTATAGACTATAAATTATAGAAGAGTTGCTGAAGAGTTATCAGTCAAAGGGAGTTCATACACACATACACACATGTGTATACACACACACACACACACAATAAAGTAGTAAATTTAATATAATCAGCACTTGAAGTCTCTGTTACAGACTGAAAGTGCTACTCAGACTGGGGAGGAATGTGGGATGCGTAATTTCCTTCTCTGGAGAGAGGAGGTAGCTCTTAATGTGGAGAAGATGCTTGCCTTTGGGCAGGATATTGGACCAAATTACTTCCAAGAGTTGTTTCTGTCATTCTCTGTTTGTTTGTCTGTCCAGCTTTTCATACCAGGGAGGTCAGCAGAGAGCATTATCTTAGTGAATGGTTGTAAACTCAGTCTGTATCTTGGACCATGCAACATTTAGAAGTATGGAGTGCCAGGAATTTTTTTCCCTCCTGTCATCTTAAATAAAGACTCACACCATCTTATTTCCCTTTTAGTGAATTGGTTTATTTCAAATAAAGTTTAAATCCAATATCTCTTTGATAATTACTTCCCTTGAAATGACAATTAGTTTAAAGGTATGATGAATGATATATTCATTAGGAAATCAATGAAGCCAGCATGAGCTGTAAGAATGGTACAAGTTGATCTCTTCATTCATAGGAAAAGATGAATGAACCTGTCCCATGCTGCTCTATGGAACCTGAAGGGAAAGTAGGTGAGGGACAGGATTACTGATTTACCTTGGCTGAAGTATTATGTCAGGCCAACTCCTGGAATAGAGTGAGCAGTGGAGAAAGTCCAGATGAACACAACATTCCCAGTGCCTTTTATGTTGCTGGGTCAGGATGTTCATTTTGTTAAGAAAACAGAACCAGGAAAGAAAACTGTCAGTGTAGCACCAAAAAACCTAGACTCTAAGGATCTGAAATTTTCTATCTGTGTGCCTATGGCAAGTCATTTTAGCCATTCTGAACAAGTTCTTTCACCTGTAAAAGCAGGGATATTAATTAAACTACTCGATCAATTTTTTTTTCCACTGAGGAACGTACTTTACAAATCTCAACGCACCATGTAAATTGAAGTTATTCTTACAAATAGTTGTTGAAATGAGCCGAATCCTAGGTTCACAAGAGAAATTTTGAAAGGTTTCTCTTATTGGAAGGTGAACAAACAGGAGTCAACTAAGGGAAGGCACCTAACCTTGAATTGCCAAGTTGATTTTTCAGAGGCTTACATGTAACTGGGCTCACATTTAAGTCTTCCATTTTAATGATATTCTTCTTGATTCTAACTTTCAGTTATTCAATAATTAAACATTTATTAAATGACTTTTTCTTTACAAAGTGTGATGCTGGATGAGGTGTAAAGTTCAGATAAGATACAGACCAGACCCTGCCCTCATGTAGCTTGTAGTTTAGTAGGTACCATATGATACAAATATAATTAAATTCAGTAAGCACCTACTATGTGCCAGACAATGTGCTAAGCACTGGGGATACACATATTTTATTTTTAATAGTATTTTATTTTTTCCAATTACATGTAAAAACAATTTAAGCAATTTTTAAAAGTTTCGAGTTCCAAATTCTGCCCCTCCTTCCTTCCCATCTTCCCTCCTTGAGATGATAAGCAATTTGATATAGATTATACATGTGCAATCCTGGAAAATATTTCCATATTAGTCATTTTGTGCAAGAACACTAGAAGAAAAAGAAAGAAAGAAAGAAAGAAGGAAAGGCAGATGAAAGAAAAATAGTACGCTTCAGTCTTTATTCAGACAAATCAGTTCCTTCTCTGGAACTGGATAGCATTTTTCATCATGAGTCCTTTGAGATTGTCTTGGATCATTGTATTGCTGAGAATAGCTAAGTCATTCACAGTTCTTCATCTTACAATATTGCTGTTACTATGTACAATGTTCTCCTGGTTCTGCTCTCTTCACTTTGTTTCAATTCATGTAAGTCTTTCCAGGTTTTTCTGAAATCATCCTGTTCATTATTTCTTATAGCACAATAATATTCCATTACAATCATATCACAACTTGTTCAGACATTCTCTAATTGATGGGCATCCCCTAAATGTCCTATTCTTAGCCACCACAAAAGAGCTGCTCTATTTTTGTACAAATAGGTTTTTTTTTCTTTTTAATCTCTTTGGGATACTTGGATCAAAGAGTATGCGAAGGTTGATTGCACTTTGGGCATAGTTCCAAATTACTCTTCAGAATGGTTGGATCAGTTCACAACTCCACCTATTGGTACATTAGCATCCCTGGGGATGCAAATAAGAAGATAGTCCCTGACCATAACAAGCATAAGTAGAAAAGAAGTGAATGAAAGAACTAGGTTATCTGGAAATACTTATATGAACTGATGCTGAATGAAGTGAGCAGAACGAGGAGAGCATTGTACACAGTAACAACAACATTGTGTGATGATCAGCTATGATTGACCTAGCTCTTCTCAGCAATACAATAATTCAAGACAATTCCAAAAGACTCGTGATGGAAAATGCTATCCACATCCAAAGAAAGAACTACGGAGTCTGAATGCAGATTGAAGCATACTATTTTCACTTTTTATTTTTTCTTTCTCGTGGTTTTTCCCTTTTGTTCTGATTCTTCTTTCACAACATGACTAATATGGAAATATATTTAACATGATTGCACATGTATAACCTATATCAGATTGCTTGCTGTCTCGGAGAGGAGAGAAGGGAGAAAGGGAGGGAGAGGAGAGGGAGAAAAATTTGGAGCTCAATCTTCTTAAAAATGAATGTTGAAAACTATCTTTACATATAATTAGGAAAAATAAAATACTATTAAGTGAGGTGGGGGAGGGGAGAGAAAAAACTAGGTTATACCCCTAGCTATCAACCTTCATCTCGGCTGTATTTTTTAATTCTTTATTTGTAATTACATTTGTCAATGCTTTTTGTCAGGTCTAAAGTTGGAGTATAATTCATTCTTGGTTTTGATGTGTCAATTTCAGGCGTAAGGTTTGAGTGTAATTCATTCTTGTTTTTGATGAGCTAAGTGGCAACTTGTCTCCGTAGCAAATATTAGCAAGCCCCTGATAATGACACTGCAGCTCCCACCTGTGTCCTCTGCCTGCTTGTTATCCTGGAAAAGAAATAATGAATGTCAACTGTGGGTGATTGGGGTGATTGCATGGGGGTCATAAAGGAAAGGACCCTAGCTTAGCACTTAAAATGCCACGTTTTTCTTAGTCCCTAAACCCCGAAACCACTAATGTGAGTTCCTTCACCTCAAGTATGCCTCTCAAGGGCACACAAGTCAAAATAACTTGATAGTATTGGCCCAGAAAGAGCTATTCCTGGCTACACTTTAAAAGAAAAGAGAAATATCAGAAATTCAGGCGTGCAAAATGCTTATGATTAGGACATGAGTAGATCTTTTCTTAAAAAAAAAATAAAGTCCAAGCTTCCTTGAGAAATGGCCTTGCTGTGGCACTTTTCAGTACGTGTAAGCATTATTCTCAGTGGGTGGATATGGAGGACAGCCAAGTGGAAAATTTCACAGCACTATAGACACATACCATGCACACAACACAGCAGACTGACGATATCAGCCACTCACAGAGTGTATTCCAAGTGATGAGGCACCACCAAGCACTTTATTTGCCTCACCCCTCCCTCTACACATCCATTCCCTCCTCCCTTGCCATCCCCCCCCCACCGGCTCTACCCTTTCTTTTTTTCTTTGTCTTTTCCTCTCAGACTCAGAATTCCTCAATGTCTCCTCCACTCCCCACCCACCCCCTTCTCTAGAAGAAAAAGCTGCAGCATCGCTGATGGGAAGATGTTTGGGTGCTGGAGAGATAATGATAGTTGGTGCTGAGCCATCCTTGCTTTTTATATTCTGGCTTAGAGTTCAGTAACAAGCTCATGACCACTAATAATACTTTGTATTTATATAGGGACTTTTTTTCTCAGGAAATGAGAATATTTTGCAGACATGATCTTCTTAATACTCCCAATGACCTAGAGAAGTTTGGAAGGTACAAAAGATAATTGCCCTGTTCACTCAGCTTCAGACAGTAAAGCTAAGTGGTCAGGTGGCGGGTTATAAGACAATACTGCAAACTTATCTCTAAGTGATAAGAGGTCTTATCTTCAACAGATAAGTTCTGTTCAACAGAGGTCTACCAGAATCCTCAGTCCACTGGGCCTTACAGCATATTGAATTTTTGTTCAAATCTTAGAATCTTACCTTTAAAAAAAATCAATAAAATTGGACTCCAGTGAAATGTTATTTAGCCCAGATAAAATAGGGAAGAATATGTATCTGCTCAGATAATAAGTAATTTAATGTGTACTCCTCTTTCTGATATTTTTTTTTCTTTCTGTTCATTTCAACTTAGGGTTTTCTCACTTTCTTATGAAAGAGAAAAGGAACCTGAGCCTATGAGCAATCCAGCAATTTCTGAAAAATCTCCGTGGTGAAAAATAAGCCAGGACAACCTGCAAAAGAACATAGTGAATGTTGTAAGTTAACAGCCATAGTGTGGCATCTGTGGTAACTTGATTTGCCAAATATCCTGAATCACTGGATTTGACTGAGCTGGGATGAAGGGCCGGTACTGTTAGTTATTATCAATTAATTTCTTTGATTATGGACAGAGGGAAGAGATTGTCTGCATTTACAGTTTATCGTCTTGTCTCTCAACTTATCTTGGGCAATACTCACAATGAACTTATGGAGTTAGGGGGAAGCAGTAGTAAGTCTCCCCATGATTCAAATAGAACCACCATTTCTCTTGCTCTTGTTAAAGGACATCTACTTTACAGTGGCTTCCATAAATCATGCTGTTGAAGAGTTATTGTGGAGTAATTAATGAGAAAAGAAAAATAATAACAGGTCTCAGGTTGGCATTAAATAGCCAAAATTTCTCCTCAAATACTATTTTTATTTGCATGAGGCTTCAGTGGTTTTAATTGGACTTGTGACTTTTGCTAAACTGCAAGTATGCAAATATGAATGTTTTACTATGTTTGTTTGATTCAGATTTGGCATACTTTGGACAGTCTTATCAGGTCACTGGATTGGGATTTTGAGATTAGTTAAATAGCTCCTGTGTGTCAGTACCCAGATAATTTTCTTAAAATGTTTTAATTTGAGTACTGAGGGGATTGAAGGGGGCTGTCCTAGCTGAGCTTTATGAAGCCTAGAAGTAGCATACTATTAGCTATGGTTGTGTCCTGGGAGGGCATACTCAGGAGCCTTGGTGTGTTTTGCTGAAACATCAAATGAAAAGAAATTCAGAAGAAAGTTTTCACCAATAAAATTAACCACCCGAGAGATAAAAAAAAAAAGTTACCCTGGGCTGGGGATGGGAATTCACATATGAGAATATAGGGGAAAACCTGGGAATGCTTAGATAGATCTGTGTTCTCATCATGCTGTGTTGATTACAACCTCCTATGCTTTCTCATCCTTACTGATGCTTTTCTGTAAATCCTTCACAAAGGATACATATAAAGCATTGAAGGCCTTCCTCTATTTCTTTTAATGTAGTGTCTCCTTAGCCTTTTTTTTTTTTTTGGAGTAGAGGGCAGGTCACAAAGTCCTTTGGCACTCTGGTGAAACCAAACTAGCAGCTAGGTGGCATAGTGAATGGAATACCAGGCCTAGAGTCAGGAAAACTCATCTTCCTGGGTTCAAATCTGGCCTCAGATTCTTACTAGCTGTGGGACCCTGGACAAGGCACTTAACTCTCTTTGCCTCATTTTCCTCCTCTGTAAAATGAACTGGTGAAGGAAATGGCAAATCACTCCAGTATCTTTGCCAAGAAAACCTCCACAAGGGATAATGAGGAGTAGTACATGACTGAAAATGACTGAACAACAACAACAAAGAAACCTAAGGAATAATGTTTTTAAATGCATAAAGTAAAATATACAGGATTGTAAAAGAAACCAATTATGTTGAAATATAATTATCAAAATATATATTTTTAAAAATTTCACAGACCCCAGGTTAAAGACTCCTGTTTTAATATCTTCTGAGTTTCAGTGAACTATTTGAGCTATCTGTTAGATCTTGTCTTGTACCATAATGTTTACAAAGTGTTAGTGTAGGGTATATTCAGAGAAGACTAGTACCTCTGTTGTGAGGGCTGCCAAGCCCTTTTCAGGGCTGCTTTCCAACTTTGGTGTCCACATGATCCATCTAACTACCACTGTGACTCCGAAAAGCTATAGCATGCACATCAGCCACAACCTGGTAAACTGTTTTAGCAGATGGTCTAAACCAGGTTGAGGGTAACGGAGGTGGTCTCAAACCTATCAGAGAGTTGAGGGGGTGTCCATCCCAAACGTGAAGAATTCCTCTGGAATGGGAGGATGAGAACAATTTCTTCTAACGGTCATGAAGGCAGCTGAAGCAGGTGCTGTGGAGTGCTCAGAGACTGGCTAGACTTTGAAGCAGCTAAGGTCATCCACTGCATCCTGAGTCACCACCAATCATCTTGACTCTGTCCTACCACTGTACTATGATGACTCTGGAGGAGAGAGTGAGGCCTATGACTTTGTTTAACTCTGCCTCACTTAAATACAATTTACAGACAAATCAAAAGACCTCACCCATAACATTTTGCAAAGTGTTTTTCCTAACAATAACTCTGTAAAGTAAATAAAGCAAATATATCATCTTCATTCCTCTTGGTGAAAAAAATTGATACAAGTATAGCCCGCTTTCTTTTCTGATCTCACGTTATTTTACCCAACCACTGCTGGTTTAGTCTACTTAATGCTTTTAACCTACTTCAAGCTATCAACAAGTATTTATCAGCAACAATAGTAATAGCATCTAACATTTGTATAGTGCCTCAAGGTTTAAAAGTACTCTGCATACATTATCTTACTTGATCTTTACAATAACCCCCTGAATTTGAGGCTATAGTACCCTAATTTTGCAGATCAAGAAACTGGGGCTGAGGGGCAGAGCCAAGATAGTGGAGAGAAGCCAGGAAGTTTCCACTTAGAAGCAACGTTAAAACAAGCCTCGAAAAAAATTCTGGAATGAAAAATCCACAAAAAGACAGAGTGAAACAGTTTCCAGCCCAAGATAACTTAGAAGGACTTTAGGAAAGGTTTTTCTCACTTGGGTAAAAGGGGAATGTAGCCCAGTGCAAGTGGTATATGGGTAAGCCAGCAGGAGGCTCTTAACCACAACACAGATTAGTAATGGAGGCCCCGTGATTCTAGCCAGGTGTTAGGCCTGGAGCCCTAGAGCAACAAGCAAATTGCCAGCCCTGAACCCCAGGGCACAATAGGCACAACTAGGTCAGACCACCCTAGTGCAGTGGGTAAACCATCAGCACCAGAGGCCCCAGCAGAGAAAATCAGTGACCAGCCCCTGGCCCCCTGTGCAAGAAACTTGGGACAGTACCCCCTGCACCCCAGGAGCAAAGCTCAACTTTTAAAAATGATAAAAAACAAAGAAACAAAAAAGAGCCCTCACCATAGAAAGCTACTATGGCAACAGGAAAAATCAAAACACAAACTCAGAAGAGGATAGCAATGTCAAAATGCCTATATGTGAAGCCTCAAAGGGTAATAGGAATTGGTCTCAGGCCCAAAAAGTCCTTTTGGAAGAGTTCAAAAAGGATTTTAAGAATCAAATAAGAAAGGTAGAAGAAAAATTAGGAAAAGAAATAGGAGTTATGCAAGAGAATTATGAAAAAAAGAGTCAACAGCTTAGAAAAGGAAGCACAAAAATTGACTGAAGAAAACAACTCCTTAAAAAATCGAGTTGGCCAAATGGAAAAGGAAGTACGAAAGCTAACTGAAGAAAATAATTTCTTAAAAATTAGAATTGGGCAAGTGGAAGCTAATGACTCTATGAGACATCAAGAATCATTCAAAATCAAAAGAATGAAAAAAATAGAAAAAAAATGTAAAACACCTAACTGGAAAAACAACTGACCTGGAAAATAGATTCAGGGGAGATAATTTAAGAATTATTGGACCACTTGAAAACCTTGATTAAAAAAAAAGGCCTGGACAGCAACTTTCAAAAATTATCAAGGAAAACTACTCTCATATCCTAGGACTAGAGGGTAAAATAGTCATTGAAGGAATCCACTGATCACCTCCTGAAAGAGATTCCAAAATGAAAACTCTGAGAATTATTATAACCAAGTTCTAGAACTTTCAGGTCAAGGGGAAAATACTACAAGCTGCCAGAAAGAAACAATTCAAATATCAAGGAGCCATAGTCAGGATTACACAGGACATAGCAGCTTCTACATTAACGGATCGGGGGATAGGAATATGACATTCTGGAAGGCAAAAGAGCTTGGATTACAACCAAGAATCAACTACCCAGCAAAATTGAGCATAATCTTTCAAGGGAAAAGATGGAAATTCAATGAAATTGGGGACTTTCAAACTTTCCTGATGAAAAGACCAGAGCTAAATAGAAAATTTGATCTTCAAATACAAGACTCAAGGGAAGCATAAAAAGGTAAACAGGAAAGGAAAAAAAATGATATTCAGTAAGGTTAAACTGTTTACATCCCTACATGGGAAGATGATGCTTGTAAATCTTAAGAAATGTAGCTCTATTAGGGCAGTTAGAAGGAGTATATTTAGATAGAGGGTGTGGGTATAAGTTGACTTTGATGTGATGATTACAAAAATTAATTAGTGGATAAAAAAAGAAATGATTATATTGAGAGAAGAGGAAAGCGGGAGGCTGAATGGGGTAAATTATGCCACATGAAGAGGCAAGAAAGACCTATTATAGTAGAGGGAAAGAAGGGAAGGGGTGAGCATTGTTTGAACTTTACTCTCATCAAATTTGACTCAAAGAGGGAATAATATACACACTCAGTTGGGTAGAGAAATCTGTCTTAACCTATAAGGAAGTAGGAGAGGAAAGGGGAAAGAAAACGGGGAGTGACAGAAGATAAGGCAGAAATAGGGGAAAGAAAAGAGGAGGGGCTGATGAAAGGGAGGGCAGATTGGGGATGGCTGTGGTCAGAAGTAAAACACTGTTGAGAAACAGGGTGAAAGGAGAGAGAAAAGTATAAAAAGGGGGAAAATAGAATGGAGGGAAATACACAGTCATCATAACTATCCCATATAATGAAAGCAAATTGCAGAGTAGATTAAAAACCAGAATCCTATGATATATTGTTTACAAGAAACACATTTAAATAAGAGAGACACATGCAGAGTAAAGGTAAAAGGCTGGAGCAAAATATATTATGCTTCAGCTGAAGTGAAAGAAAGCAGGGGTAGCAATCCTGATCTCAGATGAAACAAAAGCAAAAATAGATCTAATTAAAAGAGACAAGGAAGAAAATTACATCTTGCTAAAAGGTACCATAGACAATGAAGTAATATCAATACCAAACATATATGCACCAAGTGGTATAACATCCAGATTATTTTTTCTTTAATTGTTTATTAATTTATTTTTAGTTTTTAAAATTCACTTCCATAAGCTTTTGAGTTTTAAATTTTTTTCTCCCTCCTCCCCAAGTCAGCATGCAATCTGATATAGGTTCTACATATACATTCCTATTAAACATATTTTCACATTAGTCATGTTGCAAAGAAGAATTAGAACCAATAGGAGGAACCACAAGAAAGTCAAAACAGAAACAGAAGAAAAAAAGAGCAAATAATATACGTCAATCTGCATTCAAACTTCATAGTTCTTTTTCTGGATGCATTTTCCATCATGAGACTTTTGGAGATGTCTTAGAACCTTGCCTTAGCATCCAAATTCTTAGAGGAGAAATTGAGTTATAGGAAGAAATAGCAAAACTATTCTAGTGGGGGACCTCAGCCTCCCACTCTCAGAACTAGATAATCTAACCACAAAATAAACAAGAAAGAAGTTAAGGAGGTGAATAAAATTTTGGAAAAGTTAGATATGATAGATTGCTGGAGAAAACTGAAGGAGGATAAAAAGGATTATACCTTTTTTCTCAGTGGTACATGACACCTATACAAAAACTGATCATGTGTTAGGGCATAAAACCATCACAATCAAATGCAGAAAGGCATAAATATTAAATACATCCTTTTCGGATCATGATGCAATAAAAATTACTTGCAATAAAGATAGATTAAAAATTGATTAGAAACTAAATAATCTAATCCTAAAAAATAAGTGGGTAAAACAATAAATCATAGAAACCACCAATAATTTCGTCAAAGAGAATGACAATAATGAGACAAAATACCAAAATTAATGGGATGCAGCCAAAGCAGTACTTAGGGGAGAATTTTATATCTCTAAATGCTTTCATGAATAAAATAGAGAAAGAGCAGATGAATGAATTGAGCATGGACTTTAAAAAGCTAGAACAAAGACAAATTTAAAATCCCCAATTAAATACCAAATTAGAAATTCTGAAAATCAAAGGAGAGATTAATAGAATTGAAAGTAAGAAAACTGTTGAATAAATAAAACTAAGAGCTGGTTTTATGAAAAAAATAATAAAATAGACAAACCTTTGGTTAATTTGATTTTAAAAAAAAAGAAGGAAGAGAACCAAATTACTGGTACCAAAAATGAAAAGAGTAAATTCACCACCAATGAAGAGTGATGAATAATTGGGAACTGTTTTGCCCAACTATAGACCAATAAATCTGACAATCTAAGTGAAATGAATGAATATTTACAAAAATGCAAATTGTCCAGATTAATAGAAGAAATAAAATACTTAAATAACCCCATTTTAGAAAAAGAAATTGAACAAGCCATTAATTAACTCCCTAAGAAAAGTTTATCAGGGCCAGATGAATTTACAAGTGAATTCTACCAAACATTTAAAGAACAATTAATTCTAATGCTATATAAACTATTTGTAAAAATAGGTGAAGGAGTTCTACCAGATTTCTTATATGACACAAATATGGTCTGATCCCTAACCCAGGAAGAGCCAAAACAGAGAAAGAAAATTGTAGAATGATTTTCCTAATGAATATTGATGCAAAAACTTGAAATAAAATATTAGCAAAGAAATTACAGTAATTTATCATGAGAATAACATACTGTGACCAGGTGGGATTTATACCAGAAATGCAGGACAGATTCAATGTTAGGAAAAATATTAGCATAACTGACCATATCAATAACAAAACCAAGAGAAATCATATGATTATCTCAATAAAAACAGCAAAAACTTTTGACAAAATACAACACCCATTCTTATTAAAAAAAAAACAACAAATACTAGAGAGCATAAAAATAAGTGGGGCTTTCCTTAAAATGATAAGTAATGTCTATCTAAAACCACTAGCAAACATTTTCTGTAATGGGGATAAGCTAGAAGCCTTCCCAATAAGATCAAGGGTGAAACAAGGATGTGTGTTACCACCACTATTATTCAATATAGTACTAGAAATGTTAGCGTTAGCAATAAGAAGAAAAAGAAATCGAAGGAATTAGAGTAGGCAGTGAGGAAACAAAACTATCACTCTTTGCTGATGATATGAAGGTATACTTAGAAAATCCTGGAGAATTAACTTTAAAACTACTTGAAATAATTAACAACTTTAGCAAAGTTGCAGGATATAAAATAAACCCACATAAATCATCAGCATTTCTGTATATTACCAAGAAAACTCAGCAAGAAGAAATAGAAATTCCATTTAAAATAACCATAGACAGTATAAAATATTTGGGAGTCTACTTGCCAAAACATACCCAGAAATTATATGAACACATTTACAAAGCACTTTTCACACAAATAAAGTCAGATCTAAACAATTAGAAAACTATCAATTGCTCATGGGTTGGCTGAGCTAATATAATAAAAATGACAATTCTACCTAAATTAATTTACTTATCAAGTGCCATACTAATCAAACTCCCCAAAATTATTTTATAGAGCTAGAAAAAATAATAATAGAATTTATCTGGAAGAACAAATGGTTAAGAATATCAAGGGAATTAATGAAAAAAAATGCAAAGGAAGGTAGCCTAGCTGTACCAAATCTAAAACTATATGATAGAGTAGTAGTCATCAAAACTATTTGGTAGTGGCTAAGAAATAGAGTGGTGAACCAGTGGGATAGATTAGGTACACATGACACAGTAGTAAGTGATTATACTAGTTTACTGTTTGATAAACCCAAAGATTCCAGCTTCTGGAATATAAAGTCACTATTTGACAAAAACTGCTGTGGAAACTGGGAAATAGTATGACAGAAACTAGGCACAGACCAACATCTCACACAGTATACCAAGATAATGTAAAAATGGGTACATGAATTAGGCATAAAGGGAGATACCATAAGCAAATTGGGAGAGCAAGGAATAGTTTACCTCTCAGATCTATGGAAAAGAGAAGAATTTATGACCAAACAAGAGATAGAGAATATTATGAAATGCAAAATGGATAATTTTGATTACATTACGTTAAAAAAACTTGCACAAATAAAAACACAATCAAGATTAGAAGGAAAGCAGAAAGCTGGGAAACAGTTTTTTATAGCAGTATTTCTAATAAAGGCCTCATTTCTTAAATATATAGAGAACTGAGTCAAATATATAAGAATACAAGTCATTTCCCAATTGATAAATGGTCAAAGAATATGAACAGGCAGTTTTCAGATGAAGAAATTAAAGCTATCTATGGCCATATGAAAAAATGCTCTAAATCATTATTGACCAGAGAAATGCAAATTCAAACAATTCTGAGGAACCACATCACACCTATCAGATTGGCTAATATGACGGAAAAGGAAAATGATTAATATTGGAGAAGATGTGGGAAAATTGGGGCACTAATGCATTGTTGGTGGAGTTGTGAACTGATCCAATCATTCTGGAGAGCAATTTGGAACTATGCCCAAAGGCAATCAGACTGAGCATATCCTTTGATTCAGCAATACTACTATTAGGTCTGTATCCCAAAGAGATCATAAAGGAGGGGAAAAGACCTACATGTACACAAATATTTATAGCAACTCTTTTTGTGGTGCAAAGAATTGGAACTTGAAGGGATGCTTGTTGATTGGGGAATGACTGAACAAATTGTGGTATATGAATGTAATGGACTCTATTGTGCTATAAGAAATGATGAGCAGGTGGATTTCAGAAAAATCTGGACTTACATGAACTGATGCTGAGTGAAGTGAGCAGAACCAGGAGAACATTGTCAGTAACAGCAACATATGATGATGATCAACAATGATAGACTTAGCTCTTCTCAGCAATACAATGATCCAAGACAGTTCCAAAAGTCTCATGATAGAAAATGCTACCCACATGCAGAAAAAGAACTATGGAGTCTGGATGCAGATTGAATCATACTATTTTCACTTTTTTGTGACTTTTCCCTTTTGTTCTGTTTCTTCTTTCACAACATGATTAATGTGGAAATATCTTTTAAAAAAATAAAAGATACTAGGACCAAGAAAGGTTTAGCGATTTGCCCAGGGTTACATAGCCAGTCAGTGTTTACAGCAGTGTCTGAATTCAAGTCTTCCTGACTCTAGATTCAGCCCCTTACCCAGTATACTTCACAGACTCCTCAACAGGGTAATTGCTACATGCCTCCAAGAATTGTGCCCGGTGCTAGATGCAAAAATGAGATGGTTCCTGCCCTTAAGGAGCTTGTATTTTGCTTATATTCATTGCCTCTTAGGTTACTTGTAATTTCAATTCTTCTGACACCGTGTTTTCTATGATTGGCAGCCATCGAGGGTCAACAAGAGAACACTAGTGTTAAAGGGATGCATCGTGCAGTCATGAACAATGTGGGATCATGGAAAGCACTGCACGTTTTCCAAGATTCATTCTTGCTGTATCTCCTCTCACTTGTCAAATCTGTTCCTAGATCTTGATCTGTCTGTAATGCCTATCCTATAGATGTATATTTACACACATATGTAAATTTATATTAGTGTACACATATACTTACTATATATACACATATACACAGACTGTGAAAGTATGTATGTGTACCTATATATGTGTGTATATATTTATATAATGTTTATATGAATATGTGTGATATATGTACATACACACACATACATATATACTTAGTATATCACTAATACTACACGTTGCCCATCTTGCTACATGATAATATGGATAGTACATGGTTTTTGTCAGTTTGGAAGGATGGGTTTTATAGTGAATGAATAGACTACTCTTTTGCATTGCTGTTGTTTTCTCAGAGTAGACTTGGAGTGTTCTCAGGCTCATTATAATTAATACAATGTCATCTCCAAATAAGGGCATACTCAACATTGATAGGGAATTCTTCTTTTGTTGAATCTCTCTGGAAAATGTGACACTCATAAACCTGGGACTCATTCCTTAAAAAAAGTTTCCAAATTCCCAGTGCTTCAGAGATGTAAGCTTTCATGTCTTTCATTAAATTTTGTCAGTTTCCCTGTATTTAAAAAGGAAGTCCATGACGTGGGAAGAGATAAGTGACCATAATATTTTTAAAAATGTAAGTGATATCATAGATATTTGTTAGGAATAGCCTTGTTTTTTTTTTAAGTTGAATTTAATTTTCCTTAGTTCTAGGTTACTACTTTGGAAGGTACATTAATTTTTTTTTCAGGCCACCACATTACATTGTTGCCACATATTGTTATTTAGTCATTTTCAGTCTTGTCCGACTCTTTGTGATCCCCTTTGGGGTTTTCTTGGCAAAGATGCTTGAATGGTTTGCCATTTCCTTCTCCAACTCATTTTACAGATGAGGAAACTGAGGCAAACAGGATGACACAGCTAGGAAGTGTCTGAGGCTGGTTTTGAACTCAGGAAGAGGAGTCTTCCTGACTCCAGGCATGGTACTCTGTGCATTGCGCCCCCTAGCTACCATTTCCATGTACTACTCTGTGGCATATCTCATACATTTACCACCAGGATGAACTCATTTAGTCCATTAGCAAGCATGATTTATGTGCCACAGGTAACAACAACCTTATCTAAGACTCTTTGATAATAAAAAGTTCCCAAGGATGTGTAAAAAGTTAATGCATCATACAAACAAGCTACTTTACTGGCAGCAAATAATTTATGCTCTTGGGGAAAGTCATAATGATACTTGAACATTTTGGGTTGTGAGATGTTTCTAGAATCAGGCAGTAGTTAAGAATTATCCACCACGAGATTTTAAAAGAGCATTTTCACCTCTAGTTGAGCAAGTGTCTTAAGGAAGGTTTATTTTATATTGTATTATATTATCTTCAAGTTAACTTTTGGTATTCAATCTGCTTTTTTGTTTAATCATTCTTTTACATCATTTATATGATGCCCTTTCAAACATCTGGCCTAAAGAGGAGTTTTTCAAAGTTACATACTATAAACTTTCAGCTGCCATAATGCAGGCTTAAAGTAATTTTAAAATATTTTTATAAACTGAGAAAGTCAAGAAAGACAGTACAAAGGGCCAAATTCCAGTGAACGCCCTCATTACTGAGGAGCCAGGCTTTCTTTGTCAAACTGCACTTTTCTTGGGGGCTTGCTCTGCTCTTTTAGTAAATTTGGAAATTACTAATCTTTCATAGTCTTTGTGCATTTTTATGATATTGAGATCATATTTTCCCTTTGTTTCAGTACAGTGATCTCCCCAAAGTCAGTGTTATTGTATGCCATTATAGTTGAAAAGCCAGTGATGAAAATGTGTATTTGCTTAGAAGAAGAAAAAGTAGTTGGTATGTGGTGGCTTAAATAATTATCCCTTCACTCACTGTGGGTAATGTTTCCATCTTCAGAGCTCCTTGTAGACAATAACTCAATCAAAATGAATTGGGGGTATTCTTTTACTAATCCTTATTTTCCACCTTGAACACCTGCCTAGTGCACAGCAGGCTTAGCTCACAGAAGGTCAAAGCTAGGATTTTAGTATAAGAGATTCAGCTGAAGTTTGGCAATTTGATGTAATAGAAAAAGCTCTGGAATAGAAATCAGGAAACGTGGAGTCTTGTCCTGGTTCTGGCACCGAGGAACCTTGGGTGCCCAATTCATAACATTATCCCTTTATCTGTAAAATGAAGGATTTGGACTAGATAACCTCTATGACCCTATCCATCTCCAGCATTCTATGATTCTATAACAAAGCAATATAGCTCAGACTTGGAGGCTGCTTGCTACATTCCTCAAAAAAAAAAGTGGGTTTTTCATAAGATTCATTCACAGTCACTCTAAAAACTCAGGGTTTTATCCTGTCATAAAAACAGAAGTAAATTACTCCCTAGGAGTTAAAAGATCATCTTTGCCTTCTATCAAGCACCGTGGTGTCATTTAGTAAACTACCTTACCCTGCTAATCAATGGGTATTAATTTTCTTTTTTCATAGGAGAATAATTTTTAGTAAAAATAACTTTTAATGGTTCCAAGTTTGGAGCCCTTTTTGGAATGTGAAATCTGTGACACTTTTGAACTTAATTGGTTCTAAAGTTACTCCAGATTCCCAGAATGTTCCAAGCTATATTTTAGAAGATGTCAAGTGTAGAAGCAAAGGGTTAGCCAGGGGTTTTTCCTGAACTTTCTTCTTGTGCTTTCTTAAGTAAAACTTGCCATGTCCACAGATGGTACGTGTATGTGACTAGGCTTCTTGTGTGCAGGCCTGGGCCACACCGGGAAGAGACATCCTGAAAGGAAAAAGCAGGCAATATCAGAACTGGTTCATGAAAAAACCTTGACCATAAGCCAGGGTGGAATATTTGAAGCATTTTGTCCTGTAGGTAGTAACAAAGCTCTGCATGGTTGGACAGTTTATTCATCTTCCTTACCGAGACAAAATGCTAAAGATACATAACATACAGAGTAAAATGAAGGGCTAGATTTTCTTTTAAAGGGAATATCAGTGGAGAGTCCAAGGTGGCTGCTTTATATCTATACAAATTTATGCCATAACTTGATTTCCTCTTTTTTTATTTCAGTGACTTGCATTGTTAGGTGTTTGAGAGAAACCTGCCTGGTCACCCTGTGTGGCTATTTTTTTCTCTTGTAATCAAATCATTTCATCACCATTTATATCGACATTCATTCCCGAAGTAGGAGCTGACTCTAATGCATTCTGTCTGCCTAGAAACTCACCGTTTACTGAATAACATGATTTTCATTCTATTTATATTTGGACAATACATGTTCTTGGAATAAAAGGACTGTATGCTGGTACAAATTTAGTCCTTCCAGTGTCTTTGCAGTGTGGAAAGAAGAGGTCAAAAATGCTTTTTTCAGGAAGGAATTATCCTGTACTGCTTTTTAGGATTATAGGAATAGCTATCTCTAGCATTTATGTGTATAATGAATTTTCTCTCTTAAGGGGGGAAAAACCTGCTCTGAGTGCTAGATTTTGTTGTGTTTTGTTTTTCTCTAGGGAAGGGCAGGATGACAATAAGATAAATATCACTATGCCTATATGCTCTGTATTATGGTATCTTTTTTTAACCTTGAAAATTAGTAACTGAATTTTTAATCCCAGGGTGGCAGAATTAAACAAATGCACCCCCCTGTTCAACATGCATAGGCACGTGCAAACAGAGTGGTGTAGGAAATACCCGTATGTACTTGGTTGAATTTGTAACATTTCATATAGGAACCCAGAATTCTAGATTTCAGGTTGGAAGGGAACATATAGGTCATTGAATTCAACCCTATCATTTTACAGATGAGAGGACTGGGGCCCAGAGAGGTTAAGTTATATGTCCAGGGTCACACACCCATTAAGTAGCTGAGGCAGGATCCCGTTCCAAGTCTTCCTACCCCCAAATCTATTACCCACCACTTGTGCTACCAACTCTTATTACTGCATGATTTAAGAAAGATTGAGTAATCAAGAACCAGGAGGAAGGTAGGAAAGAATCTTGACATAGTGCAGTAGAAAGACAATTGGATAGTGCTAGTAGCTAAATTCTGAGGGACTACTTCTGCTTCTAGTTAGTTGTCTCAATGGATAAAGCACAGAGCCTAGAGTCGGGAAGACTTGAGTTCAAATGCAGTCTCAGATACTTATTCGCTGTGTGACCCTGGGCAAGTCACTTAACCCTGTTTGCCTTAATTTTCTCATTGGTACAGTGGGGATGATAATAATAGCACCTGTCTCCCAGAGTTGTTTGTGAGGCTCATGGCATGCTTAGCACAGTGCCTGACACATAGTAAGTGCTATATAAATGTTAACTAGTATTTTTGTTGTTGTTGTTGTTGTTTAAATTTCTACTGCTCTACTCTTCTCCAATTTTTTTTTCTCATTGACACTCTGCCCTGATGCTGCCCATCCTCCCTTGCTTCCATTAAGCTGTTTTTCTAGCACCTCAATCTTTGGCGGGGCTGGTTAGTGAGAGGCTCCTTCTGGGAGCTGATGTCAGAGCTGCTTCCTGAATTGGCTGGCAGGGTTTAGCACATACCAGGCACACCCTTCCCCCCCCACACCTCTTCACCTTCTCCAGATGCCAGGCCTCCCCAAGCACAATGGTAATAGCAACATCAATGAAAGGAGGGGGAAAAAACAACCCTGAACACCCACAAGTTCTGAAAGGAAAATGCTAATGAATCTCCTATTAGCGGGTGTTTTGAGGTTGCCCAGAAACTCCCCAGGGCTGTTCGAGTCCTTGAGGCCGGATTGCCACATGGGTGGAAATGATGTGCCTGTGTACTTGAGCAAAGATGAGCTATCTTAAAATCCTGATAGAGAGTAGATGGAAAATTCTGACATTCCTTTTGAAGTTCTGAATGAGTTGATCTCCAAGCTGCCTTTACCCTCTGTGCACTAATAGCTTCAGGGCCACAGTCCTTTTTTCTATCAGAAACCATGTGGTCACTGACAGAGATAAAACTGGAACTATTTGGGATATTTTATACATTCACATGAAAAAAAAAAAAGGCCGCAGCAAGAACACAGACCTCTGGAAAAATCGTTGCTTCCAAGCATTGGTCTTCTAGCATTACAAACCGAGTACTGGTTGGGAGCCATACTCTGTAACCAACATTGCCTTTCCCCGATGATATATCTCGAAAATGGCCCTTGTGCAAACCATACTTCACGAGCATCTTGCTTGCTTCTGCGGTCTTCTTCACCCTAGAGAGACATTGTGATGCAAACATTCGGCAAGTGGAAGAAGTTCAATAATCATGTTGAGATGCCTCTTTTGTCGCTTGCTATGTAATCAGTCTGGAAAGAATGAGAACCAAACTCCATATAGTTCTTAAGTGACTTCTACACTAGGTCTGAATGCTTCCACTTCAGTTATGGGGAAACTGAGGCATGAAGCAATAATTCAATAACTCAAGCAATAACCTTTTATTCTTTTTAACAGTACCTCTATATACTTGAAAAGATGAATAAACAGTTTCATGTTACCGGTTCTTGTTGCTACAATATATTCAGTTTGTTTCCTGGAAAATACTTAACAAAATATAACTTTTTTTTTTGGTGGGGCAATTGGGGTTAAGTGACTTGCCCAGAGTCACACGGCTGGTGAGTATTATGTGTCTGAGGCCAGATTTGAACTCAGGTCCTCCTGACTCTAGGGCTGGTGCTCTATCCACTGCACCACCTAGCTGCCCCGAAATATAACATCTTTATATCAGTTCTGAATTGCGGTAGTAAATTATTGATGAGCTAATTTACTTCATAGCTTCTTGGCCTGAAAGAGCTAAAGTATATGTTTTCTCATAATGTCTGCTAGCTGAAATTTATTCATTGTCAGCAGTCAAATGATTCTATTTGCATGATTTAGAAAAAGTAATTTTTTTCAATTAGAAGAAATCCCTTACCCACTTTTTTCCTATTAAGTAATGAAGCTTTGTGCTTGCAGCTTAAGTGGGAGTGTTGTTAGGCTTTGGGTGTTTTTTTAAATTATTATTTCTATTTTCATAATATTGCTTGTGTTATTTATAAACAATTGGTTTGTACGATACATTGGTATCTTTACCTGAGCATGTTAGAGTAATCTAAAACATTGATTACATACAAAGGATCATCTTCTTCCTACTTTGAGAACTTTCAAAATTAGCTGTTCCTAAATCTTTATTCAGGCAGCTAGGTGGTGCAGTGGATAGAACACCAAGCCTGGAGTCAGGAAGACCTGAGTTCAAATTTGCTTCATATACTTACTAGCTGTGTGACCTTGGGCAAGTCACTTCACCCTGTTTGCCTCAGTTTCCCTATCTATAAAATGAGCTGGAGAAGGAAATGGCAAACCACTCCAGTATCTTTGCCAAGAAAACCCTAACTGGGGTCATGAAAGTAGGACATGATTGAAACAATTGCACAACAGCAACAAATCTTCATTTCAAGTACCCATCTGCAGGGTGCTTCTGGTCTAATCCTCTACCCAGTTTCCTCTTCAGATTAACTCTTTCTGCTCTTGCCTCCCATATGCCTTCTAGTTCTCAAGGCCTCACCCACTTGGCACCATAGAAGTCTTCCTATCACACTGGCATAATTTGCCACTCAGGGTAACCTGGGAAGCCACAAGGCTTTTTGGACATTTGTTCATTGATGCTGCATGTCAGCAGGGTGTGACATCATGCGTGTGATCGTCAGGATGCTGATCTTTTGCAAGCCTAGCAATGTGCAGACCCTCTCTGCTGTAAGTTTTTAAAAGTTTCTATCAAGTTATTTTTTAATTTGTTTTTCTTTTTCTCTCAAGCCTTTGTAGTTTCGAAAGAAATGAAAAGTTGTAATTTCTCCAGGGCTAAAATCCAAGGCTTTGATAGGCAGTCCTGATGCCTGGGGCTACTGTGTGTTGCTACTGGTTATAAGCATTGTTGAACAAAGAGAACTGGGCACAAAACTCATTCTCTTCCCCTACCATGGCAAGTTTCTCAGTTAACTTTGCCTTTTCTTCTTTGTCTTCCAAGAAGTGGGGCTTCTAAGTTCAGTACTCTAGAAAGGGGGATGGCTCTATCTGAACAGATTTTTTTTCTTTTTGCCAAGTTTAGCTGCTCCTCTTTCTTCTTGCTGTCATCTTTCTGCTTTAAGATTTCTTTTCAGGAAACTTGGTCATAGTATATAATTTTTTCCACATGGAACCTTTTTTTTTTAAAGGAGAGAGAAATGCATTTTCTTTTTGGTGTTTGTAATTGTAGATGGAGAGAGGTCTCCAGAGTGACAGTTGGACTCACAAATTCAGAGTGTGCTCTGTGTCAGCTCACCTCTTTTCTTCTTAAAATCTGTCAATATCAGAGAGTTTCAGCTTTTCAACCCCATTCAGCCTTCGTATAAAACTCTAGGGCAGGATATTAAGGCTCTGGATTGTTTCATGAGGTGAGAGGAAGCTGCAGGTTAAAGTTTGGGTTTGACTGCCTTTAGAGGGGTCTTTTAACTGGTAATCAATATCTTGGTGGTGTCATCAGAGTTTGCAATCCAGGCTCCACTGCTGATCTATTTCTGTGTTCCATCGGTGACGCCATTAACACCTAGCAACGTGCTGTCACACCTCTAAGGACAAGTAAGGGGTAGCAGTGGCATCAAGGGTCCTCTGGAGGGTCAGAAAGGAGTTAAGAGTTAGACTCCTTCACAAGAGGATTTTTCCATTTCCTTAAGCTGGGCAGGCTTCCAGGAAGAAAAGGAGGTATCTTGAGAGTTTCGTTTACTGTGGATCATGGCACACAGAGCCCTACTGGTTGCGATATCATCCCATGGAGAATAACAAAGGCATTCATGTCTATTCCAGGTTTGTTAGTTGCTTGTAAAATTTAGTAATGGCCAGGCCAGGATGTTACGTGATCTCAGAAAATGAGATGGTATCATTTTTTTCTTGTGAACAAGGCTCATGTTTCTGGTTGTTAATAAGCACTGGCATTCAGAGTAATGGACATGGATAGATGTTTGTGAGGCATCTCACAGCACAGAAATCAAGAGTGAGGAGAGCCGAATTACTACAGTTGCTTTTGGCTCCTTTTCCTGTTGACAAGCTTGAGCTGGGAGTAGACCCCTGCAACTGGAGGAGCTGCAGTTCTATTCAGCTCCAGTAATTTATCCAAATAATGCTATATGGTTGTTTTGGTTTTTTTGGTGTCAGTGGGGATGGAGGGAATCAGAGCTGGTTGCAGATGAGTATTAATAGGATACTGTGGTTTGAATAGGTTCCTTGAAAACAATAATAAAGCCTGCTTCTTTTAATAAGAAGACAGTATGCCCAGGCATACTCTCCTCGCAACTGCCTTCAGAGTTTAAACAGTGGTGCACATTGTGTGTGGCTGAGGCAACAAACACCTGCTAGCGGTACCCTCTTGAGCTTGAGGGCGTTTTTTAGGTGACTAAACTCTTGGTGATAAATGTTTTTCATTCACCATGGTAAATGGGTTATGAAGATAGTTCTCCCAAGTCAACATAAATAATAAAAACAATTAGAATGTGTTCAACTAAGATTTAGATGTAGTCCTACTTTTCCCAGATTCTACTGTACTGCCCCATCCCTCGCTTGAGTAAGCCAGACTGACTATTAGAATAAGTATTTGTTTTGGACTTGATTTAAAGCCCTTTGTCATCTCACCAGCCTCAGTCAGTATCTTCCCTTTTTGTTCACACCTTAGCAAGATGGACAATGTTTTGAATTGGAAAATTACATTGAATACAATAGAAGCTTTTATCTCTACTCAATTTATTTCTGCTCAAAGACTTCCTGAGACATGATGCTGATGCCAAAGCAGAAATAGTTAAATACAGGAAGGTATCTTGGCTGAACTTTGGACTTGGAGTTGTGACTTCTAGTCTCATTAACTGACATTGTGACCTGTCCTCTACCATACCCTCAACTTTAAAGAATAATTTTCCTTTTATATGCATCATAGGTAGAAAAAGGATAAAAAATACTTAATCTGCCTATCTCTAAGGCTAAAACATGTCAGTATTGTTGCAGGCTTACTCCTATTGCAATAAGCTTCAAGTAAGTGTCCAATTTTTTTTATTGTCATGAAATTTTACAAATCAAATTTCTGCTTGAGATGGCCCAACAACTGGGACCTATAACTCTTTTTTGCTATACACAGATTTGCATTGTGATGTAATCCAGTGGATTACTAAAATGAAAGTACATTTCCAGTTGTAGTAGTAATGATTATAGTAGCAGAAATGGTGGTAGTAGTAGTAGTAATTTGCATTGTTATGTAATCTAGTGGATTACTAAAATGAAAGTACATTTCCAGTTGTAGTAGTAATAATTATAGTAGCAGAAATGGTGGTAGTAGTAGTAGTAGTAATTGTAGTAGTAGTAGTAATTTGCATTGTTATGTAATCTAGTGGATTACTAAAATGAAAGTACATTTCCAGTTGTAGTAGTAATAATTATAGTAGCAGAAATGGTGGTAGTAGTAGTAGTAGTAATATGCATTGTGATGTAATCCAGTGGATTACTAAAATGAAAGTACATTTCTAGTGGTAGTGGTAATTATGGTAGCAGAAATGGTAGTAGTAGAAGTAGTAGTTATAGTAGTAATAATTAGTAGTAGTAGTAGCAGCAGCAGCAGCAGTAGCAATGTAGTAGTAGTAGTAGTAGTAGTAGTAATGGGATTGTTTTTTGGATGTAGATGACCTATATCAGCTGCGTGTGTGGGAAAAACATACCTTACCCCCCACCCCCAACTCTTGAGAGAGCTCATAATATTAACACCAGACTTCATGTGAACACCCAATCAGCTTAGCCCACTACAGCTCAGAATTCCAGAGCTCGAGAGATCCATTTTCCCAAATAGTACAAATCACAAGTGCTACCCATCATGACTGACAGCTTTATTGTTGACAGTGCTTTCCTCACAGTGATCCTACAGGGTAATTAATGTAAATATTATTCTTATTTTATAGATGAGCAAACTGAGGCTCAGAAAGTTTAAGTGGCTGATGAATGTCAAAACTAGGATGTAGAAGCCCATGTCTTCTGATTCAAAATCCACATAAAACCCAGATTTTCTCAGGAGTGTGTATGTGCAGGGGGGGATTGTAGGAGTAGGGGGACAGAGAGGAGTGTTGGGAAGAGTATTGAAAACAAAGGTTTCTGTTTTATACCAATACATGTAAAAACCTAATCTCAATGGACCCCAAATTCTATTAATCTAAATACAAATAAGAGCATGGGAAAAGAGAGGGGGGAACATCCCTGGGAGAGAAAAAAAAAGGAAGACAAGTGTGCCATGTCTAAAGCATAACTCATCTTTACTCTCACATTTCCCTATTTCTACCCAAGGCGCCACCAGTCTCCAGGGTTTGTATTATCAACTTTTATTCTTGACTCCTAACTTTCCCTCTTCCCACATACCTAATCAGTTGCCGAAGCTTGCCATTTCTGCCTTTATACTATGTCTTATATCTCTGACACCTTTCTGCGCATGCCTCTACCATCTTAGTTCAAGCCTTCATGAGTTCCTACATAGATTATCACAGTGGTCTCCATATTGAACTCCTTGATTCAAAATCATCCCTCATTCCAGTTTATCCTCCCCATATCTTCCATAGTGATCTTCCTTAAGAGCAGAAATGATTATGTTATTGCCCTACTCAGTAAATTCCAGGGGCTCCCTATTGTCTCTAGGATAAAATATACGTTCTTCCGGATCTCGCTGTACATTACTCCCCATCCCATACTCTTCAATCCAGACAAGTCAAGCTTTACTCTCTTCCTCACATGTCACTCCATCTCCTATAGGCATGCCTTTGCACTAGGTAGCCTGAAAACCTAGAATCCATTCCATCTTTACCTCACCTCTCTTCCTAGAAGACACAGTTCATGTACCGCTTTATACGTGAAACCTTCTGGAGTCTTTCGTCAAGCTCCACCACACACACCCACACCCGTCACCCTTGGTCCCAACTATTCCTCCTTTTCTCACCAGCTTGGATTTGATTGCTTTTTGTTTATTCAGTACTTATATACTCTGTGTGTGTGAGTGTGTGTATGTGTGTGTAACTCACGCATTAGAATGTAAATTCTTCAAGGTTAGGGATTGTTTTATTCTTTGTGTTTGTACCCCCAGCACCTAACACAGAGCCAGACTGATAACAGGCCCCTAATGAGTGCTGGTTGATGGATTGATTGACTGGCTAAAGGAAAAGTTGTCTTGCTAACCTAAGAGAATAAAGAGTTGGTGGCATCTCAGAAAGATGAGTAAGGAGAGTCAGAGACTAAGGAGAAAGGGTACATTATTATTGTGTAGTGTTATCAAGATTTGCATAGGAAGAGCCTAAAGACATTTGTCCTTCATTTGCCACTGTCATTCACCAAACTGCTCTTTTCTAGGCACCAACACTGCTGCTGGGCACTGTGGGTGCTCAACATAATTGCCTTGACCCACTGAGATTTGAAATAGCCCTGAAATGGACTATGATCGGCAATAATGAGGCAGCTCCCTGCTCAAGCTTTTATTGCTTTTCAACAGGGCTCCCCCCCAAACTGAATATCCACTCTTAATTTCAGGGAGCCCTAGGTGCTGCCTGCAATGTTCCTTTGTCCCTAGTCAAATCTAAGGCTTGCTCACTAAATATGGACTCTGCTTTTCTAACCACACCTCTAAGCATAATTTAGTTTTACTAAAATAGAACTGATTGTTTCATTTGACTAAATTCAAGGCACAGAGAGTGAGAACTTGTGGTTTTACCAGCCCCCTTGGTGGTGGTGGGGAGCATGTTGTCACTGAAACTTCCTGAAACCTGATGGGAGGGAGAGGACAGGGTATTTTTCTCTATTCACGGTTATAACCAAAACCCGTGAAGCAGCATTATGTTCAAATAAAAATGAAAAAAAAAGTTGAAATATACAGAAAGTCCAGTTCTCCAAAGAATTGTAACTTCACATTTTTTGCTTCTTGTAGCAAAACTCTCTCTCTCACACACACACACACACATCCATACAAGGATATTTTTGTGTTTTGTTTAACAAGATGATAACCCCCTGAATTCCTACTAGTCACCTTTTCTTTAAAAGTATATGGGGGTCTTGTCTGCATGCCAGTTTTGGAGATGAAGTGTAGTTGAACCAAATATGCTGGGGACCAGTAGCCCTGCTGATATGAATGGCTGCTGATATCTTTAGGCAACCTTAAGTCAATGAAAAGCAGTTTGGACAATCATGAGTGAAGGCACTTTAAGCACCCAAAGGCAAGGTCAGACTCTAATGGGACTGCTTTGCTGCCCAGCAACATCTCCCAAGTTTTAGTGTTCTTATCAGGGCGTCTCACTTGGACAATTATGTAGTGCACTGATAAAGTAACATGCGACAGGAGACTTCATAGTTTAAAATGCCCGAGTTTGGCAAGGTCTGCAATCACAATAAATGGAAAGAAAGATATGGCGTGTTTTGGAATTCCTGATTCTGCTTGCTTACTTTAATACTAGATCATTGCATACAGAGTGATTCATTGCATTCTGTACTGAAAGGAAGAAATAGTTTGCTTGTAAAATTTATGTTTAGTATATAGACTGACGCCCAGTCCAGAGTGCAGGGAGGGACAGGTCAATGAGTAAGTTCAATTTTACAATTCGCTAGGAAACTGTTTAACCTTCAAAGCTTATCTTTATAAGCACACAGGCTAGATAGGGCTTTGCACATCTTGCACTGTTATAATAGTGCGTATTTTAACATTCTCATTTCTGGTCCTTCCCTTTCAGGGTATGGATGTCTCACATAGGGAGAAAAGTGTTTTTCTAGTTGTTTTCTAAAGGAAAGAAAGAAACATGCACTTATAAGGGCCTGCTATGTGCAGAGCAGCCAAGTGGTACAGTGGATAAGGCACTGGGCTTGGAGTCAGGAAGATCTGAGTTCAAATCCAGCCTCAAACCCTTGCTAACTGTGTGACTCTGGGAAAGTCACTTAAGCCCTATTTGCCTCAGTTCCTCATCTGTAAAATGGGGACACACTAGAGAAGGAAATGGCAAACCACTCCAGTATCTTTGCCAAAAAAACCCCATGGACTTTTGTCCATGGGATCATGTAGAGTATGACACAACTGAACAACCGAAAGACAATATGCGTGGAACTATGCTTAGTAAGCATTTTACAAAAATGATTTCATTTAATTCTCTCGACAACCCTGAAAGGTAAATACTATTATTATTCTCTTTTTACAGTTGAGGAAACTGAGGCAGCCAAGTTAAGTGACTGGCCCAAGGTCACACAGTTAGAAATTTAGATCTTCCTGATTCCAGACCCAGTGCTGTATGCATTGTGCCACCCAGCTAACTGCTACAGGAGGCAGGTGCTTCGTTTGGCTATGTCCTGTCATCCCTGTGTCTTTTTAACATATATTTTCTTTTCCAGATGGAGTTCTCATCACCTTGATTTGAGTTTAGCATCGCTTGATGTGCTTTTCTTTGTTACCATAAGCCATAAACCTCCATCATCATCGAGGGAAGTGATTTTACCATTAAATTCCCTATAAAAACTGAACTTACCACCTCCTTCTATCTTCTTTTAGAAAACTTTCTGAGGTAAATTAAACCAAAAATGATGGGACTTTAAAAAAAAAAGGTTAAGAAATTAAATGGCATTCTTAACTAAATTAAAAAAGCAGAGAGATCTACAAGAACTCAGAAAGATATTAGAGAGATTGATGAGGTACTTAAGTATTCTGAGACCCCCAAAATAAAAAGGTTGGGGAGCACATGGTCAGAATGTTAGTGGGGCCAAATTTGTCATCCTTAAACCCAGCTCATAGCAAGAAAGTACAAGAGTACACACACACACACACACACACACACACACACACACACACACACAGATTTAACCATTGTATGTTTACACCAATGGGAAGAGTATTTGAGAGACCTTCTTTCTGTGTGCTCTAATGCTGTTAGGTGCTGTGTGTTTGGGTGTGGGTATACTTGTGCACACATTTAGACTAAGATGTAGCATTACTCTTTTTTGGGGGGGGGGGTTGGGTGTTGCCCTGTAACTAACTAGTCTAGGGGCAGAAACAAGGGTCACATTTTTCTGGGCTTATTGCCATAGACAATAATTTTAACCCATTTTTTCTTTAAGTGCTACCAAATTCCATCTATTGATTTTTATCCTTTTCCAATTTCTTCAAAACCTGCTTATTGTTATAGTTGGGGTCATATCTTTATAGGGTTTGGAAGTAGAAGTAGGGTTTGGAGATCATTTGACCCTCCCTCCCTCATTTTGCAGATGAGGAAAAGGAGGACCAGAGACATTCATTGATTTTTCCCAAGTCACACACATAGTTAAGTGGTAGAATCAGTATTCAAACCCAGGTCCTTTGATTCCATATTCAGTATTCTCCCTCTTACTACCTCTAGTAATAGAGTGTTCTATGGCAAGTAAAGAACAAATAATGATAGGTCTCTCTGTCACTATCTCTCTTCTCTCTCTCTCACCATCTCTCTGTCTATCTTAATACACACACATCACTTTAAGGTTACCAAAGTGCTTTTTCACAACTCTTTAAGTTGAGTAGCACTAATATAATTATACCTATTTTTACAATTGAGTAAACTGAGGCTGAAAGAGGGTTAGTGACTTGCTCATAATTATACACCTAAAGGTCCCAAAACTAGTAAGAGAGCAAATTCAAATAAAATCACAAGAGGTAGAGCTGAAACTGAGTGCACAAGTGACCCATCTAACCTAATTCCCTCATTTTACAAATGAGAAGGAGAGAAGTTATGTGGCTTGGTTATGTGGCACTCAAGTAACAGAGATGGAATTAAAATCCAATTCTTACTCCAAAGCCACTGCTTTTCCTACTGTACTCAATTGCCTTTTCTAAATGTGCATGTGTATACACATATATACATGTATAAATTTGCATATTTTCATTTATTTAAATTTTATCTCAATAATAGTATACTAGCCAAATAATTCTATTTCAGTATGTGAAACTAAGAATTTAAAACTAGTTACAGTGCGTCAATTATATGACCATGTTTTTAAAAAAATGTATTGGAAGATGTATTCATAATCTGATAACACTTTTCTTGTTTTGAGTTGTCACTTTTAATACCATGATTCTGGTGTCAGACAGAGGAAGGAAAATTGAAAGATGGCTGTAAAAGGGGAGTCTAATGAAGAATATTCATGGTACTTTTTCCCAGCTAAAAGGGAAAAAAAGTTAAGTAGGCAAAATTTGCTTCTATCACCCTATCTGTAACCCAAAACTCCTCTGCACACCCCCCTCTCTTTCTTTCAACTGTATCTGATCTGCAGTAGAATAAACTCATTTGAGCTGATGTATTAGGAATTTAATATGTGGCCCCTTTCAAGAATAGTTGCATTTTAAGAGAAACCCAGGGGAAGGGCAATGTATAACACAAGGAAAATAATCATTCATAATGTATAATCATAACTATTTTTGAAGATGATATTTTGGATGGAGGGCCTTTTTGGTGCTCTTCATATCACAGTAATGGAGGTGACTACCTACTCAGTTCATGTTATATAAAGTATATTTAAAGTTTGCCTAGAGCCTGCTAGGACAATATGTCTACAATTTGTAAGGCCATAGAAATATTTAGCCCATTGTCCTCTACTTTATAGGGCACCAGAGTAAACACTAAAAATGAAATGGAAGAAGATCAAATCTACTTGGTCCAAACAAATGATTTTCATTTTCCCTTTTGTATCACAAATGTTGTGGTCCAGGCTGGCCTTGTTTACAGATGTGAATTATCTGTGGGATATGAGGTAGCTTTCATCATCCTTCCTCAAAGTATTTGTTTCCCCAGACTTGTTGCTTATGCCTAAAATTCACTACCACCACCACCCCTTTGAGAATCATGCTGTGAAGAACATCATAACCCTTTTTTTTTCCTACTAAAGACAAGCATCTCTTCCTTCACAATTTAGGCTGTGTTTTTATATAATAGGAGCATGACTGTTACAGCTTAAAAATACATTACCTAGTCCAACCCCCCCTCATTTTATGAAGCAGGAACCTGAGGTCCAGATGATTTTACCTCCGGTTGATTTTTTTTAAAGCACACATATTTAAGTTACGTTCTAACCTTCTGTTTGGGATAGCACCTTCTGGGCTAATTCATTTTTTTCCTTTGTTCAAAGTGAGTAGAATGTACTAGTTTACTTCTTCAGATTTTTTTTTCTAGCCCTGCAATTTAAGCTGATTTCATTATTTCTAATTCATCGTTTCCTCCTTGATGTTAGAGTCATACTCAATGTATATTCTCTAGCTATATATGTATACATGCATGTATGTATGTAGCTATGTGTATATATGTACATATATATATACACACACAGAGAATCTGGATGTACCTATGTAGCTCTTGTGTGAATTGAGAACAAAGGGATCAGGTTCAATCAGGGAGACATACCAATAATAACTCATCTCTAAGGCTTATGTTTTGCCCTCATAGAAATAAATCTAGGACTATCTGAAGTTAGCTCACTTCTTGGCTATTTGAGTCAGGCCACCTGCTAGCAACCAAGACAACCAATAAACATTTCCAACATAAACGTTTATTACCAAAATCAAACAAACAAAAAGAAAAAGGTCTAAATGTGGCTTGACCCCAAGTCTTAGAAACAAGGAACAAAGTGATATGAGTAGGGGAGTCTTTGCAGTGGCGCTGGGGTTAGAGCTTCTTTGAGGAAGACCATGTATGTTGTCATGGTCTTGGCCTTACTCTTCTCTCCACTTCCCTTGGAATCTTGCTCTGTTCTCTTTAGACTAGTCCAAGAACTCTTCAGGTGCTGATGTTCACAGTGGCTCTCCATAATTAGTTCTTCCACTGCAAGGAATTTACATTTTGTAAACTACATTGTTCAGAAGCTGGCATTTACTTAGCATGCTGTTAACAGCAGTCCTGTTAGAAATGGAACTGAAGTTTGACTCATTCAGATCACTGGCTTTGCATTGATTTGCAAACAGCATATGTGACAATGTGCTTTTCAGGATGCAGCCAAAGTGGAACGTAACTTTTCTTACAGGCTCTAGTAACTGCTCAGTATACCCATAGTGACTTCTTTAAAAACATACTAGTTATTTTGATAATAATTTGATAGTACTTCCTGTTTGTGAAGTAATGACCATATCCTGGACTAAATTATCGCTGCAGACTTTTGTCTTAGGATATATTTATTTTTTATGCCGTTCGTTTTAGGGCTAAGAGGAGACAACTTATTGTACTACATTTTTATTGTAATTGGTGCCGCTGTTTCTGTAATTATCATTCCAATTAAATATTTAATAAACAGGGCTAGGAAATTTCATTGGTCACCTAAATAAATGCTGAATTAGCCTAGCTATGAACATATTGATACTTCTCCCCCTACCCCCACCCCATGCAGCATTGTATAATGGGAAAACCCCTGGATCTGGAGTATCTGGTTGAAACCCAGCTCTGCAGTTTACCATCTGTGAAACCTTCAGTCAATCGACTGATCTTTCTAGGCCTCAGTTTTCTCATCTATTAAAAAAAAAAAGGGAGTTGATTTGGATAAGGAATTTTTAACTTGGTATGTGAATGTTGTTTTTTAAATATTTTGATAATTGTATTTCAGCATAACTGGTTTCCTTTATAATCTGGTTATTATTTTATTTTATGTATTTAATTATTCTGAGGAGTCCATAGGCTTCTTCAGTAGATGACTGAAGGGATCCCTGAAATAAAACAAGATTAAGAACTGGAGGACTAGACGGTCAGTCTCTAAGAGATTTAAACCATCATCTACTCTGTTATAAATATTAGTGAAGATTAGTGATAACCTGAATAATCGAAACTCCATTTAAGCCAATAAATTCAATCCCTTCTTCTTCTAATTGCTCTTTGCCAGAGTTAAAAACTCTTGGCATCAAAGAAACAGAGTTATCAGCAACTAGTGGTAAATCTGAATGGTTTGTTTTCCCTGCTTTCTCTTTCTCCTTCCAGCTTGCTCCTGGTATGGTAGGCACGCCATTGAAAAAGTGAAATTAACCAAAGGGAACTAGAGGGAAAATTGGGGGCAGAAGCCAAACCCGAATAATTAATAGGCTAAATAATCTGTCATTGAGTAATGGACGGTTGATCTACAGTGAATTCTATTTGAAGAGACTGCAGGAAGAGAGCTTTGTAACTAGTGGCCTTTGAATCAAGGTCCTCTCCTGGAGTGACTTCACTGAACAGTCATTTCTTTCAGGAAGAGGTGATAAGGCTGGTGGCATCTCACATGCAGTCATTAAAAATATTCTCTCTCAGCCACACCTTCTTTTGTGTGTAATGAGGTAAGAATAGAACCTAGGAAAGCTATGAGAGGAAGTGTACAAATCTGACCCCTGGTGATTGGGCAGCCCATCTCTGTGGTTTTGATGGCAGGGAACATTGCAGTTGTAGAATAACTCTGATTCATGCTAGCTTCTGGTCCTGCCACTGCATTATCTTCCGATTAGTAATTTGTGTCATGGGGATTTTCTGCTCATCTTGTACATTTTGGTTCTATTTTTAGCTTTTTTTTTTGTAATAACGACATTTAAAATTTAAACTAATCAAGAAACCTTCTCCATAGCCAAGGAAATAAATGTGAGAGGCGTGTGGGAGTCTTAGGTTCCTTTTTAACCAATGCTGTTTGCATTTTGTTTTCTGCTGCTTCTATTGTTGTCTGTGGCTTCAGCTAGAAGGAATTTCCATTGATTTTTTTTCTTTCTTTTTGTACTAGGACATAGCTTTTGAGGTAATTAACATTATGATAGGCAGCAGACTAATCTGATTCAGGCACTGACTGTTATCTCTGACAATTATGTACTAATCACATACTTCATACCCATGCTGCTCACTTGTGCTCTGCATTACATCCAAATGAGACTGCTCTGTTCCTAGTCCTCACCCTACTTCTGTCTCTGTGTGCCTTTGGCCATGCTGATCTCCCACACGTAGAATGAATTGTCTTTCCTTTACTATTTCTCAGTCTGTTGAACTCCCTCGCTTCTTCCAAGGTCCAGCTTAGGTGCTTCTGCCTCCTCTCTCTGGCTTTTCCTGATGGCCCCAGGTGAAATTTTCTCTTTATTCTTAGATTCCCCTCCCCCTTTGCCTAGACCTGTCCTTTGTACTTTATTTCACTTTAATCTGGGGAGCAGTTGTGTGTGTGTGTGTGTGTGTGTGTGTGTGTGTGTGTGTGTGCATGCACGCGTGCAAGTGTACAAGCACTCGCCTCTCTACCCTTTCTTTGTATCTGAAATGTCTGGCACAGAATCAATGCTTATGGATTCATTAATTGATTGATTAAGAAGAGGCACCACACAATTTTTCATGTTTGTCTCTCTAGGACCTAGTACAGTGTTAAGTACACAGTAGGCATTCAAGTAAGGCTTGTTAAATGAATGAATGTTTGTTGAATGAAAAAGGAATAAATGATCTGAAAATAATCTGTAAATCATCAAGCTTTTATTAAGTATTTACTGTGTTCTAGGCACTGTGCTAAGCACTGAAGTACCGAGAAATGCAAAAACAGGCTCTGCCCTCAAGCATCGTTAAAAAAGCAGGGGACCACACATTTATTATTATTATTTTTAGTTCACCCATAATATTTAACTTCCCAATGTACCTGTCTTTGTCTCCCAACCTTTGGACCTCAATTATCCCTCTTTCTAACTTCTTTTGCTCCTCCTGTGTCTGTGTAGAGGATTGCTTAGAAAGAAACTTAAAAAACCAAATATTTTGCATTTTCATACTCTGAAGCTACTGCTTTGTCCCAACATGACTGAGAAATATTTTTCCTCTTTGCCCACCTTCTTTGTGCACAATTTTCACCAGCTTGTTCAGATCTTACTCTCTGTCTCTGTCTAGATGTCTTTCTCTATTTCTTTCTCAGTCTCTCTCTCAATCTTTGTTTCTGTCTCTCTCTTTTATGTGTCTCTGTCTCTGTCTCCTTCCCTCCATCCCTCCCTCCACTGTCTCTGAATTCTACTTTTTTCAGAAGCACCAAATGAAAATAGAAATGGAAGCATGTGCCCTAATCCTTGTACCTTTGGAAGAAAAGAAAAAGGCTAAAGAGATAGAGAAATGTATAACAGTGATGATTGCATTAGCAGGACTCTCCATTCACATAGCTATATTCTGACCTCCTGACATCCCTGTCCCTTGTCTGTTACTTCCTTCACACAGCCTTCTCTAATTGTGTTCATATCTTCTCATTTCTGGAGCCCTGATTCTATTCTGTAAGTACCACCATAAACAACTTGTAGTTGGAGTAGCCCCTCTTCCCATTTCAGGAGTTTGGGATTGGAATGTGCTCCTGCTTATTCAATTTGGAGCTTTCAATAAAATTTCCCAGTCAATGAACAAACATTTATTAAATGTTTACTGTTTGCCAGGCAATGTGCTATTCTCTAAGGATACAAAGACAAAGATAAAAGTAATCTCTTCCTTCAAGGAGTTTACATTCTTCTCTTGGGGAGAAAACACATACCTAAGCAAACATATATACCAAATGTGGACAAGATAAATGCAAGGTAGGAGTGAGCAGCTAGGGAGACAGGAACTTCAGGAAAGGTTTCATGTAGAAGCCTGGACAGAAACATAAAACCAAAGTATTGAATCATAGTATGATATTAGTACATTGTTTTAGTTTGGGTACATCATGGTTTTTTTTGTGGCATGGCCTGGAAGGCTTGTCACAAGAATTTGATACTTTGCTGTAATCTATAATCTCGCTGATGGGGGCACTCTGTTCACCAATATTGACCAAACTTACTCATGCCTTGTCATCTTGTGTAATTTCCATCCATGTCCTTCCTTAAGTCCTATATAAAGAACCCAACCTGCCAAAAGGCCTTCCTCACAAATTCTTTTAACATTTTGTGGATAATAGGACAATACTAGGTCCATCTCTCTATTTTCCTTCCTTCTCTATTTACTGGTCTCACTAGTCCTTAATGATTTCCCTCACATTATTTCTTGAATACTCTTTCTACTACAATATGCATTCAGAATTTAAAACAATTAATAGCTGCCTCTTAGTGAGAGATTGCCCGTAAAGTAAAAGTGAAATAGCAATGGACTACTTTCAAGTACATGTGATAACTGCTCAGGGCTGACTGACTGTTGCTCAAAATTTACTGCAGTGACTAGGTAAGAATCACTTGAAGTCAGCATCCTGCTGGCATTTAAGCAGGTAGTGCCAAAGACATTTATTTGAGTGCCTAAGTAGAATAAACATGCACTGATACTCTAGACTGTCTTGTTTACAAAACTGTGCAAACACTGCATGATTCATTTGCTTACCAACCCTTAAAAAAAGAAAACATAATACCCAAAACAGCAAAACTTTGATTCAAGCCCTATCCAAATTACCACAATTTAAAATTATTAGGTTCTAAACTAATAAAGCCATGAATTAATTGTCTGGTATTCTCAAATGATGAAATAATAAACCTATATGTTGTTATGAAACAGTGTGGTAAAATGAGATCAGAATAGATCACATAGTATGAGAACAGGAAATATGTAAGCTGGAGGAAAGTTTTCTATAGACAGACTCCTTAAGTACATTTGATATAGTCTCTTGATAGGAAAGAGTATCTTTAAAATCTCACGGTAAGGGGAGGAAGGGAAGCAATAACTGTTTATTTTTAACTTATTTTTTCATTTCAATGCTTAGTTAATCAGGGGAACATTCAGATAGGCAGGGGATAATATCCAGTGGTGAGTGCCCTTCCAGGCAGGAGAAGCACAGTATCTGCATAATCTGGGGGCAGTTAGTAAGAAATTCAGACAAAAGGAAAGTAGGCAGCAGGAGGTAATAGGAACCTCACCACATAGGCTGTAGGCATTCTTCACTTAGTCCTCATCTAGCTCCTCATTTATGTGTCTTTGATGTAGTTATAATATGAAATTTTGTGTTGTGTTTATTCTGCATGCATTGTATCGGGTACTAGATTGTAAATTCTATGTGGGCAGGGACTGTCATGTTCATTGTCATATCTCCCACCCTTCCATATGTACATTGCTCTCCATATAATAGGTAAAGAAAGCATGAGGGGCGGGGGAGTGGAGACACAGCAGAGAGGAATGCAATGGAGCACTATACTTTCGGTAAGGATACTTGGATTTAAATGATGACTCTGACACTAACAAGCTACATAAGCACAGATAAATTGCTTAGTTTAGCCTCAGTTTTCTCACCTGGAAATGGGGATAATACTTTATGTAGTATCTACTTCATGGGGTACAGTGCAGAAAATGTCTTGTAGCATATAAAATATTATACATGTAAGTCAGTAATAAAAATAATAACTTGCTGTAGTGCATAGAATCAAAGACTGCTGTGTCTGGTAACAGTTACGTTAACAGCAAGGTACCAGAGTACCATCAGTACCAGAGAAGATTTAAAGAAGATAAGATTTAAAGAAAAGGACTTAAGCACAAAGGAATAAAATAGACTCCTAGTTATTAGGACTGGACATGGTCATGAAGACCGAGAAAAAGGAGCCCAGTTGCTCAAACCAGGGTAATATAATATTGTAGAAGGAATACTGAATTTGGAATCAGAAGACCTAGATAAGGGATGGGGAAGCTGTGGCCTGAAAGAAGCCACAGGTTCCCCACCCCTGACCTAGATTTATTATGTAAGCTCTGCTGTTCACTATTTCCTTTGTGATCTTAGGCACGTCATGTTTCCTCTCTGGGTTTTAGCTTCCACATCTGAAAAGTGATTGAATTAAATGACATCTAAAATCCATTAACAGGGCTAAGAGTGATTAACACCCTATGGTCAAAACAAAGCAGGCAAGTAATGGTGGCATCCTGAGTTTGGGGTCCTCCAGAGTACTTTGCCTAGGAACACATTGGTCCTGGAGCAGGGTGGATTCTGCAGTTGGAGGATAAAGTGGCCACAACTAGAGGGATGTAGGGGCAAGGGACTAGCCTGGTGATTTTAGCTGTGATTTTAAAGTGGGATTAAGATGCTTCTTAAACCACCCACAAAACTTGGAAAGGCTCATTTTCCTACAAGTTAATTAGTAAGTATAGAGTCTGGGTGTTATATGGAGTCTGGCATGCTGGTTGGTATATTGGGCTTTCACAGTACTCATTAACTACAGTGGGCCTATTGTAGATTGTATTAAAAGAAATCTAAATACAGCTTGACATTTGCTAATCTAGAGAAGAGGATTGCCTTAGCGACACTGCAGAGAGAGACGACCCGTTGCTGACTTGTTACTTAGAATTGTTTCTGTAGATAAAGGAAATACATCATGGGCATCTTTGCAAGAAGAAAAAGAGAGTGAAACTAAATAGCAGATAAGGGGAAGAAAACCTTTTAACCTTTTAAACAAACGTTTTTCAGTTCAGTCTGTTCATGTTTGCTTTTAGGGAAGAAAAAAAAAACGACAACAGAACTCTTAATTACCAACGGCATGTTGCTTTCAGCTTGACTATTTTTAATCCTATATAATTTGTATGGCTTAAGGGGAAAACGTTTGCTTTTTAAATGTGAAGAGAAGGTGCCTTATTGCCTAGGAGAGACTGACATTTATTATTTATTATTTATTGAAACATAGTCTCCAGTGCCCAGTGATTAGAGTTTCATAATTACCAAGGAGCCTCAAGCTAGCTCTGTGTAATGTTGGCATTTGTAGCATTTGTTTTGGTCCTTTTGACACTTGCTATCATTTTAGGTCCTTTTGGATCTGATTCCATCATAGATGCCCATCACGTTCAAGTACTGAATGGATCAGAATGAAGAGTCATTACATAGTTCTGTGAGAAGGAATCTCTATAGAATTCATAGACTACGCACAAAGAGCTGACATGAGATGACGTACCACCTCTGTGGTAACACTGACTGTGCCACAGTGGCTCAGATGCCAGTTAGACACGCTGTCCATCCTTTAGCAGCAGCAGAGGATTGCTGATGGCATGAGAAGGAGAATCACTAATACTATGAAATAATAACATCTACCACTTAGGTAACATTTTAAAATTTACAGAGTGTTTGGAATGTTATGTATATTCGACCTTCACAACAACTCTGTGAATTAAATGCTGCTATTGTCTCCATTTTACAGATGAGAAAACTGAGGCTGAGAGAGATTAAGTGATTTAATTTAATCAGGTTCACGCAGCTAGTAAGTGCCTGAGGTAGGATTTGAACTTAGATCTTCTTCACTTCCAAGCCCAACATTCTATCCCCTACCCATCGCCTACCTGCCTGCTGAGCTCATCTCTTAGTTTGAAGAAGTAGCTACCACCTAACGGTGCAGAGATCACATTGGTAATAAACCATACCAACCTGCCAACAACTCAGCAGATGCACTGAAAAGAAGTCAAGAGATTCAGATGATCTTCTCTATGGTCCAGATGTTAAACTGTTTGGCATCATGTAGGGAAGACACCTATATGAATGGAAATATTTGCCATATTATCCCCATGTTTAGGTGCCACAGAGAACCAGTGTCTGCAGCATTTCTTGCCTCTTTACTGTGATATCTCAATGAATCCAGGATTTCATCAATTGTAAACATTCCCTGCACTGGTGCAGCCTGAAACTCATAGGTGCCTTTTTGTCTTGTGCTATTTTTGTCCACCTTCTGCTATAAATATTTCATAGAAGAAGTACCCAATATGCTAAAGACCTTTCCCTAGGTCAAGGATATTTAACCTGGTGTCCATGAACTTATTTTTTTTTTATATTTTGTTAACTGTATTTCAATAGAATTAGTTTCCATTATAATCCTATGTATTTTATTTTGTGCATTTAAAAACATTCTGAAAAGGTGTCCACAGGCTTCACCAGACTGCCATAACACAAAACAAGATTAAGAACTCCTGCTCCAGGTCTGTTTTTAGCTTTCCAGGGGGTAGCAGGATAACTTTTGAGCAATCCATCTGCTATCTCTCACTCTCACTTCATGACCATGGATCCCCTTTCCCAATTGGGCATTCCTTGGTAATATCTTTTAGAACACTTCTTGTGTATACGTTATTGTTGCTAGTATGCTTCAGCCTACATCCACCCACTATGTATCTTACCACTGTTCACAAATCGTCATTCAAAATTGTTATCCACAGTTTTGATTTCTAAGAGATCGTAGTGTTCTGTGATCCTCAGCTATTACTGAGAGAATATTAGTACTAAAATGGTAGGGTTTGGGGTTAGGGAATGGCTTGGATTTGCTGAAATCAGTGCTTAGTTTCCCAAATGTAGTCTAGCCCACTTTCTTCCTTTGATTCAGATCTGAGTCCAGCTCACTGCCCATCTGCAATACCTGTCCAAGAGGGAGGAATAAATAGACTTATGGGCCTGCTCATCATTCCATAAGAAGCAGTATGGTTTAGGAGAAATTTTACTGAAGTTAAGAATATGAGAGTCACATTGGTATCACCAGGGCTTGAATATCCCTCCTCTGACAATGTAACAATATGCATAGCACCTGTGATGATACCTTCTCAAACATGGGACACTGGAGTGTTTACCTCAATGTTCAGTGAATCCCATGGGTTCACATCTACTCAAAACAATAGCTTACAAGCCCCCACCAATGTTTTTATTTTTTCTAATCAGAAGACAAAACTTGTTCAAATATATTTAATGAAATAGTATACTAAGAAGTTTTGCATTAATATACTCTCTCACCTCCTTAAACTAAGGAGCACCCTCTCTCGAATATATACACTATGGTAGGGAGGGTGAGTATGCATAAGAATCTTGCATGAGGAACATGCATTCAAAGATAGATTTGGAAGAACAACAATAGCCTCCCAACCTTCAGGCCCCCTGATATATTCTTGTAATGTCATCATGCCACCCTCTCTGGTCTTGCTGGTCATGGTGTCGCTGTTGGGAGGGTTGCTTCACCAGTTTCATTGGGCCTGCTACTCATGGGATTTCTTCTGGGTGCTTTGCTTCCCACTGGCACATTGCTTTTGCTGGTCTTGGGGCATTGATCACTGCTTTTCTCTTCTGCACTCATTTTTAGGGACAGTCAAGCCATCTCAGCCTCAGTATGTTACAGATTTGTAGCTTTAGGGTATATAGATTAACAAGTCTCCTGATAAGAGCAGACAGACAGTTCTTTAGTCAGCCACTGCATCCATCTAACAACCACCACTGCAGAAATCCCTCAAGGCAAAGATTTGGTCTTTCCTTTTCCATCCCTTTGTCTGTGCTAGAGATCAAAGTATGCTATTAAAGATAACTCTCTAACTCAGGGTCCCTATGTGTTCGTGTAATGCCAAGATCTGACTTAGCTGCAAATGAATTTGAACCTGAACTGAAGATAGTCTGGAGGCAAGGTCAGTGTTCTATTCCCATGTAGCCCAGAGTTCCTATCTTTATTCTGCATGTCTACCAGCAGCTCAGCCTGATTACTTCTTTGACCAATTTGGCCAATGAAAACTGTACTTCCTGTTCATGTGACAATGGTCAAGTCTCTTTAACTTCAAGGCAGGCAAATCATGTAAGCCTTCGTTTTCTCATCTGCAAATTAATAATACCTGTGGTACTTACCTTATAAAGTTGTTGTGAAGATGAAATATGATGAACAAAACACATTGTAAAACTTTAGGCCCAATGTTGTCATTCTTGTCACTGTTCTCTTGTTCTTCATATCTTTTTGATATAGTTCAGATAGAAAAACTTTAAGAGTAAGTTGCTATCTTCCTATCGTTATTTTATACTTAGTGTTCTGCAGACTATTGTGCAATTAGATAAAAGTAATTGAATGAAAACATTGGTATATAAGCTCTTCTTCTGAAGGCATTCCCAGAAAAACACCAGTGGCAGAGAAGAAGACAGGGATGACATGTACTTATCTCCATTAACTACATGGTTTTAATTTCTTTTAATGGATCTCTAAATTTTGAAAGCTTTTTTTAAAAAAAATTGAATAGTTTGGAGATAATGATGAGTATTTTGCATGGAAACATCTGTTAAAAAAAGTTACGCTTAATTTTTTATAGATCAGTATTCTGTCAAGGTGGTTATGGGTAATAATTCTGTCTGCAAAGATGCCCTAGTTCCAGTACAATTTATTTGTCACTTGAGAGTCTATATTGAAGTACATAGATGTATCAGTTGTTTCTATTAGGTACTGACTTAAGTGTAGACTTGAATATAGACTGCTCAAAGACATATTTTATGTGTATGTTTAACTTGTGGGCAGCTAGGTGATGTAGCGGATAGAGTGCCAGGCCTGAAGTCAGGAAGACTCCTCTTCCTGAGTTCACATCTGGCCTCAAACACTTAATAGCTGTGTGACATTGGGCAAGTCACTTACAGTTTCTTCATCTATAAAATGATGTGGAGAAAGAAACCACTCACATATCTTTGCCAAGAAAACTCCCAATGGGGTCACAAAGAGTTGGACACTCCTGAAATGATTGAACAACAACAATCAATTAGGGACTGAGCTTCTGGTGTATGTTTAGCCACTTGATTGTATCTTCCTAGGTATATGGCAGATGCTAAACTCTTGCAACTGTCAATGACATTTGTCTGAGTTTCCATCATTTCATTGTGTAATCTGCTCATATTAAAAAATGCAGATGCCTTAAGGATAACCTTTATGCAATTTCTAGTGACCTACCTGAATTGTTATTATATATACTCTGCCATTTCTATATGCAAATCAGCATGACTAAACCATTTGCTTAATACTTTTTCTTTAAAAAAAAAGATTAGAAGTAAAGACAGCTTAACATGGTAGTTCTATCCTTGTTCTACTTGTCTTTATCCCCTTCTAAACTTCCTTCTGCTCACTATTGTGTATTTAAAAAAAGTATTTTATGGGGCAGCTAGGTTGCACAGTGGATAGAGCACCAGCCCTCAAATCAGGAGGACCCAAGTTCAAATCTGGCCTCAGACCAAACACTTGACACTTACTAGCTATGTGACCCTGGGCAAGTCACTTAACCCCAATTGCCTAAAAAAAAGTATTTCATTAATGCTCTTTTCTTTCTTTTCTTATTTTTTGGCATCACTATCACTGCTCCCCTCCATCTCCAAAAAGAAACTTCCCTCTCTTGTAGCAAATAAGTGTAGTCAGGCTAAACAAATCCACACATTGATTGCCTGAAAATGTTTCTATGCTTCTAATCTGTTTGACGCTTCTTTGTCAACAGATGGTTGGTTGAGTTCATGAAAATGTTACCCATGGAATTTGCCTGTTGGTTCCACTCCCGTGCCTTAGCTGCCACATAAGCTCAGTGTGGAGATAAACCATGTTTGGCTACAGTCATCAGATCTGGTAGCATATACCTGTTGTCATTATTTACTCTTGCTGTGTGAAGTAAGATCTATTTGTTCCAAAAAATTTCTGAATATTTTTAAACTAGTTTTATCGTGTGTTATAAGAACAACTATCAGTCTTCCACTTCTTCCTCTTTTTTGGGGTGGGGGATGAAGAGTGTCATCTCTCTGTAGCTCCCTTGGGAGATGGGGCCTATGTTTTGTTAACATTGTATTTATTTTTGTTTGCATAACTTCTAGATCTATTGGCATCCATTTTACCATGCCAAAAGTATACATTAAGCTGGCACTCATCATATCAGCTGAATACAAACTTGCTGTTATGCATTTGATCCAATTTGTGCTTTTGTTGTGTTGGACTTCTTTCTACCATGTAACTTTTTATACCTGTGATGATAAGGTTGAGGATCATCATCCTCATCATCCTCATCCTCCTGCCATGAACTGGACAGGATACTTTCTTCATAAACTTGTTGTTTCCTGTGTGAATTGGAAGGCTACTCTCTTGTAAATTATTATGGATCTCATGGAGAAAGCCAAAGATGGCAGAGTCAATAGATCCCTGGACTTGGAGTCAGGAAGATCCGCATTCAAATCTCGCCCCAAACACTTACTAGCTTCGTGCCTTTAGACAAGCCACTTAAATCTCTATTTGCCTCAGTTTGCTCAACTGTATAATGGGGATAGTAGTAGCACCTACCTCTCAGAGTGGTTGTAAAGATCAAATGAGATAATATTTGCAAAGCACTTAGCACAGTGCCTGGCATGTAGTAGGTGCAATATAAATGTTAGCTGTTATTATCATTATTATTATTACCTTGGGCAAATCACTTAAGCTCTGTTTGCCTCAGATTCCTCAACTGTAAAATGGAGATAGTAAGGGCACCTACCACCCAGTGTTCTTGTGAGGATCAAATGAAATGCTATTTGTAAAGCACTTAGCACAATGCCTGGTGCATAGTGGACTATTTAAATAGGTTTTTTTTTTTGGTTCTTCTAGGACATGATGCAGATTCACACAATGTCATCCGAAAAAGCCAAAAGTGAGCATCATTGTATTTATTAACCAATACTATGCCATCTTGAAATTTTCATGAGAAACTCCTTGTTGCAGAATAGCTTTTAAAACTGTGTTTTGTTGCTCTACTAAGTCAAATTCCTTTTTGTAATCAACAAATAGCACAAAGAGAGCTTGTACTCTCACCTACACTATTCACTGGTATCTTGGAAGATTTCCCACTAATAATCTCTCTTTTTTATTTTTAGAACATTTAATTACATTTTTCTGTTGGGTAGAATAAGTGTTAAGGAAATGGAATTACCAGCAGGTACAATCTAGGTTGACAGAGAACAAGCTGGCAATTCCAAATCAGTGTTTTATCTGTTGGGGAACTCTCCTTAGGAGATTTGTACAGTCCACATCACACTTAGACCAAGCTCTATTAGAGCTGGGTGGGCTTTTAGAAGCTAGTTATAGATTGGCAAAGAATTAAAATTTCTGTGGCTTTTGGCTAAATAATGACATTCTTGGAAAGTGGGCAGGCAGAACAAAATAAGAGTTTAAGTGATAGAACTTAGTGAGTGGTTTTCTCTTAGTATTACAGCTGCAGGTGCAGAAATTATCCTTGGCTTCTCCTGTGTTGTCTCAAAAAATAGCACCAGGCATTTTTAACAAAATGCCTGAACACAATAGAACCTGTAAAATGAAGTACTAATCATATGATCCAGGTTCATGGGGGGAGGGGGAGGGTCTTTTAACCTAGGCCATAACCACATTGTCAGATTTGGTTTATTCTGACTTGTCAACTCTTCTCACAAAATTCTAGGAAGAACTCAGAAATCCTGTCAGTAAAAATAAAACCTCGTCAAATAAAGTATATATATACATTAGTGTTTATATGTATTAATTTTAGACAAAATGTATGTATCTCTGGTGTCCACATAATGTCAAGAGAATAAGAAGAAAGTCCCTAGCATGTTTGGGTGTGAGCTTGTGTGGTAGATTTTTCTAGATGACATGAGCAAGAGGAGGACAGGATTACAAGTATGGATAGGTTACCATTTTCAGTGTCAAAGGAGGTACAGTGATAAGATCACAGACCCAATGGGATAGCACAGTTTACATTTGCATGCATGTTTGTATATTCCTTTTGCAGATTTTCTACTCCTAAGGATTGTTGTTGTTGTTGAGTCATTTCAGTCTGTCTGACTCTTCTTGACCCCATTTGGAGTTTTCTTGGCAAGGATACTGGACTGGCTTGCCATTTCCTTTTCCAGCTCATTTTACAAATGAGGAAACTGAAGTAAACAGGGTTAAATGACTTTCCCAGGATCACACAGCTAGTAAGCATCTGAGGCTGGATTTGAATTCAGGAAGATGATTCTCCTGACTCTAATTCCAGTGCCTTATCTACTTTAACACCTAGCTGCCCTTTTCCCAAGGAGACTAAAGAATTTTTCATATTTGCAAAACATGTTGAAATCCCAGAGAGAGCCATTGTTTAATTGTTCAGGAGTCTTTGTTGAAAATACCTTATATACAATAATTTTCCAGCCCATATGCATCAACACCCTAGACAGCCCCTTGGGGAAACTTTTACTATTATGTTTAATACTGCACCCAACATTAAGTAGCAATGTAGAGGAAGAATGAATGATACAGAAGAGAAGAATAGAAGAATTTTCCCCATTCTTTTATTCTGATTCAAGTCAATGTTATTTGTCCTTCCTTTTTTTTTTTTGCCTTTTTGGTGAGGCAATTGGGGTTAAGTGACTTGCCAGGGTCACACAGCTGGTAAGTGTCATGTGTCTGAGGCCAGATTTGAACTTGGGTCCTCCTGACTCCAAGGCTGTTGTCTTTCCTTCATGGAAGAGGACTGTGACTTCAGGAAGGAGATGTCATGACTTGCAAGTGAATTGGATTTAAGTGAGGGAGGGCTGTGCAAAGTCACCAGCCTCCTCATTCTCTCCTCCAGACCGATCTGGGTCCAGTGTCAAGATATAGATCAGGATGACTGGAAATGGCCTGGGATGCAATGGAGGTCTTGATCTTTTTGAGCCAAGATCTTTCCCAGGTTTCAGTTTGTGTCTGAGGCACCCCATTCAGTGATTAAGCCTAGGTACAAATGAGGCAGAGAATGGCTTCTTTTACCAAGTCAGTTCTTTGTGATTCCAGGTCCAATGTTCTATCTACTGTGCTACCTTGTTTATATCCACCATTTCCACAATCATTTACGTTTTTTGATTGTTTGGAGATTCTTTCATGATCCACAGCCATTTATGCCTTCATCAGGTAGAAGTAATGAGAAGCGATGATTTAGAAAAATAAGAATGGGCATGTGTCTTTTTCTTTATTCACTTACGTATCCAACTGTAGCCAGTCGGCAAGTGATATTCTGCATATAGCACCTTGGGAAGCAGAGGAAGAATAATAATAATAGAAAAGCACAGTGATTTGAATCAATCAGCAAATACTTACTGAGCTCTGCTTGTGTGCAGGACATCATGTTATCCACTGAGAGGATTCAGAGAAACTTAATTCCCCCTTCTCTCCAAGAAATTACAGTCTAGATGGGGTTAACATACTTTATACATGTGCACAAATACTTTGATAAATACTTTTGAGATAGTGTTTGATAAGCTTAATGGAAGGTTTAAGGAAATAAGTACTATAGGGATACAGGGGAGAAGGAAGTTAAGTGATGTTCTTAGGATCACAAAAGCATAAGATCATATATTATAGAGCCAGAAGGGGACCTTAGAGGTCCCTTCATTTTACAAATGAGAGGAAAAAGAGACTCAGAGAGATCAAAATAGCTTTCTCCCTCCTCAGCTCTATCTACTGACTTCCTTGGGTCCCATTAAATTCCAACTAAAATCCCATCTTTTCCTAGAAACTTTTCCCAACCCCTCTTAATTCTAGTGCCTTTCTTCTGTTAATTATTTACTATTTATCCTATATATAGCTCCTTATATATACATACACATATTCATGCACACGTGTGAATATGTATTTGTGTGTGTGTATGCACACATTATTTGCTTGTTGTCCCTCTCATTAGATTATAAGCTCTTTGAAAGCAGGGACAGTCTTTTGCCTCTTTATGTATCTCTAGCATTTAGCACACTACCCGGCACGTTGTCAGCACTTGATGAATGTTAATTGATTGATTAATTGAAATAAGAGACCTTGGATTTGAAACCAGGAGGTTTAGATTTAAAAAAACCCAATAATATTTTCACTGTATGATCCTTTTATTTTATTATTTTATTTTAATGTATTTATTATTATTTTATTGATTATATTTTATTTCCTTTCAGAAAAATCAAGCTGATGGTAAGCAGAATAGAATCTCAAGGCTCTTCCTAAGGCGGGGGTGGGGGGATGGGTGAGGGGAGACAATCAATGAGTCACATGATCATAGGTTCATCATTTAACCTCTTTAAAATGGAGATTGATAGAGCTTATTCTATCTGCTTTGTCAATTGATATGAGGAAAGTATTTTGTTAACCTTAAGTTGTTATATGAATGTTAGCTACTGTTATAAAATGAGGAGGTTGGGCTAGATCAGGGGTGGGGAACACATGCAGCCTTCTAGGTCCTTGGGTGCAGCCTTTTGACTGAGTCCAGGTTTTATTATTTAATATTATTAAATCCCCTTTTACTAAGGGATTTGTTCTGTGAAGTTTGGATTCAGTCAAAGGGCCACACCTGAGGACCTGGAGGGCCACATGTGGCCTCAGGGCCACAAGGCCTTGAGGCCGCAGTTTCCCCACCCCTAGTCTACATGGACTCTGAGTCCCTTCTGGTTCTAGATCTCTGTAAGTCCACAAAACTACCAGATGCATAGAGGAGAAATATTTAATTATATCACTTTCTGAAAAGTACTCCCTTCAGTTCTTCTTCCTATTTCTCACCCCAAAGTAGTTCTGTACGCTGGAAGGACTGAGCTCTCATTACCTGCAAGCTAGAATTCAAGTGATCAGGACGGAGACAGAGGCACACTGAAAGAGACAGAGTGTGTGTCAGTGAGTCATTGTTTCCCTGTAACCAGCGCTCTGGCTCTGCCTGCTGTACTTAATGCCCAACCAACACCATGGGAGTTGCTTAGGTTTTCAAAGAGTCTGCCTCATGGCAGCTTTAAAAACGTGTTTGCCAGCTTGCCATTGGCAAACATTATTTTTTTCCTGGGCTTTTGGCCAAGGAGGACAGACTGACAGATAGACACAGTAGGAAGCATATGCTTTTCTTTTCTGTCGTTTTCAGCCAGATTCCTGGAGGGCCTTCATCCCAAGAAGACCTGGGCCGAACAGGCCTACTTCTTAGAGTGCGTGTCACTTCCTGTCCTTGATGGTGGAAACTATGCTGTCTTTGGGGTTTAAATTTAGACTTTACAAAAACCATTCATGTTCTGGAAAACTTTTCAAACTGTGGTGGAAACAGAGAACCTTTCCTTAGATAGGAAGAAAAGATTAGACATTTTGGGAGTATGTGTGTGTTACTGAAGTACATATACTTTACACACAGGACCCTGTCCTAGGTTTCCTATTCCATCTACCATGAAAATGTATTTTCCTCAGAACAGGTTTTGCCATAAACCATACCCTATAACCCAACAATCATCTGTATCTAGCCAGTGTCACCATATTTTTCCCCCAAGTTAGTCAATTGCCCCATGGCTGGGGATGTAGTATCTTTCTTAGTTTTCCTTAATATGCTGAACCCTGTAAAAGTTTGTCAGTCTAATGAAAAGATCTGCTTTACAAGGATTTTTCTTGTTCTGTTACATGAAGTAAATATTAGGTAGTATTTTTCTTGTTTACAGTATCTTTTCTTCATCAGAAACTTTCTTTGGGAGATTGAAAGACTTCAGTACCTTTTGTTTTCTAATTTATCCTCATAAACTCTATGGGAGGTGGTTGTTTGAGGGTAGCACTGGACTTTTCAAAAGTATTCATAGCCAATATGTATGTTACATGCAAAATGCAAACTCTTGATAAGAGTAAATCTTTCGAAGAACAAAGAATTTGCTCATTCACTGGACTTAGGAGAAGTGTGATATGTATGCAGCTAGTGTTGATAATTGCTGGTTTTTAGTTTTACCAATTTGGTAAGGACAATGTTGCACATTTCTCATTGATCTTCAGAACTTTATATTAACCAGAAATGGTTGATGCATGTTAAAACCATCTAGCTTATGTTAACAAGCCAGAATTTGGACTTAATATTAATAAATATACACCTAGAGCCAAATAGACTACATCACACATAGAAATGAGAATATCATTTGAAATGACTATGTTTTCCTACTTTACAATTTCAGAAAATTTTGACAAAAGTACTTTTTTTTTTAAAGAAACACAATACAAGCTCTTATATTCCAGCCATAGGCAATGGGACATTTGTTCCAGTTTTCTAAACCTATAGGATTATGAGTGTCTCTTGTTTATGGTGACCCCACAGAAAGTACTTAGTCAACATCTAGTCTAGCGGTCATTATAAAGAATGAGGCTCTTTGTCAGTTTTTTCCCCTGAATTTCCACTGAGCATGTTCATTGTCAAATTTGCAGCATGGGTGCTTGTTAAGCCTTTCTGAAATGACATATCACCAAATGTCATTCTTCAGCATGAAGATAAATTTATGAATGACTAACTAATCATATTTTAGCTTCAATAGTGTCCTTAAAAAACAAGAGCTTAACAATATACCATCATGAACTTTTAGGCCAAATGCCATTTCTGTGAGTAGAGTGGTTCTTCATATTTTTTCTCTGTGATTCCATCTGTGAATACTAATAGATAATGGCTCTGTTTCTTGTCTGTGACATGTTTTACATGGATTCCATATTAAATCATTTGCTGAGAGCTTGCATATTGGGCATTTTATATTTAAACATGCTTGATACCCCTAAGCCTCTACAATGAATAGATTACTGGGGTGATCAGCATATTTACAGCTGCAGCACCTAGTAACTGAGACAAATTAGTTATAAACAGATGAATAAATTCCAAGGACAGCTAGGTGGTGCAGTGGATAGAGCACTGGGTGTAGGGTCAGGAAGACCTGAGTTCAAATTTGACCTCAGATAATTACTAGCTGTGTGACCCTGGGCAAGTCACTTACCCCTGTTTGCCTCAATTTCCTTATCTGTAAAATGAGATGGAAAAGGAAATGGCAAACCACTCCAGTATCTTTGCCACAAAAACCCAAAATGGGGTCATGAAAAGTCAGACATGACTGAAAAATAACTGAACAACAACAAATAAATTCCAAATTGTGATCCTGCACATTGAAATCATTATTCAGTTCTATAATAAGCTGCAGCTGATATGTAAATATTATGGGTTTGTGAGACTTCTGAAAGACCTGGTAAATACCCATTTCATAGATGAGAGGAGAAAAGTCAAAACTTTAAGAGGTTTTACCCAGAGTTTTCAGATAAGTTTTCTACTGGGCAGAAACAGTGATACTCAGTAGGGAAAGATTTCCAATTTGGGGGTTGTTCTTTTTTTTAATCATTGCTTTCAGGAGTTTTCCTACTTAAAGTCTATTAAGTGTGTTAAAACCCACTTATGCACCTATCGTAAGAGAGAATTTCAGGCTTTACCCTTTCGTCCTATCCGTGTGATGCTCCAGGTTATACATAAAACACTCTTATACATTGCCGTAAGTGTTTGTGCACATTGTAGCGTCCACTTCTCCTTTCTAGTCTTTCTAAGTCCAGCATGCTTGAAAACTGGCAATATTGTTGCTTTTGTTTTGTTTTGTTTTCTAGGAATTTTTTGATGGACCATAATCCTCTAGGGCTATAAGTGTTGTCTTCTCAAGTACCATTACCTAATAATAATCTGCATAAGGAGTTCCCAGACCTCTTTTGTCATAGCACTCTTCGTCTCCTCACCCAAACCACAAAAATCATTTCCATGAAAACTACAAATGGCAAAATGAATAGTAATAGTAATACTTTTGTAATTACATAATGTGGCGACAACATGGAAAAGTATTTTGTTCTTTATATGATGAACATTTTATATGAGATGTTAGATCATTCTTCCCCAAAAATGATCTAAAATCATGGAGTAAATAAAGGAGGTAAGGAAAAATATTCTCCTAGGGTTGCACATCCATGTGATCTAGCCCACAGGCAGGTGATGCTCTCTGTATTATTTTTTACATTATCTGGGCCACATAATTGGATCTGCCAGTAACATTTTTGGTGGAGAATAAATAAAATGACAGATTAGCAAAATTAAACTTTTGTAAATGCTGAAAACATTTTGTTTATGTATATACAATTACGGGTGTGTATTGCAAATGATTGTAAGTTGTCTTAATACAAGTAGAAATACAGAGCTTCATTCTTGAAAAAGATAGTCATATCTTCTTCCACCATGACCATTACCCCATTAGCTCAATGTGCCAGAAAAACCTCTAATAAGTATAAAACTCTTGAACCTATTCCCTTCCCTATGAGTCAAAGGGTAATAGTGTCTTTCTTTCTTTTGTTTTTGAGATTATCTACCCTTAAAGGGCAAAGGGTAATAAAAATAACTTACTGTGTTTTGTAATATATTTGCTATAACATTGCTATAGAATTCATTAAGTTTTCCCCATGGCTAGGTGCCATTTTATCCACTTTATCCATTTATTCATTTTATCCACAAGATGGTATCTTTTTGAATGGTGTACAAACATTTGTTTCAGACTTCATTTCTACTTTTAAATGATTCATCCCATATATAGTCAGACTTCACTGATTCAGGTAAATTGAGGGGAAAGGCCACTCCAAAACCTGAATTTTAGAATAGTTTTAAAGAAATGTGCTTTTAACATTTTTTTAAAGAAATGTACTTTTGCTGCTATCCAAGAAATTGGAACTAGACTGCCAACTCTAGCCTCAAAAGGATTCTTGGAACAGCTTTAGATAATAGACAAAAATTATTTTAGTTTACATTTCAGTTGTTTTTAAGTAAGTTGATATTTCATTTAACATGCATTTATTAAGCATCTCTTTCGTGTAAGGTTCTCTGATAGGTAGAGGGTTCAAAAAGAAAAACTAGATGTCCTCAAGAAGCTTAGTTCAATAGAGAAGACTCATTAGGTACACAGATATTCAGTGTAAAATGTGCACAAATTAAATACAGAATAATTTGGAGAGAGATGGTGAGTGCACTAAACACTGTGGGGATCAATAAGGGCCTGCTCTGGGAGGTGGCAATGAGTTTTGAAGGAAGCTAGGGATTCTAAGGGTATGAGAATGCTGGAGTTCAACAATTCAACAAACATTTTTTTATTAAGCATCTGCCACACACAAAGGCATTATTCTAGATGCAAGCAATACAACAGCAAATATATAAGGATATAAACAGTATTGCTCAAATAACTATGACACAAGGGAGATTTGAATAAATACCAACCAAAAGTTCTTGCAAATTGTTATGAAAATTTGAAAGGAAAGAGATCATTGTCACCTGGGAGTAGAGACGGGGAAGAGACCAGGAAAATATGCATAGAGGAGATGGTACCTGAGTTATATCTTAAAGGAAGGGAAAGACTTTGAGCAGACACAGATGAACCCATTCCAGATGACATGGACAAAGACATGGAGAAGAGAGGACAGGGTGGAAATGGCAGATAGTTTAATCCAGTTTGTCTGGAGCACAGAGATCTTAATGGGAAGTAGAATCAGACCAGAAAGATAGGTTGGAATCAAATTGCTAATAATATACTACACTTAATAAATACTTGTTGGTTGATTGATTGAACTTATATGCCAGGATCAGGTGATTATGCTTGATTTGGTGCTCAATGGGGAGCCGCTTACTTTTTTTTTAATAGATAGTAAGTAGTATGATTAAGGTAAAGTGATAGAAACATTTGTCAAGCACTAGATTACATGTTTGAATACATGCCATAGTAGGAACACTATGTGTTTTTCATTGATTATATTTTTTCAGTGTGGATGATCTTTCATATTGATGTGGGTTGTGCTGAAGAAGCTTTAGAGCATTCTAGAATTTGGTGTGATGAGTATAGTGACATTCAGAAAACTTAGGGAGCCTTTCTCTTACTTGAATAACTTTCATGATAGCTTCCATGATGGTAGTAAGCACATTATTGAATTATACATCTTCCTTAATTCCATCTCATTTGATGTCAATACTTGCAAATTCTTGAACAGATTTTCTCTGTCACCTGTCACCACTCAAGTCCTAACTGATGCCTTATCATGGTGTGTAGGTGACCCTGGGTACTTGAAGACCATCTTAAACCCAAAAACACTTCGAGTGAGCTCTGAAAGGCTCATGCCAAGGTAGCCCCAGAGACTGCTTGTTATCTTGTAGAAGGATTGCAACCAGTAAAATCATGGTTCTTTGAAGTATGGAAGTCAAGTGTTTCTCTCTTAGGGTCTTTTATAATATCAGGACATGTTTGGGGGAGAATCTTGTCTGAAGAGAGTCTTCTGATCTGCATTTTGTTCTACCATAAATTTTTCTAAAACCATTTTTTAAAATATAGAAAATTCTATTCAGTTCACTTCTCAGCTACTTTTGTGATAGTAAAGATGTTGAAAATCATCTGTGAAATCATACCTATTTCCTTCTCATGTGTTCATTAAGAAGTCCCCTTTGGCATACACAGACTGTTTTCTTGGAGTTTTCAAGAACTGAGAAAGTACTTCCATGGTATGCAAGTTATTAGCATCTTATTGGTTGCTTGTGATCTTTCCATTCTTTTGGAATCTTTTCCTCTGTGAGCTATATTGAAAAGTACTCGCTAACTGTAAAAAGGTCTCCTTACCTGCCTTCCTCCTTCTGACAGATTTCTTCTATAAGCATTTTGTTGGGTTCAACTGCTTTTCTCAACCTCTTAATTGCCAGTTACCACTCTTTCAGGTATCATGTCAGCTACTGAAACAATGATGTCCATAAGACAATGATTGAGTCCAGGCATGATGCTTCTACTCTCAGGACCAATAAAAATAGGTCAGTAACTAATGTTTGTGTTATCTCTTTACTTCTGGTTTCATCTATGGATACTTTGGAGATGATTTTGCTTAGCTGGATCATATACCAAGCTCTCTGCTAGGCTCATCTTCTCAATGGCTTTTCATCATATTGAAAGGAGATAGTAGTTCATCTTCTATCTTCCTTTCTTCCACTTCTTCTTCTTTCATGTATTAGAAATAAGTTTGTTTTATAAACCAGTGTTATTTTTGTCTGATATGTCTCACTAAAGGAAATTAATGTTAATGTTGAGGTTGCCTCTGACTCCTTTCACCTTTCTGTATTGACTTATGCAACAGTTAAACTTCTTCTAACAACAGTGATAGGTTCAATGTCTTTACTTTTATTCATTTTGCATTTTTTTTCAGAGTTGACAGATGCTTTAAATAGGATGGGCTGGTGCTTTTCTAATCACACACAGTGTCTTCTTCTCACCAATATACTTTCTTCTGATTTAATATTTGTTTTGGTCTCATCTGTAGTCAGTGGATAACCAGACTAGATGATCACCCAGTCAGCTGATTCTGAAATGACTCTTCTGTTTATAAGTAACGATTTATTTTCCTGTCTGTTAGGATGTACTCAATTTCATTTTTTGTTCCTTTTTTTTTTACTTTTTTCACATTCATCTTCCAACTCTCTTTTTTAATTAAGTGGTTTATTAAAATTTTAATATCGATATCAACAGAATTAAACTTGCTTAATAATAATTTATATTCAAATTGATTCATTTAAATGCATAAGATATCATAATTCTTTGATTATTCCTTCAGTGTCCCATCAGGATTCATTGTTTGTCCATCCATTCTGATGGTTGTACTTATTGGGATACTTTAGTCTTCAAGTTTTTATTGTTCACTTTTTATTTTTTAAAGGTTTTCCCCCAGATTTCTTTGTATTCCTCATACTTTGCATTTTAATTGCATTATAGTATTCCATTATATTAATGTGCTAGAATTCAACTATTCTCATCATGTTGGGCATATTGGTTGCCTCTAGCTTTTTACAGTTACATATGATGCTGCTATGCATAACTTTGTATGGATAAATTTTGGTAATTTTTTTGGATAACATTTCTGGTGTATGCTACCATTAGTGGAATTACTAGGTCATAGAGTATGATTGTTTTCATTTTTCTAAGTGCTATGCCAAATTTTCATAAAAAATCCACAACATTCTACTAGAAATGAATGAAGGTACAACTATTTCTCCACAACACATCCCTGCTTCCCACCAGCCCAACATTGGATTTTTTTTGCTTTTCATTATTTTTTGCCAATTAATGAATACAATGTAGTACCTTAGAGTTGTTTCAATTTGCAACCCTTCAATTCTTAGTGAGGTGAAGAGTTTTTTAAATGATTATTAGCATGTTTTATATTGCCTTTTTTGAAAACTTCCTGTTTTGGCCCTCTTTTTGAAGATGATGATATACATGCTAGAGGCATCTGAAGAATCCAAACAAAGCTTTTGGCATCTTTCATTCCTTGATCCTGAACTTTATTTTCCAAAGTTGTTTTTCACTGGCCATTTCATCCTTTTCATCTCAGTCACTCAGTATTGTGTTACATGATGTCTTAGTTGAGAGGTTCTTGCTACGTTACAAATAGAACCTCTATATTTAGTTCATTCTCAGATAATTGTTGATGAGTTAACTGCATTGATTTCCTTAGCCATCTGTTTGTTTACATGACTCCTTTGGACTGGGGAAATCGAATAGGCTGTGATACTTGTTGCAAAGGTAAACTTTGAGAACTTCAAATCAGTGGGGTCTGGATTAATAAAACCTCTGTAATAACAAGAAATGTGCTTCCAAGAGTCATCAGACATGTTCTAGCTTTGCTTCTTCCTTCCTCCATCATATCCAATGGTATATTACTTCTCCCCCATGTTGCCCAGCAAGGAATGGTTCCCAGTAAATTAAATACATTGCAGTGTCCCACTTTAATTGTTATGCTTGACCCAATTATACCATTAGACCTGTGGTGAGCACATTTTTGACTTAAAGATTTACATATTAAAAGAAAGGACTTTTATAACCCATTTTATTGAACTTAGATTAGACTGTTGGACATTTTTTCATTGTGCAGTACATTAGGGTGTTCAGGGAGGACTAGCACCACTGGTGTGGAAGCTTGCTAAGACCTTTTCAGGGCTGCGCATCCACTTTTGGTGTCCCAACTTCACCCAACTCTTACCTGTGGCTCCAAGAAACTGTAGCATGCACAGCAGCCACACTCCAGTAAAACTGTGTTGGCAGATTGGCTCAGCCAAGTTGAGGGTAACTGATAGGCTTCAAAAAAAAGGTGAGTTAGAGGGATGTCTACCCCAAGCATGTGACGACTTCCCCCCAGTGGAATGGATAGATGAGAACAATTTGTTTCAACAGCCGTGAAGGTGGCTGAAGCAGGCACGTGGAGTCCTTAGAACCTGGCCATCACCAGTTGTCCTGACTTTTTGTCTTACCCCTGGACTTTGATGACTCTGCAAAAGAGAGTGAGGCTGATGACTTTGAAATTCTGCCTCACTTAAATATAATTCACCTCAAGTCAAGATATCACCGTGTGATTACAGTGGTCCTCTTCCAAATGAAGAACAAACAACCTACATTGGGATACTAAGATTCCAGGAACTCTAAATTGCTTTTTGTCTTTAAGAGTTAAAGAGTTAATTCCCACAGAAGTCAAATAGGAATTATATTCTTATAGTATTGTAAGGGGAATGACCAATAACTTTAAATGAACAATAGCAATCAAATTAGAATAGAAATACAAAGAAGCATCTCAGGACTACCAGATTTTGTGGACCAGGTATCATAAAACAGCCTCAAGTAAGTTTTTACTTGAGTAAATTTTATACCCCCATTTTACAGCTGAGAAAATTGAGAGTTCTAGAGACTAGCCCAAAGGGACAAAGCCAATAAGTGATAGTGAAAAATTGTCATCCTCAGCTATTTTCATAGGATCATAGATCAGAGGCCATCCAGGTCAAACTTTTCATTTTATAGTTGAGAAACTAAGGTCCTGGGTGGTTGACTTGACAGAGGTTACACAGAGTAAGTATCAGAGGTGAGATTTGAACCCATGGCTTCTAATTCATAAGACTCCATAGTGTTCTTTCCATCCCACTCTACCTCTCTATCCGTATGGCACAACTGAATGATTTTTCCTCCATTCACTGAACTGCCACTTACTTCACAAAACTGTGCAATTTGTCCCTGGTGTGTGCTCTACAGATGATGTCCTCTAACCTTCCTAATTTCCACCCCCAGAGCATCATTTCAGCAAGAAAACTGTACAGCAGAGCAATGTCTGAATTAAGTTCGAAGTCTAAGAGCCTGACATTATTCGACCAAAGAGAGGAAATCCTTCATCACAGTTGCCAAGGTCATCCTTTCGTCCTTTTTAAACCACCTAGGATTGATTGTGATACTTATCGTTCAGAGACTCCTTACTAACGGTGCTAGCCCAAGTGTCAGGAGGCTGACTCGGTCCATCTTGCCTTAGTTTTGTTCAGACTCAGCCACAACTTTCTCAAATACCCAATATGCTTCTACAGGAGGTTTGTTCTGGGACAGTGGACATTTGACGATTTGCTTTATCTCCACTCTGTAATGGAAAATAGAATAGAGGAAAGGCCTAGGATGTCCTTGATATAGGGAACTTGGGGATGATGAAACTCTCTGGCAATGCAAGTTGGCACCACCCTTTGAAATTTAGGGTTTTAGAGAGCTGCCTACATCACTGAGAAGTGTTTTGCCTAGGATCGCACAGCCAATATCTCTTTTTTTAGTATTGACTATTTTTTCTTTTTCTTTTCTTTTTATATTTTTAGTTCAATTTTATTTTATTTTCAGGTCAGCATTCTCTCCCTCCTTCTCCTCCACTCCCACTGAGAAAACAAACAAAAAAAAACCTATTACAAACATATATAATTAAGGAAAACAAATTCCTGCGTTGGTCATAGCATATGTGTATGTATATGTTGTGTGAATGCACATATGTATGTGTATATACAACCACTCCACTGATTTGAATTTCTCAAGTCTACTATTTCAACAAGTGTCATAATGCAACTGTTTATCCCCAGTCCAAAAGAGGTGTGTAAACAGATGGCCAAGGAGATCAATGCAGTTAACTCATCAAAAATCTATATGTACATACACATACATAAACACGTGCATGTATATATGTATATGCATATAAATATAGGTATACAGTAATGGACTACATAGAGAGGTGATGGACTCAGTACAGATTGAGGCATATATAAAATATAATAATATATAATAAATATGTATATATATGATAATATGGTGGGTAAGGCTCCCCACAGCTGAGTGCCATCAAGACATAAATGAGCCTCTAGACCTAAATGTATAAAACTTCCATTGGGTGCCTTTACATCATTTTCACCTGTGTGCTCCCAGAAAGTGAGACACATAATCAGGAGGGAAGATTTTGCTGTAACAGGTTTTATTTTTCTTTATTTCTTTAAAACAGAGATTCTTAACCTTTTTGTGTCATAAACCCCTTTCACAATCTAGTGAAACATGTGGACTCCTCAAAATAAAAATTTGGAAGTATATAAAACAAAATACATAGGATTACAAAGGAGACCAATTATGTTGAAATACAACTATCAAAATATTTTTTAAAAACAAGTTCATGGATCCCAGATTAAGAAGGACATGTATGTGTGTGTGTGTGTGTGTGTGTGTGTGTATGTATGTATGTATTCTCTAAAAGGCAACAACTCTAAAATTTGATTCAAGATTCTTGCTGACTTGGTATAGAATCTCAGTTTCTCTCATCATCTATGTCTCTCATCATCAATCAATCAACCAAAAAATAAACATTTGTTAAGCACCTACAGATGTGCAGGCAACTCTGCTAAGCAGTGGGTATATAAAAAGAGGCAAAAACCAATCCCCTACCCTCAAGGAGCTTACAATCTAATGGGGCTTATAACATGAAAATAGATACAAAGCAAGCCATATACAGAATAAAGAAAAATCATGCATGTTGGTTCATCCACCTTCAGTAAGACTGTCCTTGGGGACATACTTGGTAGTATGGTCTACCAAATGTATCATAACATAGATGTTCATGGGATCCTTTAAATCCATTTAATCAATTTAAAATTTAAATCAATTTAAAGCCAAAAGGAAACTTAGCAATCATCTAATTCCCTTATTTTGCAGATCAGGCAAGTTACCCCTAGGGAGGAGAAGTAATGCCCAAGGTCACACAGGTATAAAATGTCAGAGCCAGGATTCCTCTGCAGGTTTTCTGATTCAACATACAGCTCTTTTTCTTGTTGCTGAACCAATAAAGTTTAGCAAGGGGTGGGGTGTCATTTCATTTTTTTAGGTGACTATTATCTAAACTGAAAGAGCTAGAAAACCTACATTCCTTGGAGTTTTATCCACTCAGATATTAAGTCTCCCATATTTCAGATGATTGTTTTGTCAGAGTTTATGGCCTTAAAAGGATTCCTCTGGCCTTTCTCACCCAGTTCCTGGCCCACAGGACATGGGAAAAATGCTTTGGTACAAACCCATTATACTCATTGACACTCCGGATAAAGCCAAGTACCGCATAGTCCTGAGCTCCCCATGCACATTTCTGCAAGAAACCTTTTTTTTTTTTTACATCCACTCCCTCCAAGGCTAGCCAAAAAAAAAAAACTTGTAGTGTCTTAGAAATGATTGAGGTTTTTAAAAATTATTATTATCATTATTATTATTATTATTATTATTATTACGAACTTGGAATCCATAGGCACTCAGCATGTTTGAATGTCAGCCCAGGCACTGGCAGGCATCCATTCAGATGTCATTGTGAGTAAAATGTGTACTCAGTGACTAGGTTCAGGCCCTCTGTATTTTCCTAGCAAATCTTTCCAATTTTCTATACTATGGAAAAAAATAGGTTAAGAAAAATTTGTGGCATATGTGTGTAGGCACATGCATGTATGAGACCTCTACATCTTCCTAACATGGAAATTATATTTCTACAGCCAATGAAATCTCCATACTTCATGCATCACAACAAAGCCTGTTTTTTTCCCCAGATGCCTTTTAATTATATCTTTTAATTCTTTAACTATTAAACCTGTTTGCTTTAAAAGCTGTAAACATCTTATACTGCTAATAAGCTTCAGGAAAGTAAAGCAATTTGACATTCAGTATAGAGGTTATACAAAACCAATGAAAAACTATGCAAATGAGCTACAGAACAGGCAGATTTGCATATTCTTGTAGATTGGGTGATGATATTCCCAGCATGAGCCTGGCAGACTTGCGTTCTACCTCTGTGGATGAGGCATGTTCTGGTGGTAGGGCCCTGAAGGGTCAATTTAACAAGTATAACATTATGATTTTCCACTAGGGTTCTCAGAACCACTGTGCGAAATGCAGCAATAAATAGACACAGAGGAAATCGATTTTTAAAGTAAATACATTGAAAGGGGGTGAGAAGGAAGGACTGAGGGGATAGAATGGTGTTCTATAAATCATACACATTACTAGAATTAGTTTAGCAATTGTTGTAGTATTCCAAAATCAGTCCCTCTCCTTATCTGCCCATTCTCTATATCACTTCCCAGTTCTGATACCTCAGGGCATTTTTCATCGTCCCAATCCCAATAAGAGACTCGGCTAAGAAATTGTCTGCTTTAAGTAACCAGCCTGCTAGAGTAACAAATGCCCAACGTTCTGACTGCTTGGTATCACAAAAGTCCCACTGTTACTTCATTTCTGGAATTGCTAGAATCTAGGGTGTGTGTGTGTGTGTGTGTGTGTGTGTGTGTGTGTGTGTGTGTGCATACACATATGTGTTCCCCTGAATTCCTTACTCTCTACAAAATCAACTCTCTTCCCTTTATTTTCCTTAAAAGAAGGAGAGATTTCAAGAAGAACATAATAATTGAGAGGAAATAATTAAATGCCTTTCTTAAATATTCTGGATGCATTTTAAAGGATTTTCTCCCCAAGTAGTTATAAAACACCTCTGAAGTAAATTTACCCATCTTTTGCCCACACCAATCCTGTTTCATTCCAGGAATAAAATTCTTCACTTTGATTTAAAAATAAAATGAGTGGAACAAGCTGAATTAGAAGTCCTTGGCAGACATCCCCCTGAGCAGAATGTTCTCCCAATTGGTGGCATCTCAATAAAAGCAAAGATATTTTAAAAATTTACACCCCCCCCTTCAGCCAAAGTTGCATTTCTCTATTGTAAAAACCCAGTATGTCTGAGTTTTACATCTTCCCTGTGATGCCGCCCCCACCCCCTCCTTACCATGTATTTAGACAGAGCTGCTTGCTTGATCTCTGAATACCGTATATGTGCATACTGCACTATGCTGACTAAGTTCATGGAAATGGGAGCAAACTCTACTGCTTTCAGATGAGAAGGCTGCCAAGAAGGGGAAGAAAAAAAAGAAAAGGAAAAAACCCTCAAGTGTATTCACATTTTATGCTCTCCCATTCCCTTTTATCCTTCTATAAATATTCAAACCCTTTTTAGAGAGACTTCTGTTAATGTGTTATCCCTGCGAACACTGTGGACCTGGAACGTGCTTAATACTCTTGAATCCCACAGGGATTATTCTCTTGGGGAGAGGCTGGAGACAATTTCAGATGGGATGGGGTAGGAATCTTGGTACCAAAAAACATGCTCATTCGCTCAGCCTCCATCAGGACCACTATTGTATGTAACTGATAGAAATTGTTTTTCCCCCAATGGCTCCTAGAGCAGACGGTTGCCTTCTCTCCCCACTTCCCGCCCCCCACCCAAAAAAAAGGAAGAGTAGTAATGGGGGTGGGAATGGGGAGGGATAAAGAAACCCTCCTTTGACTTGGACATATGTACAAAATTATGTGAACATCTGTGTAAGTAACAACATACAACAAGACAAATTATTGGTGGTAAAAGGCAAAGCCCTTGTTTCGAAAACATGTCTGGAGATGGTGTGTATACAGAAACTTGCCTTGTGCTAATTATACATAATAACTGTCAGCTTTATGTTGCACAGGCTTCTCTGGTATTAATCGGTGGTGGTGGGGTGTTTTGTTTTTTGGCGTTTTTTCCCCTCATTGTCTCCTTGCTCTGTGTGTATGTGTGTGTCTGTATGTGTGTGTATGTGTGTGTGTGTATACAAAGTATATCGTTTCATTTTGGTAGTTCATGTTATCTGGGAAACTATATAGAAATGTATGGGGTTTGGTGACTCATTTCTTGAAATATAACAATGGGCAGATGAAGTTTTTCACTACAGAACCGACCACCTCTGTGTAGCAAGGACTGTTGAATACAATGTGCCTAAAATTGTTGTTGTTGTTGTTTTTTAATATACAACTTTTGCCTTTTTATTTCATTCCTTTACAAACGATTATGTGCATACATACACAAAATGCCACTCACTGTTGTAAGTGAATTAATTTCCTACTTTGTTCTTTGACACTTTCTGACTTTGCTTAATACTAAGATGTTCAGGCAACATATCCCTAAGGATTTTATGATATGAAGAGCCCTTTACTTGGAGTCATTCACTGTCAGAGGCAGCATGAACGATGGCCTTGGAGTCAGGAAGACTTGATGCTGGCTTGTGTGACCCTGAGTAAATCACTTAACTTCTGTGTTCTCTGGGCAACTCTGAGACCAAGTTGCAGAGAAGGTGTCCATCTGCTTTGATAGAGGGAGTTTCCTTTCCAGGAGATCCCCTATACCAGTGAAGTCACAGATCCAGTTTTTTATCTCTATCCTTTGCTTAAAGACCTAATTCTAGTTGTGGCACCAACTGGCTGTGTGACCTTGAGAAAGTTAAAGCCGGGTGGCACAGTGGATAGAGCACTGGGCCTAGCATCAGAAGCCAGACTCAGACACTTTCCAGCTGTGTAACCCTAGGCAAGTCATTTAACTTCTCTGGGACTCACTTTCCTCATCTATAAAATGGGGATAATAACAACACCCTCCTCTCAGGATTGTTGTGAGGATCATGTGAGATAATATTTGTTAAGTACTTAGCAGAGTGCCTGGCACATAGTAGGCTCTTAATAAATGCTTGTTTCCTTCTTGGTCTTCCTTCTGTGCATCTTCACCTGCCTTACTAAATATATCACTGTTTATTGTGTGGATCACTTAGAGAAAACATGTGAAATTGAATTATTTGACTAAAATAACTCGTGCTAAATGTTTAAAGCAAGGGCCTGTTGGAACAAATGCTTTTGGCTTGTGTCTTCGAGGTCAGTAGGTCAGCAGGTTCACCAGAAAACAAGTCCGTCGGAGTCCTTCAGGTTGAATTCCTTGAGAGCAGGGGATGGTGGTTATTGTTATTATTGTTGTGTGATAGGTCTTTGTATCCCCAGCACTTAGCACAGTGCCTGGCATATAGCAGGTGCTGAATAAAACTTCTTTGATGGACTTGAAGTTCAAATATAGGGTTGCTGGGAAGACAGGCAGTCTTTCTGGTATCTAGGATCCAAACTGCATGTAAAGTTGGCTAAAAATAGGAAATGTACGGGGGTTTCTTCCCTTTCTCCCCACTAAAAAAAAGCCAAGCCATTGCAACTAGTGTCTTTGAAGACCTTTGAAGAATCGGAACATTTCAAAGCAACCGTAACAGCCCTGTGGAATGTATTTTCAAAAGTAGCCTTAACTTACCTTTCAGTTTGGGGTAGAACATTTAATGCAGTTGCAGCTTTAGACGGGCATAAGCCAACAGTCTTATTAATGTGTAGAAGGTGAATGAGCTTATGTGTCTAATCCAAGTGCTCTCAGGTGAGTGTTCAGGGCACACCATCAAATTGGGTACCCATAACACTGAGGGGGGGAAATGTTGAGATCCTTTTGAAAATGGGATATTTGATGTACTAATTAGGATCTTTCAGCTTTTACAGAAAAAGTATAGGACAGAATGGGAATACTCTGAAATGAGATTAACCTTTCCTCAAAGTTTCTAGAATGGGATTCACTGCATGTGCTCACCTTCATTTTAGCAGCAAGAACACCTCCAGGTTCAATTTGCATTTCAGAGAATGGAATAGTTTATCCCCACATTTCTAGCTAGACAAGATAAAACAGAAGCACAATGAGACTGGCAGATGCCTATACTTTATGCAGCATTGGGCCTAGAAAGAAGGTATGGCTTTATCCCCTTCTACAAGGAGATATTCTTAAATTCCCCTTTTAGGACTAAACCAGGGGTGGTGAACCTGTGGCCTGGAGGCCACATGTGGCCTCAGGTTCCCTACCCCTGAATTAATTGGTTGCCAAGAGAAATCTCTCCTGCTGGGTCTCCTGTTTCAAAAAAAAAGTCAGAGAAATCAACTTTTTTGGTTTTGGTTTTTGTTTTTAAACCTGGTCTTGTTTAGTTTCTGGGTTTTTTATTTTTTATTTTTGTTGTTGTTGATTTGTTTTTGCCATGAGATTCTCTGACTACTAACCCTTGATCATGATCTGGTTATTGATTTACTCCCTCCTCTCCCTACCTCCAGGATTCCATTGTATAGGCCCATAAGACAAAAGAAGACCTGAGAGTGGGGAGAGGGCAGAGGAGTGTGTGGATGGTTGCAGTGGAGGGAGGAGGTAAGAAAGGCAAAGGGGAGGGTAGGGGGAAGAGCATGCCTAAATAGAGGCTTAACTTGGTTAACGGAACTGGTGTTTTGAACAAGAGGATTTGCTAAGGGTATCCTGTCACCCTCCCCACCCCCCACCCCCATACAGGCCAGGTGGTTTCTGCTTACATACATGGCTTGGCTCTCTCACTCTTTGGCTTGGCGTATTTCACACATGAACAACACAGCCTTCTCCCAGAGATTTGTCACCCATCTGCTTGCATAAGGGCTGTCTGTTTCTCTCAGAAAACTGGTCAAATCAACATTTTCCTTTGGCCAGGGTGGCTTACCAGCAGCTCTTCCATACGGTCCCAAATGGCAATTTTTCATTCCATTTGCCTGATTGGCTCCATCCCTCTGTCCCCCTTTCTACCTCCTTTTCATCTCCTCCAGCCCCTATTTTTGTTGTTAAGAAGCCCTGTCACTCATGAAGGCATCATCTAGTCCTATTTCTCCTCAAATGGCTTGTTACTCATAAGTTTAAAGCAACATTGCCTTCTGTCCTCAGAAGGTTTGCAGATGTTTTTTTTCATGTTCCCTTCCAGTGTGTGATGGAGGACGGATGCCTTTTCTCACACTTTTTCTAAGCTATGTCTCTTTAGGAACATTGTAGGCAAATATGCCGTTGAATCTCCCTACTTACAATCTATCCCATCCCTTCCCCTCCCCGCCATGTGCTTGCTGTAGACAGTGGCTAATATCAATCCATAAATCTTGATGTTGACTGTGAAGTTGAATTTTGCTGTCATCATACTGAAGGGGTGCACCTACTGCACATTTCTCTTCTGAGACAGTCTTGAAAACACTGTGACCAAATGGCTTTGGACTGAGGGGCAGCATCAACTTTGTCTTTTATATCCCAGAGGTTTAGTTAGCATTAAGTTAAAAAAAAACATTCCCCCCCCCCCCAAATTCCTTCTCCCAATTATAAAGGGAATCTCAGGCAGAGCTAAAGATTGAAGTGACTAAATAAGCATCCATTTCACATATAAGGAAATCAAGGTTCAGAGAATTATGGGAGCTAGTATCAGAGGTGAGACTCAAACTCAGATCCAGTGACTCCAAAATGAGAATTTCAAGGCCAGGTATTAGGTTCAATGAACTTAGGGCCATTTACAGAGCTAAACTCTATGAAAATCCATTTGCTTTCTCAATTTTCTAAATTATATGGGTGAATACCATCCTTTCCCCACAGCATAGGCATCCTTTCTCCCCAATTGTATGTAAGCATATCCATGATATTGATAGAAAAAATACCATCTAGTGGAAAGAATAAGAGATTGGAAATTAGTAAATCTGGGTTCTAGTCCCAGCTAGGCTACCAACCTCTGTGACTTTGGACAAGTTATTTAATCTCTCTGGGACTCAGATTCTATGTGGATATTGTCTCCAGAGATGCAGAGCATACACCACTCAGCTCAGCCTTTCGTTCCCATCATATGTGACTCTTGTCTGTGGCCTCTAATAATCACAATCTACTCCCTAGAGTAGAGCTTACCTATTTTGAGCATATATCATACCTATTCTTCAACTCCTCCTAGTTGAATTAAGCACATTGGAGGCAGGGAATGTTTCATTTTTGTTTCTTTTCCATCAATCACAGTATATTTCATGTGGTAGACCCATATTCTCAAAGGATATGCAGTGAATGAGTTCTGTGGAACTTAAAATTGCAGTCATATATGCATGTATGAGTTCTCACAGCCAAGAATAATACTATGCCATAAAACCTTCCCCACCCCCAACCTCTCCACCAAAAGTTCGAAAGCCATTGTGGCAGACCCTTTAATAAGTCCTAAATTCAATTGCATGGAAGAATTAATAGTCTAAAGAATGCAGTGCAGTCACATGTTCCATTAACTTGGAGCTAATCAAAGGTAAACTCTGGCAAGAAGGTAACTCATTAAAAAAAATACCATTAAGTGTTATAGTAATCAGGTAACATTGAATAGGCCTGCACATTAATACATTAAAGAAATCCTCTACCCCAAGCTAATAGCCCAGTATAGACACTGGCTTGAAAAGTTACTTTATTTGGTTTGCACAGGCTTATGCAATTTTCTCCTTATTGTCCTTCAGTCTGACTTTCCTTTCATGCCACCCTTAACAGTTTTCCTGGCTTATGCATCTCAGTTCTCTTGAAATACTCTTACAGTACCCCTATTGCTTACTCCCTCTTTACTCACCTAATTGATCAACTGTTCCCCCACTCCCACTGGTAACAGTGAAATGAAACTTATTTATAACATTTCAGGCCTTCTCCATGACTCCCATCTCTTACCCAAGAAACTGGGTAGCCTAATATAGTTGGAGAATGGGGGGGGGAGTGAAAGGGGGATCAGACTTTCAGTTAGAAGACATGGGCTCAAGATCCAGCCCAGCTATTTGCTGTAACAAGTCATTTGCTGAACCTTACTTTTCTCATTTGTAAAAAAGATAATACTACTGAAATATGTCCCAGTATTGTTCCAAAGAAAGCACTTTGCATATGGTAATGGTGGTAAAGATAAGTAGCCTGGCATTGTAGATAGAGCACAGGCCTAGGATTCAAGAAGACTTGTTTTCAAGTCCTACCACTGTGAATGATATGAATCTGGTGAGTCACAGGCGACAAGCAGAGAGTTGCAGAAAAAACTCAGTGACCTGTGGTTGGTAGAGGAAGTTACCTTACTGAAAGTTCCCTGTACCACTGAAATCACAGTTAAATAGGAGAAGGGAAAAAAAATCTATAGAACTTAAGAATGTATTAATATGACTTAAGGGAAAATAACCCTTTACAATTTGTAAAGCTGCTTCCTTTGTAGCTAAATAGTATGAGTATTTCAGCAATTCAAATTTTCAAGATATTGGGAGATTTCATAACCTGTGATTAAGTCACATAAACCATCATGACATTTTATTCTGAATCTTTACATCTTTCATTCAGTATATGTTCAAAAAACACTAGTCGAATGATAGATTTTTAGACCAGTTTGAGTACCTCGTCTGCACTAAAGCCTTCAGGGAAAGTGGACACTCTCTCCTATGTGTTGTTTTCCTAATAGAAAAATGAGGGATAGAGCTTACAAATGCTGAGTTCTTTCATGTGAGGAAGTAAGAATGGCACAGATTCAGGTTCTAATGAATAATGAGGCAGAATGTCAACAAGAAAGCAGAGCAGGACAGTGGAGATGATGCAGAACCAGCTCGAACTATAATGCAGCAGAGGTATCAGTACCGACTTTCACATTTGATTTACTCGCAGAAGAAAGCTTGCCAAGTAAATGATTTGCTGCTACTAGGGCTTCCCCTTAGTGAAACCCCACGGATTTCCCCTTCATTAAAAATGAATTATAGCAAGTTACCCCTAAAACCCCTTACCTGAATTAGATTCCACTATTATATGACAATACTGGTTTGTGAAAAAAAAAAAAAAAACATTCATTGGTTAAAATACTTTATCTTTGATGTCACCTTGAATATTTCTAACCTTGCCTTTGTGAAAATTACATGGGGGAGTTGTAAAATTAATCCATAATCCAGCAACAACATACATCAAGACATAACAGACATTATATTCAAATACTTGCATGGATATGAGTTCTCAATGATGTGGCTGTTCGCTCCAGTGATATACATCAAAGACTCTCTGTACCTGCCTATCCTGTAAGATTCTTGCCCGTGTTCTCTCATAAATTCTCCACAAAGGGAATCGACTCAATGTGTGTGTGGTTGTGGGAGTGGGGGTGGGGCATCTTTGCTCTCACCTGACAACTCGTAACAAATATTAATTTCTAAGAAATGCTTGTTTGGGGCATTACCTGGAAAGAAAGTCTATGAATGTCAATTATATACATCACTGTCAATGTGAGCACCAGTGCTCTCTGAAGGCCTGGAGGAAAAGCTTTATCTCTTAGTATGTGTATAATGAGAAGGAATGAGTGAGAAAGGTATGTCTAGGTGGTTAAGTTCCAGTCTCCTGATTGATCTGCTGGGTGACTGGCAAAATCTCTTAATCTTTCTACTTCTTAATTTTCTAAGGAGTTAATGCTTTAGAGGGAGTGAGAGGATTAATTAATGCTGTGTTTGAGGCCTTAAACGGTGTATTTGAGAGAGCTCCAAATCTATTCTGTTTTAAATCTTTCTCTTCAATTGGAAAAAAAAAGAAAAAGATGGGGATTTGGAAGGTGTCAGGATAGGAAGTCCAGGAGATACTCAGTAGAGTTATTTATATCTGTCTGAGTGGTTTCTGATCAGCGAGGTAATATTCTCCAGCACCTTAGTATCATAGCTTTAGAGCTGGAGTGGTTATCAAATCTAACTCCGTCATTTTACAAATGAGGAAAATGAGGCCCGGAAAGTCCCCTTAATTTGTCCAAGGTCACACTGGTATTGACTGTCAGAAGCCAGATTTGAACCTTAGCCTTCTGACTCTAAACCCAACCCCTTTTCTTCACCTAGAGAGCTATTGTTACACCAGGGTGTGTGAAAAAGGGCATCATATTGATTTGAATGTAAAAACTATTCCATGCCTCACTGGTAGTAACATTTGCCTAGTACTTCATTGTTAGCTGTTTGATGACGTTGTGGTCTCCTGCTATCTCCCAGGTTTTACAGTGTAGGTTTCTCTAAAGATAATGTTGCCAGAGAATGAAGCAATTCTTCCCTGACTTGAAATAAATGAGAATAAAATCTGGCGACCCATTAAAGTAGAAGGGCAAAAAACAAAATAAGACAAAAACCTCATGCTCTTGAATAGATTAAGAAATGTTAATACATATTTTTTGCAACAGGTGGGAATAGAATATTTATTAAAAAGAAGTTTTTAAAACTATATGGGCAATTGCCTCAGGATAAACTTTTCTAAACATGGTACTATTAATTCTTTTGAGTAAAAATGAAATTTTTAATACTTATTTCTGTATAAAATCTTCAGTTGAGGACTCAGCTGCATTTGATTTGATTTGTAATACTTGTGGTTGTCCTGATTAATGCCAGCTTTATGCATAGGAATGTGTCTGTGTGTCTGTCTGTGGGGGTTGGGGACGGGGAGGAGACAGAGATATAGAAAGAAATGGTAAGGACAGGCGGCTGCCTAATATTTTCTAATGTAGATTTTTGGATTCAAAACGTTTTTTGAAAGTTGTCCATTCAAAGAAAGAAAAAGAAAAAACCTCAAACCTAAGAAGCATGAGTAACAACTTTAGTATGATGCTTTCAATTCTGATCTTGGAGCAATACAAATATGCTGTTTTAAGTTACTTTTTTAGGCGTTGTTTATGTAAGGCTGTGAGGGGGTGGGGTGAGAAGATGATGATGTGGTGGGTTGTCCCCCTACACACACACACACACACACACACACACACACACACACACACACACAC